>NC_081849.1:26927524-27527524 GCF_963259705.1 Myotis daubentonii | reverse complement strand
CAGAGTAGGGCCGATGGGGGAGTTGGGGCACCGCCCCCTGTCACAGTCAGGGCAGGGCGGGTCAGGGGGTTGGGGCACCGCCCTCTGTCACCCACAGAGCAGGGCCGATCAGGGGGTTGGGGCGCCGCCACTGTCATACTCAGGGCAGGGCAGATGGGGAGGTTATGACTCTACCCCATCACACACAGAGCAGGGCCCGTGGGGGTGGGGGGGGTTGGGCCGCCGCCCTCTATCACCCACAGAGCAGGGCCGATCAGGTGGTTGGGGCACTGCCACTCTCATACTCAGGGCAGGGCCAGTGGGGAGGTTATGGCTCTACCCTGTCACAGAGCAGGGCCCGTGGGGGGCGGGGGGGTTGGGACCCCGCCCCCTGTCACACACAGAGCTGCAGGGCGATCAGGGGGTTTGGGCGCAGCCCCCTGTCACGCTGATACCGGTGCCGGGAGGCCTCGCGGCTCCGCTGATCCCGGTGCTGGGAGGCATATTACCCTTTTACTATATAGAATAGAGGCCTGGTGCATGGGTGTGGCTGGCTGGTTTGCCCTGAAGGGTGTCCTGGATCAGCGTGGGGGTCCCCACTGGGGTGCCTGGCCAGTCTGGCTGAGGGGCTGAGGGCTGTTTTCAGGCTGGGACTGAAGCTCCCAACCGCTCCGTTTTTTCTTTCTTTTTTTTTTTTATTCTGGGCCAGCTTTAGCTCTGAGGCCTCGGCTGCTGAAAACAGGTTTCTGGCCTTTGTTTACCGTCTGTATTTGATACAGTGTTGCAGTCCGGCTGGCTGAAGCTCCGCTGAGTAAAGCAGGTTTCTGGGTTTTTTTTATCTTCTTTATTCGCAACATAGTTGCTGAGAGTTGCAGCTGAGAGGCCGGCAAGTCAGGCGGGGAACGTTGGAGTTCTCTGTCACTGAAGCAAGCAAGCCTCCCTGTTCACATCAGCTGCCTGGCTGCCGGCCACCATCTTGGCTGCCAGTTAATTTGCATATCTCGGCCCTACTCTGTGAGTGACAGGGGTATTAGCCAATGGGAAGGGTAGCGGAGTGACACTAATTACCATGTTTCTCTTTTATTAGTGTAGATAGGATGTCCCTATTTCCCCCCTTTTGCCCCCTCTACCCAGCTCTTGCCCCCCACTTCTCTCTGGCCATCACCATATGCCGGGAGCCGGTCCATCCTTGCTGTTTCAAGGGACCTGGCATATATGGCATACGGTTCTTAATATGTTTGCTCACCTTCTTGGCACTATGTGTTTTAACCAAAGTCACCTCTCCGAGAAAGGTTGAATCCCCAGGTAGGGATTTTCCCCTGAAGTTAGGGAGGGAATAAAACCCCTCAACTAAGTGCCAGGCGGGTAACTAATCCCTTTAACTACGAACAATCATGCTTAAACTACATAATCTTTTCTCCCTGGAATGGAGATAAGAAACGCCCTAACCTTTGTAATAGAGATTGATAGGATTGAATCAACTGGTATAAATACAGTTGTAACAAGACAGAAACACTCAGAACTTAGAACAGAATCAAGAAGACAGAACCTACACGGAGCCTAGAGACAGAAGAACTTCGCTGGAGAGAGCATGCTGGAGGATCCTGGAGAGGGACTGGCCTCGGAGCCTAGAGACAGAGCCTAGCGGGAGAACATGGCAAGGGATCCTGGACTGAACCTGACTACAGAGATTGGTAGGAGAACCTGACTGGAACCTGGACACTGAACCTGACTGGAGAGCCTGGACAGAACCTGGCTGGAGAACCTAGCGAGGGAACATGGCTACAGAACCTCGCTGGAGATCCTAAGCAGAACCTCTCTGGAGATCAAGACCAGAACTTGGCTGGAGATCCTGGCTAGGCTGCTGATCAACTGAATGCTGTCTCTGTGTCATTCCTTCTTCGCCGACTCCGTCTACGCCTTTGGGAACCCCTGGACCTGCTGGGGTTGGACCCCGGCAACCATACTGTTGTCTGTGTCCATGGGTTGTGCATATATTTTCTTTGGGGCCGGGCTGCCTCACCACCCGGGGTCTTAAGAGCATTTTTTTTTTTTTTTTTTTTTACAAATGAACACAGTGAGGAGTCACACTTTTTTTTTTTTTTTTTTTGAACTTCTTAGCATGAGGCACAAAAAAAGATTCTGTTCGCGTGCGCTGTTTTACAGCTACAGGCTGAGGGGAGAATGGCTTCCAGGGAGCAGCCTTGAGGCAGTCACGGCCCCCACCACCTGGGACGGAGGAAGGGGAGGCTGCAAAACGGCCTCGTCCGAGCTCAGAGGGACGCCTGCTCCTGGGGCTGCCTTGGACGTTTCCTGTGCCACGGACTGAAAGCGGGCTGAGCCCTCAAGGGAACCGTCTTCCCCAAGTCTTCCGTCTTTTCAGGGCTAAAGTCTCACTCTTCCTATCGACCAAGTGTAGCAGCTGCTTAAAATCTAAGGGGTGACCCCAGAACCAAACCTCATCTGTGCCATGAACGTGAGGCCTGGCTGCCCAGGGGGTGGGCATGACTTTAACAGCCAAGATAAGGGGAAGGGAATAAACTACATGCAACTACAACATCTGAAGTAATATTTACATTTGAAAACCTGGGCTGGGAAGCTTGGAATGGCATCATGGCTGGGCGACCTGCCCTTTTCCTTCACTTGCCTGAAGCCACACCTCCTCTACCTCGTGCTCCTCTCCCGCCGCTCGCATCCTGAGGCGAACACCCGGCCTCAGCACCATTCTCTCCAGACGTAGCGCTGCCCCGCTCTGAGCCACACCCCCTCTCCCTACGCAAACATGGCCCTGCCTTGTGCTTAGCCACGCCCCCTGCTTTTCCGTACAGAAAATGGTGCCCCCCCACCTTGGGCTTAAGCCTCCAGGTGAAGAGCTGCCTGCCGCTTCCCGACACAGGGCCGGATCGGGTCCCCGGGCGGCGAAGCAGCCTGGCTTCTGGGTCTTCTCTGATCACCGGTGATTGGTGATCGGAGAAGCTGAGCGGGGCAGGGAAGAGGCGGCTGCTGGCGTCCGCCTCTTCCCTGCCCCGCCCGGCTTCTCCGATCACTGGCCAGGGGGCAGGCAAAGGCGGCCCGGTTCTCTGATCACGGGCTGGGGGGCCGCCTGGGTTTCCAATCACTGTCAGCGGCAGGCGGCTTCTTCCGTCCTTCCCCTTTCGCCTCCCAGCATTACGCCTACGTATGCAAATTAACCACCATCTTTGTTGGTGGTTAACTCCCATCTTTGTTGACAGTTAATTTGCATATCGCCCTGATTAGCCAATGGGAAGCGTAGTGAAGGTACGATCAATTACCATGTTTGTCTATTATTAGTGTGGATACTAGAGGCCCAGTGCAAGAAATTCGTGTATGGTTGGGGGCCCCCTCAGCCCAGCCTGCACCCTCTCCAATCCGGGAATGTCTGACTGCCGGTTTAGGCCCGATCCCTGGGCCCTAAACCAGCAGTTGGACATCCCTCTCACAATTCGGGACCGCTGGCTCCTAACTGCTCACCTGCCTGATTGCCCCTAACTGCCCCCTTTGCCGGCCTGGTCTCCCCCAACTGCCCCCTCCCCACCGCAAGCCTGGTCACCCCTAACTGCCCTCCTGGCCAGCCTGGTCGTCTCTTACTGCCCCCCTCTGCTGGCCTGGTCACCCCTAACTGATCCCACCTCCCCCCCTCCCCGCCAGCCTGGTCCCCCCGTGCAGCCTGCTGTTCAGTCATTTGGTCGTCCCTCACTAACCCCCCCTGCCACCTGGTCTCCCCACGCAGCCTGCTATTCATTCATTTGGTCGTCCCTCAGTAACCCCCTTGCCGGGCGTGTCGCCCCACACAGTCTGCTTTTCAGTCATTAGTCCGGTTGTTTTGGTTGTGAAAGCCCCTGGCTTTTAATACATTAGGAGATTATATATATATAATTTTTTCTCCTATTGAATGTATTGGGTTGAATAAAATGAAATTACTGACATTCAATCCTTTTTGACCTACAAAAGTATGGTCATGTAGTTGAATGTGATATGTATAAAAGGCATCTTAATTTTATTTGGTTTAACCTGGTATTTATGAAAGGCATTGTAAAAGTATTTTGTAGTTCAAAGTGGGGGCATACAAATGTAAAATTATTTAATTCATTTGTTTATTTGTATTTATCCCTTTATTTTTCTAAGGTACTAGGGTTACTGGATTTTCTTTTTAGCTTTTGTGTGGTTGTTTTTTATTTAAAGACCTATAAGTCTTAAAAACAGGGGCTCTGGTTTTTAAAAACAGATTTGTACAAGTTAAATGATGTCCTCATTAATTTGGAGGCCACTCCAAATGTGAGATAATTATTAACAGTTGCTAGGCTGAAAATAACCTTTGACTTAGCAAATATTTTCTTTAGAAATAGTGAAAATTAATAGTATAAACAAGTGTATAGAAGAAGTATTTGAGAGAATTAACCATTTTTAAGTTCTTTAGAGGTATAAGAAAATTATACAAAGAAGTGATACAGTAATAAAAATTATTCACTTTGCCCTAACCGGTTTGGCTCAGTGGATAGAGCGTCGGCCTGCGGACTCAACGGTCTCAGATTCGATTCCGGTCAAGGGCATGTACCTTGGTTGTGGGCACACCCCCAGTAGGGAGTGTGCAGGAAGCAGCTGATCGATGTTTCACTCTCATCGATGTTTCTAACTCTCAATCCCTCTCCCTTCCTCTCTGTAAAAAATCAATAAAATATATATATTTTTAAAAAGTCAAAAAAATTATTCACTTTTTTTTATTTATGAAATTAAATATATTGAGGTAGCAATAAATTTGTTATTAATAGCATTATATAAATTTCAGGTATACAAGTTATGACATCTGTATACTCTTTTGTGTGTTCACCACCCAAATCAAATCTTCTGTCACCATATTTTACCCCTTTTACCCTCTTTGTTCTCCCCCCTTACCACTTCCCCTCTGGTAATCACCATTTTGTTGTCTGTTTCTAAGAGTTTGGGGTTTGTTTGTTTTTTCTTATATCCCACATACGGGTGAAATCATACTGTTCTTGTTCTTCTTTGTCTTAATTTCACTCAGCATAAATATTCTGAAGATCCATCCATGTTCTCGCAAATGGGAGTATTTCATCTTTTCTTATGACTGAGTAGTAGTCCATTGTTTATATGTACCCCATCTTCTTTATCCAATCATCTGTCAAAGGACACTTAGGTTGTTTCCATATCTTGGATCTTGTGCAGTGAGCATAGGGATACACATATCTTTACAAATAAATGTTTTCCAACTTTTTAGGTAGATACTCAGAAGAGGGATTGCTGCGTCATGTGGTAGCTCTTTTCTTAATATTTTGAGGAACCAGTCCACACTGTTTTTCCATAGTGGTTGCAGCAATTTACATTTCCACCAGTAATGCCAGAGGGTTCCCGTTTCTCCACATTCTTGCCAGCACTTATTTGATTTACTGATATCCATTCTGACAGATGTGAGATGATATTTCATTGTGGTTTTAATTGTCATTTTCCTGACGATTAGTCATTTGTAGCTTTAGATTAGTCATGTTGAGCATCTTTTCATATCTCTGCTGTCCATCTATATGTCCTCTTTAGAGAAATGTCTGTTCAGCCTCAGCTTATTTCTTAATTGGATTGTTTGGTGTTTTTTGTTGTTGTTGAGTTGTATGAGTTCTTTATGTATTTTTGGTATCAGCCCTAATCAGAGGTATCATTTGCAAATATCTTCCCCCATTCAGGTTGGTTGCCTTTTTGTTTTGTTGATGGTTTCTTTTGCTGTGTGGAAGCTTTTTCGTTTGATGTACTAGCAGACCCATTCATTTATTTTCGCTTTTATTTCCCATGCCTTTGGGGTTAAGTTCACAAAAGCCCCTCTGAGACCAAAGTCCACAAGGTTAGTGCCTATGTTTTCTTCTATGTATTTTATTGGTTCAGGTCTTATATTCAAGTCCTTGGTCCATTTTGAGCTAACTTTTGTTTATGGTGTCAAATAGCAGTTTAGTTTCATTCTTTTGGATGTGGCTTTCCAGTTTTCCCAGCACCATTTATTGAAGAGACTTTCTTTTCTCTGCTGTGTGCTTTTGTCTCCTTTGTCAACTATTAGTTGCCTATAGACTAGTATGTGTCAGCTTATTTCTGGGCTCTAAATTCTGTTCCTTTGGTCTGTGTGTCTCTTTTTCTGATTGTTTTAGCTTTGTAGTATAATTTTAAGACAGGCAGTGTGATACATCAGCCTTTGTCCTTTTTTCTCTAGGTAGCTTTGGCTATTTTAGGGTCTTTTGTGGTTCCATATAGATCTGAGGATTTTTTGTTCTTATTTCTGTGAAAAATACCATTGGGGTTTTGATGGGGATTGTGTTAAATCTGTATATTACTTTAGGTAATGGTCATTTTTAACAGTGTTAATTCTTCCAATCCATGAACATGGAATATCTTTCCATTTCTTTGTGTCTTCTTCAGTTTCTTTCAACAATGTCTTATAGTTTTCAGTGTACAGGTCTTTCACCTCCTTTGTTAAATTTCTTCCTAGGTATTTTATCCTTCTTGTTGCAGTTGTAAATGGGATTGTTTTGTTTCTTTTTCTGGTATTTTGTTGTTAGCATATAGGAATATAGTGGATTTTTGTGTATTGATTTTTGTATCTTGCTGCTTTATTATATTTGTCATTGTTTCTAATAGTCTTTTGGTGGAGTCTTTAGGGCTTTCTATATACAGAATCATGTTGTCTGCAAATAGTGACAGTTCTGTTTCGATACCTTTTATTTTTTTCTCTCCCTTAATTGCTCTGGCTCGCACTTCCAGCACTATGTTGAATAACAGTGGCAAGAGTGAGCATCCTTGTTTTGTTCCTGATCTTAGAGAAAAAACGTCCAGTTTTTCACCATTGAATATGGTATTAGCTGAGAGTTTGTCATATATGGCCTTTATTATGTTGAGATACTTTCCTTCTATATCTATTTTATTGAGTATATTAATCATAAGTGGATGTTGTATCTTGTCAGATGCTTTTTCTGCATCTATTGATATGATTATATGATTTTTATCTTTTATTTTGTTAATGTGGTTTATCACATTGATTGATTTGCAAACATTGAACCATCCTTGCATCCAGGGAATGAACCCTACTTAACCTTTTTTTCCCCCAATTTGTTTTTACTAGCGGCCTGGTGCATGAATTTGTGCTTTGGTGGGATCCCTCGGCCTGGCCTGCGGACATCCCCCAAGGAGTCCCAGATTGTGAGAGGGCATAGGCCAGGCCAAGGGACCTCACTGGTGCACGATCGGGGCCGGGAAGGGACCACAGGAGGGCTGCAGGATGTGTTCGGCCCGCCTCGCCCAGTCCCAATCGGCCAGACCCCAGCAGCAAGCTAACCTACCGGTTGGAATGTCTGCCCCATGATGGTCAGTGCACATCATAGTGACTGGTCGAATGATCGAATGAATGGTCAGACACTTGGCATATTAGGCTTTTGTTATATAGGATTGATTTCTGAGAGTGGAAAGGAGAGGAAGTGGGGGATAGAAACATTGATGAGAAATATTGATCTGTTGCCTCCTGCACACCCCCTACTGGGGATCTTCCAGGGCTGACCAGCAGACCCACAGTGACGGATGAATGATTACTCTAACACAATGTTTGCTGTGAAAGAGAGGACTAAGAGACTGCCTGGCTAAAGGAACCAGACAGCCTCAATCACCTGTCTCATTAGGCTTTTATTATAGCAGCAGTTTGAGATAAAGTTTATCTTTTAGATACAATCAGTAGGGTAAGTAATCTTGGAAGGACACATGTGTTTGTAGTGTCCTTTAAGCAAGGACACTCAAAGATTAAGCATAAGAATTCCAGTAAACATCCAGGGGTCTGCATGTGCACAGACTTGTTTGGAAAGGTCAAGGAATAATTAGGGGCGTGGCCTTTGGCACTCCCCTAAGTTGGAATTCCAATAAACAGGGCAGTCTGCCTCCAGCACATTTTTTTTTCTTCTCGGAATGTCCTCCTTACAAACTTTCCACCAAGTCTCCTGTGCTCCCCAACAGGGATTGAGCCCACAACCCGGTATGTGCCCTGACCAGGATTGATCTGAGACCTTCTGGTGCATGGGTCATTGCTCAACCACTAAGCCACACTGGCTGGGCAACCCCACTTAATCTTGATGTATTATCCTTTTAATGTATTGTTATATTTGCTAATATTTTGTTTAGAAATTTTGTATCTATGTTCATCTGAGATATTATCCTGTAATTTTCTTTTTGTGTGTTGATATCATGGGAATGTTGGTCTCATAAAATAAATTAGGAAGTAGTCCCTCCTCTTCAATTTTTTGGAAGAGGTTGAGAAGGATTAGTATTAAGTCTTCTTTGAGTGTTACTGTTTCATTTTCCTTACTAGTGATCACTCTCTTTAGGTTTTCCAATTCATGGTTCAGTCTGTTGGCTGTATATTTCTAAGAACTTTACCATTTTTTTCTAGGTTTATAGAATTTGGTGGTGTATAGCCTTTCATAGTGTATTTGTATAATGATTTATATTTCTGTGATGTCCACTGTATGTGGTATAAAAAAGTGGTTTAGTTCTTTTTTTTTTTTAATGTGTTCAGTTTTCCTGATACCTCTTATTGAAGAGAATGTCTTTACCCCATTGTATATCCTTGCCTCTTTTATTGTAGATTAAGTGATCATATAAGCAAGGATTTATTACTGGTCGCTCTATCATATTCCATTGATCTATACATCTGTTTTTATGCCAGTACCATACTGTTTTAAGTATTGTAGCTTAATAATAATAGTTTGATATCAGGTAATGTGATACCTCCCACTTTGTTCTTTCTCAAAATTTCTTCGGCTGTTTTCAGTCTCTTGTGGTTCCATATAAATTTTAGGATTCGTTTTAATTCTGAAAGAATGCCATTAATATTTTAATATTGGTTACCTTGAATCTGTATATTCCTTTAATAAGGACATTTTAACAATATTAATCCTTCCATTACATGAGCAAGGTGTATTCTTCCATTTATTTGCTCTTCAATTTGTTTCCTCCAATGTCTTATAGTTTTCATAATACAGGTTTTGGTTAAATTTATTCCTAGGTATTTTATGCTTTTGATGCAATTGTAAATGGAATTGTTTTCTTAATTTCTCCTTTTGATCATTGGTTATTGGTGTATAGAAACCCAACTGATTTCTGTGTATTAATTCTATGCTGTGACTTTATTGAATTCATTTATTAATTCTAATTGTTTTTTTTCTTTCCTTATCGTTATGTCATCTGCAAATAATGAGAGCTTTATTTCCTTTTCTATTTAGATGTCTTTTATTTATTTTTCTTGTCTGATTGCTATAGATGGGAGTTCCAATATGTCGAATAGAACTAGTGATAGTGAGCATCCTTGTCCTATTCCTGATCTGAGAGGAAAAGCTTTAAGCTTTTCACCAATGAGTATTATATTACCTATAGGTTTGATCATATATAGCCTGTTTCTTCTATACTCACTTTGTTGAGAGCTTTTTGTTGAATTTTGTCAAATGCTTTTGCTGCATCTATTGAGATGATCATATGGTTTTAAACCTTTATTTTGTCAATGTGATGTATCATGACGATCGATTTATGGGTGTTGAGTCAGCCTTGCATTCCTAGGATAAATCTCACTTGATCATGATGTATACTTTTTTTAATGTATCTTTGAATCTGGTTTGCTGATATTTTGTTGAGAATTTTGCATCTGTGTTCATCAAGGGTGTTGGCCTGTAATTTTCTTTTTTTGTAATGTCTTTGTCTGAGTTTGTTATCAGGATAATGGTGGCTTTATAGAATGAGTTTGGAAGCATTCCTTCCTCTTCAATTTTTTGAAATAGTTTAAGAAGAGTAGGTGTTAATTCTTCTTTGAAAGTTCACCTATGAAGCCATCTGGTCCTGGACTTTTATTTGTTCAGAATTTTTAAAAATTATTGCTTCAGTTTCATTGCCAGTAATCAGTTTAGATTTTGCATTTATTCCTGATTCAGGCTTGGAAGGTTATATACTTCTGGAAAATTCATCCATTTCTTCTATTTTGTTGAATTTGTTGGCAAACAATTGTTTGTATTATTCTTTAATGAGTTTTTATATGTCAATGGTATCACTTGTAAATTCTCTTTCATTTGTGATTTTATTTATTTGGGCTCTCTTTTCTTGATGAGTTTGGCTAAGGGTTTGCAATTTTGTTTATCTTTTCAAAGAGTCAGTATTTTAGTTTATTGATCTTTTCAATTTTTAAAATATCTATTTTGTCTTTTCTTTTCTGATCTTCACTGTTTCCTTGCTTCTGTTTACTTTGGGTGTTTTTTTTTTTTTTTTTTTCCTAATTCCTGTGGGTGTAGACTTAAATTGTTTATTTGGGATTTTCCTTTTTTTTTTTTTTTTTGAGGTAGGCCTGCATAGCTATGAACTTTATTCTATAACTGCTTTTACTGTATCCCATAAATTTTGAAAAGTTGTTTTTTCGTTTTCATTTGTTTTTATGATAGTTTTTGATGTTCTGTTTGACTTCCTTTTTGATACATTCCAGTTTTCTTGCTGGAGTTGATTTCTAAGTTTCATGTTATTGTGATCAGAAAAGATGCTTAATATGATTTCAGTCTTATTGAATTTATTATGGCTTATATTGTGGTGTAATATGTGAGCTATTCTAGCGATTGTTCCATGTACATTTAAAAAAATGTATTCTGCAGTTTTTGTTTGAAATATTCTAAAAATGGTATTAAATCAATCTGGATTAATGTGACATTTAAAGCCATTATTTCCATATTGATTTTCTGTCTGAATTATCTGTCCATTGATGTGAGTGGGATATTAAAATCCTGTACTATTATTGTAATACTGTGGGTTTCTCCCTTTATGCCATTAATAATTGCTTTATACATTTAGGTGTTCCTGTGTTGGGTGTGATAGTTATGATATTTATGATTGCTGCATCCTTTTCTTGGATCGAACCCTTTATAATTATGTAATGTCCTTCTTTGTATTCTTAAAATATTTTTGTTTAAAAGTATATTTTGTCTGATATTGCTACCCCATCTTTCTTTTCATGGAATATCTTTTTCCATCCCTTCACTTTCAGTCTGCATCTTTCGATTTGCAGTGAGTCTCTTGTAAGCAGCATATAGATGGGTCTTGTTTTTAAATCCATTCAGCCACCCTATTTTTTTTTTTACTGGAGCATTTAATCTATTTACATTTTAAATAATTGTTAATAAGTATGTCCTTATTGCCATTTGTTAATTGTTTTCATTGTTTTTATAGTTCTCTGTTTCTTCTCTTGATCTCTTCCTTGTGGTTTGCTGGTTTTCAGTAGTTGGGTTTTTTCCTCTTTTTTCTTTGTATATCTTTTATAGGTTTTTGGTTTGTGGTTTACATGAGGTCTATGTATATCTATAACAGACTGTTTTAAGTTGATAGGCATTTAAGGGTGAATATATTCTAGAAGGACTACATTTTACTACCCCGTCCGTGCTGTATGCTATTGATGTTATGTTTTGTGTTTTGTATAACCTGGCTACTTATTGTTTGAGTTGTGTTTGATACTTCTTTCTTTTGATCTTAGTAGTGTTTTCAATGTGTGATTCACTGTATTTATTTAATATTTGGCTTTACCTGTGAGATTTTTCCCTTTAATATATATATTCCTATTTCTGAATATGGCCTGTCCTTTTCTGCTTAAAGAAATCCCTTTAACATTTTTTGTAAAGCTGGTTTAATGGTGATGAACTTCTTTAGTTTTTGCTTGTCTGGTAAACTATCTCTTCTTCAATTCTGAATGATAACCTTGCTGGGTAAATTATTGTGTAGTTTTCTTTCTTTCAGAACTTTAAAGATGTCCTGCCACTTCCTCTAGCTGGTAAAGTTGTTGCTGAGCAATCAGCTGATAACCTTACGGAGTTTCCTTTTTGTGTAATTCAGTTTTCCTCTTGTTTCCTTAAAGATTGTGTCTATATCTTAAACTTTTGCCATTTCAGTTACAATATGTCTTGGAGTAAGTCTCTTGGGTTCATCTTTGTTTGGAACTCTTGTGCTTCATGGGCCTGGGTGTCTTTTCCTTTCCCAGCTTTAAATATAGTTTCTGTTCCTTTCTCTCTTCTCCTCTGGGATCCCTGTAATGCTAATGTTTGGGTTCTTGATGTTATCCCAGAGGTCCCTTAAATTATCCTCGTTTTTTAAAATTCTTTTTCTGTTTTCTATCCTGATTGGTTGATTCCCATTGTCTGTCTTCAGGATGCGTTCTTCTGTAGTAGCTAATTCCTTCTAATGTGTTTTTCATTTCAGTTACTGTATTCTTCAGACCTGGTTGGTTCCTTATTATCCTTTCTACCCCTTTTTGAAGTTCTCCCTAAGTTTTTCTATGTCCCTCTCAAGTTTGGTGAACACCTTTGTGACCATTTATTTGAATTCTTTATTAGGCAAATTACTTAACATCCATTTCCTTAGGTTTTTCTTTTTTCTGCACATTTTTCTTGTTCTTTCATTTGAGAGATAATTCTTGCATCTTTTCATTTAGTTAAAGTGTCTATGTTTGTTCTATGAATTAGATAAAATAGCCCTCTCTCCCAGTCTTTATAAAGTGGCCTTATGTACCAGGGTCCTCGGTGTAGGCTGAGTCTGTCAGGTGATTTTGGTCGGCCAGAGGAGCCGAGCAGGTGTAAGGTGTCCTGGACACTGGCCCACTGAACTGAAATGGCTCCAGGTGGGGCGGCCAGGTGCATGTAGTAATGACCTGTTGATCCTGTTTGCTCCCGTTGTTTGGGACTGAAGTGGGTTTGGGTGATGTGTCAGGTACACTCTGCAGTTACCTTGCTGGTAGGCCAGAGCATCTGGATAGAGCCCCCGCCCACCCCGTGGAGGCAGAAGGGGGTATAAGCAATGATGCTCTTTGGCACCTCCAACCAGGGATAATCCCTGCAGTCTCCGGAGAGCTCCAGTGGCTCCCCAGACTTCTCTATAGTCTCTCTCTTGTTTGTTGTACAGAAAGTGGTCTCATGTAGAATGACCTCTGACTTTAATGCCAGCTTGGAGCCCAGCAGGGAGGCCGGGCGCCTGCACCACCCAGTTGTTCCTGCTTGCTCTCTTTGCTGGAGGCAAAGGATTGGGCAGCAGAGCTGGGAAGGCTGCTGTGATTTGCAGGCAAGCCACAGCCCCTGAACAGAGATCCCGCCTGCCCTAAGGCGTTCACCGGCGCCTCCAGCCCATGGAGTTCCTGCAGCTCCCAGAGGGCTCGTGGCTTTCCCAGCCTTCTCCATTCCGTTGTTGTTTGTTGTTGAGAAACTGTTCATGAAGCCCTTAGCTATCTTGCAGAGTAATTACGCTATATATGTGTATATTTCAGTTTGCTCATGGGAGGGGTTGAGTTCAGACCTCCTATGCTGCCACCATCTTGGACTTTTTCTTTCTAGTTTTTAAATGTGTAATGCTAGGTGGTTTATTTGAAATTTTGTTTGTTTCTTGAGCTAGGCCTGTAATGCTCTAAACTTCCCCCTTTGTACTGCTTTTGCTGCATCCCACAAATTTTGGTATATTGTATTTTTATTTTCATTTGTCTTTATGTATATTTCGATCTCTTCTTTTATTTCTTCTTTGACCCAATAGTTGTTTAGTGGCATGTTGTTTAAACTCCGCATATTTGTGATTTTCCCAGAAAATATGTTTGGTATGATATCAGTCTTCTTAAATTTATCGAGATTAGTTTTATTATCCAGTATATGGCCATTCCTTGAGAATGTTCTCTGTGCATTTGAAAAGAATGTGTGTTCTGGCATTTTGGGATGTAAAATTCTATAAATATTAAGTTGATTTAACCTGCTGTGTCATTTAAGGCCCATATCTCTTTATTGACTTTCTGTCTGGATGATCTATTCATTGCTCTCAGTGGGGGATTCATGTCCCCTACTATAATTTTATTTTTGTCAGTTTCTCCCTTAGGTCTATTAGTAATTGCTGTATATATCTTGATACTTCCAGGTTGGGTGCATACATATTAATAAGTGTTATGTCTTCTTAATGAATTGTCTCCTTTATCATTATAAAATGTCCATCTTTGTCTCTTGTTTCTTTTTTTTTAAATCTTAACATCTGTTTTGTCTCATATAAGTACAGCTACACCCACTTCTCTCTGGATGCCATTTGTTTTAAGTATCATCTTCACCCTTTCACTTTGAGCCTGTGTTTGTCTTTGTAATTGAGCAGAGTCTCCTGCAGGCAACATATAGTTGGGTCTTGTTGAATAATCCATACCTCTACTTTGTGCCTTTTGACTTGTGAGTTCAATCCATTTATAATTAGGGTTGTTAATGATATATGAAGATTTACCAGTTATTGTATCCTTTGTTTTCTTGTTGTTCTATCTCCATTGTTTGTTTTCTCTTATAATTATTTCTGCTATTTTAGTTTGACAGTTTTCTATGATTTTCTTCTTCATTTCTTCTTCTTTTTTAATGTTTTATCTCAGCTCTGGATTTTTGTTTTGTGGTTACCATTAGGATTGTGCAAAATGTGTCATACATACATATAACAGTCCTTTTTCTTCTGATTGCCTCTTCATTCACCTGTACTATTCAATCCTCTTCCTCTTTTATCATTTTGTTGTTGCAAATTATCCATTTTTATGTTGTGAACTTGTTTATCTGCAATAGTTACAATTATTTTAATGCCCTTCCCCCCTTTAACCTTTATGTTATAACTAGTGGCCCGGTACATGAAATTCGTGCCGGGGGAGGGGGGTGGGTGGGTGGGTGCAGTGTCCCTCAGCCTGGCCTGTACCTTCTCCAATCTGGGACCCCTTGGGGGATGTCCAACGGCCAGTTTAGGCCCAATCCCACACCGGCAGTGGGACATCCCTCTCGCAATCTGGGACCCCTGGCTCCTAACCGCTCACCTGCCTGCCTACTTGATCGCCCCTAACCACTCTGCCTACCAGCCTGCTTGCCCCCAACTGCCCCCCCTTGCCAGCCTGATCGCCCCAACTGCCCCCCCTGCTGGCCTGCTCGCCCCTAACTGCCCCCCACTGCTGGCTTGCTCGTCCCCAACTGGCCCCCCTTGCCAACCTGCTCGCCCCCAGCTGCCTGCCCCCCCCCCGTCAGCCAGATCTCCCCCAACTGCCCTCCCCTCCTGGCCTGATTGCCCCTAACTGCCTCTGCCTCAGCCCCGCTGCCATGGCTTTGTCCGGAAAGACATCTGGAAGGTCTCCCAGTCTAATTAGCATATTACCCTTTTATTAGTATAGATAGAGGCCTGGTGCACGTGTGGGGGCCGGCTGGTCTGCCCTGAAGGGGGTCCCGGATCAGGGTGGGGGTCCCCTTGAGGGGCATGGCCAGCCTGGGTGAGGGGCTGAGGGCCGTTTTCAGGCTGGCCAGACCCTCTTCAGGGTGGGGGTCTCTGCTGGGGGGCGTGGCCAGCCTGGGTGAGGGGCTGATGGCCGTTTGCAGGCCGGCCAAGCCCCCGGCTTTGTCCAGAAGGACGTCCGGAAGGTCTCTGGAAGGTCTCCTGGTCTAATTAGCATATTGCTCTTTTATTAGTATAGATTATTTAATAAACTACTCTGAAATAGATTTTTAGTTTCCTGCTTCTATGTATTAATCATCTTATTCAACGTTTTGTGTACTTTTGTGTTTTTGTTTCCAGTAGAAGATCTCCTTTCAACATTTCTTATGTGCAGTCTTACGGTGGTAAATTCCTCAGCTTTTGTCTGTCTGGGAAAGCCTTTATTTCTTCTTAATGTCTAAAGGATAATTTTGCTGAATATCTTATCCTTTGCTGATGGGTTCCTCTCTTTCAATATTTTAAATATTTTCTTTCATTCTCTCCTCTCTTGTAGTGTTGCTACTGAAAACATTACAGAAAAATCTGGTGATGATCATCTAATGGAGTTTCCTTTGTCGGTTAATCTTTATGTTCCCTGGCTGCCTTAAGAATTTTTTCTTCGTCATTAATTTTTAACAGTTTGAATAAAATGAGTCTTGGAGAAGGTCTTTTTGCATTGATATAATTAGGTGTTCTGTTTGCTTCCTCTATTCTAACATCTAGTTCTTTGCATAGGCTTGGGAGTTCTTGTCAATTATTTCTTTAAGTGGGATCTCTGTTCCCTCCTCTCTCTCTTCTCTTTCTGATATACTGTATCTATTATCCTTATATTGCTCTTTCTAATGTAGTCAGAGAGCGCTTTTATTATTTAAATTTTAACTCTTAGTTCTCTCTCTTCTTCACGGGTTATTTCTAGGTTTCTCTCTTCAAGTTCCCTAATTCTTTTCTTTTTTAAATATATTTTTGTAGATTTCAGAGAGGAAGGGAGAGGGAGAGAGAGAGAGAAACATCAATGATGAGAAAGAATCATTGATTGGCTGCCTCCTGCACACCCTGCACTAGGAATCGAGCCTGCAACCTGGGCATGTGCTCTGACCGGGAATTGAACCGTGACCTCCTGGTTCATAGGTTGATGCTCAACTGCTGAGCCATGCTGGCCGGGCAAGTTCCCTAATTCTTTTTTCCATCTGGTCTGGCTCTGTTTCCAATGCTCTCTAGTGCATTCTTTATCTCATTTATTGAGTTCTTCAGCTCCAGAATGTGTTTCTTTTTTTATAATTTGAATCTCTTTGGTAAAGTACTGCTTTTGCTCATTAATTGTATTCCTGAACTTATTGACTTGCCTTTCTGAGTTTTCTTGTATATTGTTTAGTTTCTTTGTAATTGCAGTCTTGAATTCTCTGTCATTTAAACCACAGTCTTCCATGCCTTTGAGTTTGGTTCCTGGAGATTTTTCATTTTCTTTCTGTGCTCCCAAGTTACCCTGTTGTTCATGGTATTTGATGGGTTGTTTCTCTGTGTGTGCATTTGAGGTAGAGATCTTATGGCTCTGCTCCACCCCTACAGTAATGGCTTCCCAGCCACCTCTATACCCAGCTTTGCCCTAATGGGCAGGGCGGAAGGGAGATGCCTTTTCTAGGAAGGAAACTGCTTCTGCCCCTCTGACCCTCCAGGTTGCAGTGTGAGGGCTGCAGCCAGACTTCTCCCCCACTGTTGTGCTCCTTGCTCGCTGGAGCCAGGATGGGCACCAAACTGCATCTGTGGTCACATCCCTGTCCTTCCCCTGTCCCCCCTCCCCTCCTGTCCTTCCCCCATCCCACCTTCCCTACTCATTTCAACATGCCCACCTTCAGATGTGCTAACGCATGGATCTTTCAGGTGTGTTTGTGTGCTGAGCAGGGGATCTTTGTTGAGTTATAATTGTCTTGAGATAAATTTAAGAGGAGAAACAATGGAGTCTTCTCACTCTGCCATGATGCTGATGTCATCTCTCCCCATTTACTTTTAAAAACCTATTGCTGTTAGGTAACATTTTTTGAAGCCTAGGTTTTAGTTGCTATGTATACTTGAAGCATATTAAAAGTGTTTCTTGAAACATACTCTATAATTTAAACTTTTTCCATGTTAGTTTGGCTTTGTGAAGTATTTTTATAGGTACTTACTATTCTACTCAAATTATAATAGTGATACAATTTTAATAAAGAGGAAATAAGCAAAATACTTTTAACTAGAGGTATTTATTTCCTTCTCTATTTGATTTTCTTGAACTAGCAGATTCTGTGTGGTAAGCTATTGCCTCTGCATTTCAGATACTATGCCGTCATGGTGACCATGTTCTTCACGGTCAGCGTGGTGAACAACTATGCCCTGAACCTCAACATCGCCATGCCCCTGCACATGATCTTTAGATCCGTGAGTACTGCTGCGCAGATCAGTGAGCAGAGGCTGGCTGTCGTCTGAGAGGCCGAAAGAGCAATGTGAAAGTGGATGGGTTACTTTTATCTATCCCAGGTCTTATGGGTGATTGATAAAAGGAAAGTTAACATTTTCCTGAGAAACAGATTTTAACTTTTAATTTCCTTCATCTGGTTGATTTTATATTCAAACTTGCTATGAATGTTCTTTAACATTTCTCATCACTTTTTGTTTCTTTCTTACATAAAATTACATTTATTTCAAGTAAATGAAACAGACCCTTCTTTCATTTCGAGTGTGTGTGTGTGTGTGTGTGTATGTGTGTGTGTGTTGTTAATCCTCACCTGAGGATATTTTTCCATTGATTTTTAGAGAGAGTTGAACAGAGGGAGAGAAAGAAACATCGATGTGAGAGAGACACATGGGTTGGTTGCCTCCCTGTATGTGCCCTGACCATGGCCGGGGATCGAACCTGCAACCCAGGTATGTGCCCTTGACCAGGAACCAAACCCACAATCCTTCAGTGCTTGGGCCCACACTCTAACCATTGAGAAACACATGCCAGGGCCAGACCCTTCTCCTTCCTGATTTTTTTTTTTTTAAATCAGAGACTTGAGATAATTAAATAAAGGAAAATTCTTGATGGAGGCATGCTTCTTCCAAAGCAGTAGAGGTTTTTTCTTTGCCTCATGTATGGTGAGAGATCTGTGTTCAGTATATAGATAAGAACAGTTTTCCCTGGAGGGCAGAACAGACTTCAAGGGAAATATAGTTAGGGTTGCAGAAGAATACAAAACGGGTGAGGATTAGAATTGTAACATTTTGGTGTGGTCTGAGATTTTTGTGAGATCAAATGTGTTATTCCTAAAGGCACTTCCCAGAGCTAATTATAATGACTAAGATGACCCTCACAGCATGGAGCACGTAGTAGACTTTCTATGAGCACTTGATGAAGGACAGACACCCTTCCAGAGAAGAGAGAGATCTCCACACTTCTTTCCTCAAAACGAGGGGGGAGGAGAAACGTAGTAAAAGCTCTTATAAATTAGATGGAAAAGCTGACAAAAATAAGCCTGTAATAAGCTTCAGCTATGAATAGTTATTGAGAATTGATCATTGTTATCTTCATTGTCATCTTTAAAAGGCGTAATTATTTTGCAAGATAGATTTTTATGGCTTATACTTGTTGCCATCATAAGAACACCTGGACCTTACTAATTATTCATCCGAATCTCCTCCTGCCCGCTGTTTTTCCCTCTTGGCGATGTTCATTTTTACCTTGAAGTATGTTGTCTTTCCCTAGTGCACTAAAACTTCCTCTTGTCTCCTTTTACAGGGCTCTCTAATAGCCAACATGATTCTAGGGATTATCATTTTGAAGAAAAGGTAAACAATGCGCTTTTATAATTTATGTTTAGGAAGCACATTCTTGGCCCCACCTATAAGCTAGGCATGTGGGTTACTTTTCTCCTGCTGGAGGGGGCTTGCTCCTGGCCTCCTTTGTTTGAGTTCTCTCTGTGGCATTGATGTGCATTCCTGAAGCAGCTGGCCAGGTAGGGGGTCCCACCTGTGCAGCAGTGTTCTCTCTGTAGAATTAGCATCATTGAGTCCTTAGATCCATCCTAACCTATGAAGCCAATCGATTGAGAACTTCAGTGTCCCTTGTGGTCACCAGAAGCCACATGTGACTATTCACATTTAACATTTAAATTACTTAAAATTAAATATGTAGTTTCCCAGTCTCACTGGTCAGAGTTTAATTGCCCAATAGCCACATGTGGCTGGTGGTGACCGTATTGGAGAGCCCAGGATGGAGCATTTCCAGCCTCATAGTTGTGTGGGACAGTGCTGTCACAGGAGGTGTTCATCAGTGCAACACAATGAACGAAGGACTAATCGTGCTTAGTACAAAGAAAATTCTGAATAAAGCCCAAGTGGCCAAGAAAATAGAATGAAAAGTGTCAGAACTGTTCTATGTGACTGTCACCAATGGAATGTCATGTTTGGTCTTTTTTTTTTTCCCCCCCTAATGAAACCATCTGTTGGTCCACAAACTTTTAGAAACTTTTAAGCAACACTAAGGAAGGGTGTGTGTAGCAACCAGTGGGCACCCTGATCCTTGCACATGCAGACTTACGTGGGCTCTGCTGGTGATTTATACTCTCAGGCACCATCTACCGAAAACATCCTGTGGAAATTGGTACCTGTGCCTTCCTAATGTGTTCTTGTTCTTATTTCTGCAGATACAGTATATTCAAATATGCTTCCATTGCCCTGGTTTCTGTGGGGATATTTATTTGCACTTCCATGTCAGCAAAGCAGGTGGTAAGAATCCGTTCACAAATCATTTATATTCACTGCTTGCCATGCGGCCCAGGCACCAGGTACTTATTAATGATACAAAGAGGGGAGGGAAAAAAGGTAGCAAACATTTCCCTTGTGTCCAGGCCCATTGCTTGTGGTTCTGGTCTCTGTACCTAATGTTTTTTCTTATTCCCTAGACTTCCCAGTCCAGCTTGAGTGAGAATGAAGGATTCCAGGCATTTACATGGTGGTTACTAGGCAAGTATGCTAATTACAATAATGATAATTGCCTCTGCAGTTCTGTTTGCTGAGTTTTCTCCTAAGGGACATGTTTCTTGGCAAGAAGCGTTAGCTAAACAAATGATGCCACAGGAGAGAGGCACCTGGGATCATAAATCTGAACCGCAGTGCTCAAGAAGTGACAAAGGAAACGGCGAGGTCATGGTGGTGTGTTCTGTGACATGGACCCGTGTTTCTCTGCTGCCACTGATCTAGGAAGAAAAGCACCTGCCTGCCTGCCCGGCACCTGTGGGTGCTTGGCTGTCATCCGTCCTTTGTGACCTGTCTGCTGAGGACAGAAGGGCACGTTGCAGCAGTGGGCTCTAAGTCCCCAAGGGACCCATTGCTAAATCTTAGATTTATTTTCTTCGGAAGTTAGCTGTTCCACATGGCAGTGTTCCCAGACCTGAATGGTCAGCAGAATCTCCCTGGAATTGTGTATCTTTGTGGAAGTGATGAGACGATTCCTGTAGTGCTTGGCCCTCCTGTTGTGAGATACAGAGGTGAAGCTTTCTGTGCTGGCAATAACAGGTTGAGACTGACCAGGCGAAAGAGAAATAGCAGGGAAGGAACTGGATTCTTGCTTCTTGGCTTTGAAACTGTACCCCCCTTCCCCCCCCCCCCCCTTTAGATTGCTATTCCTAACACAGAAAGATCTTCATGAGCTATTGGAAGAACACTATCTATGAGGAGAAATTTGCAAAGGATTTGAACATACCACTTATGGAGGAAAATATTAATGTCCTGTAATTTTTTAAAAATATTTTATTGATTTTTTACAGAGTGGAAGGGAGAGGGATAGAGAGTTAGAAACATCGATGAGAGAGAAACATCGATCAGCTGCCTCCTGCACACTCCCCACTGGGGATGTGCCCGCAACCCAGGTACATGCCCTTGACCGGGATCAAACCCGGGACCCTTGAGTCCGCAGGCCGACGCTCTATCCACTGAGCCAAACCGGTCAGGGCAATGTCCTGTAATTTTATGTTCAGCCTCTAACTAGTCTGATAATTAAAGAAATGCAACTTGAATCCAAGATGCAGTATCTTTTTATTTTTGATCTATTATATTGGCAAGATAATAAATGATTATTCTCTTTGCTGCTGAGGGTGCAATAGGACAACCATTTTCACATAAACTGTTTACAGTATAAATTGACAAGCCTTTCTGGAAAAAAAGTATATGTATTGAGTTTTTAAAATGTCTACAACTTTGACTCAGTAATTCCACTTGTGAGAGTATACTAAGAAAATAACATTTTAAAAAGATTTACATACACGGATGTACATTGATTTTAATGAAGAAATAATTGGAAGTAATCTAACCATTCTCATATTGTACATCCACATGAGAAGAGTAATGTGTGGCCATTAAATCATACTTTTGAAAAAATTTTAATGAATGACCTGAAGAAAAATCCAGAAAAAGATCATGAAAAAAGCAAGACATAAAGCTGTGTACTCATGATCCTGGCTTAGAGAGATGTAGAAAACTATCAAGGACTAGATGGTAATATTATGGTTGATTTTTATTTCTCTTTAAAGTTTTGTGCATATTCTACAGTTAGTTTGTAATATTTGTAGTACATTTAAATAATAAATGTTCTTTAACAGAATATCTGGAGAGTAGCGAGTGCAGGTGTCTTGTAACCGGGCCTTTGTTTTGCAGGTATTGGGGCACTGACGTTCGCGCTCCTGATGTCTGCGAGGATGGGCATCTTCCAGGAGACTCTATACAAACAGTTTGGGAAACATTCCAAGGAGGCTTTGTTTTATAATGTAAGCAATTTCTTGAACCTGGGGAGGATGAAAATTACTGCGTTATTATATTGTTGTAATGTGTGATTTCGAATGTAACATGCCATCCTGCTAATGGAGTTGAAGGATCAGTTGATCACCCGGTGAAGGGCTTTGGGCCCACAGACTGCAGTGCCTTCCATAGGCTGCTGCTGTGCATCTGAGCCACAGCCCTCCACACAGGTGGTCACGGCCAGTCTGCATGAACATGTCTGCTAACCAGGAGCCACCGGGCAGACCAGGAACCTGCACCCCAGTGGTCCTGCAGATGCACCCAGGTTCAGACCAATCTGGAAACCTGGGAAAGGAAACTAAGCTACAAAAACTGCATGCCCAGGGGAACATGTGCAGGCAGGCCTTTGAGAAGGTTGGGAAGACGGGTGAGAGGAGGCCCTCAGATGGGCTTCAGTCATTTTATGGAGAGTTTAAATAGCAATAATACACGCTTCAGCTTCTTTGTTTTAAACTGCTGGTCTAGGGCCGTGGTCGGCAAACTGCGGCTCGCGAGCCACATGTGGCTTTTTGGCCCCTTGAGTGTGGCTCTTCCTAAGCCTTAGGAGTACCCTAATTAAGTTAATAACAATGTACCTACCTATATAGTTTTAAGTTTACAAAATTTGGCTCTCAAATTTCAGTCGTTGTACTGTTGATATTTGGCTCTGTTGACTAATGAGTTTGCCGACCACTGGTCTAGGGCTTCCTCTTCCTCCTCCTCCCTCTCTCCTGTTGTGATAATGCCCAAAGCACAGCCCCTCAAGGTCAGGGTGAGGTTTGGTAACTCGGGGATTCCTTCACTGCCAACTTTTTGTACTGAAGCTGCAGACAAGCAGTTTGGCTTATTAGTTGGAGCTAGAGCATGTGCCTGGGAATGTAAAAATACACACTCCATTTGGCTCACATCTTTCTTTTAGAACAGTAAGTGGCACATAATGACTTCTGAGTAAATGTTAGCCGTGATTCCTTATTCAGTTATTGTGGTGGTGGGTTGGTGTCGAGTATGTTAATCTTTGCTTATCTGTTGTTTCTTCTTCCTCTTCAACCTCTTTTCATTCTTGGCTTCATTTATTTTTCCCCTGACATTGAACTGTTCTCCATCTCTTTTCCTACTACTTTTCTAAACAATCTGAACTCTGCCTGCACATTCCTTTTGTTGTTGTTGTTAATCCTCACTTGAGGATATTTTTTTCCATTGATTGTTGGGGGAGAGTGGAGAGAGAGAGAGAGAGAGAGGCATCAATGTGAGAGACACACATTGGTTGCCTCATGCACCTGCCCCAACTGGGGCAGGTATCAAACCCACAACCCAGGTACATGCCCTTAACTGGAAATCGAGGTGCTCAGGCCATTGCTCTAATCATTGAGCCACACCGGCCAGGACCTGCCCCATGTTCTTTATAATTTTTAAATCCATTTCATTTGCTTAACTATTCTCAAAATTAGTAAAACGTAACAAATCATTGGACACAATGACTGTGTGTATTCCCTTTTGTTGTGTGTGTGTGTGTGTGATGATCGTCACAAACTCCAAAAGGGCAAGAACCGTAATTTGGGGTTTATTGAGCCAGACAGTGTCAGGTTGTTAGAAGCACTGGATACATTTAACCTAGTTCTATTTGCTTTTCTTGATTGCTTGTCAAACAACTTATAAAACTGCTCATTATTCTGTCGTGTGTTGCATTTCATTTGATGTGAAGTATTTCTTCCCCTAGCATGCCCTCCCGCTGCCTGGATTCATCTTCTTGGCTTCTGACATTTATGACCATGCAGCTCTTTTCAATAAGTCTGGTGAGTTTGGGTTACTCAGGAGAATTGCCTGAGAGCTTCCAAGGCAAGTTTCAGTTTTACTCTGGACTTGACCACTGATGTTTTTATGCAAGTCATCTGGCCCACTTAAACCCTCTCCATTCTACCTTCCTGGAATATAGTGCCATTCATCAGTAGTTGCAGCAGCAAAAGCATTGGCAGGTGTTTCTCAATGATTTGCAAGAGAAATAAGAATATGTATCTTCAGATTTTCTGTTTTGCTTTGGAATTGTGTGTTTGCATTTGAATGCGGAAGATTTGCTTTTCAAGAATGCAAAGAAATAGTCCTAACACACAGCAGAGATGGGAGCCTTGGGGAAGAGGAAGCAAAAATGGTGACAGGTTAGAGTTTGCAGGAATAAGCAAAATTAATTCAAAAGTCTACAGTATGAATTGGCTTTTACTTTTTAAAGTGACTAATAAATTAGCTATCAATTGCCAGTTAACTTAAGTTTTTAAGGCTCTGAATTACCCATTTCTGAGATAGTTTATTGAGGTGATTGACATACAGCTGATTTTTGACACATGGTTTTCAGAGTTTCTGACAGTCCCTGCATAGCGAAGAGCTGTTTGAGTAAACACACTATCAAATTCATTTCGATTTAATTATTAGAATGCTTCTTCCAAAAGTTGCAGAGCTGGGTACTTATACATTTTTTACTTTTTAGAATCTGCCTTTAACTTTTTCAGGATCATCCCTAAGTTAAATTTACATTTTTTTTTCTCTTCTTGAGTTTTAGCATCTGGAACCTATTATCCTTGATTTTTCTAAGAGAGCCGAATATCCATCTAAATGTTGTAGGTAATACTGATTGTCTCTTTCCTCAGCAATTGATATAGTGGATCTCTAAAGTTATTAAGTAGTAATAACATTTGTTAACTTTCTTTTCATTTCAATACTTGCTGAGTGTTTCAAAGACAATATAATACCAGATTATTGGGATTTCTCACTAGTCTAGACATACAGTTATCTCTTTATCTAGATGGCTTTTAATTTTTTTGCAAAAGAAAATTAATGTTCTTTTCCTAACCAGAACTCAGCATCACCTTTGGGATTTCCTAAGTTATGCTGTATATTTCAAACTCCAAAAGCAAGTTAGCAATATAAAAGAAGCGACCCTGAGAGGGCTATTATGTCCTTATTCTTGTTAATCATGGGCATTTTGTTTCCTCTCAGATGTTCACTGTGCAAACCTCTTATATAAAACTGACATAAGAATGTATTTAAAAAGAAGAAAAGTTTAATAACTTCCATCACTCTACACATCAGCTAATTTCATTTTACCAGTTTCCTTCCAGACACCATTTACATAAATTCTTACATCGTTGTAACCCTTGTGTAGATAAAATTTATACTTTTTCACTTTCATTCTTAGTTTTTTGTGTGACTATATATAATCCTTATATTTTAAATAGAATGTACGTACAATGTCTCATCTATTCAAAGCACCTTTGCTTGCACAGCCATTGCTCTATCATTGGACATTTAGATTAATTCAGAGTTTTTCCTAAGAATGGGTATCAATACTTTTATGGCCCCTTAATAAGAATTGTGAAATTGATTTTTAAAAAATCAATTTATACTACAATTAACTGAATGGCTGCCAATTCCAATTTTACCTTGCCAGATTAGAGTATTATTTGTAAATTTTAGAATTATTTGATGACTAGTAGGATTGACAGTATTTCCAAATGGCATTTAGTTACTGGTTGTCTTTTCTCTGTGTTGAGTTGTTAAGACCACATCATTTGAACTTCTCTGTGATTCACAGCCTTTCTCTGTAAAGTGGAGTCCTGTTTAGGTGAATGGTAAAGAGTTTATTTTAAACTTAAGATAAATTCTCATTTGTTTTAAGAAAGCAATGCAAGGACTCTTGAGGCTGATATAGCCTGGAATCAAGGGCAAGTAAAGTGGTGTTTGGTCCAAATCTAATTGCAAGGGAAATAACATCGTTATCTCTATTATGTTCAGTTTGTTCAAAAAGATGAAAACTTTAGCTGTTAAAAGTAATACAGCTATCTCCCCTCTTAATCTTTGCAGAATTATATCAAGTTCCGGTTGTTGGTGTGGCAATGCCCCTCATGTGGTTCTACCTCCTCATGAATGTCATCACTCAGTATCCTTTGCACTCCTCTGCCGCATGGTGGTCTTTGGCATGGGATTGTCTATTCCCTGACAGCTCAGTGACATGAGTTTCATTTCTGCTTTGATCTGTTCTGCAGGAGGAGGAGAAAGGCCCATCCATTGAGCTCCCTGTGGAGGGCCAAAGAGATGACAGTGGGTGCCGAGGGCACAGGGCACTATGAAGGAGGTGCTCTGGTGCAGGGGTGGAAGTCAGTGGGTGATTGAGAATTAGTATATGACATGAATGCTCCGTGATTTCTACCTGGAGTTTTCTAGTATCCTGGGACATTTCACAAGCTTCCACAAAATTCTGAAAGAAATTCCAAGTGAATTAAAACTAAAATAATGCTTCTTTCGAACGATCTTAAGTCCATTATAAAAACTTGAAGTCTTTGGAACAGATGGGATTGACTTCATTCCTCTCACTTCACCTCATAGATTTGCCTTACAGAGTTCTTTTTTGGAGAAGGGGTGGAAGGACTGGGGACCAGATCAAGTAGAGGTAGGAGTGATGACCTTTACTGCGAGTGTTAACCTCTGTCATTCCTTGGGTGGTGACCTTCACTGTAAACCGTGGGAAGAATCCAGAATAAGAATAATGGGAGGTTTTAGGCAGTTTGAGTTGGGACCCACAATTAGAATGGCAGGACAGGAATCTGCAGAATGTCCTACCAAGGAGCCGCCATAGCCAACCCCAGAGTTTTCTGGTTCTTAGAATATGAACATTTAAGCCAAGAGCCATGCCAGAAAGTGCTCCCCAGCTGATCTCTCAGTAGTCAGAAAACTACCTTAACCCTGTCTCTCCAGGTACGTGTGCATTCGGGGTGTCTTTATTCTCACCACAGAATGCACCTCCCTCACCGTCACACTCGTTGTGACTCTACGCAAGTTTGTGAGCCTCATCATCTCCATCTTGTACTTCCAGAACCCTTTCACTGTGTGGCACTGGCTGGGCACCTTGTTTGTCTTCATTGGGACCCTCATGTACACAGAGGTGTGGAACAACCTGGGGATCACAAGAAGCCAGCCTCAGAAGGACAAGAAGAACTGAGGCCTGCCTGGGAGACCAGGGTCTGGCTAAGGTCTGGCTGCCATTTCTCCTTTGTTAATGAGAATTACCCCAGCACTGAACCACCACGTACCAGAGACTCCTCAGAGGAGGGGGCTTTACAGACCAACATGTGTAGACTCTGAACAGAAACCTCTCAACCCTGAATTAGAAAAAGAATAGTTGTCTACTATTGAACAACCATTTGTTTACCAAAATATACAGTACTGTACTTGTTTATTGAGTCCCAGAGCTACTCGTTTTATATCCATGGTCTTGCACAAGACTATCCATTTTGTTGTTGTTTTGATGATTCTCTGCCATAACAACCATTATCTCGTGTCCTCATGCTTTGGTCTGTCACCTTCCACTTTTCAGTCAGCCAGATGTTCCTGGCATCATCGTCAGGAACAACTGAGTGACCAAGTGAAGTGAGACACTGGTGACACGGCTGGACTTCCCCCAGCGTGTTGGGAACGAGGCAGTGGTCTCTGAGCTGAGCCCTGGTGACAATGGAGCAGGGCTGGTGGGAACCCTTTGCACGTGTGCAGGTTAAGTCTTTGAAAGGCTTCTTAAGCAAAAAGGTTGAACTCTGCCTGGCGATTCTGATAGAATCATAGGCTGGGAGTAAAGTATGGTGTATAAATTCAGGTCAAATCACAACTAAAATGGAAATTTTTTCTTATTTTTCTATAAGGTGTCTTAATGTTCTTGATGGGTATTTGTGTGTGTGTGTGGGGGGGTTGTATGTGTTTCATTACATGTAGGAAGGTGCCGCCCCCTTTACTAACTTGGTTTTTCTCCCATGGTATAATTTTGAGACAGAGGAACCATGTCAGCGTGGTGTGTGTAGGTAAGTGTGATCATTTTGAGAGAAAGGCATGAAAGTCTGAGTTCTTTCTTCACTTAGTCCTGGACCTTAATGGACCTCACAGAAGTAGATGGTGGTTAAACTTACCAGGTACTCCCTTTTTGTACACAAAGGCCTTTTTTTTTTTTTCCCTGGATGCAGATTATGTTCGTAAATCGACATGTGGCTGTATGGTCCCCTGGGTTCACGCATGGTGGACTATGTATATTCTAATACCTGGAGCTATTCTATGGTGGGGCCTGAGATTAGTGACTTCCCCAAAGTAGCCCGAATTTGGGCAGGTCCAAGATGGCAGCATAAGAGGACACTGAGCTTGCCCCTCCCATGAACACACTGAATGCACATCCATATTTTGAGTAGTTGTCTCTAAGAACTGAACAGCTTTTGCACAACAAAGAAGAGAGGAAGAGGCCACTTGGAGAACATGGGAACTACAGGAGCTCTTCAGAATCAGGGAACCCACCAGGAATCGGAGTAGCTGGTGAGCACCACTGTTTGCATTCTCCTTACACTTGGGTAGCATTGGTGAGAGCTCTACCCAAGTGCTCTGGCCAACCTGCAAGGCGACAGTAGTGCATCCCTAGTCACCCCTCCTGTAACCAGCTCCAGCAGGAAGGGGTGCATAGCAAGCATGCACAGCCCCTGCTCCCTACGCACCAATCCAGAGTTAGATCCGCTGGGCCCAACAGGGCACTGAGGCTCAGCCACTGCTGTGCAAGCCCACTGGACAGCCCCACCTAGAGTGAAAGGGACTTAGCAGGGCATCACTGTGCCCCTGCCCAGGGGGCAGTCCAGCTCAGACCTGCATGTCAATCAATCAAAGCAAAAGGACATGCCTCTGAATGCACAGAGAGGGGCCCCAGAGTGAGCCGCGCACAGAGAGGGAGGCCCCTACTAGAGTGGGAGGGAGCTGGCAGAGTGCTGCAGCACATGCTCAGCGAGCACCCCAACCCGGACTGGCAGCAGTCAGTCAAACCACAAGGCGAGCCTTGCACAACAGTGAGTGCTGCGGTGCCCATGGTCAGGTGTCCTCAGACCAGCAGCAGTCAATCAAAACAACTAGGTGTGCTCCTTTGTACACCAGGCAGCCCCACCAGGATCAAGAGTAGAACCAGCAAGGTTCTACAGCACACACAGGTGCAGCTGTGAACAGCCAAAATAACAGGACACCCAGACCTGCTCCTTCTGGCCAGGTAGCACCCTGGGCACTGCACATGCCCGCCCTAACTCCAACCAACTTGCCAAAGCCATCCAGTCTACACAGACACCACTTTATACAAGACCAATTTTTCAAGACCAGGAGAGAGAGCTATTTCATCTAACTCGTAGAAAGAAACAAACACAGAAAGTCAAATGAAATGGAGAAAAATAATTTGATAAAAAAATTCAAAGAAACTGTCATAAGGATGCTCCGTAAATTTGAGAGTAGAATAAAGGAACTCGGGGACAACTTCAAAAAAGAAAATATTATAAAGAATCAATCAGATATGAAGAATACAATAACTTAAATGAAAAACATACTAGATGGAACTGACAACAGACTGGTTAACACTAGAAAGACTGAAATTTAGTATATACCTATATTGCCCAAAAGCAGTCAAAATGACTGCATTGTGAAAGAATAATATCAGAGCACTCTTCACTTATGTTCCTTAGCTTTTCCAATAACTCACTTCTATTCGACATTTCTTTCATGAATTTAGGGCGCAAAAGAAATAAACAACTTCCTAGAACAAGTATCACTGCATAAAGATTCGAATAACAAGTACTAGTTTAGCTTATTGAGCAACTGCAACTTATCAAGTATCGACAATTTATCATGTACTTGTATGTTATCATGTGACGGTAATCGAAAAAAATGAAAACTGTTATTTCAATACAGAGCCGAACTGGTCATATAAGAAATTTACTCAATTCAATAATAAGAGTCATTTGATTATTTAAAGTTTCCCCAAGCAGTCAAAATGACTGCTTTTGGGCAATATAGGTATAACACACACACATTATATATATATATATATATACCAGAAATGAAGGAGGGGGAGGTACCTACAATTATTAAACGCATTTATATATTGTACAAAAAGTCACAAAATTCTAAGACATTGTGTCCTTATATACATAATTGTTTTTCTAATTGAAAGTAAAAAGAAGTCAAAATGACTTCCTTGGGCAATCTAGTGTTAATATAGAAGAATAGATCAGTAACCAGGGAGAATAGTGAAAATCACCCAATCATAATAATAATAAAAAAAGGAATTTAAGAAAATAAGGATAGTATGAGAGCCCCATGGGACAGCATTATAGGGATCCCAGGAGGGGGAGAGAGACGAGCAGAAAGTTCATTTTAAGAAATAATGGCCAAAAACTAACCAGGGAAGGAAACAGACACCCACGTTAGAGAATTCCAAAGAGGCCCACACCAAAATATATTGTAATTAAATGGCAAAAGTTAAATATAAAAACACAATCTTGAAGGAAGCAAGGGGAAAACATTAAATTACATTAAAAGGAAACCCCAAAAAACTAATAGCTAATTTTTCAGCAGAACTTTTACAAGCCAGAAGGGAATGGCAGGAAATATTTAAAGTGCTGAAAGAAAGGAACCTACAATCTAGTATATTATACCTGGCAAGGTTGTCATTTAGGATTGAAGGAAAGATAAAGATTTCCCCAGATAAGCAAAAAACAAGAAGTTCACCACTAAACAGACTTAACATGAAGTCTTTATGCAGAAAAGGCCATGCCAAAAATAAGAAAATGGGGGTTGGGGGGTGGGCAGGGGAGGGAATCACAGATAAAGGCAAATACAGAATTAACAGTGAATCAGCCACTCAAAAATCCAGTATGAAGATTAAAAGACAGAAGTAGCAAAATTAACTATAATAATCAGGAGCTACTCAAAACAAAAAAGGTATGATATAAAAAAGTGTGGGGAGGCAGTGAAAATGTAGTGCTTTTAGAATGTGTTTGAACTCAAATGCTTATCAGTTTAAAATAGACTGCTACAGAACCCCAGCAAAACATTAAAGGAAACCAGCAAAGCGATCAACAAAAGAACAAAATGGCAGTAAGTACATACCTGTCCATAATTATGTTAAATGTAAATGGACTAAATTCTTCAATCAAAAGTTATAGGGGGGCAGGATGTGTTAAACACCAAGACCCCAGACCCATCTCTGTGCTGCCTACAAAAGACTCACCTTAGATTGAAAGACCCACAAACTGGAACTGAATGGATGGAAAAAGATATTCCTACAAATAGAAATGAAGAGAAAGCTGGGGGTAGCAATACTCATATCAGACAAAGTAGGTTTTAAAACAAAGAATGTAAAATGAGACAAGGACATTACGTAATGATAAAGGGGTCAATCTAAGAAGAGAATATTACAATCAAATATTTACACACCCAACATAGGAGCACCCAAGTCTATAAAGCAAATATTAATGCATATAAAGGCAGAAATTAATACAATAATAGTTGCGGACTTTTACTGCCCCACTTACCTCAATGGATAGATTGGGCAAAAAATAAGAAAATAATGGCCTTAAATGCCACATTAGAATAGATTAATATAATAAGCATTTTTAGGACTTTTTATCCAAACAGTGTGGATTATACATTTTTCTCAAATGCACATGGAACATTTTTTAAGATAGACCACAAAAGAAACCTAAATAAATTCAAGAAGACTGAATTTTTATCACATATATTTTCCAATCAGAATTGCATGAAACTAGAAACCAACTATAGGAAGAAAACGGGGAAAAATACAACATGGAAATTAAACAGTTGCTACTAAACAACCAGTGGATCAAAGGAAATAAAATACTACTTAGAGACAAATGAGAATAAAAACTCAACTTTTCAAAACTTACGGAATGAAGCAAAAACAATTATAAGAGGAAAGTTCATAGCTATGCAGGCCTACTTCAAGAAGTAGAAAAAATTCCCAAATATAATCTAACTTTACACCTAAAGGAACTGAAAAAAGAATAAAGTCCAAAGTAAGTAGAGGAGGAAAATAATAAAGATCAGAGTGGAAATAAAATACAGACAAAAAAAAAAAAACTATAAAAAAAGATCAATAAAATTAAGAGCTGGTTTTTTGAAAGGATAAATAAAATTAACAAACCTCTAGCAAGACTTACACCAAGGAAAAAGAGAGTCTAAGTAAATAGAATCAGAAATGAAATAAAAGAGAAATACTACAGAAATACAAGGGGTCATTAAAGAATACTATGAAGGCAGCCCTGGGCACTAGCAGGGCAGGACTAGAGGCATCAGCTGTCCCCATGCTACCCAGCTGCAAGCCCCGGAAGGGGAAGCCCTTTAAGCTCCTAGGAATTTTAGATGTTCAGAATATTCCTTGTGCCTGGGACTCAGTCTTATATGGTTCATAAGGATCTGTTGTGGCTGGCCTTGGACATTTTTTGTTAACTAGTAGAATTAGGAGATCATAGGGTGTTGGGAGTTGGAGGGTTTATTTTGGTAGCTTTAGGATGCTGGTTCCATTGTAGGTATAATAAGGTAATACTAAAGATCTGAAGAAGAAAATAAAAATAAGATAGTATGAAACTACCCACCGTGATCCTGAAAGAAAACAAACGGCAACAGCAGCAATTGAGCAGAGACTCCAGCCTGGAAACCCAATACAACTCCCTGAAGTCAGTGTGGACAAAGTTAAGATCAAGGATGTAAAACATTCTATGTATCATAAGGAAGCTTTCAATCAAGTGAAGTGTGTGTAAGTTGTAGCCTTTTGTATACTTGTATGAATAGTTGTGAACTTGTAGCTCTGTATCTGCATTACAGTATATAGTAGACTTGCCATACGTAAAATAAAAATTATGAATAATTATGTCAAGAAATTGGACAATCTACAAGAAATGGACAAATTTCTAGAAGTAGACAACATTCCAAGACTAAGCCAGGAAGAAACAGAAAAGCTGAAGAAACCTATTATTAGTAATGAGATTGAACTAGTAATAAAAACAAAAAAACAAACAAAACATGAATTTAAAAAAAGCCCAGGACCAGATTCCTTCACAGGTGAATTCTACCAAACCTTTAAAAAATTAATACATATTCTCCAGCTATCCCAAAAAGTTGAAGAGGAGGGAAAGCTCCCAAATATTCTTTGAGGCCGGCATTACTCTGATACCAAAACCAGAAAAAAATACTACAGCAAAGTATTACAGGCCAATATCCCTGATGAACATGGAAAAATTCTCAACAAAATACTAGCAAATCAAAACCAATACAGTAAAAGGCTTATACATCATGACCAAATGGCATCTATACCATGGATGCAAAGGTGGTTCAACATTCACGAAACAATGTGATTCACATCAACAAAACCAAGAGTAAAAATCATATCTCAATAGATACAGAAAAAGCTTGTGACAAAAAAATCCTTTTACAATAAAAGTTCTCAATAATGTGGGTATAGAAGAACTTACCACAACATCATAAGGACTGTATATAAGCCCACAACTAACATCATACTCAATGGTGCAAAGCTGAACATTTTCCCTCTAAGATCAGGAATAAGACAAAGATGCCCATTTTCACCACTACTATTCAATATGGAGGGGATGCAATGGCGTAATGGACTGTTTTCATTCTTCATGCAATCATTGCTAGAGCTTTTGTAGGGGGCTTTAAACATTTGATTATACAGAACACCAAAAGCCTGACAGTGAAATATATTGAACAAATTAGAATAATAACGAATAAAACAATTTTCAACCCAGACTTTATAATATCTCCAAGCCCAGTAGGGAGTCAGCTAAAAACATCAGAGAATTTAAATCCTAACCAGCCAGTGGTGCTTGAGGCAAAACTGGAACACCCCTTAAGAGAGTTTGCAAGCTTAAGGCGTCTTCAAGTTTGGTTGTTTCTAATTCTGCATGGGAAGAGTTATTTATCCAGGTACAGCTGGTGATACTGGCTGTGGCAAAAAAAACCCCACAAAAACACACACACAAAAAACTCCCTGGGTGGCAAGCAAATAATCAAGCAATCCTGGTGTTATGGACTACTCAAGCTCAGGAATCTTGTCTCTTGAGCTTGAATGACTATCATGGCCAGGTGGGCTATTCTATTAATGGTTCTGGTCAGATTTCACATTATGTCTAATTGAGTGGTACCAAGGCCAGCTAGTGTTGAAATTGAGGAGGACCATTCACATGCACAGTAGTACCAGAATCATACTCAGATTTCCATGCAATGTTTACCATGCAATGACTTGTTTGAGAACTTTGTAATGGTTAATAGAACAAAATCTTTTTTTGCCCAGCTGGTGTGGCACAGTGGTTGAGTGTTGACCCATGAACCAGGAGTTTGTGGTTTGGTGCCCTATCAGGGCACATGCCTAGGTTGCAGCCTCGATCCCCAGTAGGGGGCATGCAGGAGGCAGCCACTCAATGATTCTCATCATTGATGTTTCTATCTCTCCCTCCCCCTCCTTCCCTTTTTTGTTATAAAATAAAAAATATTTAAAAAGAATTTTGAGAGTACATTTATTAAGGCTGGGGACAGTGAAACAAAGAGGAAGGGATTAGGATAGAAGAAGCAACAGGAGAGAGCCCAGGCTGGGCTGCTTTGGCTCACTGAGAAGTCAGAGAAAAGGGGGCGTTGGAGACAGGTTCAGGGGATTAGCCCAGGACAACTGCCGCTGCCCATTCCTCCCCTGGTTGGAAGTCTCATGGGTCCCTTAGCGTTTAGGACATGTGCTCCGGGGAGGGAGAGTGTTCCTAACAGGACAAAATCTTAATGAACATTGTACTAATGTGTAGCACATTACACCAATTAAGCAAGAAGCTCAAATTTATAAGTTTAAAGACCCAATATCCCCAAATTTGCAAGCATACATCTCTGTTATCTTGGTTTCACCTAATTGTTACTTCACTGGGAGAGACATTTTAAATATCCCTCCCCTTCCAATACATCATCCTTTCTGAGATGGAAAGGGAACACTTCAATTTCTTCACCATTTCCCCCCTAATCTCATGAATCTGATACAATATTGTTAACCGTGCTTACACTAAGGTGTAAAGGATCCATATACATTTTTGTATACATGGAACACATGGAATCGCTCTAAAGCAGCGGTTCTCAACCAGGTGGTTGTCTGCTCTGGATGACTTTAACTTGAGGTCGCCTATAGGCTGGGATGTTCAATCAGGTGAGTGAGGTGGAAGTGTGGAAGCCTTTTTAAATAAGAAACAGGAATTCAGAGTTAATACCTTTTAACTTTGTAGTGCAGGGATTAGTTAGCCATAGCTGGCATGGTCTCTCCAGCGAGGCTGGAGAGAGGCCTTGTGGGGAGGTCTTCTGATGAACCTGTCTCCAGGTTGGGCGCCTTGACTTTCAATGTCTTCATCTCCTGGCAGTGTGCTGTGGAAAGATTGCTCTACGAGCTATGAATTCATTTCAAGGACGTCTATAAGTCCTTTGCTGTAAGCTAGAAGGTCGCCTTAAGGCAGGCTCATGCATTCCCTGATCTGGCCTCACAGGTCTTCCGAAAACAATTTTAAATGGGGACAATGGACATTTACCAAAAGGAGTAAATCTTACGTTAAGCAACACCAAGTCAAGAGCTTTAGGCCAAGGTAGACTAAAAGATTCAACCAGATTTCACCAACTGAGTTTTGACTACCTCACATGTTTGTGCTGTAAAACCAGAAGGCTGGGGATGATACACTGCATTGTTGGCCAGAGTTTGTCCCCCTGGTGTAGACTGTCTTGTAAAGTGGGTTCCCTGATCCCTGTGGAGTTCCATGGTGATTTTCCAACAAGAAAACATGCTTTCTGCAAGTATTTTAATAATTTTTTCAACTGTAGCCCTTCAAGGTGGGAATGCTTCTACCCAATGGGAATGCATATAAATCATCACTGGAATACCTTTATCGTGGGAAGGGACAATTGGATTAAAATCTACTTTCCAAACATCAGGATTTTAGCAGATCACACAGGCCTAATTAGTTTCATTTCTCCCTTTCATAAAGAGAGATTTCCTTATTTTAGTTATCCGCTTAATCATCCATTTAAAGACTTAACAAGCAATTATAGAAAGTTAAGTCATTAGGAGCAAAATTTAATTCAATATTAAGAAGGCTGGGTTGCCGAAGCAATCAAAGAGCAGGTCATATAGAACATAGGAAATAATCTTACCAAACACAAAATCCTTCCTTTGCCTTTGTAATCTCTTACCAAGAGCATACCATCAGTACAAGAAAACTTGTCCTTTTTAACAGAGAAAACCCCAAATTTCAATTCGGTATCAGGGTACTTTTGAAATCAAAGAAAGTTCACTTAAATAAACCCTTTTCAGTGCTAGCCAACCTGACCCATACATACGATTTCAAGATTCCTTTTCCATCAACTTCCATAAGCCTTCCAGCTTTTGTTCTTTTTCCTTTCTTACTCTAGAAAAATCATTTTAGTTCAGGACAAAATTAATCTTTCCTTCCACAAAATGTATCTTCATTCCTCATACCTTCTTCTCCCAAGCATGCATCTCTTAGTTTCATGTAAAATCTTTTTCTGTCACCGTAACATCCTGATCAGACTTTGTCACAAGTGACCCCAGATTTATTGGAAACTGAAAAAATTTTCCCTAAAAACGTATCTTACTTATCTCATTTGTCTTTAACAATCACTTTTAAATTACTTCTTGAAGGCTTCATGAGACCTCAAAGCGATTAGCCATTCTCTCTAAAGACATGCCTGTTTTAATTAAACCAACAACCTTAAGCCACTCCATTCACTGAAGACTGATGCTAGATCACACACATTAGGAAGTGACTGGGTTCATGTCTGTTCTCTCTGTTTCATATAAGTGCTCATTTGTTTTAAGCCAATTGAGTAAGTTCCTTTACAACCCAATTCTGAAATTATAGTTCAGTCTTGGCAATACCATCCACCTGTAGAAATATACTATATCTACAACATAAATACATAGACAGATATAAACATACAGATCACCATAGACTGCACTCTTCTTTCATTTGAATATGCTAGCTTATGTGTCCCAGGCACAGAAATACAAAACTAAAAAGAAAAACTGGATCCGAATTGTGTTTTTATCAGATGGACTAAGTTCATGTTTTGCTCCAATGGCCAAAGTTTTTGCATGCTATAAGGATTCCTTTAGAGCTGTTTTTAAAATCAAAGGATATATTTTCTTGTCTTTGAGAGCAAAGATCAAATAGATGACACTAGCTAGAAAATGTTGTGTGTGTGTGTGTGTGTGTGTGTGTGTGTGTGTGTGTGTGTCTACACGTACCTGTGTGCCCACTGAACCACTTGACCAGGGTTATAGATAAGGTAACGGGAGAAAACAGTGGATATCTGAAATACATTAATGTAATGTCTACATATCCTCTACCACAATTCTGTCATCACATTATAAATGCTAACTTTTCCATTTTTATTAGTAATCTTTGATCCTTTATTTTCTTTTTCATCCAACTAAAACAACCGTTAATGCACTTGATAACTTTCTGTCAAGTTCAAATGTATTTAGTCACAATCCAAAGTTTCTTTCCTTCTTCCTGCCCTGTTATCCAAGCTGAAATGCTACAGAACTTGAATTTGGTCAGAGCTATGAGTGAGGAAAGATCATGAAAGCTGAGTTGATCTGAGGCAACCACAACACACCACTCCTCCTGGGAAGATTACCTGACGTTTTCTTAAAGAATCTAATAAATCTCTTCTGCCCATTTTGTTGTTGTTATTGGGGGGGGGGGTTGTTTTTTGTTTTTTGTTTTTACTTTCTGCCCTGGTTTTTGTGGTTGTTTTATACTTTCTCACCCCCACCTCCATTCACTTGTGTGGTTTTCTACTGAACAACACCTATAATAATTTATCAGTTCATGTCTCCATTATTTGAGGGTTCTGGATGTTTTGTGAATTTCCACAGAGTATTTGTATGGGTGAAGCATGTAATTTGTTACACATTGTCATAAGCATCAGCAGTAGGGGCGTGTGTCTTTAGGGTGAGAATATTAGGCAGAGTGTATGACTGTATGTGTAGGTGAGTATGAACATGGAGAGTTAATGCAAAAATGTTTCTATACTGTTACAGCTCTGAGGGGGTTGAGAATCTTTAACACCACTCTGTCTACATTTGGAAAACGATTCTCATTTCCCTCTTTTTACCCTGCCTCTAGCTGACTTCACGCAACTTCACAAGTGTCAAATGCCTCTGAGAGGGAGGGAATGCATTAGCTCAGGGATGATTCTAACCCATGAATGAGCTCTGGGCTGGGGGTGCCCCTCCGGGGACCCACTGACACACTAGAGCAGGTGGCAAAGACCGGAGCAGATACACAAACATACACGAGAAGAACCACATCAGAGTCCGAAATCAGGATACTCCGTCTGCTGGAGTTGGTTTCTCTTTGGCTGGGAGCCAAGAGAAGTATGAGTGAATCTGCCCTAACTAGATAGGCAAAGCATTTGGGTCTCTACAGCTGTATCCCGAAAAATGTGCGTGGGACTTACCGATGGTGGTTTGTTCTTGGGCTGAAAGAACTGTCAAAAGAGATAAAGTCCATTATTACCACTGACTGGTGTGACACCTGAGAACAGTATAAACAATATTTGTAAGTAAAAGAACTAGCCCTAAGCACTGGGATGTGTTCAGTACGTACCAAACTGGGGAGGGAGACTCTGCAGGGGGTGCTCCTTCCAGCAGCTTCCGTGTGGTAGTCGTGCCAAGGGGGATCAGGGTCCTGTCTTCTCAGTTCAGCACTGCCCGCCTCCGCGGTGTCTGACTTGTGCTACACGAATGAATGCACACTCACTCAGCTAGCTTATTCCCTCAAGTTTCTGAGAAATCTTCGCATGGTCCCTGATACCTGTTCTCACTCTCCATCAGCTGTTGGCAAGGAGGCAATTAGGAGGAAACACCCCTAAGATCCAAGCCAGAGAAGCAATGCGGAGCCAGAGGAGGGCACACACCAGGGATATCAGCTCTGGCTTTTTGCCCTGTCTGATGGTGGGCGGGAAGGGCATTACATATTTAGCACCTTGCATCATGGGATGCTCCCTGCAAGGAGATGCCTGTCAGGCAGCATCAGAGAGTGGTAAGGGTTTTGGAAGCAGGCTGTCTCCAGAGCTGGGGGAGTGGGTTTGTACTGATGCTGCCCGGAGCTCCCTGTGTGCATGTATCACGTTCCCTGAGCTTCACCTACTTAAGTCGCTAAGCACCTACCACATTTCTCCCATTTTAGTCAAGTAAGGCAAGCTGCAAGGTAGCGACATAGGTGGGGGGTGGGAGGGGAAAGCTTGCTCTACGGTTGGAAGAAATAAGACGCATACTTTTTAAGAAAAAAAAGGCTGTAATAATTCTGTGGGCACTGACTTATTTATGTCATCGGAGATGTAAAGACGACTCCTGTGAACTATGGAGGAGCCACGGCTACTCTCCAGTGCAGTACAAACGTCTGTGCATCAGCTGCAATCACAAGGCATTACTCTGCCTGCTGCTTTCATTCCAGGGAACAGCCTCTTCCAAAAAAAGAGGATGGTTTTGAAAGTAGGATTTCCTGACTAAACCTGTGGGAGGTGGGGGGGGGGGGCGGTGAGGGTTTGATTTATCCAGCTCTGATCACTTCCCTCTGTATTACATTTTAGGAACTGGAGAGCAGTAGGTAGAACAGCGAAAAGACATTAGCAAGTACTCACATTTTGAGCTGTGTAAATATCAAACATCAGCTTCCAGCCCGCGGAGCTATCTGTGCAGAGTGAAGGAGGAGAGGGAGATTTCGTGAATAAAATGTCTTGCCAAACAAACCGAACGAGTCTTTTTACCGTGATTTCTGATAAAGAGCAATTTTCTTCCTTCTGAAACGACTCGTCGAACTGGGTTTTATCGCGAATGGTGCAATCACTGTTTCCTAATGAAAGCGATCCGTTTCCTGCAGGTGTTCCCCGTCACCATTACCTGTCAAGTGCCCGTGGGCAGCTTCCGGAGCTCCCGAGCTTGGCCTTGCGGGCGGTGCCGGTGCACTTCACCGCAAACGATGACAAGCAACCGGTCCTCCCAGCGCCCAGCAGCCCGATCAATCACAAACCACTTTGCAGGCGCAGGCCCGCTTCCACCTCAGACATTTACAGAGGTTTGGAGGTTTGGGGCAGTACGTTTCTGCAGCCAATCTCTCAAAACCTCTTTGCCTTAATAGAAGCAGTGACTTTTGTAGTACTGCAGTGGTATCGCCAGTCTTGCTTTTAAAGAAAGCCCCTTTCAAAGCCGTTTACCACACCCAGTCTATTTGAACCGTATCATGCAGTGGGCCACTGGTCCGGACACTAACAGGAAAAAACAAATGAGAGATTTTGCCCTGAATATAGCATCATTAAAACGAATCTTTAAAACTCACGGCACAGCTTTCTCAGAACGGAGCCCGCTATTCAACTGTCCCGAGACCCTAACTGCAGCTGGGATGGCCCTGGCTGCTCGAGCCCCTCGCCGTCTTCATAGGCAGGAGGGGGTGGAGAACTCGAGATGCTGTGAACCGCATGCCTAAGAAAAGTACAGAGCCCTTTGGGAGACTAAAGGAAACCGTGGTTTAGTGCAGGTCTTGAGCAAACGGCATCCTCTCACCAGTGCAGCAGTTGCTGCCCGGCACCCTGTGGCTGCACTGCCAGCTGCCAGCACAACGGCGGTCACAGCAGCATCTCCCCGAGGTGTCCCTCTCTAGCCAGGGCTCAAGCACATAGGCCAGCAGTTCTCAACCTGGGGGTCGCGACCCCTTTGGGGGTCGAACGACCCTTTCACAGGGGTCGCCTAAGACCATCGGAAAACACATATATAATTACATATTGTTTTTGTGATGAATCACTATGCTTTAATTATGTTCAATTTGTAACAATGAAAATACATCCTGCATATCAGATATTTACATTACGATTCATAACAGTCGCAAAATTACAGTTATGAAGTAGCAACGAAAATAATTTTCTGGCTGGGGGTCACCACAACATGAGGAACTGCATTAAAGGGTCGCGGCATTGGGAAGGTTGAGCACCACTGACGTAGGCGGCTGTCAGGAAAGATCAATTTCTCAGTCCCCGACTTCATTCAGCATGGGAGCCACGATCAGAAACGAGCCCGGGTGGGTGAGCTGAGCAGGCACTCAAAGTCGAAAGTCCTCTTGAACAGAAAAGAGAGCGCATCTGGCCATGCAAGTATTTAATTCTCCAAGCTTTTCAGTGATGTGCAAATTAACAAAGTCATCCCATCGTTACAGTGAAGTTACGTTCGTGTCTGATTGTTTCTTAACCAGCACTTCAAGGACGTAGCATCTGGCGTCATTACCGTGTGTGACTGGCTGCTGCACAGATGCGAGCTGCAGCTAAGGAAACAGCTGATGATAATTACTGGAGTTTTGCTATTTCCTATAATGGCTTCAAATGAAGTTTACTGCATGAGTACATTCCTCGCATGCAGGTCATTCATGTGTATCGATTTCCCATAATCTTTAACCTTGTTTAAATAATGGGCTTTAATTCCAGCAATTAAATGGGGTGACACAGTAATAGTAAACGCACATTTACCATGTATGAGGCACTTTGCTTGGCTTATATGTTGATTTATTTAATCCTCTGACAAATCATTGAAGTTAGAAAATTATCATTTCACAGGTAAGAAAACTGAGGCACAGAGGAGCTAACTTGCCTTCTTACCCATGTGTTGGAACTGGGATTTGAACCCATGAAGACTAATTCCAGAACCCGCACTCTAATCACTGCACTGTGCCACTAGAGTCTCAGTCAGAGGTTGTAGGATCTTCCTGTGCCCTGCCTCCCTGCTTGGTGCAGACACATGCCCAGTGTCAACGGTCTTGAGTTTGATCTTTTTACCATTATGGTACATGTGTCTTTGAATTCCTATCCTATCCCCTACCATTCCTCTAAGACAGTGGGGTTCTCAACTTTCCTAATGCCGCGACCCTTTAATACAGTTCCTCATGTTGTGGTGACCCCCAATTTCATTGTTACAAATTGAACATAATTAAAGCACAGTGATTAATCATAAAAACAATATGTAATTATATATATGTTTTCCAATGGTCTTAGGCGACCCCGGTAAAAGGGTCGTTCAACCCCCAAAGGGGTTGCGACCCACAGGTTGAGAACCGCTGCTCTAAGAGCTCATGATCTGTAGTTCAATACAAGCAAGAAGAAAATAAAACCCAGAAAGGAGCCAACCAGGACTCTGAAACAAACGATCCTGGACCTTCAATCTTCACACCCAAATGTACCCGCTATTCCTGGGTCCGCAGCACACGGCTTTCAGGTCAATGAGCAGCATCACGTAGCAGCGCGGAAACCTAGGTAATGAAATCACACAGCCTTTATCAACGATTTGCTTAAGTAGCTGTACTTTACAGAACGTTTAATGTACGTGTTAACCGTTCTTTCAGTCTCTTCACGTTCTGTCTCGGAAAACTTAAATTATATTATCTCGTCTACCCGGAGAAATGCCATCCCTGAATTATACTTTGATAAGAAGCCTACAACCATTGTATAAAGATATCATTACAAGAGCTGTCATTGCCAATGATTCAGTATCTTCGGCACAAGTGGTGTTTAATGCATTATCCGTTACCCACGGATTGCCTGATACCCCCTTCCGAGCAAGAACCACTGGTCCAGTATTGCTCAAACGTCGCTTCTGGAAAACATTTGTCTCTGCAGATGTGCCTGCGCATGTAATTCTGTCAGAAAATGGAAATGTAACTGTCATCCCTTGGATACTCGTTGTATCAGGACTAAGTTTAATGACACGAAATAGAAACCCAAACTGTGGTAACGTAGCCTAATGGTTTCTCTTTCACGAGGTAGGCAGATTGGGGCTGGTGCAGCCCCCCGGGGAGTCATCACGGAAACCAAGTGAAAGCTGCCAAAAGGAGGCACGTTTACAAAAGGCCACGCGCCTTCCCACTGCAGTGTCTGCCTTCCCCGTCACATGACCCCTGTCCCCCGAGGAGCCTCTCCCAGAACACTGCTGGCCAAGACTCTGGGCAGTGCAGACTCCGAGACTCCCAAACCCCTTGGATGACTCAACAACAACATTTAACCTTCAGACGAACGCTTCGAGCTGAGGATTCTAATATCCTGATTTGGGGGCTGAATATGTAGACCCTTCTGCAATTTGGTCTCTGGCCTGTTCTGTTTTGTGCCTTAAACTCTGAACTGGTCTACCTGACCGCATTTCCGTTTCACCACAAGACTTGTTTTACTAGTTTGTTTTGCAGACACCAAAGGACATGGAGGTGTGGCCTGCCTGGTGACCCCTCGCCCCCTGCTGACCATGTCTTAGGACTCCCACGGTTGGCCAGGTACTGTGACCCGACCTGCTGACCACCAGTCAACTGAAACCGCTCGTTGTTCTTATCTCACAACCCTACTTGCTGGCGACTGAGTCAGCCAACCTGTGAAAGTCACTTGCCCCCTCCAATCGGAAAAATGCTTGATGTATGTCTATGATCTTGTTTCCCTAGCAACCCATCAGCTTCTTGCAACTCTCACTTTTAAAACCTTTGTCTTATTTTTCCCACCTCAGAGCTGGTGTTCGGCTAATCCGGAAGGCTACGTTCTCAGATTTGCAAATCATCAGAATCAAACTCTCTTTAATTCCTCAGAAGAGTCCTGTGAAACTTCTGTTTACAGAGCAAAGCAGCATGCTTCCGCCTACAGTGGTGTGACGTTTCCTCCTACAAATGAACATGCTACCATTCTTTCCCCTTAAGGCACCGTATTTATCTCTGTTTCAGCTCCAATTCCCCTTTGAGATCCTGTAGCCTGAAGCCAAAATTTACACGGTCACCACCATACATCTTACATAAAAGGAAAAGGGTGGTGGGATTTGTTGCTGATAATCAAATTAATTTGCTAATGTTAACATACCAATATATTCATAACAATGCAAGGAGCAAAATATGCGGCTGGTTAATAGTCCTTATTTTAGCGACTGTCCCTGCGGCCATCGTTGGTATTTGTCACCTTCTCATCCCATTCCTCATACTCTGTTTGCTTTGTCTCTGCCAGCTACTCAGCTGGTCAAGACTCTACCCAGTGGGATGACCCAAACCGTCTCCCTGAAGCATCTGCCCCTGCCTGCCTGCCTGGTCCCTGCAGTGTGGCAGGACCACCGGGTCCAACACCCCAGCAGCAGCAGCAGCAGTCCTCTTTGCTGTTGCTTCAGTGGCATAAGAACTGCCCCCTCAGCCGAACCTCTGCTGATCCCTTGCTGAAAGCATTCCTCCCTTGTAATCTAAAATTTCTAGACCCGCAGCATTTGAACAAGAAACAAACATTCTGCAGATGGGTTGTTAAGGGTAATGGTGTGAATCTACTCATGTCTGCCTCCTAATTCTTAGACCCGTTTCTCTCCTGTGGTCCAAAGGGCTCCTAAAACGTCTTGGACAGCAGGTTTGCACTGCTCTTCCAGGATACTGAAGGCTGTGCCCACTTACCTAGGTCCCTCTTCCTGGCTGTCCCACAAGCAGCCAGTTCTCAGGTGTTTGTTACCGGCTTAGACCAACTTAAGAGACAAAGGGCTGGCCCAGCTTCTTCCTCAAATGCTCAAAAGTGTACAAGGAAAACACACACATTTGCCGTGTCTCTGGTGTAAATAAACCCCGAAAGCTACATTTTTTTTCTTTCTCTTTTGAAGACTCCCCAGTTCCCCCTGTCCCCACTCTCTGTTGGCAGGCCAATTTTAATGTGTTAAACTTAGGAGGAGATGTCATCAAAAGGAGAGAAACAGGTGGGGAAGAAAGAGATGAAAACACTCTGACAATTCTCTCCTGTTTTGCAGCTGTGAGAGCTGCAGATTTGAATTGTGTTACCTCCCTCCCCAAGTTAATTAATTCTCTTTTTTATAAAAACAGCAACAAAAAACCCCACATCTCTTTCCTTCAATCAGTGTCAACAGCCAATTACAATCTTTCATCACCCAAAGTGTAATAACACATGTTATCATGGGAGAAAACAGTTGGACTGACAAGATGAGCAATTCGCTCCTTTCTTAATCTTGTAATCACATGGTATGCAGCAGTTTACAATAACAGGCACCCAAGCTCGGCAATAAATTACCCGTAAAGACTGTATGCAAATTCCCCAGCATGGCACATTTGCCTTTGGCACAGAAGCGCGTGTCTTCCTGCAGGAGACACGGGAAGGATTAAGATCAGCTCCTGAGAGAGCCTTCTCCTCCTCTGTGAACCACTGCAGAAGGCTGTTAATTAGGTAGAGAGAGCATACTTGGTAGACTACGTAAGCATGACTGGCATTTAGGGGCAGCAGAAAACCCAGGCAGGTGACATGACAGAAGGTATTTCGCCAATGCTGCCACATGCTGAAAGACAAAAGGCCTCCTGCCTTATGGGCATCAAATATGTGCTGATATGATTTGGGTTTTTTCCCTAACGTCTTTGCGAAGCTCAGCTTTGTTTTCCGCGCTCAAAACCACATTCCCCCCACGCGGGAGAGTGTGAGTGTAGTGGGTATCAACCTTAGATCACAAACTGAATTGTGAAGGGATTCCACATATAATTAACAGGAAAAAAGAAATTGAGAATAGAGCTACCATATGACCCTCTTCTGGGTATCTACCCCAAAATGTTGAAAACACTTATTCATAAAAAATATATGTACCCCTATGTTCATTGTAGCATTATTCCCAAATAGCCAAGACATACAAATAACCTTTGACAGATGACTGGGTAAAGAAGTGTACATATATACAATGGACTACTCCTCGGCCATAAAAATATTGCCATTTGCGACGACCTGGATGGATCTTGAGAGTTTTGTGCTAGGTGAAATAAGTCAGAGGGTAAAAGACAAGAACTCATGTGGGATATAAAACAAAAAGCAACAAATGAGCAAACAAAACAAATAAACACATAAAAATAAACTTGTAGATACAGACAACAAAATGCTGAATCTTCCTTAATTTGCCCACATGTAACCACTGTAGATGATTTGTGGAAGACATGACGAAGCCCGGCAATGCCTAGTGCCTATGCTTGACAATCTCCCATCAAGAGTGAATAAAACATACCTATTTCAAATCAAACAAAGACACAGACACTCTGCCGTGGACACGGCGTGTTGCGTTCATTTCACACATCTAAGGCAAAGGTCCAACAGATACACTTCACTGTGAATGTCTACAAAAGCGCTGGTGAGAAGTGTATGAACTGTCTCTGTCATTTCCAGTGCCCAGAATGCTGTTGGTGGATGTGGCTGGTGTGGCATGCCAACCACTAGCTTTGCAAGCAGGAATATATGATAATGAAATTTCAGAACACATGATCAATGGTAAGTTATTGATAACAGGCTATGAAGGATTAGAATTCTTACTGTTTTTATGTGCATTATTTCAATTAATTGTTGAGTACCACAATTCACAAGCACTGTGCTGAACTATAGAAATATCAAGCTGAAAAAAATGTCATACTAATTTCAAGGTGCTTGTGGTGTAATGTGGTAACCAGACTCATTGGTGATTCCAATCACCCAAGGTAACTGCTGAAAAATACTGGTATGTTTCTTTCTAGTTTCCTCCATGCCTACCAACCATGTACCAAAATTAGGATCATGCTGTTTTATTTAGTTAACAATGTCTTGTATGCATTTCTTATAATCTCCGAAAACGTGAGTTTTAATGACTTCATGGCAGTCTGTTATGTGAATGTTCCACAATTGTTACCAAAAATTCATTACTGTTGAATACTTAACCTTTGAAGTTTCCAAACTTACTTTAGCATAGTGATTGCATGAACATCCTTGTATATGACTCTGTCTACACTAATCAGATTTCTTTCTTAGAATACATCCTGAGAAGTAGATTTACTGGTCCAGAGGCTATGAGCAGTTTTAGACTCTTACAGACATGTGACCAATTGTTGTGGATCTATCCTTCACGTGATTCATTAGGCGAGTGTTTTTTTCATTCATTAGCAAGTCGCTATGTGCCAGTTGTGGTGCTCCAGCACGAGGGAGACATTGGTGAGCAAACCCAGCAGGGCCTCTCTCTGTACAGAGCTTGTAATCGACTAGAAGATAATCTAGATCTAACCTGAGAACAAGAATCTTTGTAGATTTAATGTTAAATTTTATGCAGAATTAAGATACGTGGCCAAGGAAGAAATAGAAATAAAACTAAAATTTTGACTCTCAGAATACCATTGATGCAAATAATTCCAACAAATGGTATTAAAATTTGCCAAGCATTCAGCTCCTCTCAAATGACCCATAAATTATGTGTGCAGTTAGTTAAGGTTATGGGGGACATTAGAAATTGCCATGGTTTGGAATGACATGGACGGGTTCCTATCCTGTTCCAGACACATAGACATTTGGGGGGAAAGGGTAACAAGGGAGGGAGGGAAGAAGGGAAGCAGAAAGGAGGAAAATTAAGCTACAAACTAGGAGAACATATTTGTAATATACACAGAACCCCTAAAATAAAAAAGGAAAAGACAACTGAATAGAACAACAGGCAAAAAAAAAAAAGATACAATATTTCACAGAATAAAAACACCCAACGGCTACTAGACATGAAAGGATGCTCACTTTCATTAATAATTAGGGAAGTGCATCTAAAAACCTGAGTGATGTATCATGTTACATTCATCAGATAGGCTGCCATGAAGTAAGGAAATAGCAAGTATGGACAGGGAGTATATCAAAGGGGCTTTTTTTTTTCTTTTCTTTTTTATATAGTGCTCTGGAGTGCAAATCGGTACAGCCAATTGGAAGATAATTAGACGTTACCTTTTAAAGCCACAAATGTGTCTATCCTGCAACAGAAACGCCACTCCTGGCTGTACCCATAGAGCAGCGCTTGCACACGGGCACCAGCAGACACACCAAGACTGTTCACAAGTGCTGCTCTCACTCTGCAAAAGGGAAAAGACCACACACACACACACACACACACACACACACACACACACACACAGTAACAGCAAACTGGAAATGCAGAACTGTGGTCACTTCTGCCCTCCCAGGGCTTCCCTTTCATAAGGGAAAACACACAATAAAGATAAATAATTAAAATAATGTTGGATGGCGAAACATGCTCGAGAGAGGAATAAAGCCGGGAGGGGCTGAGTCCTGGGTGGAGTGGGGTGGGGCTCTGGACAGAGATTGACACAGGATGACTGGGGAAGGCGTGAGACAGTGATGTGCTAGCAAGACTAGGACCGAGTCAGGGGAAGTGCACACACTCTCCTGGTGGCTTCATTTCCTGGGTGAAGGTCACCTCATTAATGCTGGTGCACTGGAACCAACCAGAATATTGAACTTCAAGTTACCACGCCTTTCTTGTCTTTCTTTTTCCTTCTTTCATCTGGCTTCCTGAATCACACACTAATTGGGTTTTTAAGGACCTGAGCCAAGAACAAGCAAGTGGAGTTATTATTTAGGTAAATGTAGTGACCCAAGCCAAATCTCCATTTGTCAGAATTCTGAGTTAGAGCAGGGATTTTGCTACAATTTTCAAGTACCACAATTTCAGGGGGAAAACAGATTGTACCTCAGTTCCTAAGCCCAATGATCCAGTAAATATACAATTTACTCCACAGTGGCAATGGAGAATATTTTTGACTTTGTAATTGGTGGGAAGTACCATTTCTTACAGGAGTTAGAGAATGAGAGGCGTGCATTAGGATAATAAATTTTCAAGAGAACCTCATAAACTAGGGTGAAAATCAGACTGGGAGCTTTAGTGTCTGGGGTTCTAATTTAACAAGCTGCGGAATTCACCTCATCAAATTGTAAATTCCTCTCTCACGCCATCAACTGCCTGGATTAATAAAAACCTGGAGCTTTTCACAAGTTAAATATGAAACTGCACACCTTTCTCCTTAAATGCAAACAAGACATGACCTTAGCTGGGCCTCTCTGATTTGATGGAGGCATTCTGATGAGCGGATCAAATTGCTCTCATTTTTCATAGCGCCTGTTCAACAAACTTCTGCATCTGCTTTTTAAAAACAGCAATATCGTTGATTCTGTCTGGTGCTGGGCAGATTGTTACACCAAGGAGCTGTTTTTCCTGTTCATTTCATCGTCTTTGTAAACAACGCCCTTTGCTATCATAGATTTTGGGATTGGGGTGTTTTCATTAACCGGGTACTTTTAAGGAAGAGTTTTTTTCACATGACTACCTTTCAAAAAAGTATGAAAACAATAACATACAATGTTTAGGCATTTGGAGATCTGAGCGGCATATATTCAACGATGCAGCGTCTCACCAACACGGTTTAAGGGGTTTGCTGTGGTTTGGGAGAAGAGGGGGCATAATTCCCTGGGTGCCCTCACACCTCTTCTCCCCACGGGGACTCTGCTTGGGCCTTGCACTGTGAGCAAACCACGGTGCACAGAATTCTATTCCCTAGCTTCCAACCACGGCCTGGTTTTCATTGTTTCACCATTTCTCTTTTAGTTTTTGTTTTTTCTAAGGAGATAAATATGTATATATAAATATATTAAAAAGAGAAACATATACGTGTGTGTTATGTGCAGAGGTATATATTGTTTTAGTGAGTTTTTCTCACTCTATTTTTATTGTTTTGTTTTCTATGTATAGTCTTGTCTTATTTTAAAATTTATTTAATCTTCCGGCCCTCTGTTTCATCTTTTAAGATTTATTATTGCATTTCTTAGAGTAACACTTTTAAATACTTTTTTTGAAATTTCAGTTATTTTAGTGCCAAATGCTTTTCACATAAGTTTTATATGGAAATTTCTTACACTATGGTCTCTCTTCCTTTCTAATTTGAGATTTTATTTATTATCAAGGTTGATTTCTTGGTCCTGAAATTCTTATTCTTCAGCTTGTATGTTATTAATGTTTAAATCCTTCTATATTTAAGTTATCCTGTTTCTTACATTGTATGAGCACCAATGAGCAGACAGACTTCACGTGGCCCACACACAGAGTAGCCATATAAACAGTCACCTGCACTAGGACACTCTGGAGGGGCGACAGGAGCTCTGCCAGTAGCTTCGCTGGGACAACGGGCATAAGCGGGGGCGGCCCCAGGCAAGCTGTGTGCGTGACTGCTTGACCCACCAGGGAAGTCTAGGTCTTCCCCCTCCCAGGCACCAGGAAGCACAGGGCATTTCCGGTGTCCCTAACAGACCCTTCATATCTTCCAAAGCCCGCCTTGCCGAAAACACCTACACAAACAGCCACGTTAGCTGAGCATTTACCATTTGACGAACACTTTATGTGGACGACTCTGGGGGACTAGGCTGTGAGCCTCCCTGCCCACAGCCGCCTGGCCTGGGCTCCCGAGCTCCAACAGGGTGGTTTCCTATGTCCTGCCTGCGGGTTCGCCGGCCTGGACAACAGCGGGGAGATTGCCACACAGAAGGGAAAGGTCAGAGGGAGGGGCTGCTAGCATTGATCTCTCAATAGTCCCGGCCGGCCGGACTTGGTGAGGAAAACACAGAGCCCCAGGGCGGGGCCCTGCAGGGGACCCTGGCAGGCTGGGCGCTTGTTCTCTCCCTGCCTCTCGTTGCACAGTATTTGTTTTTTACAAAAACATATTTTTATTGATTTTTTTACAGAGAGGAAGGGAGAGGGATAGAGAGCCAGAAACATTGATGAGAGAGAAACATCAATCAGCTGCCTCCTGCACACCCTCTACTGGGGATGTGCCCGCAACCAAGGTACATGCCCTTGACTGGAATCGAACCCAGGACCCTTCGGTCCACAGGCCGACGCTCTATCCACTGAGCCAAACTGGTCAGGGCTGCACATTATGTTTATTTGTGGTTTAATAACTGCCACGCGTCCCAAACGGAAACCACGCCCACACGCCATGATATTTTGAATTTACTTGCGGCTACAGACGCTTAGGGCGTACAGAGGGTCAACTCTTTTATCTCCGTGACAAAGGCGTTTCCTGGTACATGCAGCTCTTTCCCTCATTATGAGGGACTTAGAGAAGAAGGCATGCTTTTAAAATGGAAGGTCCATATGTCTGCTGAACACCTTCTTCGCCAGAACCCAGCCAGCCAGCCATGGCCTCCTGGATTGCCAGAACTTCTGAGGGACTATTCCACCTCTCCACACAGACCTCGGCTGCCCCCGAGGAAAGCCGGTCTCTTAGAATAATGATCACGACCGAGCTGTATTGAACCTCAAATGTTATAAATTGAAATATACACCATCATTCAATATCCTACCCAGAAAGAAAAACAACGCTGCCAAAGTGGCTGTGGCATGCCATCCATTTCTCAGTGTGCCCGCTTTTAAACATATGGAAATGTGACTCTCAGAACTGACAGAGTGCTTTCTTTTCCTTTAATTTTCCACTGCTTGACTATTAATTTTCTTGCAAGACCCACCGCAGCGGGTCTGGAGACCTGCCTGCTGCTGCTCAGCCTGATTCATGACGTGCCCTCCCTCCCTCCCCACCCCCACGCCTGTAAATGACATCTCCATCAGTCCCTCCATGAGTGAACCTAGCAGTTGAAATAACGAAGAGGCGAGGAAATTGCCCAAGGTCAGACTCCCAGCAAATGCCTGAATCAGAATTTGAACTCAGATATTCGGACAGCAGTCTCACACAGTGAATCCTTATGTTGTAGTGCCTCCCTACCTTTATTTAGACAGGGCCTCTCAAGAATTTCCTTTTTTGAAGGACATTTCAGAAAATCACCCGTGTCAAACTCAACTGCAGTCACTGTCTGTAAGGTATTGAGAATGTGGGCCAGACATTCCTACAGCGCCCTCCTTGGGAGAACGGGACAAAACCGTCTCGGGGTCCTGGCCAGGTAGTTCCGTTTGTTGTCCAGACACATCAGGAGTGCGGGTTCAATTCCCAGTCGCAGCTCATAAAAGCAACCAATGAATGAATAAGTGAAACCACAAATCGATGTTTCTCTCTCTCACACTCTTTCTCAAATCAATCAATAAAAATTTTTTAAAAATGTCCCCCAAAGTCTCATTAATCAAGAAAAGCTGTACTGTTCCGGGCCAACCATTTGCCTTTACCTTAAGGTCGCCATGAATCTGGACACTGTGGAACTGACCATGCTTGCATTTTTACTGTGACTCCCAGGAAGCCTAATTTTGTGACCCACCTCTAACAAAAAGAGCTTTCACTTTATATATTAAACATGACCTTTGTTTCATTGCTCCAATATCCTTACTTTTTCATGTTTTATCTGATTGAATTGAATACACCACTGTAAGTGTCCTTGAACCTTTTTGGAATGGAGTGGTATAACCTACATATACATAGATGCAGACGCACATCTTTATGAACTTTTGAAAATTTAGTGCTTTCTAGAAATTGAAATGCAGCATGTTAGCATCTACCTATCCTAGCTCCCCATTCAAACATTTATGAAAGGCAAAAAATAAAATAAAAAATAATCCAAAGAAATTATAAAATTCAAATAAAACAACAGTAACAAAATAACTGGCACTAGGAATGAAATCTAAAGTTAAGTCCAATGCCAAGTCTTGGTATAGCCCCTGAGCACAGCATCCTGGGAGAGTAGATAGAAAATATACCCTGGAATAGCAGAATATATGTTTTCAACAAATGTTAGAAAATTCAGTCACCTCTCACCTCATCTGTCTACTAGAATACAGAAAATCAAACAGATTCCTACATTACTGTAGAACTATTTTCTGAAATGCTCCCCTCCCCTCACTTTCCCTTTGGGCTTTTAGATTAAGAAATTTGACAATGAGAAAGCAATCATGTAACAGAATTGGTAGTAAACACTGAAACTACTGAAAAACCCAGAGAGAAATAAAACAACATAACTACTGAGTATGAAGCCAAAAGAGGGGTAGGGGGGAGTCCCATAAACTGAGCCTATAATTCCTAATTAAATTTATAATTGTGAAAATTGGAAAGGCAGGGAGAAATAAAAGCATTTTAAATTCCATGTTATACATCAGAGTAGGGAAAAATATATCTTCCAAATCACTGTAAATGAAAAGAGCAAATATATACAAAAGACATAAACCAGTCAGTGAAACAGCTGTTTTTTACAGTCTCTAACTCACCACAAAATATAAACAAAATGACAGAAATAGGACTGAACTCATCAGTATTGAAACAAAATAAAGATCGTTTTGCTCTACCACTGAAGTTAGACTGAGTTAGAGAAGAAATCCAACTACGTCTATTACAACAGTGAGACCAAAATCAAATTACATAGAAAGAATAAGATCAGAAGGATAGAACAAAATATGTCAGGCAAACAAAATAAGCAGAGGTGGCACTGATCTTACCAAAGGAAAAGTTAAAGCCCCATTTTATATTGAAGCAAAGTGAAATCCATATCTATGTTATAATAGTCCTGGGCATTTATGAGCTGATTAACATAACATCAACATTTATAAAGCAGCTGTAACCGGTTTGGCTCAGTGGATAGAGCGTCGGCCTGCGGACTGAAGGGTCCCAGGATCGATTCCAGTCAAGGGCATGTACCTTGGTTGTGGGCACGTCCCCAGTAGGGGTTGTGCAGGAAGCAGCTGATCGATGTTTCTCTCTCATCAATGTTTCTAACTCTCTATCCCTCTTCCTTCCTCTCTGTAAAAAAAAAATCAATAAAAATATATTTTTAAAAAACCTCCTATATACTCCTTAAAAAAAATTATAAAGCAAAAAACTATTCAATATGTAAGAAGACAGACACAGAAACACAACTATAGTGAGGTACTAAAATACCAATATCATCTATGACACAGCAAGTTGGTAAAAATAAGAGGATATCTCCAGGCAGTTTAAACAATGCAATTAGCATCCAGCCAGCATGGCTCAGTGGTTGAGCATCGACCTACAACCAGGAGGTCACAGTTTGATTCCTGGTCAGGGCACATGCTCAGGTTGCGGGTTCAATTCTCAGTGGGCCTGCAGGAGGCAGCCAATCAATGATTCTCTCTCATCATTGATGTTCTCTCCTCTGACTCCCTCTCCCTCTCTGAAATAAAAAATATTTTTAAAAAATACAATTAGTAAAACCGAGTTAGTAGATGTAGCAACATTTTATACCACAGACTTTCAATTCCACTGGTTTAAAAATGAGCACATCCCAAGGCACAAAGAGCATTAATAAAGTTTATACAATATAATGATAAACCACATTTTTAATAGGGGGAAGGGGAATGCAACAAGAATAGGGCCACAGATGTTTAAGGATTATTCACCTTACCAACTGTAGATAAGGGTTTTCCTACAGACCCCGGGAAACGAGGAGAAACACAGGATGTAAAAAGATCAGCGATGCCTCCATTACTCAGATGGGCCCATTACTCAGAAAGAAAGTACATGTTGAGAACAGACAAAGCACAGGAGATACTTTGATTTGGTTGCTGTGCCTGGACCCGGGACCCTCCCGGAGTTTGCCTCAGGAATGCTGCCATGCTTGGTCCCAGGACTGGGGGAGCCGTTTTAAAAGTCATAGCAAATGAACCACCTTGTTATTGGACTTTAAGATCCTGGGAGGAGACACACAGACACCCTGCAGCCCTCACCCTGCCTCCCTCCGCCCTCACAGTTAGTCTTTCTTCCTTATCCATATGCAATCAGCCGGCTGGGGGGGCGGTCAGAGCAGATGTACAGGATGAGCTGCTGCTCTCCCATCCTGCCGGCATTATTGGCATAAACACACGGATATGATTCAACCTTGTCTCTGCTTCATTTGGCTCAAGTAGGGACAGGTGGCCCCCAAACCATGATGAGAAACCCTTTTGCTTTTCACTGTCCCATATGGTAGCCACTAGCACATGCAGTTACTTACATCTAAATTAATAAAAGTAAAACTAAAAATTTAGTTCCTCCGTCACAGTAGCCACATGGGGCTATTTTGTGGCTTCCATATTGGACAATGTCGATATTTCTATGCATTTATATTTTCACGGAAAACTCTACTGGACAGTGCTGCTTTTAGAAAATAAGAATTCATGATAACAAGTGGGGACCAAATAGTTAATATTCAATACACATAATTCTCAATAAAAATATAAAACACTAACATGCCAGGATAAAAATGTAACAAAGACCTGAACCAATAATTTTTTTTTTTAAATCCTCACCCGAAGATATTTTTCCATTGACTTTTAGAGAGAGTGGGAGACAGAGGGAAAGGCAGAGAGAAATATCAATGAGAGAGAGACTCATCCATTAGTTGCCTCCTGCACGAGCCCCAACCAGGGCCTGGGCCGAGGAGGAGCCTGCAGTCTAGGCACACACCCTTGACCGGAATCAAACCCCAGACCCTTGGGTCCACAGGTGTACACTTGATCCACTGAGCCAAAGCACCTAGGCAACCAACAGTTCTTAAGAAGAGAATACTAATTTTACAAAAGCATATGAAAAATATTAAACCTAAGCAACAAAATAACATTTTTAACCATGACGTCAATAACGATGAGATCATAATTGCTTTATGCTAATGAGCATGGTGACATGATCACTTGTAAACCCCTGAAGGCAAATAATAAGAACTTGGACAAAATCGTTGCAGAAACCTCCCACTCCACCATCTAGCTGTGGTTCTTGAACCTGGCTACACGTTGGAATCACTCTGGGGACTTTTTGAAAAATGCAGTGCCTGAGCCCCAAGCCCACAGGTCCATCTCTAATTGGCTTGGGATGGAGCCTGGGCTTTGGTGGTGTTCAAGCTTATGGAGAGTCTGAGATGCAAACCAAGTTGACAGCCATTACTCTAGAGACATAACGTCAGGGTCCAGGAACAGCAGAAATCCGACCTGATGTGGGACCTTCAGAGCAGGCACTTACGCCCACTGCTTGGCCTACGGTACACAGCTCGCTGGCAGCCTGCTCACCGAGGTCCCAGTATATCCACGTGGTGGGCACTCGTCCAGGAACGAATACTTTAGGTGTCAAGGCAGAGAGAGGCTCAGAAAGATCCCTGGCCTCAGACACATGGAGCAGCTGGCTTATTATGTGCTTTCATGAAAAGAACCAAAGTTGCATTAAAGGAGGGGTGGCATACCTGCGGTGGTCTGAATGGCGGGGGTGTGGCCGCAGCCACAGGCAGGGATCCTGGAGAGCAGGCAAAGCCACGGCACTTCTCATTAATGCAGGAACCCGTTGGCTCCCCAGGTAAAAACCAAGGGAGGAGAAACAGAATGGAGTGAGATGGTCCTGAAATGACTAAGAATAAGATTAAGAGTGTGTGGCATGGGGTGTTCTTGCTCCCTACACGTGCATTATCTAGCTTAATTACCACAAGGATCCTAACAGGCACTCCAGTTATCATCCTAATTTTATCGATGATAATGCTTTGCTTTGGACAGAAAGTAATTACATTTCCAACACTTTTTGCTTTATATGCTTTGATGTTACACAAGTCAATTCATGAGGGTTTAAACTCAAAGATACAGACAACAGATTGGTAGGTACCAGAGGGGAGGGCAAAATGGGTAGAGGGGGTCCCATGTATGGTGATGAATGGAAACTAGACTTTGGTGGTGAGCCCGTCATAATGCACACAGATAACCCATTATAATTTGTTTTATCTGAAAATTATATGCTGTTAGTAACCAATGTTACTGCAATAAAAATAAAGTAAAAAATGTTTAAAAAAACAAATGCCAAATAAAAAATCTTAAGGTTTTGTGACTGCTATATCTTAGTAATGGGATGTGCCTGGTTTAATGTAAAAGGGTATTTTATGTATCATTTACTGATTTTTTTTGTCTTGACCTCTTACTTTGACTAAAATATTGCTGCTTGTTCATTTGTGTGATATTGCCTTTGATGCTTCTGTAAGCATTTCTGTTAATGTAGAACTAACTTTTCTACAGTCAGCAGGTAATCTGTGAGGGAGGCAGGGAGGGTAGGAGGGAGGAGGAAAGAAGGAAGAGAGAGCGGCTAGAGAGAAAGGAACAGAAACTCAATCACTGTAAGAGGTTTTTTAATATATCAGTATGAGTAAGTTGAAAAAAAAGGAAAATAAATGATTTGATTAATACGATTGAATTCATACATACTCATTCTGCCATAGGTCAATTTGCATATTAGCCTTTTATTATATAGGATTCAAATTACCTATCCCATAATGGGTAAGTTGTGGTGGTGTGTGTTCTTGAGGAATTGGTCCATTTCATATAAGCTGTCAAATTTAGGTATATAGTATTGTTTGTAGTAGTCTCTTATCCTTTTGATGTCCACAGAGTCTGTAGTTCCATCCTTTGCTTCATTTCTAATATTGGTAATTGTGACTTTTTTTTTGTCAGTTTCACCAGAGAGAAGTTATAAATTTTATTGATCTTTTCAAAGAACTAGTTTTTTGTTTTCTTGGTTTTTGTTTATTATTTTTCTGTTTTCATTTTTCTTGACTTCTAATCTTTATTATTTCCTTCTGCTTGTTTTGGGTTTATTTTATTCTTTTTCTAGGTGCTTGAGATAGGAGCTCATTGATTTGGTAAAAGGCGAAAGATTTATACGATCTGAAGAGAAACCAGAGTATAAAGGAGCTCATTGATTTGGGAATCCTCTCTTCTAGTGTATGGATTTAGTTCTATACATTTCCCTTTCAGCACTGTTTTAGCTGCATCTCACAAATTCTGATATGGTATATGTTTTTAAGATTTTTGTATTGATTTTTAGAGAGAGAGGAAGGGAGAGAGAGAAACATGTATGTGAGAGTGGAACATTGATTGGCTGCCTCCTACACGCCCCCTACCAGGGATCAAGCCCAAAACCCGGGCATGTGTCCTGACCAGAAATAGGACCTGCAACCTTTCAGTGCACAGGACAATGCCCAACCAACTGCGCCACACCAGCTGGGGCTGATGTGATGTATTTTAATCTTTTTCCAGTTTGTTATATTTCTTTAATTACCTTGAGAATTCCTCATAGACCCATGAATTTAAGAGAGTGCTGTTCGGTTGACAGATGTTTGGAGATTTTTTCTGTTATCTTTCTATTATTATTTTCTAGATTCCAGTGTAGTCAGAGAACAAACTTTGTATGATTTCAGTTCTTTTAAATGCACTAAGGTGTTCTTTTGATGGTCCAGGATATGGTCTGTTGTGATAAATGCTCCATGAGAACTTGAAATGAATGCTTATTGGGCTGTCACTGGAGGGAATGCTCTATAAATGTCAAATCCTATTGGATGATGATGTCGTGAATTCTACATCCCGGCTGATTTTGACACATAGGGTGGGAAAGGTAGAAATGATGCCTTATTAATGCTGGGTGAACATGGAAGTTTAGGGTCCCCACTAGGCCTCCACTGAGACCACCTTTGCTGGGAGGGGAAGGGGCACTCCTTTCTCCTCTGCACAGGGCACCCCCTGACACCGCAAAGAGATGGTAGAAGTCCTGGGTCTCCTCAGACCTTCTCTGATGCCACTGATGGGAAGGGGAGGAGATGCCTCATTGCTACCAGATAGGGAATGGAAGTCCAGGCTAAAAAGATCCAGTTATTGTCTACAAGCTTTCTCTCCTGCTAGGCTGCCGCCTTCCTTGTAGGCGGAGAGCACAGGCTTTTTGTTGAAGTCTTTGTTGATGGTACTGCTGTTATATTGTAAATCAGAACACATCTTAATCAATAAGCCAAATTTACTTGGAGTCCTTTTCATTTTCGCTAGCACTAGCGGGCCCAGAGGAACTCTTGCTTCTCAAATTCTGGGGCCCAATATGGTGGAAATCTTCCTTATTTGTATGTTTTTCAGCTCTTTATTTTCCAAATTTGGAATGAGACTTCCCGACCTTCTGAGAAAAAGTCCTGTGTGCTGGGACAGGGCCGTGAGACCGTATCTCAAGGCCTGACCTGGCGCCAGCACTGACAGCTCTGTCTGGGGCACAGTTTATGGCCTCTCTGGAATGGGGAGTAGTCTTATTTTTCCCTATTAATTAAGCAAGCAAATGTTTACAGAAGCCAGGATGGCAGGGTTAAAATTTTAAACAGCAATTTTTATCCAAGATGGAGGTTACTATTCTTCACTAGTGCTAGTGTTTGAGGTCGCAGCTCTTCCAGCACCCATTTCAGGGTAATTGAGGCAAAAGGAAAACCAGCACTGTGCTGTCACTCAGGTCCCTACATCTCTCTTCTCCCTTTCACCTCTCAGTCTTCTTATGTTTACTTTATATGTAATTTCTAGGATTTTAGCTGTACTTAGTAGGAGAAACAAGGAAAAGTGCACCTCCTCCACATTGTCTGAAATTGTAACTGTGATATCTTCTATTGCATCTAAAATACTTCACAATAACTTTTTAAAAGATGAGATGATGCAGGTGGAAGTAACTATTCATTAAGATTTTGGGGGCACAAGGCCCCCTCTTCTGCTTTCCCACTTTCCCAGAGAGAACTGCCTCCCTTTTCCTGCTCAGCCTGGTCCTCCTCCCCACATCCTGCCCCCATTCCCTCCCACCAACCCCAAGAAAAGAACTTTGTCCAACTTCTGCTGAGAACTGGGCTGTGGAAGACAGATGACTGCAAATCCTGGTACATCCACATGCAGTCAGGGAGAAGGAGTCATTAAAGGGGGTTTAGATATGTTAAAATGGGAAGTCATTAGAGGGTTTTGTTATTTAAAATATATAACAATTGGTACAGCACTGCTGAAGGCTCCTGTCCCCAGGAGTCCTCTAGCACAGAGGATTCCAGAAGAGACCATTTAGCAACCCAAATGGCTGTGCTGCAATATTTCAACAACCAGGATAATCCTACTGGCACACCAGCTGAATGCCAGCCTTACCATATTTTCTTTCTGCAAATACTAGTAGCAAGTAGTGAAACCATAAAGATTATTAAAGTTGTTTAAAACATTTCTAATGGCAGGCAATACATGATCAGAGTCAGGAAAGGGTGCATTAAAAAATATCTGATACTTTTTATTCCTTGATATTGCTAAAGCTAGTCAAGAACCATGAGAATTCCATTAATTAACTCTCTTTGAGAGATGCAGTTGATATCATGTTTGGCATAGCTAGGTGCAACTCTACAATCCTTTCATAATCAGAAGAAGAAAACATTTCAATTCCCTAGAGTATACACTAATGTTATAAATGGACACAGTGAAATTTCAAGAGCACAATCCCAGTTGGATATATCGAAAAATCAAAGGGTGGAATAAATGGTGATGGAAGGAGACCCGCCCTGCGGAGATGAACACACAGGACAGTGTTCAGATGGTGCGCTGTGGAATTGTGCACCTGAAACCTGTATAATTGTGTTAATCAGTGTCACCTCAATAAATTCAATAAAGAGGAAAAAAAATAAACCCAAAGACAAAAATCACATTGCACATAGCAACGCAGAGATCCTGGGGGACTCTGCCGTCAGATCTTTCAGGCAGGAAGCAGCTGGAAAAGTCATTAATGGCTGTGGGAAAAACAAATTCCTTTTCTAAAAGTTAAGAATAACTTACATAAAAAATAAACACTATTCAGAGAATCACAAAAGAAATTGATTGAGAAAATTAAGGCATACAGGACATTCTTTTGGAGGTAGATGGCGGTGCAAGAAACAGCCAGGATCCATGGCCAGGTGAGACACAGGAACTGGGTGTGATCGGAGCAAGGTTTCCGTGTTAGTAATGGTGTACTTTCAATGTTAAGTACTGCTGTACTTCCGGCCCTGAGGGATTGGAGGGAGGGTGGGTTTGGTGTTGGAAGCTGGGTGACTGATGAGTGATATCGTGTGTCTTCTCTGTGGCAAAGACCCTTTTTCAAATTGAAGTGACATCTTGTGTGGTGCTATAAAACATGAAGAAAGATACAGTACATATAGTTAACACCTTGCAACACTAAACAAAGAAAATAAGCATTACATGATGTAAGCACCAGAATAATATTTAGAATTATAACAAACTCTAAAGAATATATGATATACAAACAAGAAAAACAGAGGGTGAGGTTCAGAATATACTGTGTGTGTGATTGGACAAGCCTTGGGCTGTGTAGACTTGCACAACGACCAAGAGGTTGCTACAGTAAGCAAATCCTATGCTGCTCTTCTATGCTGCTCCTACCTATGGTAACAGTGACCTGCATCATATTCTTTCACAATCACACATAAGTAGGCTTAGCATGTGCACACGCGTGCACGCACACGCACAAAACACACACACACACACATGCGCGCGCACACGCCTTGTAGTCCTTCTTAGAGAAACCTCATCTACCGCCCTCTAAGGTTGTCTGTTTGCCAAGGATGAAGACTCCAAGGATGAACCATGGAGCCAGGTTCCTTTGAGGACTGTATTAAGCAAGAGGAGTCTGGACGATAGAGACTGAAGGCAGACGCATGGTGGCCATAGAAGAAGCCAAATCCTCCCTGGGGAGAAAGCAGTGGAGTAGAGACTGAGAAAGTGAGGCAGGGCATTCTAATGGGAGTGAGTACATGGAGGGACCTATATAATAAGATCTCTATGTCATAAGATCAATGACAGTGAGAAAAGTATTGGAGACAAAAAATACTGCCATTTAAAAAATGGAAACAAAGATTTACAAACCAGTATACCTGACGCTAAACTTTACCAAATTCGAGTTTATTAAAGAAACTAGAGGCCCGGTGCACGAAACTCGTGCACAGGTAGGGTCCTTAGGCCTGGCTGGTGATTGGGGCCGATTGGGACCTTCCGGCTCCCAGCTAGTGCCTCCCTTCCCTGGCTGCAGGCAGGGGCCTTCCTTCGTTCCTCTCCGCACCCTGGTGGTCAGTGCACGTCATAGCGAGTGATTGAACTCCTGGTTTCCCGAACTCCCGAGGGGGCAATTTGCATATTAGGCATATATATATATGGCTTGCGTATTTAGAAAATACTATAATGAGAGATACGTGTTGAAAAGGATTTGTGAAGGAAAATTATTTCTGATGAACTTAATTTCCCTTTTACTATGGCAGAGGTCAACAAACTATAGCCCATACGCTAAATCTGCCTGCCATTTTCAAAAAGCCCATCTTTTCATGCAAGCCCACTTTGTCCCCAGCTTTTGAAAGCAGCCATGCAGAACTGGGCCCCTGAGCCAGTTCAGAGAACCTTCCCCTCTTCTCTGCTGCCTCCCCATGCTCGAGCACAAGCTTAATAAAATCTGTCTGAAAGCTTCTCTGAGGTTTCCTCTCAATTTCTACCTTAGGGAACCCAAGAATCCCAACATGGGTAACAGAATCACACACCATGTAGACTTTGCCTGGAATTGAGTCTCTAGAGCAGCCATGGGCAAACTACGGCCCGCAGGCCGGATCTGGCCCGTTTGAAATGAATAAAACTAAAAAAAAAAAAAAAAAAGACCGTACCCTTTTATGTAATGATGTTTACTTTGAATTTATATTAGTTCACACAAACACTCCATCCATGCTTTTGTTCCGGCCCTCCGGTCCAGTTTAAGAACCCATTGTGGCCCTCGAGTCAAAAAGTTTGCCTACCCCTGCTCTAGAGACTTGTTACAGGATACTCTTCTTAGCCAAGTCCTGGGTCCTATTTTAAAAAATTTTTTATTTACTGATTTTAGAGAGAGGGGGAAGGGAGAGACAGAGACATTGATTTATTGTTCCACTTATTAATGCATTTATTGGTTGATTCCTGAATGTGTCCTAACTGGGAATTGAACCTGCAACCTTCGCATATCAAGACGATGCTCTAACCAACTGAGCCACCAGGCCAGGGCCACTGGATGTTACAGTGACCATGACAAAGGCATAAGTGGCATGCTTGCTGGATTTATAGAAATCTATAAGTAGTTAATATGGGAGGTGAATCAAGACCCAAAGTGATCTTATCAAGCTAGAATGTGGGGCTAAAAATCCTATATAATAAAAGGCTAATATGCAAATCAACCAAACAGCAGAATGACCGGTCGCTATGATGTGCACTGAAAACCAGGGATCAGACGTTCAACGCAGGAGCTGCCCCCTTGTGGTCAGCGTGCTCTCACAGGGGGAACGCCGTTCAGCCAGAAGCTGGGTTCATGGCTGGCAAGTGCAGTGGCAGTGGCAGGAGCCTCTCCTGCTTCCACGGCCGCACTAAGGATGTCTGACTGCCGGCTTAGGCCTGCATATCCCCCGAGGGCTCCTGGACTTCGAGAGAGCGCAGGCAGGCTGAGGGACACCCCACCCCCTAGTGCATGAATTTCATGCACCAAGCCTCTAGTAAAATAAAAAAATGAAAATAAAAGTTGCATTTCAATTTTAAAAAATCAAGTCCGCATATATTGTACAACAGAGTTGCTGGCTTGGCAATTCATGCGAAAAAGATGCGAGTGTTTAATAGACCAACAGCCAATAGTGTGATGTGATTGATCAGAAAACCACCAGTGAAGGACCTCAGGTAGACGGCAGACCAGAAAGCGCCAGGCCCTCATTCCTCCAGGGAAGCATTAAATAAACAACTGGAGACCAGCCAAAATAACTTTATAGGAGCCCTGAAAATCAGTCAAAGGCCTACAGCAACCAATGGACGCCCAATCAAGAAAAAGCCACATTAAAAAGGTAAGAAATATCAAGGTAATTTTATAAATTGTCTCACCCCCTTCCCTGGTGGGTTAAAGTACAGCATAGAGGAAGGGAGGCCTGGTCCCCAGTTCCCTCCTGAGAACCAGAAGGTAGAGCAATGTTCTCACCTGTCTGGTACTGCCTGGTGACTGTGTGACTAAGCTGAGTTCAAAGTGATACCATTGGAATCTCAGTCTAGGGGAGCCTTAGGAAGCCATGGAAACCACAAGGGGGCAATAGATGCACAGATGCCTGCGTCAAAAGATGACTAATAGAGGAATATAATAGAACAGCTAAGAAGCAGGAGTCTCTTAGGAAAATTAAGACATTTTTTAAAGCACCTGTGCATACTGAGGAATTGGGAAAAAGCCCATGGAAAGTGCATGTTCAGAAAAGGACTGGAAAGACCCTAAGCCTTCATGCTGGGCTGATCCTGGGCCCTGCTAATTGGCCAAGGTCTCCCCCTGCACGGAGCCAGTCTGCAGACTTGGAAAGGAGGCTCCTTTTTCAAATGCCCAACTTTCAACAAAAGATCACAAGACATATAAGGAAACAGGAAAACATGGCCCGTTCAAAGGAACAGAATAAGTCTCCAGAAACCATCATTGAAGAAACTATCACAGACTTCTGCTGCGTGTATAAAAATTTACAATCATAATACCTCGTAGGTATCTAGCACTTTGCTTCTTAATTACACCATATTCATCTTGTCTGGTCCTATATGATTATATTACACATTATGTTCTAATATACACATATTACAGTGATATGTAGAATGTAGGATATTACTATATTTCTGTAGGACCGATATTATTATTCCCAAGGCTCATACAAGAACTGATTTTCCCAACCGCAGTCAGCCAGATAATAGTAGAAATGGAACTAGAACCCAGGTCCTCTGATTCCTAACCCAATGTTCTTTCCACGATACCACCCCACAGGCAACAGCCCCACTTTGCTCTGTTTGGCCAGGCTACTAGTATGTTTGGAACAAGGATACAGGCAGAGGAGAACACACGAGATGGGACAGGTCTAGGCACTCTGTCCAGTGGGAGCCAGGACAGGATGGGCTGTGGTGACATGCTTGGTCCAGGGCCCCTGGGTACTCTCAGGTACTAGAGTGACAGGTCACAGTCTTTAAGGGGTTCCTAGCATATGTCCCGCTCCTGTATGATGACACGAAGTATCTACTTGAGAATTTGGGATTATTTCCTGGAACTCTGGTCTTGGGACTCTAATCCTTATTGCTTACACCCTCCCTCGTGTGTAAAATCCTTGAAGATACGTTATCTCAGCCAGCTATCCTGAATTTATTTACAGCTGAGGAGGGAGCTGCTTTTAAATGGGTTAGAAGACGGCTGTTTTAGGAACCTCTTCCTTCCTCCATGTGTCCTCTTGTCCCTGGCAACCTAACAAATCTATATTCTGTTTCTGGTTCCCCTGGTCACCTGAGCAAGCAGGGATCCTCACTTCTGGACTCAGGCAGAACATCCCACCCCCACCTCAGGCTACAGACAGTGGCTCCCTCCTGGCCTCCAGGTCCTAGAGAATTCCCACGATCTACTCGTTCCTCCATCAGTCACGCACAGAACCCCAGCTTCTATCCCAACACGGGGTTACTTTCCCATTTGCCCATTTTCATCTCTAACGCTTCAATTTCCTCACACTGTTCCAGGTCTTTACTCACTGTCATTTATGAACATTGCACTGAGCCCAGAGACAAAAATGCAATGAGCATCTGTCTGCACATGAAGATATGCATTTACATGTGTGTTGGGGAGCAACAGGCAAAAAGTGTGTGAAGTGAGGGGGGTGAGTTAGACTGGGCCAGATCCGTCAACCTAACAGCCTCAGCATTCTCCCAGAGCAGCCAACAACCTGAAACCTTCCATGCTTCTCTTCACTTTCACTCAAAGGAGCCCTGCTTGTCAAAGGGGGATCCCAAGTCAACTCTCTTCCAGAGAGCACCTGCCCCTCGCCCTAGAAGACCCCTGCAAGTGGTATGGTCAGGTGTGGGGGGGGGCAGCGTCCACTCTGAGTAGCTGTGTGACCTTTCTGAAGTTTGTTTCTCATGTATAATGATGAGGCAAATAACCCCCCCTACCTACAAGGAGCGGTGCTGACTTAAAACACTCATTTAGTTTAAAAAAAATCCATAACAGTCAGAAAAAGGGTAAGCAATACATATAATTATAATTTTACTATTTATATGAGAACCAGTTGTAAAACGACTCCTACCTTTAAGGGTCCAATCTTCCTTGACATCACTTATTTCTGGAGGCTTAAAAGGCAAGTCTTTTAACCATGGACAAGACTGAAACAATGCAGAGTATTTCTCAGCATAGGTATCCTTGTTGCTGAAAATTGAAAAAATGAATGATACCTGTTAGATGAAAAACTACTAATGGCCACGCAACCTATGCCCATGACTTCACTGGGTTACCTTTATCAAGTCCTGTCAGGAGTCTGCAAACAAGTCTCTGTTGAGCTCAAGTTTTCACTGGTGTCTGTAGCAAGACCCTAGATAGCAGCTGACATAAAGTACTGTGCAGATTACCATAAACTTCTCATCTATTATACAGAACATAACTGAAGACATTGGGATAGGTGCTGGAGTATAAAACTAGATAGGTAAGGCACAGGCCCTAATTTCTAGGACTTTACAATCAAGTGCAACTTATGTACAGTGGTTCCTGCTCCTTCAAGGAGAGAAAGAAGGAAAGCATGTCAGGCGGCCTGACCTGGACCACACATTGGGCCCGTCTGACGCTAGTTTGGGGACTGTGATTTCATCCGGCTCTTAGGATGAGGTGGGGGTGTGGACTGGGTGCCTGGAGTTCCTGCGTCTGGTAGTGCACTTCCTCCCGCCCCATTGCTCTTCTTGCGCGAGTCACCTGCTCCGTGGCTACCTCTCAGGGGAGGCAGCCCTCCCTTCGTGGCTCACCCAGCAGAGCACTGTGAGTGGTTGAGCTTCATCCACTGCAAGATGGAACGTTATTTCTTGTATTGATTAACTAGCATGTCTCCCATACTTTGTAAACTGTTTATTTCTTTTCCTCATTTATCCTTTGAGGATGTTCGTGTTTTCCATATCAGTTTGTGTGAACTCTTTATATACGGAATGCCAACTCTTTTGTTGCATTTTAAAGAGCTTGCTGTTTTCCTTTTAATTTTATTTTGAACCTAGAGAAACTTAAGATGTTTAAATCATAAAAAATATATTCATCTTTTCATCTGTGATCTTCCCTCATTTCTGAAAAAAATATTTCATTAACATTTTAATCAACCTACCATATGAATAGAATTAAAACTAAGCCATATTATACAGAAGGGCTCATAAAAAAAAGCAACACTCACCCCAATTTCTTTCTCCTGAAAGCCAACCATTTCTTAACCATGTCTGTGCTTAGATGTCCTGGTAATAACCTTCTGATTTCTAAATATGTTACTAACGTGTATTGATTTATCAGCTTTAGACACACCTTTGGGAGACATGGATTTCCACTCTGACTGGGAAGGATTTAGCTCACTTAATAACACTCCCCCAACTTTTCCTCCCCAGAACAGTTCTAACCTATTTTCAGTTGCTCCATCTGTCAGATCTTCATCTTCATGTTTCCTATTTAAAACCTCCACCTCTTGTTCCATCAACAACAGATGGTATATGTTGACCTTCCACTTCTACGTCCTAAACTTTGTCCTCAGAGTTCCACTTTTCACTGTCAATGCTAAATTTTAGATTTAGCCTAAGGCTGAGTTAAAATGTTGAAAATTAATAGATGATTGTTTACTGCAGAGACCAGTAGTTGGCTGTGATTATTCTTTCTCCTCTATAGTTCCACGTAATGATTCCTATCTCTGCAAAAAATACGTTTCAAGGATCAGGTTCAAGTTGACCTCCACTTGCTCACATTCCACATTTACACACATATCTGGCAGTAGCAAAGGCTGATACCAGTTGAGTCTGTTCAAGATAAAGCCTGCCATTTAAATGTCAACCAGGATGATATTGTGACAAAAAGGGGTAGAAGTCTCGATGAGGTATCTTCAGGAGTTTGGGGCTCTACTGCTGGAAGCAGAGTTAGCTTTCTGGGCCTGTCCTCGACCCAGGAGGAAATGTAGTGGGTGACACATCCAATGTGGGCCCAAGCTCACTGCCTGAGTGATGTTTGAATGGCAAGCAGGGGCTGCAGCTCTTGGGTGGTAGTTCATGGCTGGACTCCAGCACCGGCTTTCATGGAAAGCTCCCATTCAGCTGAACATGGACACCTGCCTTTGCTGGGCCTGAGCTCCCTATCAACTATAGCAAAGGCTAGGTGACGCCAATATTCCTACCTAGAGGTAGTCCAATCTCCTGCACCCAGGGGTTCTGCTTAGAAGTTTTGATTACTTGTTATCAACTGATAGTGAAGTTGAATTGCTTTCTTAATGGAGGAGATCACTCTTGGACTGAGGTCTTGAGTCTTTTGCTAGACAACAGCGTTTGGAACCTCCTCAGAGTGCTAGGCCCCTTCCGGTCCGACACCCAAGGTCCTAGAAGCTCTTGCTTCCCAATGACTTGCTCACACAGGAAGCACTTCCTAGAGAAGGATAACCTTGGCGAGACCAATACTGTCAACACCTGGGTTTTCCAGTGACCGAACAGCTCTACTCCTGGCAGTGGAGAAATGCCATTAAGCCAGGCCTGGGATCTTCTCTCTAGAAGTATAACTAGACTGAGTCTTGCCCCTTAAGTTCAGTCTCAGATGCATTTATGTTTTATGGGCTAGACCTTTTATTCCAACCCACAGAAGCATAAAGGTGTTCTTCCCTCTTTAGTGAAAGACAATAATCCATAGTTTATGGCCAAATTCCTAAGAGTATGAATGTAGTACCTTGAAAGGAACATAGAAAGAAAGTAGCAAGAAAAATCTCAGTGGGTTTTAGTAACAGTTTGGTACTAGTTTTCTAGGTTTGGCATAACAAAGTGCTATGAACTGAGTGGTTGAAATTTATTGTCTCACAGCTCTGGAGTCTAAAAGTCAGAGATCAATGTGTCAGCGGGGCTGTGAGGGAGAATCAAGTCCAGGCCTCACCCCTAGCTTCTGGTGGTTTGAGGCAATCTTCTATTTCCTGGGCTTCTGCATCACCCCAGCTCTCTCCCTGTGTGTCTGTACCAAATTTCCTCTTTTATATGGACACCAATCATATGAAATCAGGGTTCACCCTACTGCAGTATGACCTCACCTCAATTAATTATACCTGCAATGACTCTATTTCCAAATAAGGTCACATATTCGTAGGTACTGGGAGTTAGAGTCCCAACACATGAATTTTTAAGGGACACAATTCAACCGGCAACACATGTTGTGATTTTTGGATATCTTTTCACTTAAAACACACATTTAAAAAAGCATAACAGAACAAGTTCTGCCTTTCAACAATTACTTTTCCTTTGTATCAAGGCAAGCATGAAGTGAAAACTCTCTGAAAGAAAGTCAGAAGTCAAACATGGTGGAGTTGAAAGACATACAAGTATCACCATATACGAAGGGTCAGACTTGAGTGACAAGTCCCTTTCACCAGGGGCACAGGTGATGTATACATAGTCCACTGCAGCCTATTAGGCATTTTTTTTCCTTCTGCTAAGGACTGAATGTTGTGCTCCCTCCCCAAAATCCATGTGTTGCAATCCTAATCCCCAATGTGACAGCATAAGAGGGTGGGGGGCCTTTGGGAGGTGACTGTCAGGAGGTGAAGCCCTCGTGAATGGGATTAGTGCCCTCAAAAGAAGAGACAGGAGACAGCTTGCTTCCTCTCTCTGTTTTCCGCCCTGTGAGGACACAGCAAGGAGACGGTCATCTGCAAACCAGGAAGGGGACCCTCCTCAGAACCTGGCCGCCTTGGCAGCCTGATCGCAGACTTCTGAGCCTCCAGAGCTGTGAGAAATAACTGTTAGCCATGCCGCCCTGTCTGTAGCAATTTGTTACAGCAGCCTCAACTAAGACATTCTCTTTCTCACTGTATTCCCATCCACCTGCCTCACTGTACTGAAAACTCAGAGCTTCAATAAATCCCCAGAGATCCACAGTTTCAACACTGTCACGGAAAGCTAATTAGCTCATGGTAATGCCAGAGTCTCTATCTACTGAAAGGTGCAGATGGGGGCGGACCACTTAGAAGTGACAGTTATTTCGCGTCATAAAATTAGTGAAGGAAACCCAAAGTGTTACAACAATAAAACTCAGACAGGAAGGAAAGTATTACTCATTTTTAAATTCTCATTATGACACATCACCATCAAAAAAATATCCCTTTGTGTGGCAGACTTTAAAAATAACTTTAAAAATTTATATTAATGCTTTGAAAATGATAAAATGCTCATTGTTGAAAATATGGAGAAGAAGAAAGAAAATTAAAATTGGCCATAATCCCATCACTAAAAGATAGTAACTGATGAAATTTTGGTATATTTCTTTCCAGTGTTATTATTTTCTGTACTACACAAATATTTTTAGAACCTCCATTTTGCTGGATATGCATTTGCATTTGACTTTTAACACTTATCATTATGTTATAGGCCCTGATTTATATGTAACTAAAATTTTTTTAACATATAGAGCATTATGAGAAACTCAATTGTATATAAAGGACCATTTTTTGAATATTTCATCAAATTCTCATGAAATTTTAATAGTTTTTAGGATATATAAAAATAAAAAGTATGTCCTGTGTAGACAATTTAGAAGGTACAGAAAAGAGATAAATAAAAGGAACATAATTCTAGAGAAATACTCACTGTTAACATTTGAATGTACTTCCTTCCAGTCAAAGGTTTTGTCTAGTGTGTCGCCATGTATTCAAATATGCCAGAGAGACTGCCAAACCCACAGACCCCTTCTGAAGAGTTCTTTCCTCAGTTCTCTGTCACTGGTCTGGCTACAGATGACTGGAAAAGGATGGGCGCTTGACATGGGGGCAATCAACTTATAAGCCAGCCTGTTACCTACAAGGGCCCTGGCTAGAGACCTCTACCCAAGAGTGGCACCTCATAGTAAATGGTGGTTGACTCAGCCAGCGAGATCTTTGCTGGGAAGCTTGGGTTCAAGCCTACAAGAGAGAGGGCCAGTGTGGCAGGTCCAGCTGAAGTAGAAACAGAGTGCAGGAGAATGCCCACCAAAACCAAGCGCTAAAATCAGCAGTGGAGGGTCTGCTGTGGTCTACATGGAGTCCTCAACTTATACACAGTCAGGTTTTGGTTTTTTGGCTTTTTTTACAATATATTTTTATTGATTTCAGAGAAGAAGGGAGAGGAGAGGAAGATAGAAACATCAATGATGAGAGTGAATCATTGATCAGGCTGCCTCCTTCACACTCCCTACTGGGGACTGAGCCCGCAGCCCGGGCATGTGCCCTGACCGGGAATCAAACCATGACCTCCTGGTTCATAGGATGACACTCAACCACTGAGCCATACCGGCTGGGCTACATGGTCCGGTTTTGAACCACACTTTGACATATTATGCTTTGGAACCCTGAAATGGCATTTTGTATGTTGGACATGAGCTAGTAAACGTTTTGAAATATAGCACTGAACCAACCAGAGATGTTGACTGTACATTACGGACACCAACTTTGGCTAATTTGAATATTACAAAGAGGGGTATTGACAAGCTGTCGGGTAGTTTAGAGACTTGGTGGAAAACTAGAGAACCAGGCTTAATGAGGCAGAAGCCAAGGTAAGGTAGGTGCCAAAACACAGCTGAGTCACGATACAGGAAGAGACTGGTAGACATCATTGCTTGTACTTCCCAGTAGATTCTGATTCTTCTGCCACTGGCGACTTGAATGACCTCTAACTGTCCCTGCATCATGTGATCACTCCCTCAAGATCCAGAGTTCCAGAGAGAGAGGCTTCCCATTGTGCGAACCTAGCTTTATGCCTGTATCCTCCCTAGAGGGCCAGCATCTCTCATTCCAACCCCATGGTGGCAGGTGGGGCCCTGCTTCCCGGATTCAGGATGTTTTTGAAGCCGAGGGACGATGCCATTAGCTTAAACTGACCAGTAGAAAATAACCGATTCCATCCAATAAAACCCAACTCACCTCTTTCCATATCCAAAGGGAATTTTAGAAGACTCTTCACAAATCTCAAAAACTTTCTGTAGTTCTGAAACTGAGGCATAATGTGTATTGTTGAGGGGTGTTGGTACTGAACCCCTGAAATTAGAAATAACAAAAAATGTAAAGAATTTTGTAATGATACCAAGTATTATAAAACATGTAATACGTAAACACTGACTATTACATTCCACATAAGTGCAAATATCAATAAAACCCCTCATAAGCATATACCTCAAAGCTGCATTATTACATCCCAATTTGTAGATTAAGCAAATTTGTGTTGCTGTAAACATTCCTTTTCCACGAAACCAAATTATTTTTCTACTGATCAGAATGTATTATATTATAAGCCTAGTCTACCAGCTATGTGAGGCCCGGCAATATACCAATGACTATGAAAATGGACATAGATATTTCCCTTCCTTTGTAATCTAATGCTCTGAAATAGCAAATTAAACATTTCTAAAAATCCTAGTATTATACTCTCACCTGAAATAAAGTACAAAATATTTCTTTTTTCTTCTATACTAGCCTGTTTTCCCAGAGTGACTTGAAAGAATCATTCACCATTTTTAGGGAATAAATCCTACAGTTTGCCATTCACCCCACACTTGCTAACTAGAGTTGCTGTGTGCACAGTAGCTCAATTGCATATAAATGCAGGCAAATCCAAAGCACCTATCTGTCCCAGCATGACCCATTTGGAGCTCATATTTAAACTGCTGAGTTTCTCTGTCTACAGTGCTTTAACCAGCAAGGCCACCCTGCTAGTCAGAGGTCATACAGGCCCAGTTGTAGCTGCTCTGGGGACCACTGCCTATCATCTGGCCACCACCCTCCTAACCCCCAGAACTTTGTGAATACCACACAGCCTGTCCTGTGAATCAGACTAACCAAAGACAGTCTCCCAGTGTGGGGAAAATTAATTATGTTTTATAGAGCAGACAAATAGACACATGCATTATTTATGTTAAAAAAAAATTTTCAACAAATAGCTTAAAATTACAGACAATAAAAAGAACTATGATTTCAAACAACTATTTAAATGGCCTTTTTATCTTGAACCACTGGGTTCATTTTAGTATAGAGGTCCAAGTTTATGTTGATCATTTAGGATTCATCTGCTCTATTTCGATATGAGAAAAATCAATCTAAAGATGCCCAGGTATAAATAAACGTGATAAGTTGCTACCTTTGAAACAGGAATGTAAAATGAGGAGGTGTCCTCCCCATTAGGGCCTGCCGGGCTGCCTCGTACTGTCTCTCCATAGAATTTTCTTCCTACGCAAGAAACAGCATCAGAAAATTATACTGATGTTAAAAACATGTCAAGTGAGTAAAGAGCTATAATCATTTCTCTTCTTACTAGAGATTGCCAAATATGTGAAAAGAAAAAGGAAAAGTAGATAGGCCTAAAACAATTGTTATTTGTTCAGTGGGGGGTGGGGGGGTGGATAACTTTATAACTAAAATCAGAATACTTTTATGGAGACTGCGATTTAATATATAAATATATGAGATCTGAATAATGATGTAGAAAAATTTTGTTCATGTTTCACGTTTATACTTTTATCTTTCCAATGAGACTCTCTCAAGGATCCAGATTATTATTGTCCTTTTAGTTTTCCCAGATGTCACACAGAGTAACAGACTGACTATATCCAACAATGTTGACACGTGATCCGGAAACAGGACAAATGGCGACGTCTTTCTCCTGTATCTCACCAACATCACCGTCACCATCACTAAATCCTTAGTAAGCATTTGATAGGGATACAGAGATATAAAGACACAGTCTCAGCATTCAAAAGGAGTATGACCTGGTGGTAAAAGGCGATTTAAAAAGATGGAGGAAAAAAAGAAAAGATAGCTCATGCTGTTTTGTAAACAGTACATGTGTTTACACACAGACGGTCTGATGGGGTGTGGGCCTGTTGAGCAACTGTCCATGCACTGGGTTTCTTCACTTCAGCCAAAGTTAATACATAAAATTCTTAACTGACAGAGATATAAATTGGCAAGTGCTTATTTGTTTTACATAAAAAAACCTATGCACTGATAAAGGGATTTATATTAACATTTATTTAAACAGCAAGTGCATTTAAAAGACACTAATATTTGCTTGCAGTAACTAAAGCTGAAATAAACCTGACTTTTTATTTTAATGCCCTTACCAGGCTCCTTTATAAATTGATATTCTATTAAAATCGTATAGGAAATAACCACGAACAAGCATGTCAGTGAAAGAACCCAGGCCATAGCTAATGGTGAAGAGCCCACAACTCCAGGCTCCCCACCTGCTCAGCCTTGGGGGCCGCATAGCTTCGAGAGTTTGCCTGTCTTTGAAGACACTTTTAAGAATCCAGTGTTAAGGATTAAGTTGGTGTGGTTCTAAAGCAGTGATGGCGAACCTATGACATGCGTGTCAGCGGTGACACGCGAACTCATTTTTTTGGTTGATTTTTCTTTGTTAAATGGCATTTAAATATATAAAATAAATATCAAAAATATAAGTCTTTGTTTTAGTATGGTTGCAAATATCAAAAAATTTCTACATGTGACACGGCGCCAGAGTTAAGTTAGGGTTTTTCAAAATGCTGACACGCCGAGCTCAAAAGGTTCGCCATCACTGTTCTAAAGACACGTCGGCATTGCAAAGACTTGCCTGCAGGAGTGGCTCTGCTCTGCCGGACGCCAAGATGGACACAGCGAGCATCTCTGGGCAGCAGTTCCACCCTGGAGACCAGAATCGCCCCCCTGTCTCCCCGGCACATGCACACACGCCTTAGCACAAAGCAGGGGCTCAACAAATATTTTTAATGTAAATTATGTAAATTTGGGAAGATAAATAATGTTCACTGCTCTCTATAATCTGGACTAGAATTGCTCTCAGCTGTGGCTAGCTGTGGAAATCATGACACATGAGAGCTACCATGTGGACTCCCTGGACATGGCTCTCGGGGGAACGTTTGATTGCCAAGACCTTTCAGTGTTCCCCTGACCATCAGCTCCGAGGTTCTGTGTAAGCAGGATGAGGGGAAAATGTCGATTGGGCAGAAGGGAGGGGTCCGGAATGGGATAAGAAAGGAACACACTATTTACATTTCACCATTTAAAAACGATATATTTAAGTAACTCCACGGATATGTCTATATTGTTTCATATTACTATAAAATTACTAAATAGATTCCAAATCTGCTGCCCTACTCTCATATTAATTTAGTCTTCTTCCTCGAATCATTCTATACTTGTATATACTACATTTACTGTTGTGATTTCACTCTATACCAGTGGTTCTCAACCTTCCTAATGCTGCGACCCTTTAATACAGCTCCTCATGTTGTGGTGACCCCCAATTTCATTGTTACAAATTGAACATAATTATAGCATAGTGATTAATCACAAAAAAACATTTAATTATATATGTGTTTTCCGATGGTCTTAGGTGACCCCTTGTGAAAGGGTCGCGACCCACAGGTTGAGAACCACTGCTTTCTACCATCCTTATTTTTTCCCCTATACTGATGCATGCTTTTAATTATATCATGACTGGGAAAGATGCCAGTGGTAGTGGATGCACAGCTTTTGGATCTTCTGGAATCCCCATCTGAAAATATATATAGAAACTATATAGTAAAATAAAAGATGTTTCAAGACATGTGTAAGAAAACAAGGTGAGAAGGTATCATTTCAAGCTCCAAATACAAGTGATAATAGCCCCCCAAACCGCATGGTACAGGTTTCCATGCAAGAGGAAGCCGCAGGAAGGGACAGGACAGTGACTAAAAAAGCTGAGAACAGGAGAACCTCCAAAACAGCTCAGAGGTAACCCCTGGGAAGCACAGGGGGAGGCTGTGGGAAGCCTAGCGGAAACAGGCAGGGGCTGTTCCACTCCGGTAGTGGTAAGAGTAAGGGGTCCACAGTGAGGTCCAAAGGAGCTAGATCAACTGTGAATTCTTGAGAGTGACCCACTGGGACTCCCCCTTCTGAGGGGCCTCACACTGAAGGAAAGCTGTGGGAATGGAATAAAATTATCAGGACAGAGGCAACAGAGACAAAGGAAAGAGCAAGTCTACACCAAAGTGGGAGAGGGAAGCAGAACCAGGGAGCCTCAGGAAGAACGTCATTTATATTTCATCACCCTTCAAAGAAACCTAAAAGCTTGAGAAAACGAATTTCACATAAAAATGAGAAATTTTCTGGTCAAACCCCATACAAAGTTATTATAAGAAAAAAGAGGCAAGGAGTAGAACAGTGGTTCTCAACCTTCTGGCCCTTTAAATACAGTTCCTCATGTTGTGACCCAACCATACAATTATTTTTGTTGCTACTTCATAACTGTAATGTTGCTACTGTTATGAATCGTAATGTAAATATCTGATATGCAGGATGGTCTTAGGCGGCCCCTGTGAAAGGGTCGTTCGACCGCCAAAGGGGTCGCGACCCACAGGTTGAGAATTGCTGGAGTAGAATAACACCTCTACATACAATGAAAGCTTGCTCATAAAACAGGTAAAGTTCATATTCCACTATTTCAAAATAAACTAAAAGGCATTCAGACAATGACACAACATATTAGAGCAGTGGTCGGCAAACTCATTAGTCAACAGAACCAAATATCAACAGTACAACGATTGAAATTTCTTTTGAGAGCCAAATTTTTTAAACTTAAACTATATAGGTAGGTACATTGTTATTAACTTAATTAGGGTACTCCTAAGGCTTAGGAAGAGCCACACTCAAGGGGCCAAAGAGCTGCATGTGGCTCGTGAGCTGCAGTTTGCTGACCACTGCATTAGAGGAACAAATAAATTACAGTGTTACACACTCAGAAATGAGGTGACAGAACTCAGGAAAGACTTAGAAATAGAAGGGGGGAAAATCACCTTAGAAACAAAAACTAAACCAGAAAGGATACAGGAGTGAATGAGCACAACAAATAATGTCTTAAGTAGAAAGTAAATGGAGAGAAGTTTTTAAACTAAAAATGAATGAATGAATGAATAAATGAATGAATGAATGAATGAATAAATGAATGAATGAATGAATGAAAAGGATTCAAGAGAAAATGACAAATATTTAAGATAAACAAAGAAGACCCAACACATAAACCATAGGGTCCTTGACAGAGTAGACTAAAACAAGGAAACAGGATAGATAATAAAAAACTCAGTTCAACTATAAAGTACAATAGTACAACAGACTGTTAGCAACAGGTAAGAGTTCTGGAAACACTGTTACCATAGCCCTTTCTATATCTATTACAGAATTAGCTTAGATAACAAAACAGCTAGAGAGATATTTGCCTAAATTCTAATAACGAGCATTACGTATCTACAAATTTGAGAACTAAGACAAAATGAAAGTTAAAGGGGAGCAGGTGTATAATGACTATACGCTCTGATAGTGCAGCTATAACACCATCGAATATATTGGGTGCTGGCAATATTATTGTTATTCTGAGGCTACTCTGTGTGTAATGGGCATAAAAATAAAAACTGTAATGAGATATTATAATTTTATCATCTATGTCTTTCAGAATCAGGTTTCTCAATGTGGCAGAAAAAAATATATGTAATAGATATAGAAGAAGATAGATAAAAATCCTCACGTCTTGAATCTGAATTGGAAATATTAACGCGAACTCATGAAATATCTTATCCACAAAGCAGGCCTAGAAACAATGACCGCCCCAATGGGACAGGTAGCGAGCAAAAGAGCATAGACAATCTTATGAGTCATGTTACAAGGACACAGGAGCAGCTTGAAGAGGCTCTCGCTGGCCAAAGGTACAATGCATTTTAATAAGGATAAAAAATGCAGCGGGTGGATACCCTTCAATATGCTGTGCATAAATCAGTATCATAAATGATATTTTAAAATTAATAGGTCACCAATTTTTTGTCTTTAAAAAAGCGTTTGGATGGCTGATCTTATATGAGCCGTCCCACTTGGCAACCCGGTGGCAGGTCAGAGAAGCATTTCCTTATACGTTACCCCAGCTAATAAATATGGCGCTGAGCCCTGTGCGCTGAAAAATGCACCTGAGGAGAACGCACTTTTCTTTTGGCGTCAAAATAGACCCTCCTAAGCTGCGTAATCCTGGGTGAGCCCCGGAGCTGACCTCCTCACAGTTTTGAAAGGAAACAGCGCCAAGTAGGTGTTAGGTGCCCACTATTCTCTCACCATAGGTCCGCTTCTCACTGGGCACTTTATAAAACGGTGCCGCCTTATCTGCCACACACATGCATTTGCCACGCTGGCTTTGAACGAATTGGGCATTCAGCATTTTTTTTTTTCTAAAGAATTGGCTTGGGGTAATGTGGCCTGCTTCACAGTAAGGGTGTCCCCTAAGGAGGTCAGAGGAGCTTGCTGAAGAAACAGATACAGTTGAAATTCAGACAATCGAGCTACTTTCAGAAGGCAAAGACCTAGTCACAATAATTCCAGAGCAAGGAGCCTTCACGAAGCCATCATAACCTCCACGTGTGCTTCCCGGGAGCCAGCCGTGCAGAGGGGGTCGGGCTGCTCTCAGGGAGGGCAAGTGAGCACAGTGATATCTGACAAATAAAACACAAGAACTTCGCTGCAGCCAACTGCACATGTGAGTGTCATACAAAGAAACTTCTCACTGTATACGCTTGTTATATATTTTTAGCAGCAGTAAAAAAAGGAGCTGTGCATTTTTAACTCACACCTAAAAAGAAAATTCTGTTTAAGAAATAAGGCTATCATCAACAAATCAACAAACAAGTGCTGGAGAGGATGCGCAGAAAAGGGAACACTCGTGCACTGCTGGTGGGAATGCAGACTGGTGCAGCCATTATGGAAGACAGTATGGAGTTTCCTCAAAAAGTTAAAAATGGAACTCCCATTTGACCCCGTGATCCCACTTCTAGGAATATATCCCAAGAAACCAGAAACACCAATCAGAAAGGATATATGCACTCCTATGTTCATAGCAGCACAATTCACCATAGCTAAGATCTGGAAACAGCCTAAGTGCCCATCAGCAGATGAATAGATTAGAAAACTGTGGTACATCTACATGATGGAATACTATGCTGCTGTAAAAAAGAAGGAATTCTTACCATTTGCAACAGCATGGATGGAACTGGAGAGCATTATGCTAAGTGAAATAAGCCAGTCAATGAAGGAAAAATACCACATGATCTCACTCACTCATGGATAATAAAGACCATTATAAACTGATGAACAAAAATAGATACAGAGACAGAGCATCATCGAACAGACTGCCAAACTATAGCAGGAAGGCCGGGGAGAGTTGGGGGTGGGTGGGTAAGAGATCAACAGAAGGACTTGTATGCATGCATATAAGCATAACCAATGGACACAAGACACTGGGGGGTATGGGAGACTAGGGGAGAGTCAAGGGGAGAAAAAAAAGGAGACATATATAATACTCTTTGTAATACTTTAAGCAATAAAACAATTTAAAAAAAGAAATAAGGCTGATTAAAATTATGTTTATAGTTCTCTAAGAATCTTTTAGAGACGTTCAAATTAATGTGCTTTGGGAGTCATTCAGAAAAGTAAATACCATTTAAACTTTGAAGAAAGAAGAAAAAAAGCAACAGAAGATTGTATAAGCAAGGAATGAGGAAATTAAGCACTTCATTAAATTACTTAAATCTATATTAAATTATGGTCATATTCCTAGAAAGCATTGTATGTTGATAAACTATTGGAATAACAACAAGAAAAGTGATGTTAACAGTTTTTTTTTTCCCCCCAGACTTGAAGAACAAAGAATAACACGTTTCTTTCTAAGAAAGATGAATTAGTTGGGTCCTAGAGTAAATACCCAGTGATCTTAGATACAAGGAACAAAAACAGCTGTCAGGATGTTAGGAGTCAGTAAGACCGAGGCCCTCCATGCTCCATTAGCCCATTTTCTACTTATAGAACCAAGGCAGGCCCTGGCTGGGTGGCTCAGTTGGTTGGAGCATTGTACACCAAATGGTCAGGGCACATACCTAGGTTGTGGTTTCGATCCCCAGTGTGGTATGGACATCTGTGGGAGGCAACTATTCCATGTTTCTCTCTCTCTCCCTTCCCCTCTGTCTGAAAATCAATGAATATGTCCTCAGGTGAGGAGGAGGAGGAAGAGAAGGAGGAGAAAGAGGAGAAGGAGGAGGAGGAGGAGGGAGGGGGGGAGAAGGCAGTAGTAGAAAAGCTACAGACACACTGGCCTGACCCTACCAATGAGAGGAGACCGGAAGGTGTCACTACTAGACTATACCTTCCATAAGGACAGGGACCATGTCCATCTTGTTCTAGTGTCAAGAAGAGAGACTGGACAAATACCTGTGCTGTACTGAAAAGCAAATCCAGATCGGCATACATAGTAGGAACTGCACACATTCAGGATGGGTAGAGATAGATGAATGAGTGAGAGGAAAAGAAGGGGAAGGAGAAGCGTAGAGGAAGGGAGGGGAGGTGAAGGGAATAAATATTGCTATTATATAAAAATCTAATTTATTTTTGCATATTGACATTGTATCTAATAACCTTGTCAAATGCATTATTTCCTAAATTTACACCAATCACCTCTTTATATAACCGACATGTAACAAACAGCATGTAAGTTTCAGGCGAGCAACAGCTGAGGGCCTGACCCTTTCTGCCCTCCCTGCCAACCACTATCACCATAACAACAGTTAACATTTGTTTTATGGTTAACAATTTAGAAAAACGTTCCATAAGCATTTGACACAATAACTTTGTAAGGCAGATATTACTAGCTTCACTTCACAGGAGAGAAAATGACATGCCATAGCAGATAAGTGGCTTTCATAAGACCACCCAGTAGGTGGTCAGACTGTCACATGAACTCAGTCGGTGCATTTCCTTCCAGGTCAAGGAACCAGTAGGTAGATGCAGACAGAAGCAAGCCAGACTAAAAATACACATGCACACACACACACATGCACACGCGCACACACACACGCACGCGTACAAATACACGCACACAAATATACACTTACCCAACCACTTATAATATGTGTCCACGTGACTCCCAAGGAATAGAATGGTTTCCTTAAGACACAGACAAAAGCAGTTTCCTTGTTTTGTAATCACACCTTGACATACATGTAGTTACAAACTATGCACACGGAAAGAGTGGAATGTTAGAAGGAAGGGGTGAGAGGAAAGACCTCATGCATGGGTGAGTTCTGGGGTAGGTTTGAGTAGAGAGGAAGAACGCAGTCTTCAGCAGAAGCAGGAAGGGTGCCTCAGAGAAACAACCAGAGAAAGCATTGCTGACAGGAGCGTCTACCCTGTCCCTCTCTGCCAATGGCTCTCTGGATCGTTTCCAAAGGTAAATCCTCATCTACAGTTACAAGCCAAAGAGGCACAAACATTTCTACCTTTTCTTTTTTCAGGGGGCAAGGTAAGATACAGGTTTTTGAAAGAGAAAGCTGTAATTCCTTTCTTTAATCCAGAAACTGGGAACTAAAAGTTCTAAAAATACATGGAAATTTATGTTGGGAAAATAACACGTTCTCTCCGGAGGGGTGGAATGAGGGCACATGAGGTAATTTACACGAAAGCCCTTTCTGGATTAGAAATGCTGTATAAGGCCATCTATGTTCTCTAACCTAATGTGGCAACATCTTGCTAAAGCTTCGGTGTGGTGATTTTAAACAGCCATGCTGCTCCTTTTGTAGCATTATAACAGCAGTGGCAAAGGCTAACAAACTATGAACTATCCTAAAAGTGAATACTTACAATTTAAAGATAGCATTGTATTCATAATCTTGACAAGAAAATGAGGCACTAGCCCTAGCCAGTTTGGCTCAGTGGATAGAGCAACGGCCTGCAGACTAAAGGATTCCAGGTTCGATTCTAGTCAAGGGCACATGCCTGGGTTGTGGGCTCGATCCCCAGTAGGGGGCGTGCAGGAGGCAGCCAATCAATGATTCTCTCTTATCACTGAGGTTTCTCTCTCTCTATCTCCCTCTCCCTTCCTCTCTGAAATCAATAACAAAATATTAAAAAAAGAAAGAAAATGAGGCACTAAAAATATCTTAGGCAAATTCACCCCATACACGACAGCAGTAATTTAGTGTTACATTTGCACTGGTTCCTGAAGAATGAACCTGTGGGCCTCTTGGGGGGTGTGATTCGGTTCCACTGTCTCCCCACCAGCACTGACAAGCAGAGGCGCCGGGACCTCGAGGCTGCCAGGTCTGAACGCTGCTGCCGTGAAGGGCAGGCAGCTGCCAGCCTCACACGGGACACAGTCGGTGTCCTAGACTAGGCTCTGGCTGCCCTTGATCATGGGGCTGACGAGCTTCCCAGGGAGGTCCCTGCAGGAAAAGAGTGAGTGGCCCGGCGTGTAAAAGTTCACGGGACTCTGACGACAGGTGACACCTGCTCCCCTCCCCATCTGCCGCCACCAAGGTGGCCCCTCCGACTCTCACGCTGCCTTTTTATCACTCTTTCCCCTCCAGTTTCTCCACGCCGGTCATTCATTTTATATGGAAATCTTGGAGATGAATTATTGAGAAGAACATACAGAGTGGCTTTAAAAAACATCTCTGTTCCCCTGTTCCCACTCCTGGGTATGTGAGCGCCCTGGACCAGAGAAAAGCTACCTGTAATTAGGCCTGAAGGCTTTCTAACAGGTAATATTCAGATTTAAGTAAATCACGAATGCCCACTAACTGGCGGAGGGGTGCCAGCCAACGGTGTGTGCATCTCAGCGGTGTGCGGAAACACAGCCTCACCGGGACAGGAGCTGGTCTGGCTGCAGGGCACAGACTCGTCGTGCGGCATGAAGGTGGCCCATGATTTGTGCTCCGGAGTTTACACTCTGGAGTGCCCTGTCCTAGGGGAGAGTAAAGAACAGTTGACATTTGAAAAGCTAAGCTCCAGGAAGCATAGAGCCATGCCACCGTGTGCAGAGAGGAAGCGGTGGACTGACCTGGAAAGAGCTGGATGTCCCAGGACTGAGGGGTTCCTTGTGCAGAGGGAGGACTCCTGGGACACAAACCTCAGGGGTCAGTAGGAGGCCAAGGGACCAGGAAGATGGGCTACGGAGAATACCAGAGCCACTGGCTCGGAATGGAACTCGGGGTCTCAGAGAAGGAGCGTCTCTGTGCTATCCCTGGAGGGTGGTAGAGTGGCCCAGCGCTCTGCCCCAATTTCCCAGGCTGGTGTGGGCCTCAGGATTCTTGAACTTAACCCAAACGGTGGACGTGATCCCCACTCCCAATGGCTGATATTTGATTTCCCTCGGATCCCCGGTGGAGGGGAACGATTCCGAATTTATTTTGGATAAATATGCACTCAAGTATCAGGGAACGAATTCATATTATAGATGTTTAGAGTCTACCCACTGCTCCTTCTAGGAAGCCACAGTCTGTACAGGTGGCCCTGCCACCGATAACTGGACAAGCAGTCTTCTGTGATCGGGGTGGTATGGCCTGAAATGTCCAGCTGGGCCAATGAGATTCTCTTGCGTTCTGCAATATATATTAAAGAGATGGAATTTGCTGGGAATTGCAGGCACTGAGTCAAGAGATCGTGGAGAATTGGGGCTGGTGTGCATGAGAAAGGGTGCAAATTCTGTGGGAGAGGCCAGCCCAGAGAGAGAGGGGACAAGACACACGAGAAAGAGAAGCAGAGGTGACAGGCACCTGCTGCCTCAGGAGGCAGAGAACGCGTCAGCCTTTCTAACCCAAGCTCGCTTCTCCGAGGTCCGCTTTTCACCCCGCCCACGATGCACTGGGAACCCCTCACCTACCCTTCATAATGGAACTGCCTCCTACCGGAGCCGATCTGAATGGGCATCTGTTTTCTTGCACCTGCAACACCCCACTCTTACGACTAAGTCAGAGTAGAATGTATACACAGTTCATACCGCTGCCCGAGACTCTTCACCTGCAGGAGCCAGTCTGATTCTTCTGACCCCTGCCTATGGTCCCGACTTCAGAAGATGATGTAGTTATTTGTTTAGAAGAAGCTGGGCTTAAGGAAACACATCGAGGTGATGACAACCAAAGCGAAAGTTCCATCGCTTCCACAACGGCAACTGCAATGACTGAGATCTCTTCGCATTCCCAGATCATCACGTGCAAACTATTACACAGGGACAATGAGCACCACCTCACTTGATTGCAGTGCCAATGCTGCATTCAATAAACCGATTTCTCCGAATTTGCCGAGAACGGGGCTGGGACTCGGTGAGCTGGCCGGTCTAAGTGCTGCTGTGTCATAAAGCATGCACTCTGAGGGGGCTCCCTCTGGCGACTCAGCCCAAGAACACCAAAATCCCATGCCAACAGCAAAGCAAGTCCTCCCGGGAAATACGTATTTTACAGCCTTAGTTCTATTGTGCTTTCCTGTTCGTGCTAAACAGGAGAGCTGGGTGTTAAGGTTCTGACCGGGTTCTGCCTGGGGGAAAGGCCCTCACAAACTCTACACGGAATATTCTATTGTTAGAAGCGACGTCTACTATTAGAGGTGTAGAAAGCGGCAAAAACAAATCCCTTGTGTTTATGTGACGCCAGTCGGAGAATCATTTTGGTGAAACTTATTAGTCTGCAAATATCAAGCCCTGCGTTTTTCTGACCCTATGTAACCAGTTGCAGCTTCCCCCGTCTATCCCTCCTTACCACTGGTGTCTTTTTGGTTGAAAATTTGGTCCATAATTTCATAAAGTAGTTTCTGTCTGTAGAATCCATAAAATTAGACGAAGTCAAATAAGCAGATTTTTGAAATGTCCGTGGAGATGTCTTAACAACTGGTAGAGGAAAAAAAAACACACCAAAGTTTAAAATAAAAGGCATAAAATAGGATAAAGGAACTTTCTGAAGTGAGAGAAATGTTTCCTCTCTGCATTTGCCCAAACACATCGGCCTGCATGTTTAGTCTGGACCGTGGTTTCAAGTATGAAGAAGACGGGCATTCAAGTACCTGGGGCAGATGCTGCGCGGGCAGAGAGAGGGGCTGTGCCTAAAGGACCCGGAAGCATGCTTAACACTGAATTCAGGAATCCAGGGGGGCGGAGCAAGGAAAGCGTAAGATGGAGAGGCTGGAGTCTGTGCTCATTTAAAAAAAAAAGAGAGAGAGAAACAAAAAACCCCTTATCCTGTTTGTTTTTTTAACTTCTCATCTGAGGGATTTTTAAATTTTTTATTTATTATTTATTTATTATTGATTTTAGAGAGAGGAAGGAAGGGAGAGAAACATCAATGTGAGAGAGAAGAATCGATGGGTTTGCCTTCCACAGGCTCCCCGACCTGAAATTGAACTTGCGACCTAGATATGTGCCCTGCCTGGGAATCAAACCCACAGCCTTCTAGTTTACAACTGAGCCATTTGGACAGAGCAAAAGCCCGATCCTATTACTGGAACCATAAGAATAGCATTTGTGTCAGGGTGCCTTGTTCCTTTCTGAGATGTAAGTCATTTGTACTATAGTGTAAACAAACCAAGTTCTACCTGATGATCCAATGCAGTTGTAATTCTAACAATTTAATGTTTTAATGGCTTCTCAGCAACAAGACATTTTGGGTAAAGATCACTATTAACTGCATTGTAATGCCACCACTTTAATGACTGGGACACCTATAATAAACAGTTTCACACAGTTCTTAATGTAGTTTCTAAAGTCTTAATACATCAATGGACAAGAGTTTCTATTTCTCAATTTAAAAAAACACATCAGCTCTAGCCAGTTTGCTCAGTGGTTAGAGCGAAGGGTCTGGGTTTGATTCTGGTCAAGGGCACATAACTGGGTTGCAGGCTCAGTTCCAGGCCCCGGTCGGGGCACGTGTGGTAGGGAACTAATAGATGTGTTTCTCTTACACTGATGTTTCTCTGACTCTCCCCCTCCCTTCCACTCTGTGCAAAATTCAATGGGAAAAATATCCTCAGGGGAGGATTAACAACAACAAAAAAAATTAAAAACACACACAATAATTCCCAATATTATAATACCCTACAACAAAGTTTCTTAATGGGATCTTATTCAAAGTACCTTGAGGCAACATTAAAAAGATAAAAATTACTTTACAGTACACAAAAATACCAAGTTCTTCAGTATATAGGCTAAATTTATTTAAACAGCTCCAATGAAGTATAAGTGAATTTAATGATGCATGACAAATTTTAAAGTTATTTTATGGATTTGTGCCATTACCATATGCAGGAAAATATAAATGAAATATCTGTAACTACATCTCAAATTAATTCTAAATAGCTTAGACCTTTTAATTAGAATTATATTCTCTTGCAGTCAAGTGAATTAAAATAATATTTATCTAAACTGTTTAAAAAGAATGAGCATAGAATCCAACCTAAGTAATAAATGCAGTAGAAGCCATGTTCCTAAGAATAAAACATTTGTACGTGTGTTTAATATCATATCATCACGCAGTCTAAACAAGGCCTTTTACTTTATAAAAGAAAGTAGAAAATAAAAGATGCTGATGATCTAATACTACAGGCCCATAGCCATGTCAATAACTAGTAATAAAATAAGAATCTAGGGGTCAAATTGTGAATACAGTTGACCCTTGAAAAACACGGATTGGAACTGTAGGGTCTACTTATATGTGTATTTTTTCAATAAATACAGTAAATGTATTTTCCTTATGATTTCTTAATAACATTTTCTTTTATATAGCTTACTTTATCATAAGAATACAGTATATAATACATATGACATACAAAATATGTGTTAATCGACTGTTTATGTCATCAGTAAGGCTTCTGGTCTATAGTTGGCTTAGTAGCTAAGCTTTTGGGGAATAAGAAATTATACATATATTTTTTGACCATACGGGAAGCTAGTGCCCCCTAACCCATGTGTTGTTCAAGGATCAACTGTATTTTGAAAACCAAAAATCACTATTTTAATAACCAATTTTTCTATATTAATGAGGTTATATGTACAGCAAAATAACTGAGTCACTCTCTTGCCCCAAAACAAGAAACTTAACCATTTTAAATATAAATTTACATTCTTAATTGATTTCAGAGAGAGGAAGGGAAAGGGAGAGAGAGATTAAACATCACTAATTAGAGAGAATTATAGATAGACTGCCTCCTGCACCCCCCCCTCCCCCCAGGGGATCAAGCCCACAAGCCGGGTATGTGCCCTCACCTGGTTTATGGGTCAACGCTCAACCATCAAGTCACACCAGCAGGGCTAAATACACATTTTTACCATTTGTATAAAGCATTGCAAAAAGTGAATCCCTACTAGAGTTTCTCTTTGAAGACACTTGGAAATGTATGGCTTGGAAATAGCCCTTAATTTTCAGACAAAAGTTCTCAGCCAGCCCGATGATTTCCATATTGTTCACTTTTTTTACCACTCAAATGGAGCTTTTAGAAAACATGTTTATGTAGGTAATAATGAGGCTACACTAATAACATTAGGTAATAAAAATACCGTGTGCAATTTTTTAACTAACAAGAGTAATTTATACTTATCATGATTAAACAGGCATACCTATATAAAATGTAAATACCTTTAAAATCCTTGCAAAAGAGTCTCAATGCTGAAATATGTAACCATAAAAAGGACCAAACAAAGAGCCAAAATCTGCTATGCAATGAAAAATGTTTATTTTTAGTAGGACAGTTACATAATTTGTAGTGGAAAGTTAAGGGAAAAGCTGTTCATTAGGAAGTGTGACCACAAAACTGAAGGCACCAAAAGAATCTATTTTTTCAGGACAGAATTAAATCTTAAAGGTCTTATAGATCTGTGCTTATAAGAAATGATAGCAAGTAGAAAAATAATCATTTTACATAATATCCGTAATAATTTTCCATAGTAAAATAAGCTTTTAAAGTAGAAAGCTACCATGTGAGTCCAAGGAAATGCAGTAATAATGCTCATGTTACAGATGGTAAAATGAATATACCAATTAAGCTATTCTAACAGTAAAGTACTTTATTCTTGAGTGTCCAATCAAAGGCATAATCGGCCATTTAAACAGAGGACAGGCTCTCCATCAGGGCGAAGGGAAGTGTGTGAAAGTGCATCCTCACACAGACAGGGTGAGGTACAGAAAGGGTTTCTTGCCGCTGAACTTCGTCCTTCGTTGAAGTAGAAGCTTTGTACCTGGAATGCCTTCAGGAGAGCTGAACTAGGGGTCACTGTTTGGACACTGTATTCAGAATGTCCTAACTAAAACATGTAACAAAAGTCCCCTGAATTTCAGTTCTTTAAAACGGATGAGTTCATTATGCAGCAATTAATTGACATCTTGAAGGCGATACCATACAGGACAGGTAAATTTCAAGAGGCGAAACGTGATACATAAGACCTAGATGTGTGTAGAATTTGGGAAAGGGAAGAGAAGAAAGAATAGCGATGATTGGCAGGAAAAAGGATAGAAACCTTGAGGGAGCTGAATACACACTAAAGTGTCTTCTCCTTTGAGCAATATTGTTTGATAACTCAAGTTCTGATGTGATTTTTATCTAACCCAAACCCCTACTTCTGGGGTGAGTGTGGTCTTCCCTTGATAAGGGCTCAGTCTTCAAAAACAATTCTTTCAAAGATGTTTCACTGGTCAATACCTTTAACAAAGGCATTTTTTATTTTTTGCCCTTTTTCACTTTGTTTTTGTATTTTTTTCCTTTGGAAACTGGTGGTCTTTAGATTTGGTAGCATGTAGAAGCCCGTCTGTCTCACCCCACAACAGACAGAAATGCCCCCTATCTGGTAGTTTATTCCTGAGTCAAGCAACTTGACAGCATCTGCCATTTGAAACATAACATACAAGTGCCTTTGTTTTGATCAGTAAGTAAATAATAGTAGTAAAAATAATAGTTAACACTAATTGAGCATGTCCTATGTGCCAGGCGCTGCTTTAGAAGGCTTTTCTGTGTGCATCACGAGTTTCAGTGCTGCCTGTGAAAGCCCATGAAGAATCTCTTGAGCTAAGTAATATTTTGCTGAATCACAGTTTCTTTCTAATGTTATTCTAATTCTGCTTAAGCTCCTTAATTCAGTCAAGGTTGTCCATGTTTTTAAAAGGATTTTCAGAGATGAGTCTCCCATTTGCCAAATATTTACACCTAGTTTGACCGTTATTGTCCTATTCTGATTAATGATAAAATGCTACTTTAAAAAATTTGTTTTTAAAAAAATTTGTTTTTAGATATGGAAACAACCCAAGTGCTCATCAACAGAGGAGTAGATAAAAAGTTGTGGTACACATACACAATGGAATATTACTTGGCCATAAAAAGAATAAAATCTTACCATTTGTGACAGCACGGATGTACCCACAGGGTATTATGCTAATAAGTCAGAGAAAGACAAATACCAGATTATTTCACTAATATGTGAAATCTAAAGAATAAAATAAAACGAATAAACAAGATAGAAACAGACATATAGATACAGCGAACAAACTGATGGTTGCCAGAGGGGAGGGGGCCTGGGGACTGCATGAAAAAGGTGAAGAGATTAAGAAGTACAGATTGGTAGCTACAACATAGTCACCGGATATAAAGTACAGCACAGAGAATAATATTGCAGCCAGGTGGGCACTGGAAATAGCAGAGGTGCACTTTGTAAAGTACTGACCACTATGCTGTACACCGGAAACTACTACAACAAATAGGGAATGTAAACTGTAATTGAAAAATAAAATTTTAAGTTCTTAAAAAAATTGTTTTGCTGCTTACATGTTAATACTAACAAACACTAATATCAGCATTACTATGTGTCAGGCGTTGTTCTGGGTGTTTTCCAATATATTCACTCATTTAATCTTCACAATAATCTGGAGACAGCTAATATTACCACCTCCATTTTCCACGCGAGAACTTTGTACTTACCCAAGTTCACACAGCTAGGCCATACTGAACTGAAGTTTCCAATTAATATTTTGACATTTAGTGTTATTTGAATTCATGAGCTTCTAAATTTATAATCTTTAATAATGATAATACTAATAATAAAAAGGTGCCCTAGCTGGTTTGGCTCAGTGGATAAAGCAGCTGGCCTGTGGACTGAAAGGTCCCAGGTTTGATTCTGGTCAAGGGCAAATGCCTGGGTTGCAGACTCAATCCCCAGAAAGGGGTGTGCAGAAGGCAGCCAATCAATGATTCTCACTCATCACTGATTTCCTATTTCTCTTTCCCTCTCCTTTCCTCTCTGAAATCAATAAAAATATATTTAAAAAATGAAATCAATAAAAACATATTTTAAAAAGGTCTTCAGCTTTCCTAATCAACACTACGCTCTCAAAATCACTTTTAAGATTAAGATTTGGTCTTCTAACATTATTTATCTATCATCAACACAAAGAAATAGGCTCTTCTTATCAGTAATGCCTGATCAGTAAAGAAAAGTGATTTCTAGAATTATGTCTTTCAAATTGAACTAAGCAACTAATTAAATTCACTTAGACACACTGTCCTTGACACTATGCAAATAGCGCAATTATCTGAAGTGAAATTTGGAGGATCAAATATTCTCCTCTTCTCCATAGTCCTCTACAGCATGATTCTAAAGGCAACACAGCATTCTAGCATGGGGCTGTACCATAGCATGTTTCTAAAACTTATTTTTAAAATCCATTAGATGGCTTGGTTATTTTCAGATTTTTTAAATAAAGACATTAATATGATCATCCTTGTATATAAATGATTTCCTTATAATTCTTGGATTGGAATTATAAGGTTCAAGATATGAACAATTTTTAAGGTTTTGACAGATATAAAACTGTCCCCAGAAAAGTTGTGCCAATTTACTTTATTTTTTTATTTTTATTGATTTCAGAGAGGACGGGAGAAGGAGAGAGAGAGAGAGAAACATCAAGGATGAGATAGAATCATTGATCAGCCGCCTCCTGCACACTCCACACTGGGGATTGAGCCCACAACCCAGGCATGTGCCTTAGAACTGTAATCGAACCCAGGACCCTTCAGTCGTCCTGCAGGCCGAGGCTCTATCCACTGAGCCAAACCGGCTAGGGCTCAATTTACTTTCGAATGATGACACAGAAAGCGCTCTTACCCTTAGCCTCACCAAGAACAGGTATTAGTTTTCCCTCTTTGCCAGTTTGGTACCCAAAAAATGTCTATTTGGTTTTAACTTATAGAGAGGTTAAGTACTTTTTGACATATTTACTGGTTCTTTTTATTTCCTCTGTTATGAATTAACAAATCACGTCCTTTGTCCAATTATATTTTGAAACCTAAAAATAATTGACTTAGCTCTTCATACATTTGAAGAAGGCTCCCATGTGTCCAGTGGAACTATTCTCTCTGTGGATTGGAATACTAGCGGCCAGACTTCCTTTCAAACACTGAGAATGACAGTAGCTAACAGAATGTCTAAAGTCCATAATTTTCCCTATAGAGATAGCTTTGCTGAGAAACGTAGCGAATGGAAGTGATATGAATTTTATCAATGTAGATAGAAAATGACAGTTTTTGAATATTTATATTCTGCCATCAAAAAGCAGTTGCTATCCTTACACCAAGAAAGTCAGTAATAGCAGTAAAAACGTCTCATCAGAGAGGAGCCGGTGATCTTCTCGACTCCTTCCCTTGGACCACAGACAAAATGCTGTCCAGCTGCACTGAATCTGAGACACTGTGCCACCAAACAGAAGCACAAACACACACTAAAACATACTCTATCACTGACCCCAGGAAGGAGGCCCGAGCTTCCCTTCAAATCAAGTGGAGAGAAATTTGGCTTCTCCCTCCATTGCTACCCCAATGAAAATGCAACCCAAATGCACTGAGGAGCCTCCAAAACAGTTGCACAACGAGGAAATCAAGGGACATTTTAAACTGTTCACCTAAGTGAGGTGTTGGTGCCACCAAAATGTCCCATACACAGCTCATAAGCAGCAGGAATGGGACAAACAGCAGGCATTCCTCCTGTGCCTTCTCCTGTGTATGCTGTTTGCTCTTTCACAATCTGCCCTTCCCATACACCTAACCCAAATAACTCTTGACTCTCCATTCCTGCCACAAGGCCTTATTTCCGGCCCTTACTGTCTGATCAGGACTAGTACAAGAGCTTTTCAGCCATTTTTCCTGCCTCCGACATTGCTTTACTCAAATTCATCCCCTATACCATCTCTAAACAGATGCCTCTAAAATAAAAACGTAACCTCATTGTTGACGCTCAAGCTCCACATTCACTGGCATAGCACAGAAGGCCCTTTGAACTTACATATGCCTGGGGCTCTCCCAGCATGTGGATCGTTAGAATATGCTGTGCTTGCTCCTGTGTATGCTGTTTGCTCTTCTGAGAAACCTTCCCTCTCTCCCATCAGTCTGCTGACTAATTCTGCAACCTTGGGGACTTAGCTGAAGGACCACCTCCTCTTCGAAGTGTTTCCTGATTCAATCTTCACATTCCAGGCGGAATTCAGTGCCCTTCTTGGTATCCTTATGACATTCTGGAAAAATCAGTAAATAATTTTCTTGCCTACGTGATGCTGAACTTAGCCTAGATTCTGCCAGGCCTCCAGCTGCCCAAGTCACATGGTGCTGTAACAAACCCTGTCTCCTCTGCTGACGTGCAAGCTCCTTGAAGTGTCCTCATCATCTCACTATATGTAGCAACTATCACAGTGTCTGGCACATAGGAGGTAATCAATGCTTCTTGAATAAACTAACACAATAAAAATGTTAAAATTCACCTTCTTACTTTCATTTCGGACAAACCAGATAAATCAGAGGGTAATTACCAGTATAACACAGGCTTTTAGTTTGACAAGAGGATAGTTGCGTCATGAATTTAAGAATATCAATATCTTGCCCAGCCAGTGTGGCTCAGTGGTTGAGCATCAACACATGAACCAAGAGGTCACTGGTTCAATTCCCACTCAGGGCACATGCCCAGGTTGCCGGCTTGATCCCCAGTAGGGGGAGTATAGGAGGCAGGCGATTGATGTTGATGTTTCTCTCTCATCAATGTTTCTCTCTCTCCCTCTCCCATCCTTTCTTTTTCAAATCAATCAAAACATATATAGGAAAAAAAATCAATTTCCTCTACTGCCCTTGAAATACCATTTGACATACATTCAATTTTGTGGATGCATACCTTTTGTGTAAGAGAAGACACATTTATACAGGCATTTAGTCATCAATTACACCTTAAAATACAGAATGCCAAACACAACTTAGCATGCCTCTGTATACCCAGTATAATAAGCCTGCAGTAAGTATCTTGCAACTTTTTAAGAGTTGAATCTTGGGTTGGCTGCTTCGCTCACAATATCCTCTTTCTGGGAATGCAGACTCCACACCCTCCAGGAGTGGGCACAATGGGTAGGTCTCAATATGACAGAGTAGACTGGTTTAAGAATGAGCCTGACCCAAGCTGGGCCAGAGTCTTTCCCTCAACTTTAAAAAAAATCTTATGATCAAGGAACACTTGAACTGATCCCTTTCTAGTAGTGGGAGCTGCCAGTTGTTAGATGAGATGAGATGAAAACTTGAGAGGTGTTTGTTAGTGGCCGAGTTCCCTGCCACCTGCAGAAACTGATATGCAGTCATTAGTATCAAAGGGAATAAAGGCAACACGGAGGAGAAAACAGAGAGGAGAACTGACGAGAGTCCAGGAGGCGATGAGAGTCCAGGTGGCCAGGGGCCAGGAGACAAGAATCAGTAGATGACAAAATATGCAGATGACAAGAGCACAGGTTATGTCCAACAGCTGGTTCCCAATCTCTCTGCACCTCCGCCCTCCCCACAGTTTGGTTGTGTGAGACGTTCCACTCCCGTCCAAGACATTCACATAAGCTGGCTCTGGTTGGACACCTGTCACTGGCCAGCAAAGAATCCTGATGGTCTGAATACATGAAAACGAACTCGCCTGAACCCCTGCTCCCCCCACCCCCCAATTCTTTTAACGGATTCAACCAGATGGTTGGGCATAATGAAGGCGTGAGCTAATTTACAAGAGGCTCCTATTCAGAGAGGGAGGAAGGTATTCATTTTGAAATACATTTCAAACAAAAGTCAGTTTAAAGCAGTATGTGCCAACGGGATCTGAAATGTTGCGTCACAGGGTCACGCGCAAGGAGATCGTGTCCTCTGGCCTTCCGAAGGTTCCCACGTGTCAACTGTGCACGTGGGAGAGACCGAGAGCCACACACTGCAGAGGCTTCGTTCCTCGGGGTTCCCGCTCCCGGACCCCTCAGTAATGTAGGAGGCAGGGGAGTGCTCCAATCTAAAAGCGGCTTTTCTAAGGAACAGAACAAAACCTAATGGCAACACAGCACCGTCTCCCCCGAGCTGACTCCTGTTGGGCTCATACGCATCTGGACACCAGGGCTCCTGCTGACACCGCCATGCCCAGCGCTGTCGGCTGGTGTCTCTCTTTATAAGGGCTGCTCTTCCAGGCTGCAATGACCAGCCACAAAAGAGGCACCGAAGGGCAAAGACTGGGTGTCTTCTAAGAACCCAGTGGCTGGACTGGATGGTGCGGGCGGGCCCTTCTTGGACGACTCGGGTTGCAGAGGGACATTGGGTGTGAACTCAGCGTCCTGGCCACGCTCTCCATCCTGGGGTCCTGGGTCAGCACTTCTTTGGGCACTGGCACTGCTAAACCTTAGTGCTCTGGCTGCCCCTGGTTCGCAGCCTCTCCTGCCGGCCACCCTGCTCCTCAGCAGGCACTGGATTCTGGGGTGCAGCAGGGTTTCTGTCGTGGGATGCCCCTTCGTGTTTTGGGGTGTGTTTCTCGTTGGTTTGCTGCCTGGAAGCATCGTCCTCTTGGACAGAGTGCTCTCTGGCCTCGCTGGTCCCTGGGGCAGGCTGCGGGGTGGGTGCCGAGACATCCTGCTCCGGGAGGTCTGACGCCGGCTCTCCCTTCCAAGACCTTCCCCTGTGATGAGCCTCTTTTCTCCTTGGACGCCCCGCGGAGGCGGGACCGCCCGCAGTGGACTGTGCATGGCGGGGAGCTCTCCCGTGGGCCAGCGGACCCTCCCGGCTGGGCCGATCACTGCCAAGGGTGGCTTTATTTTCTTGAGAGAGCCCTCCAGCACGCTCTCTTTTCGAAGATGGCCCTTTGGTGGACGTAGCTACCTTCTGAACCAGGTCATTTGGGGGGAGGTTGGCATGGGCCTTTTTTCTGGAATGTTGCACTTTTCCCCTTTCCTGTTCCTGTAATCCGGGATCCCCAGGCGCTGGCTCAGCATGGGGTGGCTCAGGAATCCCTGGGGAGTGGGCTCTGCTTTTCTGGCTCCTCTGAGGGCTCCGAGGAGGGCTGGGGTTAGGGGCGGCGGCGGTCTCTGGGCCGGTGGGTCTGCTCTGGGATTCTGGCTGCAAGGCTGTCTGGTGGCTTGCGGGCGGCACCTCTGTCAGGTGTGCTGGTCCTCTAGCTGTCCCTCTCTGGGCAGCGAGTTTTTTTTTCCTCGCTACTGCTTGCTGCACGGGCTCTTGGTTTGGGGGTGATGCCTGCATATCTGGAATCTTCTTGCTGGAGGAGCGGCCACCTTGGGGTGCTTGCCTCTCCTTGGCAGGCCTTGCCTGATGACGGGGCCCCCGGTTCTGAGGCAGGGGTGTGGGAAGGCGAGGGAGCCTGACCCCGGGGGCCTCCTCTTCCTGGGGCAGATCAGGGGCCGGCTGGGGGGTGTGCTCCTGGATGGGGGGGCTGATCAGAGGGAGTTTCACCTCCCGGACGCTCTCCTCCTGGACGTGCTGAGGACTGTGGCCCGGATGGGGGCTCAGGTGCGGTGGTGGTTTGGAATTTGGGGGGCTGATGAGAGGGAGTTTGCCGGGGTCCCCTTCCTGAGCTGGTGGAGGCTTCGGAGAGGGCGTCCTGGGTTGATCTGCGGCTGCGCGGGGTGAGGGGAGTCGGGGTGAGGGCCTCGGGCTCTGGAGGGGAGCGAGGACCCGCGGCTGGGGCAGCCTGCTGGGGGCCAGTCGGCTTCTGGAAAGCAAAGCCGCTGGGTCTCCCCTGTCCTGGGGCTGCTTGCTGATTCCTGGATCTTGGGGTGGCGGCGGTCCTGGGAAAGGAGTGCTGACCCTGACTTCCGCCTCTGGGGTTCCCCCCTCCAGGGGATGTTGAGATCCTCCCAGCGACGGTTGGAGCATCAGAGCCCCTTCGGGGTCGGACGGCTGTCCTGGGGGGTCATGATGGGAACTGCCGGGTGGCAGATCGGCTGACTCGGTCTCCTCAGCCGGGCTTCTCTGGGGGCTGAGGGGTGGCGGGCCAGGCCCCTGTGGAGGTTCGGGCGAGGGTGGGTCGGTGGGGGTCACCTCGACCTCTCCCGACTCCTCATTCTGGTCCGGCGGAGGGCTGGGGGCTGGAGGTGGGTCAGGGAGCCGAGGGGGGCCCTGCCCTCCTTCACCTGCTACTGGCTCGGATGTCCCGGCCTCGTTTTCAGGGGGGTTTGTGGTGGTTCTTGTTGAGGAAAGAGGTGACTGTGGCGCATCGCCTTCCTTCTGGTTTGGGGATGCGGCCTGGGCCTCCGGGGGGATGCTCAGAGCCGAGGAGCCGGGCTGTGCAGGAGCCTCAGTGCCGATGTGACCACGGGGAGAAGGCTCTCCCTGAGGGGTGGCTCCCCCCGGACTCAGCTCCTGGTTCTGGTTTTCAGGGACCTGCCCCCCAGAGAGACGCTCTGCGGCCAGGCCGTCCGCCTGCAGTTTTGCCAGGCGCCGGGGGGAGGGAACCAGGTGTGCTGGGACCCCGGAGGGCGTCTTCTTGTTCGAGGGGTCTCCTGCTTTGATATAAAAAGATGTTAACGAAGACTCTCTTCAGAAGTTAATCACAAAAAACACCTTGCCCTTTGCTGCACCCAGGCCCATGGCAAGCATGAGATTGCACATAGAGAAGCATACAACCATCCCTGCTTCTGGGGGGAGTTAATGGGATTTAGAACAACTTTCTTTAGTCAACTGAAAACATGCACTTTACTGAATAAACATAAAGAGGTTACTCGCAGAACCAACATTTATATCCAGCTCTGAGAGTGGCAAGAACATTTGCTAAGTGAATGAGATTTACGTTTCCCCACCTTGCAGGCCAGGCTGCTTTCAGGGGCAGGAAGTAGGAGATGGGCGTCTAAGCCAAACAAAGTCCCTCGGTTGGTTCCCTTGTTTACTGGCGCCCCTCGGAGACACCGCGCTCTGTGGGAGGCGCCGGCGCACCAACCCCAGCAGGTGCATGAAGCTCTGCAGCGCTCAGGGAACAAGTGCTGGGTGGCAGAAGGAAGGAGGGCGTAGATCCCAGAGAACCCTCCGGCCCATGGCTCAGAGGTGCTGCTCCCCAGGGTCTCCCATTCAGGAGGCCACCCCACCTCACCCCGGGGCTACCCTTTTCCCTCCAAGTCTTCCCTGGCATCCGAAATGGCTTTCAATAAACGTGATACATCACATAAACAGAATGAAAGACAAAAATCACATGATCATTTCAATTGACACAGAAAAAGTATCCGCCAAAATCCAACACCCTTTTGTGATAAAAACTCTCAGGAAAGTGGGAATAGCGGGATCATACCTCAACATGATAAAGGCCATCTATGACAAACCTACAGCCAACATCATACTCAGTAGCTGGCAAAAATTAAACCATTTTCCCTAAGAACAGGAGCAAGAAAAGAATGTCCGCTTTCACCACTCTAATCAACATAGCACTGGAAGTCCTCGCCACAGCAGTCAAGCAAGAAGAAAACATAAAAGGTATCCAAATTGGAAAGGAGGGAGTAAAACTCTCATTATTTGCAGATGGCATGATGCTGTACATAGAAAACTCACCAAAAACGACCCACCAAAAAAGTACTCCACCAAAAAACAACTAGACTTAATAAATGAACTCAGCAATGTAGCAGGATACAAAATTGACTCTCAGAAATGGATGGCATTTTTATACACCAATAACGGACTCTCAGAAAGAGGAACTAAAACACAATCCCATTTACCACTGCAACAAAAAATTAAGATACTTAGGAATAAATTTAACCAAGGAGATAATTTTCCAAGTATCAAATATCCAACTGCTATTTGATACTTGGAAAATTACAGGACATTAAAAAAAGAGATAGAGAAAGATATAAACAAGTGGAAGAATATACCATGTTTATGGATTGGTAGAATCAACATCATTAAAATGTCCATACTACCCAAAGCAATCTATATTTTCCATGCAATCCCTGTTAAAATACCAATGGCAGATCTAGACAAAAATTTATATGGAACCAAAAAAGACCCCGAATAGCCACAGCAATCTTGAGAAAGAAGAACAAAGTTGAGAAATCACAATACCAGATATCAAGTTATACCGCAAAGCCACTGTACTCAAAACAATGTGGTATTTGTCACAAGAACAGGCATATAGGTCAATGGAACAGAATAGAGACCCCAGAAATCGACCCAAGCCATTACCCTCAATTAATATTTCACAAAGAAGGCAAGAGCATACAATGGAGTAAAGACAGTCTTTTTAATAAATAGTGTTGGAAAAATTGAACAGATACCAGTACGTGCAAAAATATGAAACTAGACCACGAATTTACATCATACACAAGAATAAACTCAAAATGGATTAAAAACTTAAAAGTCGTGAAGCCATAAAATCTTAGAAGAAACCATAGGCAGCAAAATCTCAGACATTTCTTGTAGCAATATGCTTGGCAATACATCTGGGAAATAGGAGAAAGCAAACAAATGGGACGACATTAAAATAAAAAGCTTTTGCACAGCAAAAGAAACCATCAACAAAATGAAGAGGGAGCCCAGTGAATGGGAGAACATATTTGCAAATGATACATCTGAAAAGGGGTTAATTTCCAAAATATATAAGGAACTCATACAACTTAACAAAAGGAAGACAACAATCCAATTAAAACATGGGCAAAGGACCTAAATAGACACTTCTCCAAAGTGCCATACAGATGACCAAGAGACATACGAAAAAATGCTCAAAGTCAATGATCATCAGAGATGCAAATTAAAACAATGAGGTATCACCTCACACCTGTCAGATGGCTATCAGTGAAAAATCAACAAATGACAAGTGCTGGCAAGGATGTGGAGAAAAGGGAACTCTAGTACACTGCTAATGGGAATGCAGACTGGAAAACAGTATGGAGTTTCTTCAAAAAATTAAATATAGAACTTCTATTTGATACAGTGATCCCACTTCTAGGAATATATTCTAGGAAATCCAAAACACCAATAAAAAAGAATGTATGCACCCCTACGTTCATAGCAGCACAATTTACAATAGCTAAGATCTGGAAACAGCCCAAGTGCCCTTCGGTAGATGAGTAGATAAAAAAAAGTTGTGGTACATTTACCCCATAGAATACTATGCAGCTGTAAAAAAGAAGGATCTCATACCCTTTGAGACAGATCTCTTGGAGGGACCTGAAGAGTATTATGTTAAGCGAAATAAGCCAGTCAGAGAAAGACAAGCATCACATGATCTCACTCATATTTGGAATCTAATGAATAAAAGAAACAAATGAACAAAATAGGTCCAGAGACACAGAAGCATGGAACAGACTGACACATCTCAGAGGGAAGGCAGGGGTGGGTGGGTGGGGAGGGATTAACTGGGGAACTTATATGCATATAGGCCAGGTGCATGACATTCATGTACTGTTGGAGCGGGTATTCCCTCAGCCCAGCCTGCACCCTCTTGCAGTCTGGGACCCCTCAGGGGATGTCCACCTGCCGGCTTAGGCCCGCTCCACGCGGGGAGTGGAGTGCCACTCAGCCAGAAGCCGGGCTCGCTGCTCCTTAGTGCTGCCTCAGAGGCGGGAGAGGCTCCCACCACCACCACTGTGCTCGCCAACTGTGAGCCCGCTGGTGAGCCTGGCTTCTGGCTGAGCAGTGCTCCCCCTATGGGAGCGCACTGACCACCAGGCGGCAGCTCCTGCATTGAGCATCTGATCCCTGGTGGTCAGTGTGCATCATAGCAACTGGTGGTTCCCCCGTTTGGTCATTTTGCATATTAGCCTTTTATTATATAGGATATGCATAGTCCATGGACACAGACAAGATGTGATGGAGGCCTGGAGTGGGCGTGGGAGGAGGGACCAATGGGAAAAAAAGGCGGGGGGAGATCTGTAATACTTTCAACAATAAAGATAGATGTTTTGTATAAAGGCTCGCTGTTCTCTTGTGTCCCTATAGCACCTTAAGCCAGTCTAAGGACATGGCTCTACCATGCTATCACTCAGAGGTAGCACAACCTAGAACAGCCCTGAAGAAACTAGCCTCAGCTCACTTTGGGGGAGACCAAACAAGTCAGGCCCCCGAGGTGGTCCCAGGGTATGAGCTTGGACTGCCCCAGGTAGTGTAGGTGCACATCCTCCACATGCCCTCAAACCAGGCGTCTCTGTGGAAGGGGGTGGGGACAGGGGAAGAGCTTGCCTCTTGGTAGGGTGTCTGGGGGGATGCCCTGATCATCATTCTTATCTCCCTAGTTTACATCGCTTATAAATTAGAACACAAATTTAGTCAAGAAACAGGTTAAAACCAAATATCATAACAGTGAAAACATCTAGAATAGGCAAATTCATAGAGACAGAAAATAGGTTAGCGGTTACCAAGTCCCGGGAGGAGTTATTACTGAATGGATACAGAGTTTCTGTTTGCGGTGATGGAAAATTTCATAAACAGGTAGTGGTAATGGTTAGGCAACATTGTGAGTGTAATTAATGACACTAAGTTGTATACTTAAAATGGTTAAAATGGCATGTTTTATGTTATTTCTTTTTACCACATAGAAATCTAGAAAAATATAAGAAGAGTGAAACCCAATGCTGAGGTTAAGTCTTCCTGGTTTCCTGCAATCAGACATGCAGGATTTCCCCGACTTCCACAGCTTAACTGTTCATGTAATTTGTCAAATGATGCCATACCCTTTATTCGAGATAACGCACCACTTTATGGACTGGCAAATTGACCAATTTCGCCTGTTTGCTCATCGCCATCACCAATTTCCTCCATCATTAGTCAGAATTCTGAATGACTTGCAAATATAATTTCATGGTATGATCTCTATAGCGAGCATGCAGGGTGGAAGTTGGACCGGCTCTTTAAAAAGCTTTGCTAGAGCCTGGTCCCGTAGCTCGGTTGGTTACCCTGCTCAGCTGGCATCCTGATACACCAAGGTTGTGGGTTTGATCCCTGGTCATGGCACATACAAGACTCAATCAATGGACGCACAAATAAGTGAGCAACAAATCGATGCTTCTCTCTCTCTCTCCCCCTTCCTCTCTCTAAAATCATTAAAAATGAAAAAAGGAAAAGACAAGCTTTACTGGAAGAAATGGGCTGTATGGAGACATATGGAGGGTAAAGGTATCCCTTACACTGAATTGTGAATATAGTGAGTTTTTCCTAATTTTATAGAAGTTATATTGTTTACTCGGCTTTTTTGGTCTTTATAGTTTAGAAATATTTACCTGCATTGCTATAGGGAAAAAAAATAAGATAACTGTGTATTTTAATTGCTACACACTTTTAATTAATGGTAGGTCTAAAGATCTCGAGGTTTTATAATTACTCTGTACCTAAAGTCACCATTTTATACCTGCATGGAATAAAAATTCAGCTAGTCGCTCCTCTGCTGCAGGTTTAGCTTTCTGGAGCCACTCTGATGGGCCTGCTATCAGCTCAGGATTATAATCTGGGGCTTACTTTTACCACTTTGTGCCACTTTCATTGTTTAAGAAAAGGAATTAAAACTGCATTCTCAGTTACAAATAAACAACATAGAACTGCCAGAGATAAAATCTATATATATAAAAGCCTAAGTGACTGGCCAACCAGCTGACCAGCCAGTAGCTATGACATGCACTGACCACCAGGGGGCAGATGCTTGACATAGGAGCTGCTGAATGACAGCAACTTTGCAGAGTGCCCTCTCTGACTCCGGGACCCCTCAGGGATGTCAGACTGATGGTTTTGGCCCTATCTCTGCAGGCCAGACCGAGGGACCCCACGGGTGCATGAATCCATTATAATATGTCTAGTCTATTATAATATCAAATATTTGGGAATAATTTCCAGTTTGCATTGATACAGGATCCCTGTTTCTATGGAAAGAATGCTGTTGGCCATCAGATTCCTGTGTGTACTAACATGTAATCTAGATGCTCTAACCAGCTGGGCACACCTCAGCTCGGAAGACTGGATTCTAAGTGTTCCATAATATTACATGAGTTGACTTTTTAAAAAAGAAATGGGTGTTTAAGTGATTTCTCTAAATTAATTATTACTGGTGACATTGAGAATACAAAATTAAGGATTCCTACTTTTAGTCCCATTTCTAATTGCTCAGACAAAACTGTCTTTCACAGGATCTTATATTTTTCACTTTCTTACCTTCTTAGCTCAATTATATATATAAAATATTCCACTATACTGAATTATCAACTTTTGTTTCTTGGGGTCCCACTTATATGAGTAATACTAGTATAAACATTTATATAGATATACCTAAACTAAGGAAATTAACATCAGAGTGCCAGGCAAACAGGTGAGAGCCAGCAGGGCCTGTGGCAATGACCCTGATGGAGTCCTGACCTTCACCTGGTGGTAGCTGTGGTGCGCCCGCCCCTCAGTGAGCCTGTAAACACCTAGCCCCGCCCCCTCAGTGAGCCTGTAAACACCTGGCAATACTTTTCAGCTGTGAATCTCAGAGGCCCCTGGCTCTACTCTTGGGCCACTAGAGACACTATAAAAGCTTAGAAAATGGACAATGTTAATGAGAATTTTTTAATACTCACTTGAATAATGTTTAGGCTCCACAAAAAAGTCAAATCCATCCTTAAACCATCAACTGAGAAATAAAAACTCCCCCAACAAATTAACTATAAATAAGAAAGTATGTGGCATCTTAAGAAAAACATATTTTATTCTAAAATACTAAACCTGCCAGAAAAACAGGGGCTGTTGGGTTTAGTGATTTGATATATTAATCACAAACACTCCCATCTGCTTTGGGAAAGATGGAATTCGATTAGTCAAGAACTGGATGGCCCTGTTACAGTTATGAAATGACCTGAGAACTTACAAATTCTATAATTCATACTTTTCATTAAGTCAGACAGGGCTAACCTAATTAGTGCAAAAAAATGAAGTTTTATTATACCTTTGAAAATGGGAGTCCATTTTCCTACGCACACATTATCTGGTCTATTAATTTCCTGAATAGCAACTGCATGCAACAGTGAGAGTTTCTGGCAGTTGCAGAATAAGAAACGATGGAGATGAACCGCCCCCCCCCCACACACACACGCGCGCACACATGCTGTCCCCCTATAGCTCTTCCCCTCCCTCCCCTGCTGCCCCCCTGGCTGTTGAGTCAGAGACAGAGTCCTGCACAGGCACCGCCACTCAGAGGTGCCCCAGAGCCACGGATCCAGAAGCGCACTTTCCATCCTTACTCAGAACTGGTCAGGCTCGGGGACTGACTCGTGTTTATCCAAACCCACAAGGGGCTGATTTAAAAGCCAGGACACCAATTTATTAATTTGCAATGGGAGATGGGCCTGGCTCAGGGATCGGGGCAGGGTGTTCTAACGTAAGGGACAGCCCCCACCGGGACAGGTCCACCCAGGGGACCAAATTAAAGATCAGGAGGAGGCTGCTGGGTCGGCAAGGATTTAAAGCAAAGGGAGCCAGATTTCCTCAAGAGAAACTTCCATCAAGCTACGGAGGCCTCATTAGATAGCCTGCGCTGCTGGGGGGGGGGGGGCACAGGTGCTGAAGAGCCGCTGCCTGACGCAAACACACCGACGCCCCGGGACTGTGGACGGAGCCCGCCCTCCACGCCTCCGCTCCTGCCTGTTTCACACAGGGCACACTTCCCTCAGGGGCACTACAGAGAGCAGATCGTCCCCTCCTTACTTGCCTCTAAGACAGTGGTTCTCAACCTTGGCTGCACATTAGAATCACCTGGGAATCTTTTTAAAATCCTGATTTCTGGGTCTCATCCTTCGGAAATTCTGTTTGTTTTGGGGAGGATGAGGCCCAGAAATGAGGATTTTAAAAAGATTCCCAGATGATTCTAATGTGCAGCCAAGGTTGCGAACCACTGGTGGATTCGGGAGCGTTCTGCCCCCGCCTGGCAGGACGCACTGGCCCTGTCCTACCTGGGCAGAGTCACGGAGGCCAGAAACCATGTGTACACCAAGCTGTGGGCATCCGCACAGCAGCCAAGTCTCCAGTTAGTGGTTCACAATGAGCAACTTGGGAATGTGGTTCCGCCCATTGGTGGCACCTTGTCTTTATTATGGTGGTAAAATAACACGTCACATAAAATGTACCAGGTTAGCCATATTGAGAGAGCACAAGTCATTGGCGTTCGGTACACTCACAGTGCTGTGCCACCATCACCACCACCCAGCTGCAGAACTCCTTTCCTCTTGGGGAACGGAAACCCCGCCCCACGTCCCCAGCCCCTGGCCACCACTCTTCTACATTCAATCTTTAAGGAGTTCACCTTCTATCTGCGGAATCATATAGTATTTGTGTTCTTGTGTCTGGCTTATTTCACGTAGCATAATGTTCCCACGGTTTACCTATGTTGTGGCAGGTGTCAGAATTGCTTTCTTTTTTAAGGAAGAAGTGTGTCCCATTGCAGGCATACGCCACATTTTGTTTATCCATTCACCCTTCCATGGACAATGGGTAGCTTCCCCATTATGGCTGCTGTAAACAATGCTGCTATGACCACAGGCCTACAAATATCTGTTCTGCTTTCAACTACTCTGCTTTCAGTTCTTTGGGGGCATATACGCAGAAGTGGAATTTCTAGGTCACAAGGTGATTCTATTTTTTTTCCTTTTTCTATTTTTTTAGGTAATTCTAATTTTAATTTTTTGAGGAGCCACCATATTGTTTTTCAGAGCAGCTATACCATTTTACATTCCCAATTTCTTTACATCCATGCCAACATATTTTGTGTGTGTTTTGGTTTTTGTTATAGTCATCCTAGTGAGTACGAGGTAGATCTGGGGGAACCTTATAAATACATTTCAAATGACTCAGGTTGGAAAATTCTAACTTTAGAATCCTAGATTCCGAGGAGATGCACTCACATATCCCACATCACTGCCGCTCACACCCGACCCATGAGGCCGTGGGGAGCCCTCAGTCCATTTGGAAGGCAGGAACCTGAGGCTCAGAACAGTGGGCAGCTTGCCCGGGGAGCGGCAGGGCCAGGGCTGGCTCGCAGGCTCTGACCCGCGCCTTCCCGCTACACGCTGCGGTGCCACTTTTTGAGGGCTAGGGCGACGCAGAGAAACCTCTTGGACTAAAACAACAGTGAACACAAACCTGCCAAGCAGAACACATTCTCGAGGGACCCTATGGGAGCCAAACCTCTGGAAGGCAAAGTTCTGACCCGTGAGGCTGACCAGCCTGGTGCACTGCCAGCCTCCCAGGCTCTGCCCCGCACATCCCTGAAGGGCAGTCCCCTGGGTTCCCCTGTGGCCATCGAGACAAGCAGAGGGACAGGCCCAGGGGGCTCCCTCAACGCTGCCCGTCTGTGGGGAGGATGGCCCCAGGGGAAGGGTAGGGATTAAGGAGCTACACGCAGCTTGAGCCTGGTTGATAGTACTCAACTACTCAAAGATTTGTTTTCCTCTCCTCGCACACAGATTCTGGCACCAAGCGGCTAGCACTGTACCTGCAGGCGGAGCCAAACCTGTGGCGGTGTCCTGACCCAGGCCAAGGTACTCCTGGACCAGCTGGCTCAGCTGTTGGTAGGCAGCATCCAGGTCATCTGTGGCAAAGAGAGAGTGTGCTTTAAAGCACCAGAATCCTATCAACATACGCCAATTGGCAACTGCGGACGGTAACGATTTTTTAGCTCCCTTTAAGTCTATGAATATCATGGCAGGCAATGTCCTAGGATGGCCCCACGACATGGACAGGACCTGGGACAGCCCTGGACTGAGGACAACTCCTGGCAGGGAGCCAACAAGGAAACGGCCTCCGGCCTACAACCACAAGTAGCTGCACTCAGCCAACAATAACAATGCACTGTAAGCCGATTCCCCGCGCCCCCAGTGACCTTCAGAAATAAAACTTTGCTGCAAGTTACCAACCTGCATTGATCACTGCATCAAAAAATCCTGGAAATTTCTGATTAATTTGAATGTAATGGTCCACTCTGGAGACAGCAAAATCAATCTCTACACGACTGAAGAGCCCTTTTCTCCGCAGGTGGCCCTCATATTTTTTCTTGTTCAGGGGCAGCACCAGGATATACCGAGGTTCAAAATGGGTGAGCTTCAAACTTCTTACACCCTGCACATTGAAAAAGGGTACTAAGTTAGACACAGAGACAGGATTTAGAAATAATTTTGGAGATGTCGGAAAACGCAAAGTATACTAAGTAATATTACATTGAAGAATTGCTTTTATAATAAGAAATAACTAGCAATTATTTCCCTATACATATCTCGAGATTGGATTTTCATTACTGCTCCCTCTTCATCAAATATTAAATTATCATTGGAAATATAAGAATTCATTCTACCTGGTATCCTCAAACTAATCATTCCAATGAACATGACTGTCCACAAAGAAAACGGCCTGTACGCATAGGTACACTCAGGGCAGCACTGCTTCTTTATTACTGAAGAGTGACTTCAGTTCTACAGTTCAAAGGCCTCCTGGCAGCGTCAGGACAGAGATCTTACCAGAGAGAAAGGCTCCTCTGTTCCCTTTTGTCATCTCCCTGGGACACTTCCGGTTCCTCCACCAGCCAGCAGCCTGGCGGGCTCCTGTCACAGCCTCTCCCCAGAGCACAGGACGGCCCAGCTCCAGACCCCGCGATACCCACGCCCACAGCGGGAAGCAGCGCAGGTGGAGGTGTTAGCTCCCGCGAACCCGTGCAAACCCTCACCTGAGCCCGTTTCCTCATCAGGGAAATGAGAGAGTTACTCTCATGGACCCGCAGCTCCTTCCAGCTCAGTCCTCTCACCAACAGTTTCACCCAGTGCTCAAAATCTTTGTTTTAAAAATTCAGGGGAAGAAAAACAGGCTCTTTTCAAAAACAACTTCTAAGAGTCCATGGCGAGAGCAGTTGGGAAAGTGCGTTCGTGGAGAGGACTGGGAGCAAAGCCTGACTTACGGACTCAACCTCTTGGGAACGAGCAGGAAAAAGCTCCCAGGGAGGAAAGTGGGAAACCAGGAGCCACACTCAGAACCGCTGAACTGCCAACAGGTGGACGCAGGGAGCTGGGGCGTTCTGGGCCTTAAAAATGCATCAACTTTCACCTCTTCCTTGTCCAGGGAAGACATTGTTAAAAAAGGCCTTTTATAAAAACAATGAAAACCTCCTTAAATGCAAACCCAATCCCATGCAGAACGACAGGGCGAGCAGGATTTGAAGTTGGGGAAGGTAAAGAGCTGGGAGAAGCGGGAGGGTTCCCTGAAGCTGGGACACGCACACCCACACCTGGAGCCGGAGGGGACCACGGCTCCTGCTCCGTGAAGTTTTAAGAAACAGACTGAGTCAATAGGAAAGGAATACCAGGCGTGCCCAGATTTAGTTTTCTGTTAAGTTTGGGTTAATGGAATAATGTTTATTACAGATATTTTTTCTGACTCCAAAAATGTTAGACCCCCAGAGCAAGGACAGTGGGCCAGAAAGCCCCGGATGCCTGGCAAGGGGCAAAGCAGAGGAGACAAGCACTTGCCCCCAGGGTAACCTACCCTCCCCAGCATAGCACTGGTCACAGGGTTTGGACCCCTGACCTTTCCTATCACTGGTTAGGCCGTCTCCTCTAAAGACAACATCTAGGCCTCAGTTGCATTTCAGCTCCAGGCAGAAAAAAGCAGCACAACCAGACAAGTGGTGCCCTGGCTGCCTCGGGACCAGCTGCATTGACTAATGACCGCGGCCCTGGCACCGACCAGTCAGTGGAGACCACGCCCCTGAAAGAGCACACCTGGAAGCTGATGAATGGTCTATTGCAGTGGTTCTCAACCTGTGGGTCGCGACCCCTTTGGCGGCCCAACGACCCTTTCACAGGGGTCGCCTAAGACCATCCTGCAGATCAGATATTTACATCACGATTCATAACAGTAGCAACATTACAGTTATGAAGTAGCAACGAGAATAATTTTGTCGTCAGGTCACAACATGAGGAACTGTATTTAAAGGGCCAGAAGGTTGAGAACCACTGGTTGGGACCCTCCCCTGAGACCTCCCCTAAGAGATCCACCTGCAGGAAAGAGACAAATACGCTCAGGACAAAGGGCCCAGTGTGCGCTCTCCCTCCAAGGAGCACGCCCCTGCCACTCTGCCCCCTCTCCTTCCCCCACAGGCACGTATCCCCCAACCTCTAAGGGACCCCAGGAGACTTGCAACCAGGGAAGCAATGGGCAGCAGCAGCTCATCCTGGGCTACCCCCCTGAACCTGTCTCCTTTTCTCAGACTTCTCAGTGAGCGCAGGCAGCCCAGCCTAGGCTCTCCTGTTGCTTCTTCTATGCCCTTCCTTGTGTCACTCTCCTAAGTAGATTTGTGCTGCCATCATGGACCCAATACCCTTTGGCCCTTCTCTTTGGAAAGCTCCATCCCCATCCCCTTTCCTTAAATAAATTCCATTTTTCTTTACTCACCATCTGAGATGGCTATTTAGCCTGCTCGCACCTCCCCACCCCCGCCCCGGCTTTAGCCTTTCAGTTAATAAGGCCATATTTTTAAAAACACATGAGTGGAATATTCATGCTTTTCCTTTGAATCTTCACTTCGGAGAAACTTGTGTATTAATACAGAAGATTAGTGCAGGGAGAAGGGGTATCGGGGCAGAGAGAATGCCCCCCCACCTTTGAATCCTGCAAGTCTAACTTGCTAAGAGAATGAAAATACCCCAACCGGTGAACCGGCGGAGTCAAGTGGCAGCAGAGCCCACGTCCCCACGTCCGCACGGAGAATGAGGGAACGAGGTCCCTGCAGGCTGCCACCGCCCTGAGGGGACAGGGCACCAGTTCCACTCCCTGTGAGGATCAGGCTTTACCCAATATCACTTCACAGAGACTCAGCCCAAGCTCCCAGAGGCAAGAGGATAACCTAGTGAGAAAATGGCTGAGAAAATAAACCCAGAGCGGCAGTTTTACTCCTAATAAATGCATACATTATGAGTAGTACACTTCTTGTATTGGAATCTAATTCCTGTCATTTAATTTTCATGTGTCTTGCCTCCCACATACTAATTGTAAACTTAAAATCTCGCGCATCCGTGTGCATTCCTCTTGTGCCTAGCAGGGTGCCACCCCAAATATGAATACACACACACATTAACGATAAGTTGATTGGAAGAAAGACACTTACTTCTATTTCCATATGAACACAGCTGGCTAACCCGTCTCTGGCGATGCCTTCTATGGTGTCCCTACTCAATCCGTAACTGTGATCATTATAATTAAACGTGAGAATGAATTTCCCCTGAAATTTAAGAAGTACAAAGATTTTCCTAAAACAGCTGCCATGATGAAATTTAATATAAAGAAAATTATTTGATGTCTTACTTTTTATATGATTCCATAAAACTTACCAATATTACCAATAATATAACAATGGGCCTATGAACATTAATATCAGACTGTGATGGAGAAGTTGATTCAGAATTCTCTGCTGGCAATGACAAATTAGGTTTTTGGAAATAATGTGCTGACAAAATGTGAGAGAGTGACATGTAGAACAGGTCATTTTGCTTACTTGCCCACCTCCTGCCCAACCTGCTCCATAAATCTCCATTAGAAACAGAAAAACTTAGTTCGCCATCTGCCTCAGCAACTTGGGCTCTGCCAGCACCCCGGGTGGCCCGGAAAAGCTCCCCTTCTCTAAAGCTTGCTCTGCCCGTAAACGGTAAACCCAGAGGCCGGGATTACAGGGCCGTCCTGAAACCTCTGCGTGCTGGGAGGAACAGACCTATCCTGCTTTTCCTTATAAGCTGCCCAGCTCTTCCCAAGCTGTACTCCCTTGCAAAACAAAACAAACAAACAAAAACAAGTAAAAACATATCTCTCAAAATCATCTGACTCTTTCTCTGACAATATTACAGTTATGAAACCACTAGGTCTAATCTAAATCAGGAGGCTAATGACAATGGAAGGAATAGAAACATGGACAGCTCTGACTCCTCATGTGCATGTTTTGAAATAAAGTCTGAAGTGAACCTGCAAGGCTGACCCCCCAAAGGCAGCATCCTCAGTGAGAACATGCAGTTAGGAGTCTCCGAGCTACCCTGCGCCTCCTGAACCCCTGTCCAGTAGATGTGTGAGGACGGGACAGGCTGTCTCTCAGGGGGCGGTGGTAGAAGGCCAGGAGACACTGGGTGCCCCTCAGGGTGGGATGGGCTCTGGGGGATGTGTCTGCTGCGAAAGATGAGGAAAATCCACCCCCTCAAATCAGAAGAAGCTTATGTCATAGATTCTGGAAGTTAACTCAACTATAAGTATCCTCAATTATTTACTCTCTGTGTCATACCCTCTTTGCTCTGTGGAACAAATACTGTGACTCCTTTTCTTTTAATCTATGTATTATAACCAACTAGATAGATAGATAGACAGACAGACAGATGATAGATAGATAATAGATAGATAATAGATAGGTAGGTAGGTAGGTAGGTAGATAGATAGATAGATAATAGATAGATAGATAGATAGATAGATAGATAGATAGATAGATAGATAGATAGATAATCTACCAGGTATGTTCTTATCTTGTTTACTGTGACTCACCCTGTTTTCAAAAAACCTTGAACCAGGTTTAAGATATATACTATATATACTTTGGGGACAACGGCCTCCCTCTGTGGATTCCAAATACAGTTTCTGGAAGGATGTAGGGTAGGAATTACTCATGGACTGTGCTTATGTGTAAAACAGGCCATTAATTTTTTTTTTTAAGAATTAAGATTAAGTGACACTCCTTTCATTTCTCCCTGCCAGTGAATTTCTTAATAAATAGCAGTAATAATATTTCAGAAGCCTCCAGATCTGTGGTCTTATTTGCACAAAAGAAGTAGGTAAGTGACTGTGTCATGGACATGCTGGGGGATGGCTGTGTTGGGAGGTGTGTTAGGGGAGGGTGTGTGGCGATGGGTATGCCAGGGTTACCTATCCAGGGAAGATGGTAAGTGGGGGAGGGCAGGCCGCCTGAGGGGATAAGAGCGGGGTTCTGTGCACAGAAGGCTGAGTGTGTGGCCGAGATCAGCAAAGCTGACAACGTGTCCTGAGTTTATAATCTGTAGGTTTGTCTCTCTTCGTAAAACAGTCTCAAGCTTACTTTTAAGAAAAGATAAGGGCGTCAGAGCAAAATTCAAGTTGAAGGAACTGATATTATACTGAAGTCATATGTGTCAGAAGAGGTGAAAATGAGTGATTCTCAAACACATAAGGGTTTCTGCAGAGGAAATGGAACTATAAGACTAAATACAGCACAGAGTTCAGTGATCTTGTTGAGGAGGAACTGAAGCAGACTTGATTACGGGTATGATAGGCAAGGTGTGGAACATCAGGGGTGCACGTGGGTACTGAGAACAGATGCACCAAACCGAGAAAAAATGGCTCCAATCCAACAAGAGAAATCAACATTAATTTTGGGAACTAGTTGTCTTCCAACCCAGAGTGTCTTAAGAAAATGCTTCTTGCTAATAACAAGATGACTCCTCGGATCCCTCTAAAGTAGTGGTTCTCAACCTGTGGGTCGTGACCCCTTTGGCAGTCGAACGACCCTTTCACAGGGGTCGCCTAAGACCATCCTACGTATCAGATATTTGCATTACGACTCATCACAGTAGCAACATTACAGTTATGAAGTAGCAACGAAAATAATTTTATGGTTGGGTCACAACATGAGGAACTGTATTTAAAGGGCCAGAGAGTTGAGAACCACTTCGCCTAAAGCTTTCAGAACTGTGACCTGCCAGAGGACTCTTGCCACAGTAAACTGAACTGTCAGCATGGGGGCCCAGGAGGGAACATACACAGCATCTCTGAGATGTGCCCCTGACAAGGTCGGAGGGAAAGGGCCTGGGACAGGAGGGCGTCTCTGCAAATGTCGGAGGAAACACGCTCCGTGGTGCAGCTGGTTGGTCGTAACTGCTGCGGGGTCTGCGCTTGGACGTTTTGTGCGGATGTGCACTGAGACAGAAGCCAGGCTCATTACTGGGGAAGGTGGGGCACAGAAAGGAGGGCGGGAGGGGAGGGGACGGGGCAGGGAGGATGCAGCTGTAAGGGCATCACTGGTGGGTGGTGGTCTTTCAAAAGCAGAAACACAGACTAACCCTTAATCTGGCCCTTTTGTGAATTTCAGGGGGGAAAGTGGTGCAGGATTCCTTAGGTGATGGAACAAATGATAATATAAACAGAATCAAGGCCCCTGGTGAAGAGACAATAGGCTCACACTCGCTGGTAGTGATCAAGACATGAGACATTCCTTTAGTTCCCCTGGGTCTCGGGTGGACGTGTATTGACATGAGCATACAATTTGACAAATAAAACAAACGAGGGTGGTGGGGGTTCCCTTTGCAGGTGAAGGTCAAAAAAGAACACAAGTGAAGGGATTAAGAAAAATATATATATGTGACACATAGACTACAGTGTGGTGATAGCTAGAGGGAAAGAGGTGGGGGAGGTAGAAGTGGGCAAAGGGGGGGATACATGGGGATGGAAAGAGACATTGCTTTGGGTGGTGAGCGCAAGATGCAGGATGCAGATTACATTTTATTGAAACCTATATGGTTTTATTAACCAATGTCACCCCAATAAATTCAATAAAAAAGAAAGAACAAATAAATTATCTTTAAGAAAATGAACTCAGCAGCCAGGGTGTCATAAATTACTAGCAATTAGATTATTAGGGTTTCAGGAAAATAAATTGAGTCTGATTGCCCAGAGCGCCTGCTTCAGGCTAATGCAGGGCAGCTCCCCTCACACTGGAAGGACATGGACTTGAAAGAAATTAGGACTCTTCTCCAGTCTAACAGTAAGGCTCCCTGGTGCACTAGTGAACTGCCTGGCCTCCAAGACTCAGAACTTCCCAAACAGGGTGCTACAGTGGACGGCTAAGGCTGCCTAGGGGTCAGGGACAGGACAGCCACATGGAGCACACCATGATGAAATAGTGCTCCAGGAGGCGGCAATGAGAGAGCCCCACTGACAGCAAGCAGAGGAGGGTCTCTGGGCAGAACCCACCCCCTGGAATGCTCAATTCGCAAGCTCCGTGCACCACGTAGGTCTGTGAGAGCTGTCTGTCTTCAGTAAAATCTGATTAATAACAGGAGAACCTGATAAACACAGATCACAACCATTTTTCACAGTGCTTTTACTTCTATTTTCTTAAACCGTCTACTCATCAGTCGTATTGAAAATTTATAATACTTTCTCTAAGATCATGAAATAAAGCAGCCTGTGGACAATGATGGATTAAGTGGATTAAGGAAAAACAACCCAATAAGAATACATCTCTCATAACAAACACAAAATGTAATTGTTCTTCTTATTACTGTTTTCCAATATTTCTACCAGAGCACATGTATTTCTTGTACAATAAAAATAAAGGAGAACATTCTTACCATGTGCACCATTTTATTAAAAACCTCTTCCGAGATAAATTGGTAATCAACTCGATCCCCTTCTCCAAAGTACGGGGCTCTTGTGGTGTGACAGGCCCTGAAAACGTAGAACAGATCATCCAGTCTGTATCTCGTAACTTCAAATTCAAAATGAAAATGAGTTCAGTATAAGGTATATTAGAAAAAACTGAAATTGACCCATAAATCGTAAGTGATTATACTCTACAGGGCTGAAACCAAGTTTGGATTATCAACACAATATTTTCACTCATTGTTACCGGTGACCTTCTGAGCCGCCTCCTCCGCCATCACATAATAACATCTCGGGGAGTAGAACAATAGTTACTGCTTACGTATTTTCCACCCAAGTGTTTTCATGTTGCCTCTGATCCACGGCACGTTCTCCACGTTCCTCTCTCATCCCTCCATCTGGATGCCCACGTGATTTCAGGACTCAGTTTAAGTGTCACCCCCCTAAAAAGCCTTTCCTGAGCCCTTATCACTGGTGTCTGCACCTCTTCTTTACACTCCCATCCCCTCTGCGCCTGCACCGACTGCAGCCCAGTTGCTTGTTCAGGACCCACCGCCCCTGCTGCCTGAGGGCAGAAGTGAGCTTGTTCCCTGAGCTGCCAGGACGTGTGCACACTGTGCGTGAACCTCCACTGGGAGCCCAGGATTCCAAAGCTGAATAGAGTTCTCAACTCAACTGTCTGAAATAGCATTGCCACTCCACACCCCCAATAATTCTCTCTCACCAAACCGCCTTCTTTTCCCCGGGTACCAGGTTTTTCCCATCTTCCCCAGCAGGACACGGGGATCATGAGGGGAGGACTGATCTAATTCGCCTTGTTCCTGCTGCATTCCCAACACCTGGTCCCTAGTAGGCACTCTGACTATTTGTAACACGAATGAAGACATGCAATGTGTGAAGTGGACAACAGCTGCGATAAAGTCCATTTCACAGGTGACTCTAAACAAGACCTGTCCGAGGCCACAGAGCAGCCTGGTGTCGCTCCCAGGGCTAACTGTGGGTCCCACCTCGCTCAGGTCTCTGGACTTCATACCACTCTGACTCCTGTAAATATTGCGGTCTTGACGTCACACTTAAACCGTATACTCAGGAAAGAGACGTTCTAAGAGCAGACTGGCAAGTCATGGTGACATCGGTCCTGTTGTTTGGGTACACTGGCATTTCCTCACACACCCTGGCAGGGACCTGAGCCCCTCTGTCTCCCGGTGTCCTTGACAGTCAGGAGATAAACCAGTGGCTGGGCATCAAACCCTCAGCGTAGCCTTACACACTGCGCCCAGTCTGCACGCCCAACACGGAACCGAGCGGCAGGAGTCGCTTCAGAATCTGTGAAAGGAAGACAAAGCAAGGCACAGTGCGGCGCTGCTGGCAGGTAAGGGGAGAAACGGCGTCCCCGATGGCAGCTGCACCCACTGCGGAACTCTCCACTAAGAAGGCCCGGAGGTGACCTGAGGCTTCTGAATCCGTCATCCTTTTCACACGCAGAAACGTTCACTGCGGAGTGTGCTGCCAAGTATGAGCATCTTAAACAGAACTTCGTAGTGAAAGCATGTTTCACTAAGAAAAAAATAATGCCACATTTTGGACAGAGAAATCTGCTTTGGCATCACTTTGCTATCCTTCATCTCCCCTGTAAATACAATTTCAACTGCAACTTAAATTTCCGAGTTCATCATTTACATCGTTAAACCACGGTCCATTAGTTCAATCCTGGTTTGTAACTGGAGCCATACTCCCTGTTAGTTTCACTTAACAGACAAAAGAACGGAGTTAGAGACGAACCCCGCAGGCTACGACACCGCCCTGCATGTCTAAGGGTGAGATGGACGTTTTAAGGACCAATTCATTGGCCAGCTGTCACCCAGGATCCTCACAGACCAAGTCCACGGAGAGGAGGAGAGGGTCAGCAGGGAAAGGAATCCAGAGGCCAGGCCGAATACTGGGGTGTTCAAGTACCAAGGACACGGGACAGGAAGAAAACCATACCTCGGAAGAGCTAGCGGGTGGGTGAGGAAGCAGCATGCAGATTTAGAATCTCAGTTCTGACCACACTGCCTCAGGAAATAATCAACTCCTTGTCGTCGCAAACATTTAGGCGAGTGATGGCGAACCTTTTGAGCTCGGCGTGTCAGCATTTAGAAAAACCCTAACTTACCTCTGGTGCCGTGTCACATGTAGAGATTTTTTGATATTTGCAACCATAGTAAAACAAAGACTTATATTTTTGATATTTATTTTATATATTTAAATGCCATTTAACAAAAATAAATCAACCAAAAAAATGAGTTCGCGTGTCACCTCTGACACGCGTGTCATAGGTTCGCCATCATTGCTTTAGGCAGAGGCTCGGCTGTGAGCGCATCTAAACCCAAGCAGATTACTGCGCGCCACACTGTTAGTACTGAGCTCTTTCAGTGGCATCCACAGAGGCCCAGGGGGTCCTCGAGCATTTGGCAGGCAAATGAAACTGTTCCCAATGCTCAGTGCAATGATGTGTCAGTGAACTGCTGGACACATGTAAGAGGTCAGCAACACGGAAGATTCCAGCACATATGCATCTGAGTGTCAAATTCCACGAAGCCACTCCGCTGTCCACGCTCCAGAAACAACACACCCCTTTCTAACTCACACCATCATCACCTGTCACTTATCCTAACTGATCTCCTGTCTCCAGCTTGCCCTTCCCAAACCCTCCCCAAATGCATGCCGATAGGGTGTGCTTCCCAAACACGGCTGTGAGCCGACACTCCCCTGCTCAGAGACCCTTTATGATCAGACACTGGCTGTCTACTAGCTGGTCACATCTGAATAAACAGGCAGCTTAGATTAGATTGCATCCAGGTAATTCTAGATGCCAGCCCATTTAGCTAAATAGCTGCGGTTTTTTACTTTGCTGTTTAGAGTGTTAAAAGTAAAATATATTTAGTAGCCAACATCATGCCAAAGGTCATGAAAAGTGAAAGTAGTAGATGTAAGGGGAATACAATTTTCTTTCATGACTATTCAGGTCACTTAGATCAGTGGTTCTCAACCTTCCTAATGCTGCTACCCTTTAATACAGTTCCTCATGTTGTGGTGACCCCCAACCATAACATTATTTTCGTTGCTACTTCATAACTATAATTTTGCTACTGTTATGAATCATAATGTAAATATCTGATATGCAGGATGTATTTTCATTGTTACAAATTGAACATAATTAAAGCATAGTGATTAATCACAAAAACAATATGTAATTATATATGTGTTTTCCGATGGTCTTAGGGGTCCCCTGTGAAAGGGTCATTCGACCCCCAAAGGGGTTGCGACCCACAGGTTGAGAAATGCTGACTTAGATGGTCTTAAATCTAGAAGGTGGACGGGCAGGCTGGTGTTGCTGTGTTTCCCTCATTGTCCAGCTCTCTTCCAGGAAGACACCAGTGTTAAGGTTGGAAACAGAGAGACTCCAAAGGCAGTAAACCCGCATTCCCAGGACACTAATAACACATGTAAAGAATATCCAACCTACTTTTCTTTTCTTTTTTAAATACATTTTTGTTGATTTCAGAGAGGAAGGGAGAGGGAGAGAGAGAGAGAGAAACATCAATGATGAGAGAGTATCATTGATCAGCTGCCTCCTGCACACCCCACACTGGGGATCAAGCCTGCAACCCAGGCATGTACCCTGATCAGGAATGGAACCATGACCTCCTGGTTCATAGGTCCACACTCAACCATTGAGCCATGCCTGCCGGGCCCAATCTACTTCTAAAATGAGAAACAAATAGAAAAATCAAACCTAAGACAAGAGCACAATCTCTCTGCCACAGTGACATTTGTTATACCACCAATTATGCTTTTACTATTTATATATCTGGATATGCAATTTAGCACATGAAAACTTCATTGAATGTGTTGGTCTTAGGTCAATGCAATTTAAAAAGGAAGACAGGACACCAGGAGAAAATAAAATACATAGGAGGGAAAGGAACGATTTAAGCAAATGAGAGAAAGTGCCTTGTAAATGCATATATCCACAATGAAACTGTATTCATGCCTTTTCTCTTTTCATTTAATTAAAAATCAATAACACTTATGTTGGATGAAGAATAAAATAAAAGCTTCCTATTACAGTCATTTCCCGCGAAAGTTGCATATACAGTGGGGCCTTGACTTACGAGTTTAATTCGTTCTGAGACCGAGCTCGTTAAGGAGCTCGTTAACTCAAATTACTCTATCAACTCAATGCAAAAAATCTGCGGAGAGACAGCTGGTATCTCAAAAAACTCGTTAGTCGGGACACTCGTAAGTCAAGGTCCCACTCTAATACCATTAATTAGTTTATCCATTTGCTCACTCAACCAGTAACTCATTGATTGAACAAATACTTATCATGTGTGTATTAGGTGCCTGCCACCTGCTGAGCCCTGAGAACTCAGTGGTGAGCATCACCGACCTTGGTCCTTACCCTCATTGGGCTTACAGATGAGCAGGGAAAACAGACATTAGATGAATCCATCACACGCATGATGAATAAGCATTGTAAGAGGGGAAATATGGGATGTAATGAAAATGGATAACGGGGGGACCCGTCCAGGTGAGAATGCAGAGGCAGACGGGGTCCGAATCTGGGTGGTGAGTTCATAAACACCTCCCAGGACACATCTGACCCAGCGTGCCTTAGCAGTGCATACCACAACCGAACCTGAGGGGCAGGCCACCAGCCACTGGCCGTGTAATCGGCTCCCAGGAAGTGCAAGGAATCCTGATCAGAGAAGACCTTGGCTCTCCTTGCTTTGGTTTTCTAGAAGGTTCCAGGCTTACGTATTAGCACAATAGGCAGGATACACCCCTTTGCCCTGGTTTTATCTTCCACTCTCTGGGTTCACTTATCTTTTACTACAGGTCCAGTGCCCCTATATAAGTATAATGACACTCTATTCGGTTTTATTCTAAAATTAAGTTTTAATTTACTTGTGTTACCTCAGGGTACTTCAAATATATTAATGAGTACATTATTCTTTAGTATTTGCGTCCTGAGGTTGTTTGGATGAGGAATGTAATTTTAGATATCTGAATAACGGACCTGCTTAAATAGCATCTGCATTGTTTGAACATGTGCAGCTTAAGGGAAGGAAGTTTCCTGTAACAGTATTAGAACGTAATTTGCATTTATTTTCCTCGCTGTCCTATATATCTTCACAGTCACATCCTCAGCTCATGGACAAACACCACTAATCTAAAAGTAATTTCGTTGCCACGCAGGAAAAAATAAAAGAGGAAACTGGTGTGAAAGACCAGTGATCATTCTAAATCTGATTCTCAGAAACACTTTGGAAGTCTGTACATCCAGCTGAAGGTTTCTCTTGGAGGTTCTAGTTTTCTGGATATTTCCTCTATTTTTTCTAAGTCATTAGGGAATTACACAGCAAAATATTTGTCCAGAAAAGCAGCAGCGAGCTGAGTGCTAACCGGCGGGAAAGGAAGGGAAGGCTTTGCCTACCACTTCTCAGTCCTTCTCCTGAAATTCGGCTCAAGAGAGAAAGCCGGGCCGTGGGGACGAGGAGCCGCGTGCTGTGCTGTGGACATGGAAGACTGGGAGGCTGCCTGTCACCCATCACAGCATTGTGGTCGTGCTGCCGCCCCGCCCAGCGACAGGATGAGCTGTTCCAACGCCGCTCTGCGCAATTAAAACACGAGTATTTCCTGACCTTGGAGAGTGACTTTGGCTGTCACTGAATTAAAGATAAACATTTGGAGGGTTAAAGTAAAAAAAAAAAATACAGTGTACAAAACAGTGCAATAAATGGCATCTATGCATGCATTTGAACTTGCTTCAAATCAACAGTCAAAATCAGCAATCTCCAACCTTCCACAGTCTCCCCAGCCAATGAGCAAACCTACCCGTATCGGAAGTAAGTGCTGAACTGCCTGCAGAGGCGGTGGGCGAGTTCCCGTTTCCCACAGTCTTCAGGACCAGCTAAGACCAACATGGGGTACGGTGCGTCCAGGCTGGGCAGGGTGCTGCAACACAGGGCAGGGTCAGTGCGGGGCCTGCTCCGCCACGGTGGGGTGCTGGCTGCACCCGCACAGCAGGCAGGCCCCCCTCCATACGATGCCAAAAGTACATTCAAAGCACAGATAACCCGGGAAATCCAAGTCCGTGTAAATCTAACTTAACAATTATTTAAAAAGAAAATAGATGGTAAGGTATGTTAATTCTTGCTTGATGAAGTATTCCCCTATGAATTTCAAAATGAAAGAAGACTGCCCTCTGAGAATTTCACTTTAACATCCCTACCGATTGCATTAGAACACTGATATGCAAAGAAACGTTAATAACTAAAACTTACCTGAGCAATTACTATGTCCCAGGCACTATTCTAGGAGTCTTACATGTTTTACCTCATTCAGTCATCACAGGAAGCTAATGGAGATACTTCCATCATTATCCCCATTAACAGGTGAAGACTGGAACACAGAGAGGTTAATTAACTTGCTCAAAGGAACAGCTAATGAGGAAGAGCTGACGGATGAATGTCAGCATGGCTGCTGGGCCTGAGACGCTCGCCTAAAGAATGAGTTGGCTACTAAAACCTCCTGCAACACGGCGAGCTGAAGTGTTGGACTCCACTCACGACACTAATTCTCGAATAAGCGGGACATTTTAAATAAACAGATGGCTGAGGGGTGATTGTTATGAAGAATGGGGGCGGTGGCAGCACGATGCTTCAGCCTCTCTGAAAACCCACAGAGAAACAGAAAAACGTGAGCGCAAAAGCCCCCGGAAAACACGTATCACAAACCAGGGGACAAGGTATCTCCATGAACTGCAAATCTGTGCAGGAAGAGGAGGGAGGAAGCAATGGGGCGGCCTCTGAGGGATCTGAGAGCAAGGGAACCCCAGCAGCCAATGGGGTCCCCTGGGAAGCGGGCGGGCCGGAGCTGCACATGCACCAAACCTGTCCAGGAATGTTCCGGCAGCTGTAGTGTGACCGCCGGAACCGGAACCGGAATCAGCCTGGATGAATCGCTCAACTGGCTGTGCTGCATCCGCACAAGGAACGCTGCTCAGCCATCCCAGGGAATGAGCTACTCATACAACCCACCAACTTGGATGAATCTCCAGGGAATGAGCCAACCCCAAAGGGCATATACTACATCATTCCATTTACATGGCATTCTTGCAATGACAACATTATACAGATGGGAACAGATTCCGGGTGGCCAGAGCTCAGGGCAGCTCAGAGGAAGGCGGCTGCAGCTATAACAGGGAAGCGCAGGGACCTTGTGACAAAATCATCTGCATCTTGACTGTAGTGCTGCTCACATGAATCTACACACGTGATAACTGCACAGAACTAAGAGCACATGTGAGGACATGCAAAAGTGGCAAATTCTGATAAAGCTGGTACTGCATCAATGGCAGTTTTCAGGATTTGATATTCTACTATTGCTATGATGTCACCATTAGGGAGACAGTGAAAATACATAGGATTTCTCTGTATTATTTCTTACAACTGCATGTGAATCTAAAATTATCTCAAAATAATTCTTTAATGATTCAAGAGAAGAAAACTTTGAGAGAAAGTGACAAATATTGAAAATAAGCAAATAAATATCCTCTTTCTCAAGAAGAAAACCAAAGCAAAAGAACAGAACAAATATTAAAGGCTGTAATTAAAGAAAACTTTCCTGATATAAAAATAAAACAAAATGGTATCTTATGAAAGAACACACAACATACCTGAGGATATTAGCCCAGAACGACGAATACCAAGATATACTAGTAGTCTAGTAAAATTACTGGACTTAGAAGAAAAAGGAAAAAAAATGTTCCGCTAGAAAAAGAGATGACATGACTTATAAGGGAAAGGAGATCAAATTGTCATTGGATTTTTTACAGCAATATTTTGCATAAAGTAAAAATGAAGTAACAGCTTCAATATATTCAAGGAAAAATGGGCCATGAGCTTTATATATTATAGCAAAGTGACTTTCAGTATAAAGGGCAGAGAATACCATCAACAAGGGATACTGACCCCATAGACTGTCCTGAGGACTCTCCTAGAGAACAAGCTTCATATAAGCAAAATGACTCAAGAGACATCCATATAAGGGGCTGGGAGTGAGCAATGAATACTAAACTACCCACAGAGCCAAGGCCAAGTGACAGCTAAGGAGAGTGTGCAGTCTGTGATGGATATATGTCCTGACAATATAAATACAGTACACTATTTTTAAAATGGGGTGATTGACACTTACATAAAATATATACAATAGGCAAAGTCATAGAGACAGAAAGTAGATTAGAAGTTACCTGGGAGTGGGAGTAGCTGAGAACTGGGTGATATTGCTAGAGTTTCTGTTTGGGGTGATTAAAAAGTCTTGCAAAAAGACGGTGATGATAGTAGTACAAAATTGTGAATATAATTAATGTCACCGAACTTTAAAATGGGTAAGATAGCACATTTTATTCTATATATATTTTGCTATAATGAAAAATGGGGGCTGGGTAATGGGAAGAATATTGGCAAGATACGTTCAGTGCTTTCAGTAATCATGTTGGTGGGGGTGTTGGTATTGGTATTCTGATACTGTTGTTGTGTGCCGGGAGCTGGTCCATCCTTGCTGTTTCAAAGGACCTGGCATATATGGCATACTGTTCTTAAAATGTTTGCTCACCTTCTTGGCACTATATGTTTTAACCAAGGTCTCCTCTCTGAGAAAGGTTGTTTCCCCAGGTAGGGATTTTCCCCTGAAGTTAGGGAGGGAATAAAACCCCTCAACTAAGTGCCAGGCGGGTAATTAATCACTTTAACTACGAACAATCATGCTTAAGCTACATAATCTTTACTCCCTGGAATGGAGATAAGAAACGCCCTAACCTTTGGAATAGAGATTGATAGGATTGAATCAACTGGTATAAATACAGATGTAACAAGACAGAAAGAGACAGAACTTAGAAGACAGAACCAAGAGAGACAGAACCTACACACAGAACCTAGAGACAGAAGAACTTCGCTGGAGAGAACATGGCAAAAGATCCTGGACAGAAACTGGAGACAGAACCTAGTGAGAGAACATGGCAAAAGATCCTGGACTGAACCTGACTACAGAAATTGGCAAGAGAACCTGACTAGAACCTGGTGACTGAACCTGGCTGGAGAACCTGGACAGAACCTGGCTGGGGAACCTAGCAAGAGAACATGGACACAGAACCTGGCTGGAGATCCTAACCAGAACTTCGCTGGAGATCCAGACCAGAACTTGGCTGGAGATCCTGGCTAGAGATTCTGGCTAGGCTGCGGATCAACTGAACACTGTCTCCGTGTCATTCCTTCTTCGCCGACTCCGTCCACACCTTTGGGGACCCCTGGACCCGCTGGGGTTGGACCCCAGCACTTGTGTAATGTGGGATTTTTAAAAAGAGTAATTATGGGATATTCTAGTTCCATCCTCCATGTTGCTGGTGTGGAAGAAAAGGAGGTTCAGATGAAATAGGCAGGGGGTGAAGCAAAAGCTCAGCTGTAATCCTGAAACTGAACTGCAAGTATCAGTGTGAAGTGAGGAGGTGTTTGATACAGATAGATATATCTAGATATAGATTAGATAGCTATCAACAGCTTGGACAGATGTAGGTAGATAGGTGCAAATAGGATAGAGAGAATAGATGACTACATGGATGGAAGGACAGAAGGAAGGAGGGAAGAAAGGAAGGAATAAATAAACATACTCCTGGTTCGGTCCACTCTAAGGCCTAGAAACAATGACCCACTCTATAGCCATGATTGTCTCCAGCACTCACATTGTGATTGGAAAATACCATTTCTCACTAAAACAAACCAGAGCTTCTTGGGGAAATGGAAGATTGTTTTAAAATATATTTTTATTGATTTCAGAGAGGAAGGGAGAGGGGGAGAGAGAGAGAAACGTCAATGATGAGAGAGAATCATGGATTAGGCGCCTCTTGCACATCCCCTACCAGGGATCGAGCCAGCAACCCAGGCATGTGCCCTTGACCGGAATCGAAACCGGGACCCTTCAGTCCACAGGCCGACGCTCAATCCACTGAGCCAAACCAGCTAGGGCAGAAGTGGAAGATTTTAAAGTTCAGACAGGACTTGCACAAGGGAGTCTGCAGAACCCTGTCAGTCCAGAGCACGAAGCTCTCAGCAACCACCAGGCCAGAGTCAAGGCTCTGCGGGCTCATTTTAATCCTGTATCCTCACCCAGTCACGGCAGAGCGGGATGGTGATTCCCCCAAAATGCAGCACAAAAGCCCAAGGTCAAGCATCAGGGTTCTTCCTCTGGGCTCCCAGAGAGCTGTGTGCTGGCCCAGAGTGGGACGGGCAGTGCCCCCTGCGAGTTTTTCACAATGAAGACTGCCCCCTACCCTGGCTGCTTGGCCATTCGCACTTACCTGCTCAATAGCCAGAAATGATGATGAAATATGTGTTTATCAGGCACTGTTGTAAATTTCTTTGATACATATTTTTATATAAATGTACCCTAAAGCATGAAGCAACTAGCAATCTTCATAAACTAAAAAAGAAATACAATGAGAACATAAATGCTCTTTTTAAAAAAAAAATCAAATGTGCTTTTCCAGATGTATGCAAGTAAATGGTAAATCATTTCACCTAGAGGGCTACCATAAATGTGTATAAAACTGTCAATGTCTGTATTATTAAATTACATGTAAAAAATCATGTCCTGGTTGCAAAGTAAAGCATTTTGCTCTCTGTGGGAAACCATGTGACGTGCAGGAGCAAATATCCCATGAAGAAGAGAAGCCATTTATAACCAAGAGATCTTACAAGTATTTTAAGCAAGCTGTTGGGTCTTGGTAGACTTTCTGAATTATACTTATAGCATAAATGGCCATCTGCTCCAACAGATCGTTTAGAAAGGAAAGGAGAAAACGTGGTAATCTGTCTCCGAACTTAGAGGTGAGAGACTGTTCATGTGTTCAAGCAAGGCAAGCGCCTGCTCCGAGGGCACCCCTGAGACAAGACTGGCAGGCTTCCCTCGGCCAGCGGGCTGCCTCCAGGGCTCTACCAATCTGTGTTCCTGGGATGCTCCCTGGCAGGGGTCCAGCCTCCACTCACAGCTAAGGGAACATGTACAGTGGACAGAAATGATCACGATCGTCCGTGGTTCTACCCTATAGCAAAAACCCTGACAAACTCTTTTTACTCATTATTATTATTTCACCATCCCATGTCACAGGCTGGCCACCATTCAGGGGCCAGGTGAGAGAGGGAAGATGAACCCACTCACCTCCACACTTGGGGAAACACTGAGAGAGAGCCCATCTTTAAGCATGTGATGGATAAAACGCTGTCATCGAGCCAAGTGGGCCCATCAGATAAACCCCTGGCCTCTTCCCTCAGACAAGGTGAAAAAGGAATGGGTCACAAAACGGAAGCCTAGGAAAAGGATGGGGGCCCTGTGCTCGCCGCCCCAATTCCACCCCAAGAATCCCTAGCGAATACCTGTCAAAGATCCTCTGCGGCTGCATCACGCTGTGGACAACGTGGGACAGGTGATCCTGGGCTGCGACCACTTCCGGGGGAGGGTTGTACTTATTTACTGCGAAAACCTGTTTCAGAATCAGAAATGCAAAGGGAAACAGACTGCATTTCTAAAAAATACACAAGGCTCAGATTTTCTGTAATGAATCAGTCTAGACATGCAACCAGGGAGAGAAAATAATGTAAGGCATGCTCATGAATCTTTGTGCTCAGTCTCCAAGCCTAAATAATGATAATTACTTTAAAATATTGAGCTGGAGTCCCTCGATCCCCTACTTTTAATACAGTCAACATCCCAACTGTTAGTAGAAGAGGAAGAAATAAAATTCAGCTGCAGATTCCAGGTAGTTGCAGAATTTTCTTCTTATGCCATCTCACCAAGAACTATCCTGATGATCTCAAATTCTACCCAGAGCTCCTCCTCTTTTAGCATAACGTTCTCTGTCCAAAGACCTAGGCCTTTGCCTCATAAGGTACGGCTCTCCATCCCCTTGTTTTTGCCATCCCTCTAAATGCATTATCCTGTCTGCCATACCTTTCCTTAACCTATAGCTTTGAATTATATTTCCTTCACAAAACGTTAAAGGAAGAGAAATCTAGTAAGTATCTTTGGTTGTGAGAATAACAACACACTCTTGTCTATAACTACTTTTAACCAAGATTTCAGAAAGGCATTTATAAAATGAAATACCTTCCTCTCTACATTAAGCCTGTTTCCATTCCACTCAATGTGCATTGAAAGACATCCCTCGTCACCAGTCACTAAAGCGAGACAAAGCGGCTAGCACAGGTATGGTGGAGGGGAGGCAGGTGCTAGCTTTTGAGGTCTGCTTACTCTGCAACTGTGTCCAGATGTATTATCTATATAATCTATATAATAAAAGCCTAAGCGACCGTTACAGCAGAACGACCAGAATGACTGGTTGCTATGATGCGCACTGGCCACCAGGGGGCAGATGCTCAATGCAGGAGCTGCCTCGTGGTGGTCAGTGTGCTCCCACAGGGGGAGCGCCGCTCAGCCAGAAGCTGGGCTCACGGCTGGCAAGCGCAGCGGCAGTGGTGGGGGCCTCTCCTGCCTCTGTGGCAGCGCTAAGGAAGGAGCAGCGAACCGAGTGGTAAGAAGCAGTGAGCAGACAGGCGGTAAGGAGCAAGGGGTCCCAGACTGCAAGAGGGATATCTGCCTACCAGCTTAGACCCAATCCCCGCAGGGAGTGGGCCTAAGCCGACAGGCGGACATCCCCCAAGGGGTCTTGGACTGCTATAGGGCACAGGCTGGACTGAGGGACTCCCCCCCGACCCCGTGCACAAATTTTGTGCAATAGGCCTCTAGTTATCTTAAAAAGCAGAATTAAGGATTTAAAATAGCAGAGTAGTCATTCATTTGTGTACCTTTCGAGTATATGGTAAAATGACAATAAAATACATTTCATGACTAAATCTATTTTAGAATAGCACATAGAATGGCACACCCTCTAAATAGGATAGTTATCTAAATTAATAATCTGCCGGAATGCTGCCGGCCTATAGAAATGCAATGCTGCTGCTGAATTGGGGTTGATGTTCAGCTTTGAAGAGGGTTAAACAGACTGATCCTAGGACAAGGCAGCACTCCCTGAACAAACCATTAATTCACATGTAAATTGATTATGGGCATCATTTATCGATTTTATTGGTCCTGCAGCAGGCAGTGTGAGCTTTTCAGCTTATTACTGAGAAACACATGAAATAATATGATTACATACCTTTTCTTCCACTGTAATCTTCCTCTGATCTAATTCCGTTAATTGTAGTAGCATAAAAATGACGAAGAGCCAATATTCACAGTGTTCCTATTTGAAATACCAAGAGGACTACTGAATTGCCTTTGTTTTCCAAATTAAAAAGCACCAGCATTCTACTTTCATGAGCATTGGTCTATCACCTGCTACCCTGTCTCACACACACACACACACACACACACACACACACACACACAGTTCTCCACATTTTCACACTTATCAGCCCCATTAAATTAACAACTCAAATGCACACTGTCCCTTGCAACTTATAAAGCTCTTCCAAGTTGTGATCTTGTTAGTCTCCCTGTGAGGCACGCAGGACAGGTGTGAGCATCTTCATTTCCAAAGAGCCTTAGGGGCGAAGCATTCCACCTAAGGATCCATGGCCAGCAACTCGAACCCTATCTTCTAACTCAGCCATTTTCAACCTTTTCCACCTCCTGGCACACATAAAGTAATTACTAAAATTCTGTAGCACACCAAAAATACAATATATTTTTTGCTGATCTGACAAAAAAAAAGGATAATTTTGATTGATTTACAGAAATAACAACAGTAATTACCTACCTTTTTTGCTCCCAAAGTGACTTTTTTAAAAAAAAGTGACTTTTTCCCAGCTGTCATGGCTCAGTGGTTGAGCATCGACCTATGAACCAAGAGGTCATGGTTCAATTCCCAGTCAGGGCACATGCCCAGGTTGCGGGCTCTGTTTCTGATATGGGGCCTGCAGGAGGCAGCTAATCAATGATTCTCTCTCATCATTGATGTTTCTATCTCTCTCTCCCTCTCCTATCCTCTCTGAAATTAATAAAAAAATATATTTTTTAAAAAGTAACTTTTTACATATGTACCAAGAATTAACCAACAGATGCAACCTTATTATGTAACACTAGGGGCCCGGTGCACGAAATTCGTGCACTGGGTGTGTGTGTGTGGGGGGGGGGGGGGGAGTGTCCCTCAGCCTAGCCTGCCCCCTCTCACATACTGGGAAGCCCTCAGGCGTTGACCCCCATCACCCTCCAATCGCAGGATCGGCCCCTTGCCTAGGCCTGACGCCTCTGGCCTAGGCGTCCGGCCCGGGCAGCGGGGACCCACAGCTGCAGCGGCCCCGCGATCGTGGGCTTCGCTTTAGGCCCAGGCAAGGGACCCCTAGCTCCTGGGACTGCCAGCTTCGACCGTGCCCAGCTCCCATTGCTGGCTCCACCCCTACTTCCTGCTATCACTGGCCAGGGCGGCAAAGGCGCCTGATTCTCCCATCATGGCTGGGAGGCAGGGCAAAGGCGGCCCCAGGGCCGCCTTTGCCCTGCCCCCCAGCTCTTAGCTCCCCCCTGGGTTTCTGATCACTGTCAGTGGCAGGGGGCTTCTTCCTGCTTTCCCTTTTGCCTCCCTGCATTGTGCCTACATATGCAAATTAACCGCCATCTTGTTGTCAGTTAACTGCCAATCTTAGCTGGCAGTTAATTTGCATATAGCCCTGATTAGCCAATGAAAAGGGTATCGTCCTACGCCAATTACCATTTTTCTCTTTTATTAGTATAGATGACCAATAAGATGCAACTCTGTTATATGACCTACATATATATGGTTCAAGACAGGGCATGCATACCAGATGGCTATTGTTGCTTTGGCTGTTTTCACTTTTTAAATTTCTTTATTGATTTCAGAAAGGCGGGGGGGGGGGGGGGAGGGGGAGGGGGAGGGAGAGGGAGAGGGAGAGAGAGAGAGAGAGAAACTATGACCTCCTGGTTCATAGGTTGATGCTCAACCCCTGAGCCACACCGACTGGCCTTTGTCATTTGTTTTTATTTGACAATCTAGGGGAAAAGAGGTCAGTGCCCCTGACTAAATAGTCAGGTATTGCATGTTCCAAAAATTCTTGGGGCACACTGGGTGAAAATTGCTGTTCTAACTCCAAAGAGTTTCAGAATTGCAAATATTGAAACATTTATTATTATTTGTTATTTGTTTAAGACTTTATTTTATTTTTGTATCAATTTGTTTCATGTATTATATGGAGGGGGGTGTTCTCTTCCCATGACCAGTGCAGAGAGAGAGAACTCGGGGGTTGATGAATCTTGATTAGAAAGCGACAAAGTTTAAGGGAAAATGAATAAAACAAGACTGAGACAGAAACAGAGTGAAAGCTGGGCCTCTGATGGAGGGACAGACACGGAGAGAGCGCCGCAAGCAGGTTTATTAAATACTCGAGTAACAGGAAGTTACACCACATCTGGGTGGGCCGTGAGTTCCTGGCGACACCATGAGCTCCACCGCCTTAAAGCAGTGTCCCAATCTCTTGATTAGGTCTGCCCCCAGGGCGTGACTCTGCCTTCCTCTGAGTTTCAGCCGACATATTTAAAGATGCCTGAGTGTTTTGCCAGCAGCACTCAACAGTATTATGAATTTATTTCATAATAAAATGATATTTATTTATGGAATGAATTCTTTATAACTCCCTACCATCGGCTATGTTAGGATTATCTGCCCTTTAAAAATGCAATTAACGTGTTTTGTATCATGAAGCTATGCCTCTTTGAAGGGAAAGATGTTAGTGATTGATGCATCTTACAGATGACAATGTATGTTACATGAACCGACACTCCTTACGGATCTGAAGCTGGGGGTGATGGCTGTTGTAAGCTCCATTGCTTTCTTTCCAGAGATGCTTGTAATGCCTGCCACCATTTCTATACCAAGCATTGCTTTTACTTTTAAATCTTATTTTTCGCTTTAATTTTTTTTTGCCATTCTAGAGACATTGATTACAAAAACAAAGGTACTCAGAGCTATGTACAAAGTCAAGAGTCTATAGAAAGGTAAGCAAAGGGTATAGGTAGAAAAGGGTATGAGGACAAAGACACAAAGGCCAAGGCCAGGAGAAAGGATTCATCGGTGAAGCCAGAGCCTGCAAAACAGTCATGGGTCTCAGATTCCCGGATGTGAAGGATCCAGGGAAATACATTTTTTTCTTTAATCATTTTACAACAACACCTGCTTCCCAGCTATATGCAGACAATACTCTAAGTATCTAATCTTAGACTCTCTTTCCCCTGTTACAAAACAGGAACCACATTCTGTCCACACCCCAGCACCGTGCATCTTCTAATGCAAGAGGCTGCTGCTCCCCCATCTCAGCAGCTCCTTCCCGGGATGTTGGCCACCTCCTGGATGACTCACAGGTACCACACAGAGTGGACCCGTTCAGGCTTCCTTCCCCTGACAGAGGTGCCCAGGGTGCCTAACCCTTCTGATTGCTTAACCCTCCTCTTTGCCTCCTAAGAGACTGAGAATGAAGATAAACACACCGCACTCATGTCCTGATGCTCTTTATCAAAAGCACTTCTTGAAGAAGAGTTCCAAGAAGCCCTCATCCCCTCCCTGAGGTAAATGATCTCTTACCTGTATTGGATTTTTCAGAAGATTGAGAATTCGAAGGAGGGGGAGATTTTCAATGTATTCTATTTCACCCAGCTCAGCAATCTGTTTCATCAAAGAGACACAACAGTATCAATAGACTGAATACACAAAAACAGTAGGAAGGATCATATACGAGGGGATGCCGTGGATCCTTTAAATTCAACTTATTTTAAAAATTGCTCTGTCGACTATTCAGCCCTTTAATAAGAATCTCACAGTTTCACAGAACCTCTCCGGCTTGAGAACAGTGAGGTGCTCCTCATGCTGCTTTACAGGCACACGTGAAACGGCACATGGAAGCAGAGAAATGGCACGGAAAAGGCATGTGGAGGCTACCTGTTCTCCCCCACCTCCCCCTTCCTGAGCCTCCAGTCCCCAATCTGCCCCTCAGCACAGCTTCTGCTGCCCTGGCTCACTGCCCGGTGAAGCCTTCTTACAGCAGGTGTAGCTCTTATCATTTGTGAAAAATATATATTTTTATTGATTTCAGAGAGGAAGTGAAAGGGAGAGAGAGACCGAAACATCAATAATGAGAGAGAATCACTGATTGGCCCCCGTCTGTAGGCCCCCTACTAGGGATGGAGCCTGCAACCCGGCATGTGCCCCGACCAGGAATCACACTGTGACCTCCTGGTTCTTAGGTCAATGCTCAACCACTGAGCCATGCCAGCCAGGCAGCTCTATAATTTTTTAACAAGAGATCATTATTTTAAAGAAAGATAAAAACGAAAATTGTATGACGTAGTTCTCAACATGGGTGTTACACAGGTGTTTGCCTTAATGCTTTTTGTTAAATGTACAGTTATGTTTTATACTCTCTTCTATGTAAGTTAACTTTCACAACTTTTAAAAGTAAGGGGGAAAAGGTGTCCTTAATTTAACCAAGAATAGAGGTTGGGTTGTACCATGCCTGAATTTTCCACTAAACTAAAGACAAACACTTTTCCTTAAATTCCCTGTAGTTAGCATAATTACCATTTTATTTCAAACTAGAGGCCCGGTGCACGAAATTCGTGCATGAGCAGGGTCGTTAGACCTGGCCGGTGATCAGGGCCAGCCAGGGCTTTCCTTCATTCTGTGCCACCCCCTGGTGGGTCAGCACATGTCATAGTGAGTGGTCGAACTCTCGAGGGGACAATTTGCATATTAGCCTTTTATTATATAGGATACAGATACTGAACTTTTGCAAAATTTAATAAGCACTTTTCATTTATATTTCTCCCCACCCAACTCATTCCTGCACACATTGTAAAAGCTCCCCAACAGCAGAGGCCTGAGAATCCTGAGTTATCCAACCACAAAACACAGCGAAAATGTAAACTATTCCCAAAGCTAAATCAGGGTAAGAATATTCGCTCCATGTTTGAAGGATGCTACTTTCAAAGATACAATAAGAAAGGCAAATTCCAAGATACAATACACAACCTGTCCACATTAATCTGGATATATCAACGTTAGGCTATTACACACAGCTTTTTCCATAAGATGACTAGCTTACCCCTAGCTTACCCCTTGGACTAGCTTACCCCACACGGCCCTCTATAAGATACAAGAATCAATATTTTATATTGCATTGTTCAGGGGGTAGAAAGGTTCCTATTGGCTCAGTCATAACGCTCATACTATGGACTGACTTCCCTATAGACACCACTCCTGTGGTTGGTCCTAACGCAGATGTCACCATGTCTCACCAAGTCCGGCCACAGGCATTCACAGCACTGCTGGTGAGAGTGGAAACTGGCACACTCTTTCTACAGGGCAATCTGCGTTAAAAATGCGTAAGCTATGACACAGGTATCCCACTTCAGGAGTTTTATCCTGAAGAAATCATCAGACAGGCAAACATTAGATACAAGAATGCTCTAATGTTTTTAGTAAAAGTTAAAATATTCTGAATCCTGAAAGCTCCACCATCATGTGATTAAATGAGCCATGGTGCAGTCACATAACAGGAATTTATGCATCCAATCCAGAAGATGGTGACATCTACAGTGATTGACATGAAAAGGTCTTCAAATATTACAAACAGCACAGACAGAATGATCATGGACCACGCAGTTCTATTACCACTAAGATGCCAGCTGGGATCACTGGTCTTTTGAGAGTCAAATGAGAGGAATCCAGCTTCCCTCCCAGTCCTTTCAAAGGTAGGATGATGCCGGTAAGGGCAGACGGGAGCCGGTGTGGAGTAACCTGGCTTCGAGTTCCTATGGCTGCTGAGTTAGCCACGTGCACAGGTCCTGGCTGCCTTGCCTGAGCCCCCTGTCCTTCAGACCTACCCCCACAGCAGACCACCCCATGTCTTCTCTCCTCAAATGCCAAGACCCGTGGCTGTGTGTATCACTGATGATTATAGACGGAGTGGGGACACCACACCCCAAATGACCTACAGTGAATATTGCCAAACAGGTTATATTCTTAAAGGAACATCAGCCATCTGCTGCACGAATGTCACACCAGCAGAGCTGGTCCCCATTCTGGTCTGGGCCTCTTCTCGAGCCTCCTCTGCCCGTTAGCTCCTCCCCACCCTCCAGAGGCCTTTCAGCTTGGGCTTCGTAGGGAGCACAGTTCACATGACTCATTTTTTGCCTTTTCCTTCTGGCCATGCTCACCGCGCCTTACCATCCAGACCTAAGGGTGCCGTGCTAGATGGATGGATGGATAGACAGACAGACAGAAGACAGATAGATATAGATATTTGTGATATAATGACACTAAGTCTCAGAAAAGCAAAATGGCATTCTCTAAGTAACTCCCAGACCAATATTTTGCTTCTAGAAGAAAGGACTGAGGTTACAATAGAGTTAACATCTGGGGGATAAGTTGTAAATGCTAGAAATAACATCAAACCTACCAAGGACTACAGAGTAAAGAGCGATAAAGGCCCCCAAATCACCAGCTGACAATAAACATTTGCAAAGGAACTTAAAAGAGATGTTTGCAAGATCATGGGAGGTACAGCAGTGTTTCAACAGCTAAAGCCAAGTGAATAATACCAGAGACAGTGCTACCGATAAAACAACATTCCTAACATCAAATTAATCACATGAGAAGCAACAGCCATGTTATGTTTCTTTTAAATGATAAATTTTCCAGCCCTGATACATAGCATTCCCAGTAGTACTGGAGAAATCTCTGAGGAAATCTTTGGAAGGCTCAAAGAATATTTCAAAGTACTGGGTTGCTCCCCAACCTGCCCACTGGGGAGCCAGGGAATTATGTTATTGTTACAAACCCAATCATTGTCAAAGGATCCCCACCACTGGGAAATGCGGCCACTTTTTTTAAAGGGGAGTCTCTTTAATATTTGAAAATTATAAACTCCTTCCTTCACTCGCTTTTTTCTTTAAATGTTTTCAAATGTAATTTGGATAGTCTCTTGAAATGGGAGAGAACAACATATGATTTGTGAGGTCTATCTAGACCAGCACTACACAGAACCGTGGTTACTAACCACAAGTGGCAACCCAGCACTTGGAATATGGCGAGGATGAATCCAAATGTCCTGTGGGTAAAACACACACCAGATGTCAAAAATCTTACTGTGAAGCAACAGAATATAAACTATCTCGCCAATAAATTTTTACATAGATTACATGTTGAAGTTATAATATTTTGGATGTTTTGCGCTAAATAAGACATATCATTAAAACTAATTTCACCTGTTTCTTTTTACCTCTTTATTGTGGCTACTAGAAAATTTAAAGTTGCACACACATATTTCTATCAGAAAACACTCTCCTAGGACATTTACACCCTACACCTTTCTGAAAGGGGGCCCTTAGCGTTTCATTTACTGTACTTCCTGCAGGGTTAAGAACATTGACTCTGGGGGCAACCAGTGTACACTTACATTTTGGCTCTGTTATTTGCTAGGTAAATAGCCTTAGACAAGTTACTTAACCTCTCTACATCCCAGGAGCGATAATCATAGGGCTATATAATAAGGATTAAGTGAAATATATGTAAAGTGCTTAGAATAGTGCCTTGTGCTATAGTCAAAGAATATCACAGTTATTTTATGACTATAATTGTTATTATTAGTATTACTATTGCTGCTTTTCCTGAATCCTGAAATACACTGAATTGGGATTAAATGAGTGCATTCCATCTTTCCAACATTCCCTGCATATACGTGAGAATCACGTTAATGGCAATCTCATAAAAAAGGTATTAAAACCATACAAAAGAGAGATGATGCTGGCTTCATAAGACACATGGCACAATGAGCAAAAGTTGTCCATTGGAATTAACTTTAGAAATAGACAAAACAATTTAACGTACAAATCAAGTGAAAGTGAGGATGAACAGTTCTGTCTGTAATTAAATATCTACTTCTTCCCAGACCTAAAGATTGCCTTTTCTTAATTTTTAAAAACCTAACAGATGCCCTAGCCAGGTAGCTCAGTTGGTTAGAGCATCATCCCGATATGCCAAGGTTTTGGATTCAATCGATGAATGCATAAATGAATGGAACAACAAATCTCTCTCTCTCTCTCAAAACAATCAATAAAATAATAAAAATAAAAACCCAATAAAGATGGAAGTTCATTGGAGAAAGAGTCATCAGACACAGATGAGCATCATCACAGCTGAACAGAGACAGGTCTCATAGCCTCACAACTTAACCCAAGTAGGACCAATGTCTCCTTCAGGGTCAGCCAAACTTTCATTTTCAGAAGAAATAAGGATTCAACTTCCTTATGAAATCTTTTCTAAACACGTGCTGGAAGTACGCAATATGAATAAAATCACAATGTAGATTTTACTGCATAAGAAATCAGCTATAGGTACCAACTTAATATACCATGATCATAAGTACAACTGATTTATTAAAAGTCAAGTATAATTAAGAATAAAAATTGCCTTGGCTGGTGGTTTGGTTGATTGGAGCATCATTCCATACACCAAAAGGTTGTAGGTTCGACCCCTGGTCGGGGAGTGCACTAGAGGCAACTGATCAATGTTTCTCTCTCTCTCTCTCTCTCTCTCTCTCTCTCTCTCTCTCTCTCTCTCTCTCTCTCTCATCAGTTTTTTATAAAACATCCTCAGGTGTGGATTTAAAAGAAAAGAGTAAAAGTTAACCTGTATAATTTGTGGTATCATGTGCACATTAAGCCAGATACAGAGATTTGAGTAAGTCCGATCCCCAACTCATACAGCTGGGAGCATACACTGTTGTACCAAGGGATGCAGGCGTTCACCCCTGTGCCTCTTCTTTCAAGGGCAGGCGTGGGCCACACCAGCCTGTGGCCATTCTTCTGTCTACAGTTTCCCTGCGCTGACTTTCAGGCAGTCCTAGCGCCATCCTGCTACACAAACGTGCACGCGGACACGTTTACTTCAGAAGGTCATGTGTACTTGGTTGTAGCTGAAACCTTTAAAACCATGTAATAAGGGATCATCAAGTTTTCAAAAATTAAGAATTGTAAGTATTTATTTATTTATTTCAAGTCCTCCCTCAACTACTGTTCCAGGAGGTTTTCTAGAATGACATTTCTGAGCTGGCATTTAAGATGACAGCCCTTGAGCAACCAATAATGGGTCCTAGTGTGTCTTCTTAATGTCGACACAGCAGCCACCACGTGGGAAGCATGACCTTACCTTATTGTCCTCCAGGTTGATCACTTCCAGGAAGTCGTGATTCTCCAAGCCTTGGAGGCTCCTGATCTGATTGTGGGACAGGTCCAAAATCTTCAGGGCTCTTAGCCGGTCCAAACCCATGATCTTCTCAAGCAGGTTATGGCTCTAAAATGGTTAAAAGACACTCAATGTCCTAAAGGCCTCTATAGGAAAAGGTGTAATGACAAGTTTTCGTTCTGAATACGGTCCCAAATCTCGCCCACAAAGAAATCTCAATTTCTCAGCTGGAAGACTCAGAAGATAATATTTTTTTTTTAAAAAAAATTAAATATGTTTCTATTGATTTCAGAGAGAGGAAGGAAGAGGGAAGGAGAGATAAAATCATCAAAAATGAGAATCATCAATCGGCTGCCTCCTGCAAGATTGCCCCTTAGTGGGGATCAAGCCCGCAACCCAGGCATGTGCCCCGACCTCGAATCGAACTGTGATCTCCTGGTTCATCACTCAACCACTGAACCACACCAGTGGGCAGAACATAATATTTTCACTAAAGTTAAAGCAAGATGAATATTCAAATCAGTAGGGCAGCATTTTACATTGCATAACCTAAAGCCTAATGACAGCATAGCTCCATGTTTATCTTTAGAAATAAAATGTATGCAGTTCTTTCATCAGCATCACAATAAATCACTTGAATATTGTAATTTCCACAAACACTCTGTTTTCAGCAGTATTCTAAATGCACTCCCTCCATAGCGTGAGGGATCTGGCAGTCTGACACAAGCCTTCCGCTACTTGTGCTCTGAGGTTCCTGCCTCACATATCTGGGCTGGACCTATGCCTGTCCTAATCAAAGGACATGGCAGAAGCAGGCCAGTTCCAAGTCTCAGGATTAAGGAGGCCTGGCTGCTTCCCCTGTGGTGCCTTAGAGCCCTGCGGTGCAATGTAAGAACACTAGCTACTCTATTGGAGAGAATTTGTGGATAGGTCCCATGGGGAAGGAGAAGTCACATGGAGAGGCTCCTGAGATTAAATACAGAGGGAAAATCCAGCCATTCCAGCGTCCCAGCTGGGCCCAGATCCCAGCCCATCTGCCAGCTGTGTGAGGCAAGACCAGCAGAAGAACCGCCAGCCGCCCCCAGCTCAGACTGTAGAATTGCTGGCGAACACAATGGTTAGCTAATAAAATTTCTCCACACCACTACACTTGGGGTGGCTTATTATGCAACTATAGAAAACTGAAGTAAGTTCTTCAATTATTCACACATGAACATCTTCTCAGACAATGAGCATAAAACAAAGAAAGATTCAAGACTCAACCATTGTTCTTTCCCAACCCTCATGTACCCATCAACAACAAATTATGGTGATAGTGGGCATTTGAATTTTCTTTACATTTTTCAACATACTCATAACTCCATGGTTCCTTAGTGTTGAGGTATAGTAAAACGCACAGTAAAAGTAACTTTTAATTTAAATTGAGAATCATATTAAAGACAATTTTGAGGTTTCAATTAATGCTGTTATGTCCATCTTTAAACTTTTAATAAACACTTAGGAACTAAAAAATGAAATTATGGCCCTGGCCAGGTGGATCAGTTGGTTGGAGTATCATCCCATATACCAAAAGTATTCAGGTTCAATTCCCTGTTGGGGTGTATATGAGAGGCAATCAATTGATGTTTCTCTCACGTCAATATTTCTCTCTCTCTTTCTCTCTCTCTCTCTCTCTCTCTCTCTCTCTCTTTCTTTCTCTCTCTCTCTCTCTCTCTCTCTCTCTCAAATTAATAAACATGTCCTCAGGTGAGGATAAAAATATTAAATCATAATATTCTCTTCCTCTATAATATTTTTTCTGAGATATTTAATAGCAAGAACTCATTTTAATCCTATTTTTCTTAAGATTTCACTTCAATAATGAGCAAGATTTGTGTTCATTAGTATAATTTATGGTTCTTTAAAACATGTTAATAGAATGTTGATGATCTATAAAGCTTGGGATCTCATTAAACCATTTCCTTTACTCTTATATATGTTGAAAAAATTCTATTAGAAGAAGGAAAAAATACTAATAACCCCATTTGCCTAAATTAAGTCAAGTTTCCTACTGTGCAGAATTAAAAAATGTTCAAAAAGTATAATAGAAAAGAAAAAAATGATATTAAACTTAACATGATGTCCATATTAATTTAACTTATTGAAATAAGACTTCAATATCCTATTTAAAATATGCCCACATATCAAGTTTATATACCCTATACTTCTTTGCAAAGAACCTTGAAGTGCTGTAGATGTGGAAGATAGCCTGTATAATTTTTTTTTAATATTTTTTTATTGATTTCAGAGAGAAAGGGAGAAGGAAAGAGAGAGAGAAACATCAATGATGAGAGAGAATCACTGATTGGCTGCCTCCTGCACACCCACTACTGGGGATCAAGCCTGCAACCCAGGAATGTGCCCTTGGCCGGAATCGAACCTGGGACCCTTCAGTCCGCAGGCTGACGCTCTATCCACTGAGCAAAATTGGCCAGGGCAGCCTGTATAATTCTTTACAGCATCTCTGATGGCTTTCAAAGTGGTAGATATAAGAATAATGAGCCTTGGACGGTGTTCTCAGTGGTTAGAGCATCGGCCCCAGACACTGAAGGGTCTCAGATTGGATTCCCTGTCAAGGGCATATACCTGGTTCACTCCCCACCCTGGTTTGGGGCGTGTGTGGCAACCAGTCGATGTGTCTCCCTCTCATCGATGTTTCTCTCTCTCCCCTTCCACTCTCTCTGAAAAGCAATGGAAAAAATATCCTCAGGTGAAGATTAACAACAACAACAACAAAAAGAGTAGAATGAGGCATAGAGAAGTTCAATTAGATAGCGTGTGGTCATAAAAGGAAGCAGAGCTGAGAAATATTCAGAATCACATAATTTCTGAGTTGAAACTCATCCAGTCCAACCCATTATCCAAGTGCTGAGGACACAGTGGACATCCAGTTTCTACACGAATAGCTGTTGCTTATTGTGTCACAACTAACAGGGTAAAGGGAGCCTTCAGAGAGAAGCCATTTCCTTAAATAAATGAAATGAGAAATACTCATCTCCCCATGTGGAAGGGAAACAACAAATGGTTCTTACTAAGACAAAATAAATTTAAAATGTGAAATGCATTGTCCTGATTTGCTAAGGGAGGTGGCTACCACAACCGCCCACAAGTGAACACATTTCCCCCTTACATTTGTCACAGACGTTGATGGTAGACAGCTATTGGTGTGTATACTGAATTGTCCTTTTTTCTCTAAATTGTAAAATAAATTATTTTCAGTAATAAAGCAATTGATTTTCTTACTCCACAGCTTAAAAAATGAAAGCATTAAAAACCGTTGAAACAAATGTGTAACATTTCACTGTATGTATTTTATTAACATATGGAAAAGAAAACCTTCCTATTCTCAAAAACTTTAAGGAAAATTAATGATGGCACAAAATTGTCAGCATGGATTACTTATTTAGTTATTGAAACAAACTCTGAAGGATGAAAGTGCTATGTGTTGTTATTCTTTTTATTAAGATTCTAAAAAGTGAATTCTAGAGAAAGGAAGGGAGAGAGAAACATTAGTGTGAGAGTGAAACATCGACTGGCTACCTCCTGCATGATCTTCCCGGGGAGTGAGCCTGCAACCTGGGCGTGTGCCCTGACCAGGAATCGAACCAGCGGCCTTTCAGTGCATGGGACGATGCCCAACCGACTGAGCCAAACCAGCCAGGGCTATGTGTTGTTATTCTTAATAATGAATTCAATTCTTGTTCCCTTAAGCACACCCCCAGATCTTCTTCTATTGCTCCACTTAAAGTTAATGGGAATGCCAATACAGAAAAGATGTAAAGAGAGGATAAGCTACAAACAGAACAGTGCATGCCGCCAATAATCCTTGAAATTGTTACAACTTTAAAATGTGACTTTTCTTATAATTCTGAAATTTGCGATCCAGCTTATCAAGTTCATTTTCATATATGTTTGGCTAATAGGCATTTGTGGGCAGGAACCATGAAACCTCAGGGAAATGATTAAACCTCCCCATGCCTCATTCCCATCCTCAGTACTCGGAACCAGAACTTCATCCTCCCCTGACTCACTGTAAGGAGTGAAGGGTCTTAAAAACACACTTCATCCCCAAGCGAGGGGAGAAAATTAACACACGGCCATCAATCAGCTCTCGGTAGTTAAATAAGACAGGGATAGTATATTGTATACGTCAAAATTCTGCAGGCAACCAAACATGTCATTTCAAACAACAGTTCAACACTCCCATGGGAGAGTTCACATAGGAATTTAATAAGCTACCAGCCTCATGGCTTACCATCCTCCAGGCCCACCTTGTGACAGGTATAATAAAGAATAGCAAAGCCATCCAAGGTTAAGAAGTAGGAGGGAGGAGGGAAGGAAGAAGAAAAAATCCTGGATAATTCCGAAACTATATTATCAGCCCCCAAATTAGTGAGCAATGCTGTTCTTTCAAAAATACTGTGTATTTGGGACTATTATGATCCTCCCAATTTTTTGTAAATTACCTTTTCATTGAGTCATAGTCACATAGCATGTTCTATAGCTAAAGAAGAGTGCTCTCTATGGGAAAGAGAGCCAAGTTTCCACTCTCTGATTGGAACCGTTCATCTATTCTCAGTGCTAATTCTGGTTGTTAGAAGGGGAGACTAGCATATATTAATGCAAAACTTCAGTGCCCAGAGAACATCTTGTGGTTCATTTGAAAGCAAGAGTGTTAACATCAATAAATATAATGCTTAAATAAGCTTAAGTTTTCTTTTACCAATAAGACATTATAAAATGTATTTTTAAATAATTGTTAAAAGTATGCCTTTCTCAATGCAAAAAAAAAATCAATCTTTTGAAAAAAATTGAATTTGGATACCAAATTAGAAAATCATTTTTCTTTAGCCTGAAATATTGATATATATCTCTCTCACACACACACACACACACACACACACACACACACACACACACACAGATACAGCAAAGAATAAACAAAACTGAAGAAAATAACATTCCATTAAGGAATTCTCTCTTTCTAAAGCGGAAAATTCCTAAACAATTCTAAGTCCTGCCTTTCCTAAAACGTTAACTAGCGCTCCCAATGCTGTCACTCACCAGACAGAGGATTTTGATGGGCAGCTCGCCCAGGCCGCTGATGGTTGTGATCTTGTTCTTGGCCAAGCTGAGGTGAGTCAGGCTGCTGCACAGCTCTAACCCTCTGATTTCTTCTATCGCGTTGCCTATATACCATGACTGTGTTTAAGGAAAATGTTGTTCAAAACATTTTAGAGAAAACAAGAACCACTGGTAAATCAGGCAGTAGCAAAAACAGAGCAGTATTATATGTCAATGTAGCATGAACATGTATTTTTCACATAGAAGTTAATACCAGCACAACTTAAAATTAACTTTTAAAAAAATCCCCGTGAGAGGATGGAGAGAGAGAGAGAGAGAAACATGAGGTGAGAGAGAAACATCAATCAGTTGCCTCCCATATGTTCCCCTGACCGGGGATCAAGCCTGAAGCCGAGGTATGTGCCCTGACTGGCACTCCCACCTGTCACCCCTTGGTGTACGGGAGGACGCTCCAACCACGGGAGCCACCCAGCGAGGGTGAAAATGAAACAGTCACATTTGCATTCACAGGTGACTCAGTGGGCGAGGAAAGGAAGTGCAGAGGGGCTCCCGGCTGCCCCCTGCCTTGGTGTGCGCTCCCTCTCTCACAGGGCTCTGTGAGAAACTCCTGCTTCCCACAGGCTGGACTTCTGAACGGAACTGCCCAGAGAGGCAACAGGTGCCAAGCTTTCTCATCATCAACACCAGGGACACAGCCTGGGAAGTGAATGGCCTCTAGCCAATGAGTGGTAAGGAAAAGCCAATGTCCTGGTATAGAGAGAAACGGCCCTTTCCTTCTCCCTTTAAAATAAACGAAGCCAAAACTCTGCCTTCATTTCCTCATCCATTGACTAAGTTTCTATTCATTGCTAAAATTTTAACCTATCTTCTGTGTCCCATCCGTGTAGGCACCTAAAACCATCAACTCAAAGTCACCGAGTCTTCTCGCCTCTCTCTGTCTTCAATCTCTTTGGCAAATTTCTGGATTTGATACCATTTCCCCATTAAAGTTCCGTTTTCCCTTGAAAGTAGCCCAAGACATCACCGTTTTCTCAGCCACTTGTAATCTTCAGGGCCTGCAATCCATCACCAAACCTAGCTTTTTTTTTTTTACTTTAAAACATCTCTCTAATTATTCCTTTCCTTTTCATTCATTCCTCTGCCAACTTAATTAAGCTTTAGCGCTAATGGGCACCTCCAACATCCTGTCTCCAAGTCACTTCACACATTGTAGTCAGGTTAATATTTTATTCAAAATGTTGGCTGGGTATTACACTTCAATTAAAAAATTCTCATAGGATGAATCCCAAATTCCTCACTCAGCATTAAGGGCTCTTCCCTTTAAGCAAACCAGTTAGTCAATTTCATCCCCATTATAATCCAGTGAGAATTCTCCACTCCTGCCAGTGAACATTCTCAGTGGGTCTGGGAGGGACCAGCACCGTGTCTGCTTGGCCGTGTTACGGTTCTTCATACTGCTCTCCAGCTCCTTTCTAAACCCTGCCTGTTCTTCAGGCTCAGCGTCAAATCCCACTTTTGTTTTCCCTTTTTTTAAACATTCATATTCAACCAACATCTTAAGGGTTTTTTTTGATAGATAAGCTCATTTTCTTATTTCTTTTTTATTACTTTTTAATTGCATAAGTAAGTACAAATGATAGTTTGGAAGAACATATTCACAACATCTAGAATAGGCAAAGGATTACTATCTAGAGTACATAAAGAAACGCCAGAAACTAATAGAGAAAAAGGAGAAAACAACCGGATTGAAAGCGAAGAATATGTTCAGGCTATTCCCAGGTAGTTTTCAGAAGAGCAAATCTAAGTGGCTAATAAACATGTGAAAAGACACTTCACCTGTAGTCAGAGAATACAAATTAAGACAAGACGCCACTCTTCGCCCACCAGCGTAGCAAACATCTGAAAGGATTAAAGGGTGCAAAGGTTCTAAAGAACAGATACTTTCATAGTACTGAGTGAGAGGGTTCATTATGACGCAGACGCTTTAGAGGTGACGCGGCAGTAAATATGTCACAGCAATTCCCCTTCTTGGCATCCACTCTAGACAAACCACCGTTTTCTTGAAGCCTTTTCTGTTCAATTTCTACCCCCCTCACCCCCAGCTACCTCCTTCCATGAGTCACAGGATCAACAATCATGGAATTAATTTTTTAAAGGGGTGGGAAGGGTTTGTAAGCATCACAAGGACATGTTTTTTGCCTCACAACATTTTGTAGTTATGGTAACTCTACTACTTGAGTTATGTGACTTCTTTCAGCTCAGATGTTTCGTTTGCAAAGTGAAGATCATGCCAGATTGCCCCAAAGCCCAAAAGTTAGATCATCAGAAAAAACTAGAAACTGGGTGTGAATGAGTTGCACAAACCATAAAACACTTAACACTTGTAAGGCATGTTATCCTTCCTGAATTAGGAGCACGTGAGGCCAAAGAATCCCATCCTCTACCACTCAGCCAACAGCATGAATGGAAGATTCAAGGCCAGGACTGATTCCGAAAAGAACTAGGCTGCGGAAAGGGACATTAGGAAACTAGAAGCAATGGTGAGAAAATGTTGCCAGATAAACCAGAAATTCCTAGATTTTCTTCACCGGTTTCATTCAAATTCAATTGTTGGGTGGAAACACAGCTCTGCTTGTCGTCACTATGCATTTTCAAATCTCCTTGCACCAGCTTCTTGCCAGAATAGCTCTGCACAGAGACCTCCAAGCTCCCCGACGCTATGGCTACGCTCCTTTCCGCTCCCATTTTCTTTAGCTACTTAACTAATCCTTCTATTACTAAACCAAGACCAGAGCTTTGCAGATAAGGATTGTAACAAAGGGTGTGAAATGTAGGAGATGGGAAATTAAACTCTCACACAGCCAGGTGAAATACAGCATCTTAGGAGTAGGCAATCTTTGGCAAGAAAACCTTCAGATGCCCATCTGTCTCAGTTTAGCAGAGGGAGCAACGGTCCTTCGGGCCTATTTCAGGAGCTCTAGTGCCCTGGTAGCTGTGCTCCCACCAAAATGAAGAAACTCTAAATTACCACAAAGGGTAAGCACAACACATGCTTGTGGGTGGCTGAGCCAGGACGCATTCCCTTGGGAAGCAGGCAAGGATGAGAACACAGGCAAACAGGAATCCTGAAACTAGGAAGAGATCATGGGAATTGAAAAGGAAAGCTTGTTTACTGTGTACACAGTAATTTTCCAAGACACTACAGGCCAAGCACAGTTCCCTTGGTAAATCCAGCTGACTGGCTGATGAGAGCGGCAAGGCTTGCTGCAAGTATTGCCAGGGCCAACGGGAGGAGCAATGCGGGTGCATCACTGCAGTGGTAACCCTGGGCTCTGTGGCGACCGCCACCCTCACTCACAGCACTGGGGCCCAGGGTGAGGAACTGACTGAACAACTCTATCGAGAAATATGTTCATTTCAGAAAAACAGTCCCCCACGCTTCATTTTCCTTTAGATTTCCAGGACTTTCAGGCACTATAAATGAACAAGGTTCGTGGGTAAGGGGCATTTTAAAAATATATATTTTTACTAGTATTGACTTTAGAGAGAGATGAAGGGAGAGAGAGGTAGAAACATCAATGAGAGAGGCATGGATTGGCTGCCTCCTGCACGCCCTTCACTGGGGATTGAACCTGCAACCCAGGCATGTGCCCTGACCTGGAATCGAACCAAGGACCTCTTAGTTCATGAGTTGATGCTCAATCACTGAGCCACACCAGCCGGGCAGGAAGAAGCATGTTTTTACAGTGGCTCAGCAGCTTTCCTGCCCAGGGACCCCACAGCACCTCGTGTGTGACCGCCAGCACTGGTAACGGTCAATGTGCAGGCTGGTCCAACAGTCCACATGGTCCACGTAGCGCCGAGTTCACAGCCTGCTTTCAGAAATTCCTTTATCTCCCCAATTGCCCAGTTTCTTATTTCAGGAACCTTTATAAAGTATTACCTGCCCTTCTTCTAACATTATTCTTTCACAGGTTTTGGAACTTTTGGGTAAGAAATATCATTGATAAGTCACTAAACTATTATAATGAATTAGCTTACTGGGTAATCCTCTTAGGTGTATTTTCATTTTAAAAGGCCACGGTCAGGAGAAACACTCACAGTACCCTGAATTATCAGATGGTATTCCAGCTCTAAAGCGCTTCGTTCTGTGAATAAATCTTTGGCAGCGGAATGTTAGGTCCCGGAGGAAACGGAGCGGAAGAACCAGGGTGCACAGGCAGAACCTCGCAGTAGGGAAAGCCCAGCCATTTATTTTACATTTTGGCGATGCTGTCAGCAGTTCACAGCTCTTGACATGAATTACTCACTAGTCAGTATTCGCTCTTATTCATGTGTCCGTGATCAAAATATATGGTCCGAGTGGGTAGAAAACCGTTACTAGACATACTGGAAATCCATCACACTCCTCTTAGTGGGGAGAGCCGCAGTGATGGCTTTAAGCAAAACCAGCCCTGAGAGGCCTATATCACCTTGCCAGGGCAAAACGTTCTTCCCATGGGAGTGACACTCTTTAAAAGCAATGAAACACGCACACACTGTGAATGGAGAGGTGATAACAGGAGTAATTACTCAATGAGATGCAACATGGGCAAAACAATGGCATTCAGAAAACTACTCTCAGTTCAACCATTTTCCAAATAATCTCGGACAGTTTTCCGAATCCCCTGAGTTGTGGGCGCCTCCTCCACAAAATACCGGTTAGTACTGGGTGGTTTCTAAAACCCGTCTCGATTTTAAAATTCAATGAATCATTTTTAAATTTCGTAATCCTATAATTGTAAATTACAATGCACAGCCAGTCAGGATTTATAGGTAACGAATAAACTGCTCCTTTCTCAAGAATAATAAATTTATGTACACTTGGCAACGTTTATCATCTTGCAATTTAAAATGATTATCAATTAATCACCAATTATCCACGTCTTGAAAGGATAAAACAGCATGATAAAATAAACTACAAAGTTGTTATCTTATAGTTAATTCATTCTGAGGTATTAATATAATCTACCAGGATTACATTATCAGTAGTACTAGCTTTATTAACTCAGTTGTTTTTAAATAATTGTTTTGTTTGTTATATTGATAATTACACTTTTATTTAACTTTATTTTAAAGAAAAGCATACTTCCCTCCCACCCCACCCCCCCAACTAGAAAAGTCATATATGCCCACTAAGGAAAGCTCGAACAAATATAAAAATGACAGCAGTCAGATTTCTGCAGCCATCAGATTAGGAAAGCATGCCTTGCAAGGCAGAATAGAGAGAGTGGGCTAGTTTAGAGCTGAGCTTCTCAGAGTACGGTCTCAGACCAGCAATGCCAGCATGACCTGGGAACTTTAGAAACATGATCTCAGGGGCCACCCCAGACCTACTCAGAAAGAGGCTCTGAGGAGGGGGCCAGCAATGTGTTCAGCAAACCATCCAGGGCAGTGGTCGGCAAACTCACTAGTCAACAGAGCCAAATATCAACAGTACAACGATTGAAATTTCTTTTGAGAGCCAAATTTTTTAAACTTAAACTATATAGGTAGGTACATTGTTATTAACTTAATTAGGGTACTCCTAAGGCTTAGGAAGAGCCACACTCAAGGGGCCAAAGAGCCGCATGTGGCTCGCGAGCCGCAGTTTGCCGACCACAGATCCAGGGGATTCTGACTCAGTAGATGTTTGAGGCTTGGAAAATAATTATTTTCAAAGAAATTAACATAATTTTCAGGCTTTTAAATTTGCTAACTGACATAGGTACACCATTGTCCCATATATCGCCTGCTTTTTATTTACTTTTAAAAATATAATGGACCCTCTTGAAACCACCACCATCACCATCATCCCACCCCCAACCCGAGAGGCAGGACATTAGCAATACTTAAACATCGTCTCTGCACACCCCTCCTGTCCTATCCAGGGGCCCCTCTCTCGGAGCTAACCACTGTGCTCAATGGTCTATTTCCTCTTCCTTTTCCCATTGGTTTTATACCTAAACTATATTTAGTTCATTAAGGTCTCTCCTATTCCTACATGGAAATACATTTCATTCATTTTCGATACATATGATATTCAGTTGTGTAAGTACACCATAATTTATGCTTTCTGTCATCCACGAACATCTGGCCTGCTTCGATATTTTGTTGCTATAAGCAGTGCTGCAATGAGCATTGTTAATTCTTACACAAGCCTCCAGCTACACGCATGCTACCCTTTCATATGTAGGGATGAAAATACTAGGTCATAGGGAATTTGGATATTCAACTTTACACAATAGTATAAAATTGTTTTCCAAAGTGGTTGAACCAATTTCATACTCATAAGCAACCTAAAAAAGAGATCCTTTTGATCTACATGTTCCCCAACGCTTGGCGTTTTTTACATTTCTTAAATTTTTTCCACTCATTGCTCATTTTCGCACAAAAGTGCTAGAGGGCGTGGCACTATGCTCAAAGCGTGCCATCAAAGGTGAAGGAAGGTTTCTCCTACAAAATATGTCTTCAAGGAAGCATCCCTTCCATTCTCCCCACCTCTCGGCCTCATCGCAAGCGTAATGTGTTCTAGCCGCTGCGACATCCTGACATCCTGGAACTAGGCGCCCAGGGGCAGTCCATTCACTCTCCACTCTGCCTGAGAATCCTCAGGGGGCAGGCAGACACTCACTGAGAGGAGACGGGCTGCTCCCTGGTCACCCAGAGGACCGCAGCCTCTGGTGGGAAGAGGAGGCTCAAGCTCATTAAACTCACAGGCCCCCAGTGACCCCCTGCGGCTCCGGCTGGAGCATGTGCTTTAGCGAAGGCGCAGCCCGAGCCGTGCCCTAGACCTGTTCCTGAACTTGGTCGCAAATCAAGTTGTTCTTTTTTCATGAAAGCACATTTAAAACACACCAGAGAAGCTTGCTATTTAAAGGGAGCTTAGTAGGAATTCTTTTGTGAAATAGTCACTAATTTTCCAGAGGGCCGTATCAGGATTTTCAGATACTGAATTTATATGAAATAGGGTGCAAGTTTAAGTAAATTTGAAAAGGAGTCAGTTAAAACAGAACTTCTTGTCTGGTTCCTGCATTAAAAATAAGCCTCCATTAATCAGAACTTAACTTTTCAGGTAGAAAATGCTCTTGGCAAGCTTTGACTTGCAGCCTTAATCCTTTGTAAATAAAACATCTTTCCCATTTTGTGATGATCAGTCCTTCATTATTTAGTAAACTGCTTATCTGGTACTGTTTCATGCCATCGGGGACATGCTCATCAATGAATCTATTAACCAAATTTTCCCCTTTACTTAGCAAAGGATACTGTCCAGAATTAGTTTAGTGAGAGCCTGGTATGCCGACAAATCACCCATTTTAGAAATTTGGTTGCAGGAAAAATCCACCTTCTGAGGAGAAAAAGAAACAATATGTCATACTTTATTTTTCATTCAGCTTCACCACAGTAAGTAAATGCACAATCAGAATGTGTTTCTGGATGTAGGATTAGAATTCTTCATTGAAAACATGTTTATCCCTATTTCATCACTGTCTGTCCCCTCTAGAGACCCTATGACGACCCCGTCCTGTGGGCAGAGCAGAATCCCACGACCCAAACACCCAGCTCCTGCAGCTACTCTCTCCCTTTCAGCATTTGTTTTAAACTTTCCCGACCTTCTTCCAAAAGTGGGGTCTCTGATTTGTTTTTGTTCATTTGTGGAGTCTGAGAGAGGGTGAGGTAAGGGTGTAAATGGGAGAAACCCTGGGGAAGTTCTTCCCAGGGCCAAGGCCACGCTGTTGCCCGGACTGACTTCCCCGGGGCTTAGGGCTGCAGGGACAAGCCGGGGAGGGCCAAGGAAACAGCTCTGCCAGTACAGCTCCCAATAACCTGCAGACGCGGCCACGCACCAAGCACTGGCAGGCACCCCGTGTGGCCTATTTGGACAGAGCAATGTCACCCTGGCATCACTGTCATTCCAAAGGGGGAAAACCCCACTATTGATAAAGACAGCGAGATGTGAAACCACAGAAGGAAAATTAAGAAGGGCAGGAAGGACGTCAGATCTTGATCTCAGACCTGGGCAAACGCTGGCAGAATACTTTGGGTCTAAGTTCATTTGGTTTGTAAACAAAATAAAACCAGTAGCTAATAAAAGGCAGTAGTTGATGTCCATTCCTAAAAAATAACTTTAAAATTAAATATTTGGGTCCAAAAGAGGAACACGGGTCCCCAGCTCAGAGGCACTGGCTCCCAAATTTGTCAGCACATTTGAGCCCCAAAGTCCCGTCATTACCTGGGGCCACTTGGATCAGAATCTCTGGCAGCAGGACCCACACACCGAGGTTTAAAAACTCCCAGGCGGCTGCAGTGTGCAGAAAGGTTCGGGAGCCAGTACTCCCCGGCCTCTCTGCCTAATGTGGCCCATGGACCGGCAGCAATAACACCACCTGGAAGGTGTTGGAAATCACCCTCCCAGGTGTCCTCCCCCCACCCCACCCGCCTCCGCACCCCCAGGACCTCCAGGGAAGAATCTCATCTCCACAGGAACCAGGTGAGCTGTGGGCACACTGCAGGTGGAGACCCAGGGCCCAAGAGCAGAGCAGGCTGCTCTAGCAACCACTGCTCACAGAGCGTTAATCTGCCCCAGACGTGCAAAGGCAGCTGCAGAGGTGAGGATCCGGGCCTGAAACCACCACTTCCTTATAGAACTACTGGCTGGATCCAAAAGGAGGGTGAAATATGAGCCCCCAGGACATTTTTACAGATTTTTCACAGTAAAGTTATTCTGCTGTCATAAAAGCATACAATCACTCCCTTTAAATGAGGGAGCGAGAACAGAAGGGAGCTAGTTCTTTGATGTGAACACTAGGTTTCAGCACAACTTCCTATAAACATGCTGCATTGACAAACCATCTCCCTTTTCCAAAATACATGATGCATAAAGCCTCTCCCTCTTATTTCACTTCAAATCCTTACACTATTTACCCTCCCTCTTATCCTCTGCATGTCCTATTTTAGTGACATTTTCTTATTAGTGTATTTTGCAAACAAGTTACCATACGGAATTAGTGTATGAGTCAAGCCTACCTTGAGATTTTTGGGTGGCTTGAAATTGAAGAATGAGGTCAGTTTATTTTGAGAAGCATTAAGTTCTAGAAGATACGGCATACAACTCACACATGACAAATCTGGGGAGAAAAAGAGATACACAATAAGGTAAGCCAATAAAACAGAAATTGGACAAGGTCGTTAAAAACAACATGTTACGTAAGAACATTTTTTAATTATACCAGATACAAGCACATCCAGATGAGTGAAATGAATAGGATGTGTGAAACACACACACACACGTGTGCACACACACACACACACACGTGTGCACACGCACAGAACACTCTCCCTGAGTCAGTCACTGAACCTTCTCCCAGGGCCCCCCACACCCCCTCCAACTTGTCCCAGGACAGCCCCCTAACAATGAACGGGCCTCCTGGGGGTCCCGGCTCACTCTAACAGTCACATCTTCAGAAACTGCCAGCCAGGGAGGAGAGGACAAGAAGCTAAAGCCCGGATAATCCTCTCGATAATTGGCCCCTAAGTAACTGAGTTAGTTCCTTTCAGAAAGACTGAACATGTCACAATGAGAGAACTTTCTATGCTACAAATTTTGTTTTATTTGGACTCAGTCCTAAATCTAATTCATTATTTGAAGCAATTTAAATGATTGCTATTATTATACTTTGACTCTGGATTGGCTCAAATCTATGTGAGTTCTGCATTTTATCCCAAGCAAATATTCTGAGTCTTGAGTACTAAGTAAAGGACTGTAGTGCTGATATTTGTCCTAATGAAATTACATGTAAAACATAAGAAATGAAGTATTGTGTTGCGTTTTGCGGCCTCTTCACAGCAGACGTGATTCTGGGCAGGAGGAGAAATAAGAAACCAGCTCAGGCCCAGCCAGCATGGCTCAGTGGTTGAGCATCGACTTATGAACCAGGAGGTCATGGTTCGATTCCCGGTCAGGGCACATGCCCAGGTTTCAGGCTCGATCCCCAGTAGGGGGTGTGCAGGAGGCAGCTGATCAATGATTCTCTCCATCATTGATGCTTCTCTCTCTCTCTCCCTCTCTGAAATCAATACAAATGTTTTTTAAAGAAAGAAACCAGCTCCAGAAGAACCCCGAGATAAGGACTTGCTGCCCTGTCTCTGCCAGTAACTTGTTTTTCCACCTAAAAATGGTAGTGATAGTGTCTCCTCTCTTCTCATTCTAGATCACAGGGCCAGTCACAGCCACTGAGGCCAGAAGCACTCCACCAACTGCTACTTCATTTCTCTGGCCGAAACCACCCCCTTCCTCTAGCCTGTCTGTTGAAATGAAATTATTCTGGGAGGGGCACCCCCCCGCCCCCCCCAACATCAAACCTCCTGTGGGAATTAATGAGCGCATCAAGGCCGTCTGTGAGAGACGCCTAAGGGGAAACTGCCATTGCTTTACAAGCTTGGCCTGCTTGTCCCTTCTGAGCTCAGCTCTGTGTCCGTCAGCAGTGGCCTCAACTCTTCATTTCCACCAGCCCCTCCGCCCCCTGCAGCTGACCTTTCTGTGGCCAGTAAGGGTTGTGCCACTGAGTTCTGTCTTGAAGCAGCAGCAGCAGCGACCACTTAGATGGCGATGAAGAGGTGGCAGGTACATTTCATACTGTGCAGACGGACAATGCTTTCCAGTCACTGACAGAGAAGTTCATGGTCTGGGTTGCTGGGCTTCTAAAGTCTTCAAGCCGGTTAATCCCTTACTCGGTGTAGAGACCTCCACGACCACCAGATGGCAGGAGCACCTCGAGTCTACATCCCTGGTTCTCAAAGTGTGGTCCTGACCAGTTTCACCAGGCAACTAACTAGAAATGCAAATTCTCAGTTCCCACCCCGGATCTGAACCTGAAGCACTGAGGGTGGGGCACAGCCACCTGTGTTTGATCAGCCTCACCTCCACGCCCCAGGTGATTCAGACGCAGACTGAGATTGTTCTGCTCCAATTCATCAGTAACACTGTCCTCACAAAAAGAAAAATCGACTGTACTTTACACACAGTAGGTTCTCAAACACAGGATGAGCTAATAAAACAGGCCTTAAAGATGAAAGGAGACTGACCCCAGAGGAAAGCTTCATTGGCAAGTGTGGGCTCCTTGCTCAAGCGATGCCACGCCTCCTCCCCCTCCCCCAGCTCTAGCACCTGGAAGCCGCCACCGCTCTGCAATTCCTTACCCAGGAAACGAAACCAACCTGTGTGGGGTGCGGGGTGAGCGCCTGCCAGTAACACTAAAAAAGTCTTTCTGATGCTATGGTATCTGAGATTTGCTTTGAAATAATCCTGGGAGCGGGGCAGGGAGGCACAGACGAAGCAAGATAGGCCACAGGCCCAGCCGAGGGGGCTCAGTGGTCACGGTTCAATTCCCTGTCAGGGCACCAGTTGTGGTGGGTGTGCAGGAGGCAGCCAATCAATGTTTCTCTCTCATCAGTGTTTCTATCTCTCTCTTCCTTTGCCTTCTTCTCTCTAAAATCAATATATATATTTTAAAGTACCATATACTTAAAAAAAAAAAGATAGGCCATAGCTGGAAATTGTTGAACCTGATTATTCATGACAATGGTCCCTCTACTTGTTTATGTTTGTACTTTTTCATAGTAAAGTTTTATAAAACTGGGGGTGGGGGTGTCTTTCAAAACAGTAGCATTTTAAGAAAAAATACGCTAGAATATTCCTTAGCCATTGAAATAAAAGTGGATTTTAATTATTGCAGTCATATAAGGTTAAAAAAAACCACACTACTTAAAATGAGCCAGAGAAGACCTAATCAGCAACATTTAATTGTGACAGAAAGACAAACTAAAGAGAGTAGAATGATTATCAGTGAAGAAAGCAGGGCAGAAATGAGGATTTGCTTCCTTTCTTAGAAGTCTGAGGAAAAGAAATTGTAACTTCAAATAAGACCAGACGATTAGAAACAAGGATCAAGCTTTCGAGGAAATGTAACTAATTTCATGAAATGTGAACAAGGCGTCACAACAAATACGTCATACAGACCTTCTAATGTCAAAGTTGAGAGTTTAAGAATCAACTAAATATAGAGACAGCAAACACAGAGGAAAAAACTAATTTGAGAATCTCTGTGCTCAAATAAGAACGGAAGTAGATGGCCAGTACTAAAATGTTGTTGCTGCAAGCGCAAAATAAAGGAAAGAATCCATTAAAGGGAAAAATAAAAGCGAATTCATCTACACTGAATAAACTAAAAGAGAGAAGGAAAAGGGAATCGTGGGACATTCAGGAAATATTAGAGAATCATCCCTCTCTTAAAAGGAAAAAGCAAACCTTCCATCTGAGACCCTCACCCACAGCACATTACCGCAGTCATCGGCCACTGGTGCCTTTTTACATGGAGAGCCTTGGGTGGATGTGTACATGGACCCACAGTAGCATTTGTATCAAGTTTTGCAGTATTAAACTATATCACCTTCTGCAAAGCTGAACTTCTGAAATGATTCAGTGACCCTAGAATGACGATGACATACCTCCAATTTTATTTACTGAGAGATCCAGCTTCTGTAGGTGGACATATCCGCAGAGGATGCTAATGTCAATCAAGTCAGAACCCTGAGAAAATAAAAGGTAAAGGACTTTAATGTTGCTTTCACAGTTAGTACTCAGCCTTCTCGCAACGTCTAGAAATAGTTGTCGAAAGAAATTCGGAGTTCCTTTCATAAAAGAGTAGAAGTGAGAGGGGGAAAATCTGAAGCCTACTGCTAAGAGGATCCCAAGACAGACTACAAGCCCCATTGAAAATGCATTCCTCTGAAGAAAATAATAGCGTAGAAAATTAGTGTTAGCAAGAACAAATACGACACGAAAAGGCAAATTAAGGCAGTGCCACGAAGACCTTTTGAGCAGAGTTTTATAGTAAGAAACATGTACGAATAATAAAGCCACAGCCTTCATCTGGCTGAAGAAAAAGCAGATGCCTGGAATTTAAATGGCACATTAAAGAGAGTTCACACCCAATCAGGAGATCATTAACCAGAACACCCACGTTCTCACAGGGATCCTTTTCAACTCTCCCACAATAACCTCCTCTGATCAGACAAACCTGTGGGATCCCCAGGGCAGAGGGCTCCCAATTTAGAGATGAGGAAAGTGAGGTACAGAGAGGAGTGTAAATAGCCTCAAATCGCATAGCAAGTTGGTGGGGGAGAAGCAGATCCAAGTCTCCTGAGTCCTTCACTAACATTCCCTCCATGACATCCCGCCTCTAGTGAACTGACAGGGGCTGGAGGGGTGTTCGGCCCCTTGGAACAGAGACTCATGTCGCTGGTTTGTGTTGTGACGTCGGAGTCAGAAAAAGCCGACCGCTGACGTGTCATCATACGCAAGATCTCAACTACAATAATAATGGAGTTCAATAGAGGCCACTAGAACGGTAATCAATAACTACCTACTGAAACCCTACTGTGTAGAAGGCATTGTGCTCGCCATGATGAGAAATACAACAATGAAACAGAGCCATATTGTGTCCTTAAGAAAAGTATGACTCTGGTAGAAGAGAACCTACATACACAAGTAATAACAGAAAGTAAAAAATAATGTGTAACATACCTACTGGTAAGATATTGGGGGGAGGCGGGAATCACTAAACCAGGCAACCCTAAGACAATGTATTCAGTAAAGACAGGTTATGAAGGCAAAGTAATTCAACACGTAATATCTCACATGTAAGGAGGTCAGTGGCAAAGCAAGTTAAGCCTCAGTCCATCTGGCTGAAATAAGATTTAAAGAATTGCTTTTTTTGGTAGATCGATTTAAGGCATAGCGCTGCGTACCTAAGTGGAATATTGATCGCAAGGGACTTGTGTGGGATGTATTGGCTGCTGGAATCATCCACCATCCCAGTGCCTACACAGTGCAGTTCACACAGGGTGCCCCCTGTATGTGCCGGCTGAGTCATCCATAAATGGTGTAAAGTGAAAACAGGAAAAGATGAGAGCCTTCATATGCTGTTCTCACAGGACATGCCATGGAGCCAGCGTGGGTGAAAAGAGCTTATCGTTTCTCAGATAGTTTACTAGTTCAAACCCAAGACAGAACAGCATTACGATGAATTTATACACTTGGGCCAAATTTTGGTGCCACAGCAAATTTTCAGTGTGCGTTTTCAACTACGTATCTGCATCTACTCAAGGAATACTAATGCTTTACAATACAAGGCAGCACAAAGATGCACTGTTTGCCTAGGACTGTGGAAAAACAAGGGAAAGAAACTGGAGTCCTCCACGGATTCTGTGCTGCACTGTGACTAGCATCGAAATCTTGAAAATTGACGAATAACAATACACTTGTTCATTAATAATAGGTATCTTTAGGAAAGGGAGAGACTGCTCACAGCTACTTATTCCTTGACATACTAGGGGGGAAAGTCAATACCAAAACCCTTTGTTCCCATGGATTCAGATATAAATTATAGTCCTGATCTGAGAGAAAATTCTTAAAGAGTTTTTTATTAGTTTTATAGAATCAAATTCAACCTTCTGGAAAGAAGGCATTGATTGCTATAAAATAGACTACTTAAGATGAAAGACATAGGCTCCGAAGGGAATGAAACTAAGGAATTTGAGAAGCTGATTGTGGAACTGGCCAGGATTCTTTGATGTCTAACATTTACATAAATAACTTTTATCACCAATCTCCACCAAATGCTACTGAGACGTGGGGCCACCACAAAAGCTATGGGTACCGGAAAAAAAAAAATGGAAATAGTCCAACCCAGTGGTTCTCAACCTTCCTAATGCCGCGACTCTTCAATACAGTTCCTCATGTTGTGGTGACCCCCAACCATAACATTATTTTCGTTGCTACTTCATAACTGTAATTTTGCTACTGTTATGAATCGTAATGTAAATATCTGATATGCAGGATGTATTTTCATTGTTACAAATTGAACATGATTAAAGCATAGTAATTAATCACAAAGACAATATGTAATTATATATGTGTTTTCTGATGGTCTTAGGAGCCCCCTGTGAAAGGGTTATTTCGACCCCCAAAGGGGTCGCGACCCACAGGTTGAGAACCGCTGGTCCAACCCCTGTCAAGATGCAGCCAGGCAATGGTGATGTTGTCACACTCACCGATAAAGTTAGGTTGAGGAAGACCTGCTCAGTCCCGGAACCGGAGCGCCCCAACTGGTAGAGTGCCTCAGCCACCGCCTCCTCTCTCAGGACCCCATCAAATTCACCCTGCAAAAAAAAAAAAAAATCGGGCGAGGTGGACAAAGAGGACTTCCATTACAAAGAAACAAGCCATCCGTCTAATCTGGCACTTATTCAGTATGGGACATATCTAGGAGCTGAGCACTTCAAGATTTACCAGTACCCTCCCCCAAAATTCTGTGTGGAATACAGAGATTACAGTTGTTTACACCAATATCTATCAAGTCATTGTTTTCACGGCTGCTTAATTTTCAGGTGGTCACTGGCATTAGGTATGCCAAGTGGAATGAGCACCATAGACACACCAATATTAGTGGTGACAGTTACACTGATGGAGCACCGTGCCAAGAGCTCTTGATGGATCAGCTCATTTACTCCTCTTGCACCCCAGGGAGGCACTCTTAGCTCCATTCCACAGGTGAAGAAGGCTTAGGGGGTTAATTTGCCCGAAACTGCATAGCCAGTTTGTGACGGACCCAAAACAGGAACCCACATCTTTCCAACCCCAGGCCATTCTCACTGGTACACCTGACTGCCTGCCCACCCCCTGGAGGCTGGTTACATCAAATTAAGGTCATGACTTTGCTAAATCTGGTATTCTTGCTGGAGAAAACAGGTCTTCTGTCAGCTTCCTATGGGCTAATTTTGCTGCATTCATACAGTTTGCCAGATTTATTAAAAGGGTAGTAATCATTTCCATAAAGGCGTCTGTAGACATCCAGGGGCCAGTGGTGGCCCAACATGCTCTTTCCTCAGTAGCGACAGAAAGAAGAGATAACAGGTGGTTAGTGCTGCCTTCAACTCTGTAACGACCTGCACATTATCACTGGCATCAGCACGAGGACACAACATACAGAAATCACATCAGTCAGAACCAAATAACTAAGCTTAACTGGCATGCAGACTGTGGCGGCAAAATGTCTTTCCAGGTTTTCCACATTAATCCTGGTACTGAGGACATAAGTACGTCGGCTGGTGCTACTGTAAGGATTTTCTTTCTCCCAAATTTGCACTAACCCAGGGAAGCAAGTATCACACAGAGAGAGCCCACAGGCTCCGGGGCTGGGCAGGCTTGGTTAAACCCTGGATCTGCCATTGTGGATATATGACTTTAGGCGGATAAAGTTTTCTCTCAGCCTCACAGTCTTCATCTATAAATAAGAAACATTATTACCTTCTCTTAATGTTTTGGGGAGAATGGCTAGACTATAGCAAGTGTTTCCAATAAATGACAGTTGTTACTACTAATCGATGCAGTCAGAAATCCCACATGGGAATGTTTCCTTCATCCATGCCATCAGCCTGTGCACAGAACGGGGAAAGGCATTTCCTTTTCCAAATAAAGTTCCAATTTCTTATAAAAGGCCTGGGAAGGGATCAAGGTGGGCGTGTTACCTTCCTTCCAAAACTTTCCACCTAAACCTCTGAAGTTTACCTGACCCAGCCCCTCCACTTCCTGGATAAGAGAAGATGTTGTGCCTCTTACTCACAGCAGGTGAGTGTCTGTAGCCACTGATACGGAGACCTGCCATACTGTCAGCACTGTCCCAGGACCCCCAGGCAAGACCCCCCAGCAACGCCCTCACACCTCCTTTGAGGCTCCTGCCATTATTGGTCAGGAGGACGCCTTTGCCTTCTGGTCTTCGGTCATTTTCAGTCCTTTTACGCCCTGTCTCTATCTGGGGCGGCATCGGAGTCCCCAAGGATGGCCACTCAACACGCCTTGGACTCTGAGCACATGCACACACACACATTTCTTTGCTTTCTCAACTTCAGACACCTTAACATTGATCTCCTCCCAACTTCAGGCCCTCACTCCCAGGGCCATGCCCGGGCCTGGTCTCCAGTCTAAACTGCTCCACCCCAGACACCTCAAACCCGGTATTCCATTACTCCCTGATCCTCCAGGTGCCTACCTTCAACCTTTCCAGCACGCACCGGACTTGTTCTTGGTTCACAACAGGATCTCCGGTCCGTTCGTCCTTCCCTTCTCAGGGTCTGCCTGGCCCCTCCCGACTGTGCTTCTTTCCCTCCTGGGTATCCCACGGGCAGTTTCAATGTCTCTGCTCCCAACTCTCTGACTCCTGGCCCCCTGCTTGCAGTTGCCACGTACATACCCATGCCTGGAGCAAGTTCACAACTGAGCACTCTGCAGGGATTGTGTCATGCTCATCACATGCCGGACAAGGACACAAGCTATTTCAGGACTTGGATAAATATGACACTAGAGGTAAACAGGGCGCCCTTTTTGTCAGGTCTAGTGGGGAGCAGGAGAGTAGCAAAGGCTTCCTCGGGGAGAGAGCAGTTAAGTTGAGACCCAAAGTTGTGAGTTGTTCTGGAAAAGGGGAAGAAGGGGCAGAAAAGAGGGCCAAGGATCGTGCGGGCAGAAAGGGAAGCATGGACATCTCTATGGCAAAGGCGTGCACGGCCCATTGGGGAAACTACAGAGAGTCCCACAGCTGAAGCATAAGGTGGGGAGGGGCAGTTCAGTGCCTGGTACAAACGCAGGTTGAAGCATTAACGACCCCACTCTCCCCTTGAGCTGCTGAGAGGGCTGGGAAAGGCCCCACCACCATGCACTCTGGTGCCGCTCTACAGCCAACTTGTGGCTGGACCTCAGGGCTGTTAGCGTCTCCCACTCTGTATCAGCTGCCTTTCAGCTCCCCACCTTGACTGTGCAGCGTCCACCCTCTCCTCAAGCTGTCCAGTGCCGCCACTCCTTCAGCAAAGTAGAAACAACCACACAGGATCCCTCTCAATGTCCTGCGCCGGCCCTAATGCTGCTCGCTTGGGTCTCAGATAAGCCTGCTCCTTCTCCACATTCAGGGTCCCACTCCCTCTGTTTCCTCAGGGACTTGGCTCAGGGACCATCCACTTTGCCCTCTTTTGCCTGCGATTTCACCCAGTCACTCTCCACTGTCCCTCTCCAGCTATCCAAGTTGTGAGTCTCTTCTGTCCTAAGAGGGCTCCCTTCAGTCCTGCTTATGGTCCGCTATCGGGAGCTATCGTCTCCCTTGATCACCAAGCTCCTCCAGGGTTGCGTTTTTATCCTTCAGCTCCTCTTCCTCCCCTCCAATTCGCTCTTCAGCTCCCTATGGTTAGGCTCCGCCTTCACCACATCACAAAAGCACATGGGCCTCAGGTAGGCACAGCTAAGAAGCACTTTTTAGGCCTCTTCCCACTTAACATAATGGCAGCAACAATATTCCCGTTCCTCAAAACTCTTCCTTGCCTTGGCTTCCTTATCACACAGCCCTTCCTCCCTCCCTCCCTCCCTCCCTCCCTCCCTCCCTCCCGCATATTTGTATTGATTTCAGAGAGAGGAAGGGAGAGGGAGAGAGAGAAACATCAATGATGAGAGGGAATCATTGAGTGGCTGCCTCCTGCACGCCCCCGACTGGGGATCAAGCCCACAACCCTGACCTCCTGGTTCATGGGTGGATGCTCAACCACTGAGCCTCACTGGCCGGGCACACACAGCTCTTCTTTCCAGTTTCCTTCCCTAAACCCTCCTCATCTGCTGGCTACTTAAATACCTGTACCCCAGGGCTCTATGCTTGGCCGTCCTCTCCTCTTCCTTCCTGGCTGATCACACAGACTCCAATGCAGATGATTCCTGGTCTTCTACTCCGAGTCCATGTCCCTGATTCCAGTCATACGACTAGTATATCCAACTCCTTACTACACAGCTCTGTCTGTTCCTGTTTCTTACTGTGGTTAATGGCCTTAACATCCCCACCCCCATCCCAGACCATGCCATAGATCTAGCAGGCATCCTAGGCTTATTATTTTCAATCAGTAACTTTCCCATCTCAAAAACGTTACACGTTTTCATCTTTACCTTCCTTTCCATTTCCACTTCCACTGCCTGAATGCAGCCTCTTGTCTCTCCTCCATAGATATTACTGGAGTCTTCTCACCGACCTCCCTGCTTCTAAACGAATCCCACTCGGCCATCAGAGCTCTCCACAACCTGGCCAGCACCTCAGCCGCCTGTTCTGCTCTCACCTATCATCCATCAATAGGAAAAGCTGCCATCTGCCTGCCCACACACCACCTCTCCACCCAGACAAGGGTCTACTTTCCTTAAGTCTTCCATGATCCCCACAACCCAGCTGTCATCTGTACACAGCAGAGTACATAATGCTTCACATAATGCGTAGGTATGATTTACTCACATTCTTATCTCACCTTGAGAGGGACCATGTATGTCCTCAATCATGTTCTCACCATCTTCTATCATTACTGTTGCTATTAGTATTACACCTAAAATTTTTGAGAGCCTACTCTGTATCAGACACTATATTAAGGACTTCAACATAGCTTCTCATTAAATATGAGGTTCATAATAATCCAGGAGTAGGCATTGTTACCTACAGTAGTCACTGGAAAAGAGTGGTTTTCGTGCATCAGACACATATAATGGGCCCAGACTCTTCTTTTGCCCTTTATAGTCAAAGAGCGCTTCCTACATAGCAATCATTCAATTAATGTGTGTTCAATGAAGTCTACATTAATTAAATCACTTAATGGGCTGTAGTTAGCACATAAAAACATGCAAGTTATTATCTGTATTAGTAACAGTATAAGTAATATAGTATACTAAGTATTTTACATGTGGAATCTCATTTAATTCTCACAATTCTCCTTTGAAGTAGGTTTTATTATAATTCACATATTCCAGATGAGACATAGAGAGGTAAAGTAACTTGCTCAAAATCTCACAGCTAACAAAAGGCTTCACAGGAACCAACGACAGTATTCTGAACAGCTGGTCTGCACTATCTCCGTCAAGTCCATGAGGGCTTCAGAGGTTTGAGGCTAATTGCATTACAGGCACTCAGTAATCATTGTGACCACCGTGGCATTACAAATCTTAACTAGGCTAAGACATGGAAGATAAATCACTAAACATAAAAGTTCAAATAAGTCCTTTTAAGCTTGACAGTTCAGTATATTAAAACTGATGAGATACTATAAAACGCTAACATATAATGTGAAAACACAAAGTAAATATTAATATTTAGAATGCAAATGGAAGAACTAATAAACTTTTCCCACATACATCCAATAAGCCAAAAAGGAATAACTAGTTCAAGTCATCCCCTTCTCTGGTTTGTTAATGGCATACTGAAGACGGATTAACAACGGTACTAATGAGCCTCATAGCTTAAGAGCATGTGTTAATTAGGATAATAAAATGAACTGGTGGTTCATTTGTGAATTCCTCTGGGGTGGAAGCTGGTGGAAACCATACAAACATCTCGAAATTGTAAAAACACTGTAGCCATTTTGCAATAGTCACTGTTAAAGGTTGCAAAGTAAATAAAAAGATGAACAAATAAGGCATAATTTCCTATAATCTATTTTAAGCAAAATTAATGTGTAACTAGCCCCTGTAAAAGGAGGTAGAAGAACAGGAAAGACAAAATGGAGGTGGAAAAAATGAGCCAAATGTTGAGAGTGACCAAAAGGACATTACAAAGGAAGGGAACCCAAGTGGGGTAATGTGTAAGTGGTTAGTGGTAGCATCAGAGTAACAGAAGACAATGCAAGTTTCTGAGGGGAACATAAGAAGAGGTAAGACTAATGAGGAAAAGGGTTTGGGAAGCAGAACGGCATGCAGAGAGAAGCATGTTTGGCCTCACGGAGGAAAGGTGACGGGAAAGGTGCAAAGAGGGGAAGACAGAAGAATATCACAGAATGGGGACATTGGGATCATTCTATTTCTCTGCATCATGCCGGTATCTACCTACTTCTGAAACGAATTTGAGGCAATTTATACTACAAAGGAAAAGAGGAGAGAAAAACCTACCTCAGGAAAAACGATTGAAAGTAAGAAAAATGTTGATTTGAGTTTCCTGGCAGCAGGACAAAGAGGAGAACATAACAGTTCGTTGAAAAGAATTCCAGTCAATTTGTATTTTTTTAAGAAAACAAATAGCATATTAGAAGCCAAGAGAAGGAAGTGATGTGATGAGAAGTAGAAGGGACAGAAGACAAGTAATGGGCTAAGAAGGAAGCAGGAGGGTAAGTGTAAGAAAGGAGTGGCTTCGAGTGGTGTTTAGAATAGGTATCTATTAATGTGAATTTGTATAATGTACAAGGCAAAGCCACCACCCCAGGCAATGTCAATGGGAAGGTTGGGAACCATCTCTACACCCTAAATCACTCCCAAAGTGAGGGGTGTGTGTGTGTGTGTGTGTGTGTGTGTGTGTGTGTGTGTGTGTGTGTTGCTTGATAATGTGTCAGATACACCTGCCGAAGTAATATGTTAAACTTGTAAGTCACGTAGTGTTTGAGGAAGCACTTCTCAAATTATTTCAAAATGTTAAGTAAGTAAGTAAGTAAATAAATAAATCCGTAGTAGGGCAAAGACGACGAAGGACTAGAAGTGGGGGAGAGCATTGGAGTGCTTCAAATTCCCGGGGACAGGCCTTGAGCAGGGGATGTCAAGGACGAACTCTACCTATTCACAAGCTTGTCGAGGTGTAATTTTAACAGAGTTGAAGCCGTAAGTCCCATATAAATAGTAATTTTTTCATAACGACCCTGCATAATTTGACTCTTAAGAAACCAGGTGTGCTAATAAAACTAAAGGAGAAACTGGGAAATATTTCCATAAGGGGTGGGTGAGAAAACCGGGTAACTGAAGCGGGAAGAGGACAGGGGAAGCCTCGAAGCGGTCGGGACTAACGAGGGGCGCGCGGGGAGCAGCCGCAGAAGCAGCAGGTCCCAGGGCTGGAGGAAGGAGAGAGGCGGTGAGCGGTGGGGGGAAGGCACACCTCCAAATTCAGCAGCTCGGACTCTGAGGACGCCTCGGAATCCATTCGCTCCTCGTTCACGCCCACGCCCTCGCCCTCGGCCTCGGCCTCGGATTCCTCCAGCTCTGGGTCCGACTCCGGATAGCGGTGAATGATGTGCTGGAGCAGGAAGGAGGAGGTGGAGGCTTTGTAAGAATTCACCCCCCTCTGCGCCATGGGAAATGAAGACCAGCGTTCTTTTTCTGAGCGAACCACTGCCGACTGGGCTCCACCTCTAGAACCGCTCGAGCCCTCGGGGAGAGAGGTAGCTTTCCTTCTCTGGGGATGTCCCCCGGAGGTTGCCATCTTGTTTACCTGGGTTGCCTAAGAGACTGACACTGGGGTAGGGGCACCGCAAGGGATTCTGGGGGCTGTAGTCTTCCCCCGTCCAGAGTCCTAGCGTTTAGGCAGCGCCGCAGGTGGCACGCGCCTTTCTTTTCTTTTGGTCGCCCCGTGGTCTTCTTCTTCTTGTCTCCTTCCTCCCCCCCCCCCTTTAGTGCATTCAGTCTCTGGCTTTGTTTCTTTTTGTTTGTCTTTCTCGTTTTCACCTCTTTTTCACACACCCCTTTTCTTTGTGTCCAACTGTTTTCTCTGGACCTGGAAGCCCCTCTAAAAGATTTTTCATCCCACCGTAAGATCACCTGTGAGCCCCATCCTGTTTCCTCCACGAAGGCTCTTTTCGCAGAGTCGAACTTTGGAAATGTTAGATGTTTCTCTAACACCCTCTGTCCAAAAGCTAATAATGTTGAAATTTTACACTATGCAGAGCATGGTATTAGGAGATGGGGTCTGCATAAATGAAATAAAAGGCGTGGCTTCCAACCTTACGGTTTAATTGGAGATAATAAAGAGAAACTAGCAGACAACAACTGAAGCTGATTTGCAATTAAATTCATTTTTTCTCGGACACGATAAGCCATGTTCTTGAGGAGAAAAATAACAGTGGTCGAACAATCCAATCCAGAGAGAGGGTGGGGTGGGGGTGGGGGGAAAGACTGTCAAGTTGACACTATCTGAAAGCTTCTGAAAAGCTATTAGCATCCATAAATAATTGTTCGTCAAGTGACTGTATTGGTAATTATTTTTGTTGTTTTGCATAGGTTCTTGCCGGGGTCCAGTCACGGGGGTACAGGGGTTCCCAAAGGTGTGGACGGAGTCAGAGAAGAATGTTTTACACGGAGACAGCATTCAGAACTCTCTAGCTCTCTTTAGTCTCCGTGGATCTTTCTGTGCCTGGCTGAGGCCAGAGAAAAGATCTTGAGGCAAGCTGAGCCTTTATTTTTATAGCCAGAGGTAAACAAGGTAGTGGTTATCAAAGTTACACTGTTCTTGTGAGTTTCACTTGTTTTTGTTCTTGTTGCACTTCCCTCAGCCCATTAGCTTCCCAAGTAAGATCTAGGGAGCCTCATAAGGTTAAGCCTAATTACACTTAAGAGGACTGTGCCCTCTAAGCTGGGACTTGTTTGTGACTTTGCCAACAGGTCAGTCCGAGGTTTAACTCTATAGCGGCTCCCCACAGGTTCTCTTTGCAGTTTCATAAGATATTCTGGGAAGATTACAAAGCATGATTTTATGTTAGTGTGATTTTATGCAGCCCAAATCCCATAGCCTTCAGCTCCACAAAGTAAACACTCTATAGAAAAGCAGAACGAAAATCACAGTAACTATTATTGCCATCATGATGACAATAGAGATCCTTGCAGGGAAGATGCCCTCATCCGACTGGCCTCACAGGCATTTTCTCCATACTTCAGGGAGAGCAGTTACAAATACACAATCAGCCTGTCAGTGGCTGTCAGGGGAGGAGAAAAAAATCCTATGGACACCATCCATTGACTATTATCTTTCTCAGTGCTTGAGGGATCCTTAAAACGGTAATAAAGCTTTCAGAATTACATTCCTTCGTCATCTTGCTAGTCATAAATGTGAAGGCCATAATGAAAGTGTCTCTTTCTGCTGGGCTCATCTTGCAGCTTGCTTATTTATTTTCTCCAGTGGGTAGAGACCCGTCCAAGGGCCATTTCCTCACCTTCACCCCCTTAGGACCTGGCTCTAGCTAACTGACATAGGGAAGAGGAGGATAGAATATATAAAAATGGAAACCCAAGTATGTTTTTGGTTGCTCCCCACCCCCATCCCCCAATAGCTTAATCAGCATTTCTAGCAAAGTGTTGCCTATGTCAATATATTCAGTAACGTGTCTTAGAGGGTCAGTTAGGGCCTGTCAGAGGATAATTTTCCAAGAGTTAAATATGCAATTCTCATACCAAGTATAGGATGAAACATATGTGATTTTATTCAACTCATTAATTAATGAGGAAATGAGTAAGATGGTAATGGTATTCATAATTCACAAAGAAAGATATCCCAAAATAAGTTCCCTAAAAGATAAAACTGGTTAATGCCTTTAAGGACATTAAGCTATAGCTTTTGGAGTTATATATTTCTAAGCGTTTTGTCTCTTTTCATCTTTATGTTTATTCTTTGTCTATTTCCACTTGACAGATGAGGTAACTGAGACCCAGAGAAGTTAAATAACTGGCTCAAAGTCAAGTCCTGGTGTTGAAATCCAAACCTAGAATGACCAACTCCATAGCCCACCTTCAAGTACCACTTTTGCAGGTGAGGGGAGAGTAAACCCTTACCTTTAGTACAAAAATATCAACAATCACTTCCATGTATTCATCGCTTACTGTAAACCAGGCCTATGTTAACTGCGATATATGTATTTCAGTTAATTATTCCAACTGCTCTCTGAAGTAGGCACTGACATTCCCATTTTACAAAGCAGAAGGACAATATTAAAAAATGCTAGCAAGTCCTAACTGGTTTGGCTCAGTGGATAGAGCGTCAGCCTGCGGACTGAAGGGTCCCAGGTTCGATTCCGGTCAGGACATGTACCTTGGTTGTGGGCACATCCCCAGTAGGTGGCGTGCAGGAGGCAGCTTATTGATGTTTCTCTCTCGTTGATGTTTCTAACTCTCTATCCCTCTCCCTTCCTCTCTGTAAAAAATCAATAAAATATATTTTTAAAAAAATGCTAGCAAGTTTCCCAGACAGACTATTTGTGTCCAAATCAAAACTCCAACTCCAGTCTTCCTGGATCCAAAGCCCCTGAACTTAACCATTAGTACTTTACTTTCTCTAGAAGTCTAAATAAGTTTCTCAGGAAATAATTGTAAGGCACAGAGAGCCTGGCCCTGGTGAGATACTGAAAACGTGTGTGTGTGTGTGTGTGTGTGTGTGTGTGTGTGTGTGTGTGTGCTCATTGGGGGCCAGGTTTCTGGGGCCAGGGGAGTGGAGTAAGGTGGGCAAAGGCCGTGGGAAATAATGACCCAAGAGAGCACGGTGTTCTGTGATAGCTCTGAATGCTTTCCTACATGGCTGAGAGGAAAGAGAAAGTGGGGCAGTCTCACTCTGACACCCAAGAGCACCTTTCTTGGGAGGACATCCAGCATAGGCTGTGGGGAGGGGAGAATCAAGGAGGTACAGAGCTTAAGTTTGAAAGACGGTGCCAACAACCTCTAGCTACTTGGTAGCTTTGCCCCAGAAGTATTACTTACCCTTACCCCTCACTTTTCTGTGTGGAATAGGGGTGTCCACTAACCTCGAGTCAGTGCCCTAGAAGAAAAGGGGCAGGAGTGAGGAAGAGGATGAAATTGTCTCATGTAGCAAAATGTCTTAGCAGAATCTAGGGGCTGACTTTTTTAAAAAAATGTAGAACAGATGGGACTGGTGAGATAGTCTGACAGCCATGAGGAGACGCCAGAATCTTATAATCCTTGGTTTTACACACAGATGATACTTTCCCATGAGATTAATAGGAGACTTTGTTGGTCCCTGATGTACTTAATGTCTATTTTAGGTACTTTACACAATTTACATCTATACTTCATGAACAAATTTTCTCAGTTCCTTGTACATAGCAGGTGCTTTAGAAACAGGTATTGACTGCTCAAAAGCTTAGATTTATGTGATTATGAGACAGGTTAGTAAGCCAGGACAAGCGGAAAAGGGACGCTAAGACAGAGAACTTATAAGTAGTTTACAGTTACTTAGTAAATAGCAAAATTCTATCTTCCCTAACCAAGGACCTTTAAGAGTAAATGTTTCACACTTCTCCTTTCCAACCACTGTAAATCCCCAACTGATGAATGTTGTGTTAAGATTCTCCCCTGAAGCACACCCATGCCTTTCTTCCCTCTCAGGAGTGCATCTTTACTTTTCTCTCCCAAACCCCAAGGGTGTGTGTACAGGGATGAGAAAAATTGGTGACCATACTTATAATTTTCCACACCAGTTCAGCCAATTTTACACTCATTGCATTTACACTCGTTTACACTCATCCGCATCGCCTTGGGAGGTAGGCGCTGGGACTGGCTTGAAGTAGATCCCAGGTCTGACTCTAAACAAGTCCTGTTAGTCTCTGTAAACTCCATGAAACTTGCAACCAGGGGAGCAACAGGCAGCAGCAGCTTGTCCCGGGCTTACTCCCTGAACCTTTCTTTCTCCAAGGCCCCCTTTCTCTAACTTGTTAGTGAACTAAAAACAGCTCTGCCTTGGCTCACTTCTGTCGCTGTCACTTTTACTTCTGAGTGAATTCATGAAGCCCAGCATGGCCCATTTCTTTCCTGTAACATTTCCAGGAAGCCAAAGCAGATCCCTGTCTAGGCTCTCCTCTGTTTCACTGTCCCCAGCTTTAATAAACATACTCTTAAAATCACCTGGACTCATGTGAAATCTTTCTTACAGGAAGTCAAGAGCCCACACACTGGCCTGAGGCAGGCTGGCTCCAGGCCCGGTCTCTTTCCCATGATAATTATACTGAATGTAACTGCCATGTCATTTCTCTGGAATGAACATCAAAGCAGAAGAGTGTTTGAAATTAAGTTAGCAGGACTCCTGTCCCAGGAAGAACCTGGACTCTGAAGCCACCAAAGAAATAAAGGGTTTACAGAGACTAACAGGACTTGTTTAGAGTCAGACCTGGGATCTACTTCAAGCCAGTCCCAGCGCCTACCTCCCAAGGCGATGCGGGTGAGTGTAAACGAGTGTAAATGCAATGAGTGTAAAATTGGCTGAACTGGTGTGGAAAATTATAAGTATGGTCACCAATTTTTCTCATCCCTGTACACACACCCTTTGCAATGTGACTCTGTAGGCCCCCCACCCCTCACCCCCCACCCCATCTAGAGGTAGAGTCTGTTTCTCCACCCTTTAAATCCAGCTGATCTGCCAACTGACTCAAAATTTCTGAAAACAATAACAACAACAACAACAACAACACACACACACACACACACACACACACACACACACACACCCCAAAAACCAGAAAAAAACAATGAACAAAAGCCAAACAAGAACTGCTTGGTCAACCCAAAGAATCATGTGTTAAATAAATGGCTGTTTTGCCTGCCAGTGTGGTTCAGTGGTTGAGCATTGACCTATGAATCAGGAGGTCATGGTTTGATTCCTTGTCAAACCAGGGCCACAGGCTCGATCCCCATTAGAGGGCCTTCAGGAGGCAGCTGATCAACGATTCTCTCTCATCATTGATGTTTCTATCTCTCTTTCTCCCTCTTCCTTCCTCTCTGAAATCAATAAAAAATATGTATTTTAAAAAAATAAATGGCTGTTTGAAGCCAGTAAGATTTGGGATAGTTTGAAAGGCAGCAAAGTTAATTTATACATAGAGTGTCTGGGTTTCCTGCAGTCTCACCCAACTGGTTAGTAACACATTGAAGTTAGAATCTTTATCTTCTCTCACTCAAGTCATTATTTCCATATTGGTTTTGCTACTGTCAATATTATCTTCCATCACAAACAAATCTTTGCTACTATAAAGCTCTCCCACCCCAAAAGCTTCAAGTCTTTCCAACAATGCAGGAATATTAGTTAGGATTCTGCAGAGAAACAGAACCAATAGGAGATAACATCAAATACAGGAGCTGACTTACATGATCATGGGTGCTAGAAGTCCTAAGATCTGAAGCAGGCCAGCTGGAAACCCCAGAGAGCCCATGGCAAAAATTCCAGTCTGAGAGGAGGAAGACAGATGTCGCAGCTTAACAGTCAGATTCCCTTTTACTAAGTCTCTTTGTCCTATCCAGGCCTTCAATTGATTGGGTAAGGCCACCCACACTAGGAAGGGTGATTTGCTTCATTCAGTCTATGGACTCAAATGTTAATCTCATCTAGAAATACTCACAATGCACCCAGAATAATGTCTGACCAATGTTCGGTCCAGTCAAGTTGACACATAAAATTAATCATTATAGAAGGTGACACTAATGGGTGGTTTCTAAGTAAGGGACAGAAAGAAAGCCTTTTGGAATCTGTGAAAAGCAAAGAACAGGCCTCACATCTTTACTGTCCTTGTACCAGCCACCCTGTCCAGCCAAAGGGCCTCATGGATATTCTGCTTGAACCTCATTCTCCCTGCTGTCTGGGGATGGCTCCTTAAGGCCTATGATGATGCAAATCACTAAGAGTATTAAAAAAAAAAAAAAAGAAAGGGTAATATGCAAATTGTCCCCTCAACTGGGAGTTCGACCAAGGGGCGGGGCCAGCTGGCCAACTGCCTGGGGCCCCTCCCTCTGGCTGGCCCCACCCCAGATTGGTCCTCCACACCCTGATTTGGGACAGGGCTGGCCCACCAACCGCCCACAGCTCCTTCCCCCAGGCTGGCCCAATCCACCTCGGTCAGGGCAGGCCAGCCAGATCCCACCCATGCATGAATTCATGCACCAGGCCTCTAGTAATAACAACAATAATAATAATAACAAGAACAACAACAATAATAATAAGCCACACTCATGAAAAAGCATAAGTAGACCACAGGTGGCTTCAGAATTCTTTTCCCTTCCAATGAAACATTATTTATTCAGAAGTGGAAAGAGGATGGTAAAAAGGGAAATCATAGCTTGAGATGTGTCACAGGGCCTTTCAGTGAGTCATTGGACACTGGCAACATACACATCTGGAGAACAAAAATCAGTAGCCGTCAGAGAAATAAGACAGAATCCTGACCTTTGGCCTCTTACTGCCCAGGTGAGCAAATCTGTGTTTGAATTATTTATCTGCTTTGTGAAGAGTCTTGCAGATACAAATAGCACAATATGAATATGCATAGTATTTTCATTATAAATAAATGGAGGCTTAGGGTATTTTTCAGAGTTCATTAATTATTGAAGTCCCCAGCTCTCACTCTGACATGCTTTGATTTTTGTTCCTGACCAAATCAAGTTACTCAAGAGTCCATCTTGATTGTAAATTCATTCTGAAGGTGATGTGTAGGTTTTATAAAATTATTCTCTCCAACATGAAGAAAAATCATGTTGGAGAAATTTGATTTTAACTATTTAGGTACTGTGTTACTCTTCATCCTCCAGCTTTTAAAAAAATTGTGGCAAAATACACATAACATAAAATTTACCATCATAACCATTTTCAAGAGTACACTTCAGTGAAATTAGGTATATTAACATTGTTGTATAGGCAACACTTCCATCTATCCCCAAAATTCTTTTCACTGTGCAAGACTGAAACTCTATTCCCATTAAACAATAACTCCACATTCACCCCAGTCCTTGGCAACCACTGTTCTACCTTCTGTCTCTATGAATTTGAGCAGTCTAGATACCTCATGTAAGTGGAATCTTACAGTGTACGTCTTTTTGTGACTGGTTTATTTTGCATAGTATAAAGTCCTAAAGGTTTATCTATGTTGTAGCATATGTCAAATTTTTCTTCCTTTTGAAGGCTCAGTAATATTCTGTTTATCTGTCAGCGGGTACTTGGTTGGCTTCCATCTTTTGTCTATTGCGAATGCTGCTGCTATGAACATGGGTGCACGGAGACCCTGCTTTCAGTTATTCTGAGTGTATACCTAGAAGTGGAATTGCAAGATGATATGATAATTCTATTTTTTAATTTTCTAAGGAACTGCCCTACTGTTTTCGATAGTAGCTGCATTCATTTTACATTCCCACCAACAGTGCACAAGGGTTTCAATTTCTCCACGTTATCACCAACAATTATTTTCTGATTTTTAAAAATAATAGTCATCCTGAGTTGTAGCTCTGGTTTTGGTTTGCATTTTTCTAATGCTTCGTGATATTGAGCATTTTTTTTTCATGTGTTTATTGGCCATTTGTATATCTTCTTTGGGGAAGTGTCTATTCAAGTCCTTTGCCCATTTTTAAATCAGGTTGCTTGGTTTTGTTGTTGTTGTTGTTGAGTTGTAAGAGTTCTTTATATATTCTGGATATTATTATTATTATTATTATTATTATTTTGCCAAACAGATGATTTGCAAATATTTTCTCCCCTTCCAATGGGTTGCATTTTCACTCTGTTGACTGTGTGCTTTGTCTTGTGGACAAATTTTGAATTAGCCTAATATATTCTTACTTTTGTTGCCTGTGTTTTGGGTGTCAAATCTGAGAAATCACTGTCAAATCCAATGTCATACAGCTTTTCTCCTGTTTTCTTCAAAGAGTTCTGTAGTGTTAGCTTTATGTTTAGATCTTTGATCCATTTTTGAGTTAATTTTTAAATATGCTGTAAGGCAAGGGCCCAATTTCATTCTTTGCATGAAGACATCCAATTTTCACAGCATCATTCTTGAAAAGACACTACTGCTTGTTCTAATGTTTAAAATTCCCAGGAGAAACTAAGTCTCTTCGGGCAGAGAGCATTAACACTGTGCAAGGTGGGACTAATTACAGGCAAGCACTACTGAGCACCTGATCAGTATTGCTTTAATAATCTGTAAGGCATAAGCAATGTCTAGTCTTCATTTCTTTCTTACTCCATCGGTTCCCTTCCAGTCTCTGCATCCCTGGAGGGGCTGACCCTGCAGACAGTATCACCTGGCTCCCTTGCCTTCTGTCTTTTGATTGATTTGGGGCAATGGAAGGCAGGAGCTGGGAAGGTAGGCAAAAAAGTGGTCAGTGCTCCTCTCCCACGTCTTGCATCCCTCTGAGACTGTGCTTCTGTCTGGAGCCCCTTCCATAGCTTCAGCGCACATGAGGCTCTGGAAAACTGTTTGCTTCTTTGATCCTTCAACTCCTGCTGCAGCTAGGCCCTGGGTATCGCAACAGTCTTGGTCCTCTAGTCATCTCTCAAAGGGACTGTATCTTCCACTGACTCATTTCTCTTCAATGCATCAGAACCGAACTAATGGGTAAACTCAACCCATGCCCATGCCTGCCTCAGTTATTGAACTAATTTGATTGTGCCTGGAAGGGACCTCTTCCACCTCGCTGGACTTGAATGAAATCATTCTGTAAACTACACCCAGAATTGTGTACCCTAGGGTGAATACTGGGTACAATGTAGTCAGAATTACAGCACTTCTACACTGCCAGCTACCCCCATTGCTGACTCAACCCATCAGGCCATGCTTCTGCACTGATAAATATGCCCCAGCTACTCCGATCAGCAGCTATCAGAATTGCAAGATTACACCCAGAAGGGAGTTATTTAGTGGACTACTTCTGGGATATTTTGTAAACCCAACCTATTCTAAGGATCATAATCATCACAATGTACAAGATATTACATCCTTGCCATCTCAAAAATTACCCTTTATGTTACAATTTAAAAATAAGTGGATATGGATCATAGTAAAAATACAGATAGAAAGATCTTCTCCATGCCAAATCGGTTCATACTTATTCAAACGATGACTAGGGGGCAGCCTTAAGCAGGAAGAAAATTTTGACACATGCAACAACATAGATAAACCTTTAGGACTTTATGATATGTGGAATAAGCCAGTCACAAAAGGACATGTCCTGTAAGATTCCTTTAGATGAGGTATTTGGACTACTCCAATTCATAGAGATAGAAGGTAGAACAGTGGCTGCCAGGGATTTGGGTGAAAGGTGAATGTGGAGAGCGGACTTTCAACTATTCACATCTCCCCATCCATCTATTTCTCAAAGTACCTGCCAAGGCTTCTCATAAAAATCCTAAACAATATCCTGTATTTTCATTATGCTTGTTTTTTAAAATGGAAGTAAAAAGACAGAGTATTTGTCACCCTGACAATAAACCTGCACAGGCAGAGAATTAGGTGTCAGAATCTTTAGAAGCAGCCACATTATTTAGCTGATGAATTAATAGGAATTTGTGGAAGAGGTAGGATTTAAAATTATAACTGAATAACAACTCCACTTTCATCTGCTACTAATTTTCTTTTGACTATAAAAGACATTAGTTTTTCTGAGTAAAGAGTAAGAAAGATCTATATTGTTTTACAGCAGTACCAACCAAAGAGGCTGCCACTTTAGTAAGAGGTTGTCATTTGAATTGTGTATACAGTGTGAACATGAATAAAGGAAAGGCTCATTCATAATGGACTTGGAAGGCATGAAGGGAGGGTTCTGATGCATATCCACTTGTTACAAATTACTTTACGTCCCCATGCAGGAAGAAGAAAGCGTTTCTCCTTGCCCAGCAACAACACAGCCAATAAGAAGCCACCACAACTCCGAACTCTCACACTCTCCCAATAAACTGTTGTTCAAAACTGCCCCTCCCAACGTTCCCCCTTCCTCTATGACAGCATGGTTCCTTCCTTTGTTTCCTGGACTTGCCTATGGTTCACCATAGTTTGCATGTCCTAAATTGCAATTCCTCTGCTTTCTTGAATAAACTCCATTTTCCTGGCTAAACCACTTACCTGTTTGCTTTAAAGGTTGACAACAGAAGTAGATGAGCAGAAGAGGGGAAGATTGGGAAAGAAAACAATGCCCTGGGGTGCATGTGAGAAGCCTGAAAGCATGAGCCAACTCAGACAGGAAGCAGCACTACTGTTCCCAGTGGTAGGAAATCAGATGAAGGAGTGAAAGAAGAAACAGCAGAGGCCAGCATCTGGACCTGTCTTGACACAGGGGGCAGAGAGGACTGCACACCAAGGTGTCCTTTATCAATAAGAAGATGAGGTGCTTTGAAAGGGAAGGTTGGGGGTGTTGTGCAAGGTCAAAGACAATTCTACTTAACTCCAATTGACAGCATGGCCATCAGGTTTAAGGATTTAGCCAATTTCCATCATTGAGATACTTGTTGGTATATGGAATTTATTTGGGGAACAAAACTTGAGTTGGCGTCATGATTCTACCTTACCAACTTTTCCTTCCAGCCCCCCAAATAAAAACTTGTCTATTAATGTCACTAGGCCTAATCACCCACCTAATTCCTGATTAGAAATAATAAGTGTGGAAACTGAATACATTTCATTGTTAAGCAGGTCCATTAATGTATTAACTGAGAGCAGAAGAGCAGAAGTATTTTAATGTTGTGACAAACTGCAGAATCTGAGCTGTCGGCTGTCAGAGCTACAATTCTGGGCTCTATCATTCAAAAACCGAACCATCTAAGGAGAGGAAACATCACAGCATGGGGTAATGTGTGGAAATCCAAAATAGGGACAAGGCTACTACTGCTAAGCCTCAAGACTGCTTAGAAAAGTGGACATCCTCCTTAAAGGAAGTCTGGTAAGCACACAGCTCTTGGAGAAAAACAGCAACTGAAGAAAACGGATCCCATACATCTTGTCATTCTTCCGGAACAGAGGAACCAGACCTCCCTCTCAAGGAGGGACAGATAAAGAGAGCTGCCTGGAGAGGCCGAGATGAGAAAGGAGTGACTCAGCAAGAAGATGGCAGCCCCTTAAAAATGAAATGTGGGTCAGAGCCTCAGCCCTCCCTCGCCTTCCTAATGGCTCCTCCGAGGGTAGTTCTGTTAACTTTGTAGTCTTCCCTTAACAGGGAAATGAACATCCCGTGACCTCATCACAGCACTAAAAGGGTCACATTTTAGTTAGCAAATGGCAATCTGTCTTTGTAATTTACATACTAAGCCAGCGGGAGCTCTTGGATTCCTGCAATCTACCTTAGGGAGACATGATAAGTAAGTGCTGGGGTTCAACCCCAGCAGGTCCAGGGGTCCCCAAAGGTGTGGACAGAGTTGGCGAAGAAGGAATTGACATGGAGACAGCATTCAGTTGATCAGCAGCCTAGCCAGGATCTCTAGCCAGGATCTCCAGCCAAGTTCTGTTCAGGATCTCCAGCCAGGTTCTGTGTCCATGTTCTCTTGCTAGGTTCTCCAGGTTCTCCAGCCAGGTTCTGTAGCCATGTTCTCTCGCTAGGTTCTCCAGCCAGGTTCAGTTGCCAGGTTCTGTGTCCAGGGGGGTCTGCAGTACCCTGGTGGAGTCCTATCCGTCCCGAGTGTGGGGTTCTCAATGGGGGGGGGGGTTACCTAGGGGAATCCTGTTCCAGGGCTTCCCAAAGGTGTGGACGGAGTCGGCGAAGACTATCCACCCTCTTCCTACGGTGGAGTCCTATCCGTCCCGAGTGCGGGGCGCTTACCTAGGGGTCCCTGTTCGGGTGCCAGATGCTGGGGTCCAACCCCAGCAGGTCCAGGGGTCCCCAAAGGTGTGGACAGAGTTGGCAAAGAAGGAATGACACAGAGGCAGCGTTCAGTTGATAAGCATGGTTGGGTTCTCTTGCCTGGTTCTATTGCCAGGTTCTGTAGGTTCTCCAGCCAGGTTCAGTCACCAGGTTCTAGTCAGGTTCTCTTGCCATGTTCTATAGTCAGGTTCAGTCCAGGATCTTTTGCCATGTTCTCTCCAGCGAAGTTCTTCTGTCTCTAGGTTCTGTGTAGGTTCTGTCTTCTAAGTTCTGTCTTGTTACATCTGTATTTATACCAGTTGATTCCAATCCTATCAATCTCTATTCCAAAAGGTTAGGGCGTTTCTTATCTCCATTCCAGGGAGTAAAGATTATGTAGCTTAAGCATGATTGTTCGTAGTTAAAGTGATTAATTACCCGCCTGGCACTTAGTTAAGAGGTTTTATTCCCTCCCTAACTTCAGGGGAAAATCCCTACCTGGGGAAACAACCTTTCTCAGAGACCTTGGTTAAAACACATAGTGCCAAGAAGGTGAGCAAACATATTAAGAACAGTATGCCATATATGCCAGGTCCCTTGAAACAGCAAGCATGGACCGGCTCCCGGCAAGTAAGAAAAGCTGCCTATGTTAACCCATGGCCTAGCAGGAGAAACAGAGCTATGCATTGATGATTCAAAAAGATGGGTGAGTTTTGTAATACAATGTGAGAGATGCTAGTAATGGAACTCTGGACTCAGTGCTAAGGGAAAGCAGAGAGTTATGTATACAGTTCTGTTTCTTAATATTCAGAGTAGTAGAAATTATTCTCTACATTTTATGGACCAGAAACAGAGTTGAGAAGGTTAGGTGACCTGCCCCGTTAGCTGCAGACCCTGCTGAGGGTCCATTGGTTGCACCCAATCAGAGTGTCCGTAACTTGCTGGTGATTGGCTTAGGATAGTGACACAAAACTCATCTGACCAATGGTATGTCTCTATTGGAGGGACTCTTTAAAAACCAGTTCAGCCATAACCGGTTTGGCTCAGTGGATAGAGCGTCGGCCTGCGGACTCAAGGGTCCTAGGTTTGATTCCGGTCAAGGGCATGTACCTTGGTTGTGGGCACGTCCCCAGTAGGGGTTGTGCAGGAGGCAGCTGATCGATGTTTCTCTCTCATCGATGTTTCTAACTCTCTATCTCTCTCCCTTCCTCTCTGTAAAAAAAAATAAAATAAAAAACAAAACAAAACACAGGTCAGAGAAAGGATTGGTGAGACTTCCACATGGGGGTCTTGGAACTGTGCCAGCCTTCAGTACCAGCCACAGAGCCCGGGGGAGGGAGCTGGAATCCAAAAATGTCGGCCGGCTGCCCAGGCCAAGGGCCATCTTGGGCCTTTCACTACTTCCTTTGATGGTGGGAACTCTCTTGGATGTTCCTAATGGTTAACCAGCTACTTGAGCTATTTTTTTTTTTTTTTTTTTACCTTTTGTAGAATCTGGAGCAGTTAATCACTTCATATTCATTTCTCTTTTGTAATGTAGAGAGCCTTCTCTGTGAAATGGGGAGCAAGTTCAGAGAAGCCACAAGACAGTTCTCCCCTCTCCCAAACCCTCACAGTCCTTTTTAAGATCAAACAGGTATCTGTGCACAGAGAGCAGCATCGCAGGCCAGAGCGCTTGCAGGTGATGATGAGATAATGCCTGCGCTTGGATCTCCTCAAGAGTCCACAGGCCGCACCCACCGGCACCTTCTCCCACTTTGGTCTCCTCTCAGCATCTTCTTCCCACTTCTTTCTAAAATTCAAATGAATCTCTCAATATTCTCCGTGTTATCTCTACTTTTAAACCTTTTACATTACGATTTTATGCTCACCGGCCACCCGATTTTTATCCTTAAATTCTACAAACGCTCCGTGCACAACACGTGGCGAGCCCAGTGCAAGATATGATGCTGAGCGCGGGCCCTGCCTCTGTTAGTTCATACTCCAGTAAGGGAAGTGAGTCTGGTAGGTAAGGAAAGCAGGAGGTATGGACCAGCAGGGCAGTTTTGACCAGCTGAGGCAGGAAGGGCAGGGGACTGAGGTGAGAGCAGAGGGAGGGACCAGGCAGGAGAGGACCAGTCAGCCCTCGTGCCCTCCTCAGCTGGCAGCTCAGCTACGGACTGACTGCAGGTGAAGGAAGAGGCTTCCATAGGATCTCTGCCACCTCAGCCTTTCCCGACCTCTCTCCTTCGTAGCCTGTTGACCCTTCTGTGGGCTTCTCCCTTCTCCCAAGTGAGGCACTCCCTTTACTTACGCTTTTAAATATTATTATTATTGTCATCACCTTCAGTTGCCTTTCTCTCCCATAAGCTGGGCGGTTCCTAGGATCTTCAAAGGCTGGGTGTGAGGCAGAGCCAAGATGTCAAGGAAAGGCCCTCCCTCCGCCTGTGGGGTTTCACGGGAGAGGGGCGTTTAGGAGGAGAGAAGGGGCTGAGGCTTCCCGGGTGGTGCAGCCGCGTGGGCTTCCTCTCTGGACAATGCTCCCCATCCGGCCGTGTTGCTGTGCTGAGTGGGCCCCCCGTGGTGTTGGGGGGATGGGCTGAGGGGAGATGATGACTCTCATGCCTTGACCAGAAGGTAAGAGAGCCTTGGGATATCACAAGGCCTCATCCACGTGACTCATTCACTGCCAGGTAAGAAAATCCACCGAGCACCACTGTCTGCAGGTTGGCCTCTGTGCTTATGTACTCAGAGCTCCACGGACGGTGAATACTGAAAATCAGGGCCTCTTGCTGGCTGTTCCTGATAATACATACATGGGCAAGGTTCTTTATTTTAAATCCTCACATGAGGACATGGAGAGAGAGAGAGAGAGAGAGAGAGAGAGAGAGAGAGAGAGAGAGAGAGAGAGAGAGAGAGAGAGAGAGAGAAGTGAGAGAGAAACATCAATCGGTTGCTTCCCGCACCTTGACCGGGGATCAAACCTGCAACCCTGGATTATGTGCCCTGACTGGGAATCGAACCGGCAACCTTTGGGTGCTTAGGACAAGGCTCAGGCAACAGAGCCACACCTGCCAGGGCTCTTCTTGACCTTTTTCGTGTGGCTGCTGGCAATTATTTAGTAGCTTATAGCTCACAGTATATTTTATAGGACAGCGATGAGGTAGTGCACAGCTTATGTGACAGGCCACCAGGGGAGATATTGTTCACTTTCGGTTGGTTTAATTATGCTGAAGCTTTGAAGGCGTTAAGTATGGGCGCCTATGAGTTAAGTGCATTCTTCCACTGCCCTCACTGCTGACTTTCAGCAAGGCTTTCCTCACTCCAGTCGCTTTATAGAAAGCACCTTCTCTCATCCTGCTGCTAAAAGCATCCAAGGGCTTCTTCCTGGGTCTGCTTCCTTTGTCTTTCTCCCCAGGATGCATCCATTACCAACACTTTGACGACCAGAGCTTCCTGGCAGAGCTCAGCGCTCCCCACTAATGAACTCTCCAAAGACAGCCCAGCTGCTGTCCTCCGCTCTTTCTTGCTGCCTTGGTGTCTCCCCTTCCCTGTCCTACCAGGGCCAGGAGAACAAAGTGGGGGGTCCCCTGGGGCTGCAGGGCCTCAGGCCTGGGTTCCCACTCTCATTTTTCCAGCTGGGAGAGACACCTGACAAGCAGCATATTCACTTCATTACTCCACCTTCCAGAGAGAGGAATGGATTTCTCAAAGCAAGGTTCAAGCAGACCAACCTTTTCTTTGTTAATAGCATTAAAATGGCAACAAATAACAACCCACATTTGAACAGATTAGAAAACCTTTAAATGGATTAACATAGTGGCCCCCCCTACCCCATTTTATTTCATGTCCTATATAGAACTGTTAATTTTCAACTGGCTTCAAACTTTCAATTCTCTTGTCCAGATGAATGATGTCATGTTTCAAATCCATATTTTCTTCCAAGTTCAACCCCAAAGTCAGCGTGTGCCCAGGATCTCTCCACACCCCCACAGGCCCTCCCTTCCGAGCTAAGTCTGCTGATGCGCCACCGTCGTCCCTGTCTCAGAACCTCAGGGCCGGCTCCTCTCTCCCTGCCTCTCCACTCACACACATTTGCCGGTCAACCTGTAGCTTCATCTCCTGTCTTTATCTCCTCTTCCCCGCTCTGCCCCCATGACTGTTCCGGTTCTTCTTTGGGTGCTCGCTGCAGCTTCTTCCCTCGGCCTCTTCTTGTCCCGTTTCTCTAAGTAGGAGTGTCCAGGCCCATGTGCCTATGGAGGCTCTGATCAAATCACTCCCAGTAGGCAACCGGGTTCCCCAGGACTACAGACTAAAGTCAGACACCTCAGTTCACTTCCTGCCACATGGATACACATAAATAGAAACACAAATTAAATGAGAAGCAAACTCTGCCGGACGGAACATTTCCCAGCATCCAAAGCTCTCTGTTGCCTGGCCCAGTACACGTCCCACGCCTCGTCCTCAGACGCTTGGTTCCAGAAGAATTGAACTATTGAATGCTCCCGAGAGGCCAGACCATGTGAACTCAGTGAGCTGTGCTCTTCTCTTCACCCGAGGTTCTCTTTACACGCATCTAAACACACAGGCCTCCGGTCTGCATTGCTGTGCTAGGGCTGCTGCACCGAAGTCCCACACACTGGGTGGCTCAGAACCACAGAAACTGGTTGTCTTACAGTTCCGGAGGCCAGTCCGAAACCAAGGTGTCAACAGGGATATCCTCCCTCTAAAGGCCTCTCTCCAGCTCCCAGTTATGCTCCTTGGCTTGTAACATCATCATTCCAGTCTTCATATGGCATCTGTGTGTGTGTGTGTGTGTGTGTGTGTGTGTGTGTGTCTCCAAATGTCTCCTCTTCATAATTACCAATCACATTGGGTTAGGGACCCACTGTACTCCAGTGTGACCTCATCTTAACCATGTATAGCTATAATGACCCTATTTCCAAATAAAGTAGCTTTCTGCCATATGCGGGGTTAGGACTTCACCATCTGAATTTTGGGAAATAGTTCAATCCATAACCCCACCCTATAGCCTGGCTCCAATGCATCTCCTTCTGGAAACAACCCGGACCCACTTTCCATTGTTCTACCCTCTTCGACTGCCTCTGGCCTAAGTCACCCCCATAAACTCTTCTGCACGGTGGCACAAGCCCTGGCTTTGCATCTGGTTCCGGTACTTGAGTTGGCTCCGAGCTGTTGTTTTGAAGGGGATGTTGACCCTGATCGCAGGGTCTCTAATGCCCACGCCCTCTCATCTCCCTGGGAAGATGGAGGAGAAGCATGATGCTCAGGCTCTCCCTGGCCCCAGACCTGCTGTGCCTGATGAGGAGGGTCTCATGGCGACTCCCTGCTGTGAGAGTTGTGCCCAGAACCGGTGCAGGAGTTCTGGACAGTTCTGAGGACTCCTTCTCTCCAACCTCCACCGTTGACGATGTGAGATTGCTCTGAGGCAGCCCCACGCGGCCAGCAGCTCTCCCAGCCAGAGCCGTTAATCTGCTATTTAAGATGCACATCTTGATTTCTTCTCATAGCCTGCTCAGCCACATTTTGCAGTTTTGATTAGGAGATAGCACTCTGTACGCAAGAACTGGGTCGGGTCACACCATTTAATAAAACTCTCACGACCCATGCGATCGCTACACACCAAAGGGCACAGAAGTCACATCGCTGTGCTCTCCGTGGCCAGAAACCGTGCCGCTTCCATTTGGGCGGGACCTTTTAATGTCACAGGGTGAGGGATCAAGTCATAATCATGCAGATCCAAATCAAATCGCCCTCCAGCAAACCCACGGGCGTGTCTTCTTTTACATCGCAGCCAGCTTTCATTCCAGCATAAGACTGATCACCCTGAGCCCCCGGCACCCAGCCTGCAGAACAGGTGGGGGATTAAGACTTTGGTTGAAAAGAACTTTTGTCTCAAGCTTGATTTGGATGGAAAGTGTGCATCCTCCTTCCGTGGCAGTGCTTGGGGAGTGTGTTTGCCACGCACCACACGTCGGGCTCTGCTGCCCAAAGCTCACAGCCCTGGGATCTGAGGACCCAGTGGAGCCAAGCAGCTCATGGCTTTAAGGTGTGACCTGAGACCGTGGCTGACCCTGGTCATCTGCGTTCTCATTAGAAGGCAGTGCCACCCCAGGTCAGGTTTCTCCCCAAACCTTTTATGACTTAGGTGGCAGCTGATGTGATCACAAACATCTTCCAAACCCACATCATACGCAGAGTGAGAACAAAAAACACCTTCGTGTCTTTTCCATGCGTGTAGGGCAGTTCTCACGGATGGTTTTCTGTAGTTGAGCTGTAATTTTGATGTGGTTTGGGAGGTTTTGAGTACTGCGTTTATCTAAGCTGCCTTCTGGACCCGAACCTTCTGCAGGTGCTGAAATAGCCATGGGAATGGGGTGAGGGTGGGGGGTGGTGAGGGGAGGCACAGGATAAACAGGTCTGCCCGGCACTTGGCTGTTTCTACCTCATCATCAGGCTGTGGAGGCTGGTCCCCGGTCCATGAGCAGGATGCCTTAGGTTGGTTGGTTGACTCTTGTTTGGGGTCACCCAGAAGCTGTCTCAGCAAGGATGGATTATGGGCCAAGATTACCTCCTCCATCTTCCGTTGGGGTGAACCTAGGATACTGCCCAGCGTTAGCGAGATGCAAAGCCCTGATTTAGGAGACTTCAAGGCAGTCCCTGCAAACCAGTGGTTCTCAACCTTGGCTGCACATTAGAATCACCTGGGAATCTTTTTAAAATCCTGATTTCCGGGCCTCATCCTCCGGAAATTCTGGTTCTTTGTTATGGGGTGGGGCCACAACATTAGTAACAAAGAAACAGAATTTCCAGAGGATGAGGTCCAGAAATCAGGCTTTTAAAAAGATTCCCAGGTGGTTCTAATGTGCAGCCAAGGTTGAGAACCACTGCTGTAAACAATGGACAGTGAGATCCGCTTTTCTCCATTAAGGAGAGAGAGAGAGGCTTTCTCAGACTAACCTTAAGGGATAAGCTACCCCTACTTTTTTTTTTTTTTGTCTGTAACAGGGAACATGCTTTAGCTTACCTTAAATCGGGTAATGACAGCCCCTGACAAAATCATAGGGCAGGTGTCGGGTCGGGAGGAAGAGCCCGGGCTAGAATATCTCCAACAGAAGTAGCCAGTGGGCTTTAGGAAAGGGACCACTGCCAGGCCCCGCTCTCGGCCGACCTCGTCACACCTCCAGTGGTCGGGAGTAACATTTCCTTTCTCTCCGCTTCCATCAGGCTTAGTTTTAGCTGTGGCAACTCTAATTCCTCTGTGTGGTTTCTGGTCTCTGCTTTTTATTTTCAATCTTAGCTTGAATTATGTATCATAATTCCAGAGCACTTCAAATTCTTTCTGGAAAACAGGAGGTAGTGGGAGTGGTGGGAGTCAAATTATAAGTAAAATTAAAAACAGTCGCCGAAACCGATTTGGCTCAGTGGATAGAGCGTCGGCCTGCGGACTGAAAGGTCCCAGGTTCGATTCCGGTCAAGGGCATGTACCTGGGTTGCGGGCACATCCCCAGTAGGAGATGTGCAGGAGGCAGCTGATCGATGTTTCTCTCTCATCGATGTTTCTAACTCTCTATCTCTCTCCCTTCCTCTCTGTAAAAAAATCAATAAAATATATTAAAAAAAAATAAAAACAGTCATTCACAAAGACCACGTCACGTCCTCACTAGAGAAAGAAACCACATCATCATCTGTGGTAAATGCCCATCGATCTTTGCTTGGAATCTTTTAAGGGCCAAGCAGCTCTCCACTTTAAACTGGGACCTATTCCATTGTGGGCTGCCTTGTACTGGAAGAAAATTAGCTTCCTGGTAACATTTCTCTTATTGATCTTCTTTCCTTTGAACATTTCAGAGGATTTTTCCTCTCAGCATGCATTTGTTACTATTGCTGCATAACAAATTACCCTGAAAGTTAGCTTAAACAACAGTTTGTGTGAGATGCACAGTTTCTGAGGGTTAGGAACTCAACAGCCAATAACCCGGATGGTTCTAGCTCAGGGTCTTGCGTGAGGTTATTATCAAGATGCCAGTTGGTGCGGCTATAGTCATGGGGAGGCTGGACTGGAGTTGGAAGATTTCCCTCTAAGACGACCCACTCACACGGTCGTTGGCTGGAGGCCTCAGCTCCTTGCCGCGTGGCTCTCTCCATGGGGCTGTGCGAGTGTCCTCGTGACATGGCAGCTGTCTCCCGCAGGGCAGGTGACCCGAGAGGGCAAGGAGAAGCCTCAGGGTACTGAGGACCTAATATGGTCACACACCATCGCTCTGGCAGATTCTACTTAGTAGACTGAGTCGCTAACTGCAGCCCAACTCAAGGGGAGGAGAATTAACCTCTGCTTTAAAAAAATAATTTCTATCTCTTCATTGATAGTCTCTGTTTGGCGGGACATTATTCTTATTCTTCCCTTTAATTTTTTAGACATGGTTTCCTTTAGTTCTTTGAACGCATTTGTAATAGCTGGCTGAAAGTCGTTGTATGGAAGGCCAACACTGGGACAATTTCCAGTGACCGCCTCTTTTCCTGTGGATGGGCAGGCTTCCCTATTTATTTGAGTGGCTCCATTTCTTGGTTGAAACCTTGACATTTTCTTAAAAACATTTTTTTGAGATAGGTCACGTACCATAATGTTCATACTTTTGAAGTGTACAATTCAGTGGATTCTAGTATATTCAGACGGTTGTGCAACTGTCACCACTATCTAATTCCAGAACACTTTCTTCACCCCTAAAAGAAAATCAATACCTATTAGTTGAAAACTGGACATTTATAATAATACAATGTGGCAACTCTGACAATCAGATACCCTCTTCCACCGAGGGTTGTTTTTGTTGCTGCGTTGTTCTTGCTGTTTAGTAACTTTCTCAGACACATTTTGTAAAATATGCATTTCCTGTCATGTGTGGCCACTGGGGATGTAGATGGAGGACACTTACATTCAGGGAGACCTGCCCAGGCCCTCCTGGTACAAAGGTAACCCAAGGGCACCAGGTGTCAACCAGGCTCTAGGGCTCTCTGATCAGCTTCCCCAGCAAGGTCACCCGGGGTCACCCAGGTGCCTAGTAGGAGCTCTTCTCCTTGCCTGGATGGTGCCCTGGCAATGTGTAGCCATATTTTCACTTCTGGCCAGCCCTCCGGCCCCCTGATATATATATATAATTGATTTTTTACAGAGAGGAAGGGAGAGAGATAGAGAGCCAGAAACATCGATGAGAGAGAAACATCGATCAGCTGGCTCCTGCACATCTCCCACTGGGGATGTGCCCGCAACCCAGGTACATGCCCTTGACCGGAATCGAACCTGGGACCCTTCAGTCCGCAGGCTGACGCTCTATCCACTGAGCCAAACCGGCTTCGGCCCCCTGATAGATTTTATGCGTCCGTAACACTGACAGGAGACAGGCCTCTCTGCTATTGGACAATTGAGGAACTACCTGTGGCTTCCGCAGGAGTATTTTGGAATTATAATTAGGTCTGTACATCTCACTTAGAAGGAACTGCCTTCAGAATGGCCAGTCACACCTGGTGCTCAGTGTGATAATTAGTCAGTAGAACTCTACAGCCTCGGCTGAGCCATGTTTCCCGAGTGAATGGCTGAGACCGGGCCGATTATACCTCTTTCACAGTGAAGAGTCTTACTGGGGGAGAGGCAGGTTAGCAGCTCGCTGGAGCCAGCCAGCCTGGGTTTGTGTCACACACAGGTGCTAGAGGGATATTAGAAGGGACCTTTTTGTTTGCTGTGATAAACCTAATTATCTATGGAAAAAGAAGCTGAGAGATTTTCACTTTGCAATACACGTACGGGGCGACGGGCAGCGGGAACCAGCCCACACAGCAGAGGGGTAGAAGAGTAACTGGAATACACAAGCTGATCTTGCCCTCTTGAGTGTGGCGGATTCAAGATGGCTGTAAATCCTTTGATATCCCCCTCGTATTGAAAGGGAGGTCTATGTACTTTCTGACCTGTAGAGCATGGCCACAGTGATACGATGCTGGTTTCAGCCTTTGAAAGGACTGGCAGCTGCTGCCTTGGTCTCTTGGTACCTGGAGTCCTCACGTAAGAATCATATACATCCTGTAAGTCCATGTGGAGAGGCGGAGACTACATGGGGCAGGAAAGGGGCCCAGCAGAGCCAGCCAAGGGTCATTCCTGCCAAGGTGTCAGGCATGCCAGTGAGGCCACCTTGGATGCTCCAGACGAGCCCAGCTGCCAGCTCAGTCCCGCCCACCGGCCCTGGCTGATGCCAGTTGGAACCGAACTGCCCAGCTAGTCTCTGCCCTAATTCTGGACCCACTGACTCCTGCGGCATAATAAAACGATTGTTTCAAGCTACTAGGCTGGGTTAGTTTGTGACGCAGAGATATACAACTGGAGCAGGAGCCAGTGCCCTTCTGTGAGAGTGTTCCTTAGACATGAGCAAGGGACCAGAGTTAGACCTGACTTTCTGCAGCTGATCTGGGTGCGTCCTCAGAGACCCTCCTAGGAGTCAGGACTAAGGGGCCTGGGCCTGCCCCCTGTGAAACTGGACGGGGCTTTGGCTGCCTGCTTGGTGGGACACAGCTGGCCACACTGAAGTAAGGTCCTGTTGGTGGAGAGCAGATCTTGTGCTTACGACCAGCAGATAAAGACTTAGAAGAGAAATTGCTGAGTCATGGATATGTAATTTCCAACTTTTTGATACATACTGCCAGCTGCATTCCAGAAAGGTCCTTCCCTTTTCCAGTTCCTCCCAAGGTCTAGGAGAGTCCTTTCCCTGCCCCTTAGGAACACTGGTTATCATCAACTTGGTAGTGACTGTGATCTTAAGAGAAATGTCACCATTTGCACGATCTCAGTTTGTTCATCTTCGTATCCATCATGCCTGCATAGCCTCTGAGACAAAGGAGACACATAATCAATATATTCTGAATGAATAAAGACATCAAAGGTTACACAATCTGTTCCTCCAGCCAAAGCCCTCCGCTGTCTCCCTGCTCTTGTCCTAGATGTCCCACAAGGGCCTCATATTTTCCATCCACTCAACCCTGCGTCTCCCCTCCCCCATGGAGGTCCCATCTCACTGACTGGCAACCACCCGCTCAGGCAGCCTGGGAACTTTCCTTTGTTCCTGTGCCAGTTCCTCTTACCCCTCCCATCTAGCCATTGCTCACATCTTGCCAATTCCATTCATCCTTCACCTATTCATTCACTCTAATAGCATTTCTTTATCCTTTTCTGTGTGTCAGGGATTGCTCTAGTAAAGCCACCATGCTTTTAACTATCTCCTGCATCCGTCCACTTCTCTCCATCTGCACTGCCATCGCCTTTATTTGAGCCACCACCGTCCTTCTCCTGGATTACCACTAGTCCTCCACCTTCCGATTCATTATCGATCTTCCCCACCAGGGTGATATTTCCAACGTCAAAACCTGATCCACTGTCTTGCTTAAAAGCTGTTAGTGGTTACTCCAAACTCATTAATATCTCCCACAAGCCTCCAGCTGCTTCTCCAACCTTTTGTTCCCCCAAGGGCCTCCTAATGGCCATAGCTACTTATAGTTTCTTCAATACACACAGTGCTGAACTTTGCAAAACCTTCTTATACACCTCTCTTACTCCACAAAGAAGATAATGGGTTTTATTTATTCTTTTTTATTTGGATATGAGATGCATTTCAGAAAACCTGGCTCCCTTCAAAAGAGCCATTCACTCAGAAAGGGCAGGCTGGGGACAGGACGGTTTCTCATCAGTAAGGTAAGAGCTAGTCATGCAGGTGAGGATGCTTGTGGTTTAAGTCGGGGCCTGAGCTCTGCATTACTAATAGGCTACCAGGAGGGGCAAGGCCCTGGACAGTAGGGGCAGAGGCTGGCTGGACTCTAAATCTTGGTGTGATGGGATACAGAGCTTCGCATCCTTGGAGAGGGAGCCAGTTGGTAGAGCCACAGCAGGGTTAGATGGGGGTGGGGCACCCCTATGTACTGGTTCATGGGGTCTGGGAGTCTGGCTTCCGATGTGGGTGACTGGAGGGAGCAGCGAGCTCCGGGGGAAGGTGGGTCAGAGAAGCACCACATCACCAGCGTTGTGGGTCCCAAGGCCCAGTGGGCCACTCAGTGCAAACCTGGGCCCACACTAGGAAAAGGACAACTAGCAGATGTCCTGTTGTGGGGACGAGAGGCAGTGACGCTCCGTCTGAAGGGCCGGATGTTGGTAAGGGGCAGGGCAGCCCATTCAGGCGGCTCCCGGAGCAATACTGTCTCAGGGACCAGGCTCAGGGCCCTGCCAGCACCTGCTCCCTGGAGGGGCCTGGGGCAAACCTGCCAAGTGCTTGACACATGTGCGTGGCTGGTCAGACCTCACAGCCTTGCCCAGCTTTTTAAGAATAAATTAAAGACAAGCAAGGCCAGGACTGGTGGCTGTGGAGCAGCACTCTGGTTCCCGATCCCTCCAATGGATAGAGAACCTTGTCTCTCGATCTGATTGGGAGGCGAGTCTCATCTGCTGACAAAGCACTGCCGTGCCTGACTTGGAGTAAACACCCGGATAGAGAGGGGCCAGCGGGGACTTCAGGGAACTCACGGAGCACGTTGGAAGACTCTTGTCCTCACTAATAAATGTTGTCTGCGCACTTTGTAGCATACCGCCTGCTAGCAAAGCCGCGGGAGGAGGCAGACGGCTCCTACTGATGGTTGAAGGCTGTGATGGTTACCAAGGGAACCTGGCAAATAGGAATGTCAACTTGGCCTGGATGGTTCTGTTCTCCCTGAATGTGTATGTGAAAATCCCAACACTCAGGTGATGGTACTAGGAGGTGAGGCCTCTAGGAGGGGCTTAGGGTAGATCCCTCATGAATAGGATTAGCCCCTTTTAAAGAGACCCCAGAGGGCTCCCTAAGCCTTCTCACCCTGTGAGGCGCCATCTATGAGCCAGAAAGAGGGTTCTGACTAGATTCCGAACCCGCCTGGCCCTGACCTTGGACTTCCCAGCCGCCGGCTCTGCGAGCAATGAACCTCTGTTGCTTCTAAGCCCCAAGCCTCTGGTATTTTGTTACAGCCCGAGGGGACTAAGGCAACCAGTCCTCAGTGGAGGGATGGGATGTGGGTGAATTGCTTAGATACTCTTACTCCCTCCTGACCTCTGAGACGGTGTGGGATCATGTGTGACTATCTCAGGGCGGTACTGGGGCAGAGCCTGACCGGAACTAACTGCAGCTAGAAAACATGGAGATGAAATGCCAAGGAAATGACCACAGTTAACAACACTGCGGAGTTTAAGACTGTGTGTAGCCCCTGTGAAAATACTTCAATGTCTGCTGAACCGGACGTGAGTGAACTGCAGCTGGTGCCAAACGCCCAGGACCTCTGCTTTCTGAGTCTCTTGAAACAGCATGTCCTGTTTTGTTTCCTCATTTTTAGGTTGCAGCTGCAGCTCTCCTTCAAGCTGTTAGCACTGACTTCCATGGGGCATCAGAGAAATACAAGGGCCTCTGAGCTGCTGGAGAACAGGGCAGCCAACAGAGAACAGATTTCCCTCTCTGTCTTTTTCATGTTTTGGTGAGTGGGTCTGGTTGTCAGAGGACAAAACTCAACTCTGGGGACTGGTACTAGATGGGGCTATGATGGAAAGTTTTGAAGAAAAAGGGGTTGGTCCAAGGAGATGATCAGACCTCAGGGAAAATTTAGGATTTTTAAGCTTTAACAACAGTTATAGTAGTGCGAGTTTTGCTCTTTATCTACTAGATGTATTTACAAACTTTTCTATAAACAGAAACACTGAACTAAGACCTATGTGCACGGCTCAGTACTACTACAGAAATTAAAGGGAGGAGGCAGAGAAAGCAAAAGACATAAATAAACCGGGGGCTCCAGGGCCACTCGTTGAGTTTCCAATACAACCCCGTTGCCTGTGTCCCTAGGACCAATGTGCTGAGTGAGCACTTGGTATTGGTAAAACATCACCTCTTCTCCCCAGTCTCTAAGTCTGGCTCCTATTCCCATCACTCTGCTCAAGTAGTTCTCTTTGGTGCAATAACATCATCTTTGTTTAAATCTCCCTTGCTTTATCTGCCCTCCTCATCAAGGTCAGCATCTTTCTTGTGTGTATTAGTCAGGATAGGCCAGGATATGCTGCAGTAACAAATAACCCCAAGATTTCAATGGCTCAAAACAATAAGGATTCATTTCATGCTTACATCACATGTCCATAACAAGTCAGCCGGGCTCAGCTCTGCATCTTCCTCCCTCTGGGACCCAAGCGCACTGAATGGTCGCTGTCTGGGATATTGCTGGATGTTGTGGCAGAGGGGACAGTGAGCTCTGCAGGGTTGCACACTCGTAGTGAAATGCTTTGGCTGTGAAGTAACACACTTCCACTCACAACTCATTGGCCACCTAATCACACGGTCTCACCCCAACAAAAGGAGCCAGAAAATTCAATCCTACTATATTCATGGAAGGTGGAGAGCAGAAAATATTGAGAATCTGATCAAAATCTCAGACATTTAATTGCATATAGAAAGACACCATCTCTCCAAACGGAGTGTTGGATCCCCAAAGCTTGTAGATTCTATGGTGCCTCCCAGCGGGCAGGACCGGGGTGGAGGTGACTGAGGGGTTACCTGTGGACACTGGGCATTGCACCTGGAGCCCAAAGCCTGGAGACATAGGAAGGACCTTTGGATCTGAGGGCAGTGGCGTCCAGCGCAGAGGTGACAAACACAGTGATCAGCACACACGGATGACGACACCGTGCTCACTGCCATCTTCCTGACCTGCTTCAGCGGTGGATACAGGCACAGCCCAGAGAAAGGCAGGCTGCCCGCCTTTCCAGGAAACCACAGCAAATTACTGATTTGCTGAGAATGGTAAGTAGGAGCTCAGAGTAGATTTAGAGAAGAAAGGGACATTTTTCTTACCTCGGTTTTGTAGAGCAGTTTGTGAACTTGTAGCTACGAGTTCCGTGTGACATTCTCAGCACAGGTGGGAAGTGCAACAGCAAACGCAGGCCCAGGCCGGTCGCCACGTCTGTGACAGCCTGGTCCCTGCAGGGGGATGGAGCCTTCTGAGTTGACTGAGCTGTGCACAGGACATTGGCAGGCAGAGACGCACTCACTGACGGCTAACAAGGAAGCAGGCTTGAGGAACCAGAATAATATCATTCATTATGTGGGGAACATTTATGATGCGCCAGGCACTGAACTCCTCTTTTACTCTACTAAGCAACTGTTGGCTAGGCGCTATCATCCCATTTCTCAGATGAGAAAACTGAGGTACAGGGCATTTACTAACCTGTACAACAGCAAACGACCTGTAAAAGCTGAGGTGACATTTGGAGCCAAGGTCCATCAGGTTCTAAAAGCAGATGGAGGTGTCAGTCTATCAGCCAATGTCACTTGAAGCTCAAATATAGCAGGTAAGGTCCCCTCCCTTTCCCACATGGGATGAGGGGGTTTGGCTCAGAATAGGGAACAGAGGGCTTCTGAGCATGAACTCTGGCACTGGCATCTCTCTGGGGCGAAGGCCGTCATTTGAGCCTGTTTCCCACGTAAAGGAAAGAGCATAGATCTCAAAGGATACCACGAGGATCAAATGGAATAAAGTGGTGAAGCACTTAGCCCAGCATCTGACATATAGGAGATGCTCAATAAATGATTTCTAAAACAACATAATGGCAATCATACAACAAAAGCAACAGCAAAAACCAGGCACTAATGCTCGAGTCTAATGCATTCCTGGAGTCTCACAGGAAGTAAATCCTGCGACCGAAAGCTTGGCCTTCGTGGGTGAGTACGTGTGGGGTGAGGCGAGCCAGCTTTCCTCCTTCTGGGGTATCTTTGCAACAGTGATGGCGAACCTATGACACGCGTGTCAGAGGTGACACGAGAACTCATTTTTTTGGTTGGTTTTTCTTTGTTAAATGGCATTTAAATATATAAAATAAGTATCAAAAATAAATCTTTGTTTTACTATGGTTGCAATATTAAAAAATTTCTATATGTGACACGGCACCAGAGTTAAGTTAGGGTTTTTCAAAATGCTGACACGCCGAGCTCAAAAGGTTCGCCGTCACTGCTTTGCAAAGTCAGCGGGAATCGGAGGCCACGCTTCTACTGGGATACAGTGTAGTGGGCACTACACTCACTTGACAGCTCCGAGGCCCCTTATTTTTCTTTTCAGTTGTGTGAACGTACAAACACTGTACAGTTTAAGAACACACGTGAAGCTGTTACGGGCCACTGCTCTGTCGGTCCCGGGGCCGCCCCCTGCAGGTGAGTGAGTGTCCTGCCGTCTTTCTGATCACAGACATCAGTCCTTGGCCCACGTATGTTAAAGCGATTTCTCAGATCACACAGGTTTCCTCACGCCTACACCTGGCTCCACCAACAGAAGCTCTTCTCCGGGGTTGGCATCTTTTTTAAAGACATTTCCAGCTCCCCTGCAGTGGCTTCTGCATCTCATTCCGTTCTTGGTAATTAGCTCTCTCACTGCACCCAGCCCTGTGGCTGCCTCCCTGCACCTCTGCAAAATCCCAGGCGGGCCCCTGCCTCAGCCCACGAGGACACTGCCAGCTGTGCACGCCTCCCTCCAACTTCCGCTTCAGAAAACACCCCGCTGCCTTCCACATCTGGCCATTCCTTAAGTGCTCCTCATAACAGCCGTGCCTCACTGAGACCCGCTCGGGCCTTTGCTGAGCCCGTCCCTCTGTGTTTCCTTGTTCTTGGACCTCATTACCCTCCCTCCCAACTGTGACCAGTTTGTCTGACGTCCCTGCCACATTAAGACGGTTGTTCCCAGCTGTGTATTCCGCAAACGTGTTGCTTCTCAGGCACAAGCTTGTTGCTCAGGATGCTCCTGCTCCCGTATCCTGCCAGGACGGCCGTTTTGCTGGTCTTCTCAGATCTGCCCCCGGTGGAGGGAGTCTAGCTGGCCTGAGTCCTGTCACCCTCTGTGCTTTACTGGGAAATGTGTGTCCCCTGGTCCCGGGGAGGCAGCCATAGCGAAACCTCAGGGCAAGAGTCCTGAGGACAACGGCCTGGGTCCACTCAGAGCCTGTGAGGCAGGAATCCAGTTTTTCCACCAACAAATAGTCACGGGTGAACTTCAGGCGCTGTGTAGCCAGGGAGGGGACAGTGAACAGTGACATACACCGTCCTGAGCTGCCAGAGGGCCCAGCTCAGAGAGAGCTGCAGAGGGCTGGGCTGAAGACTTCAGTCCTAGGTCCTGCAAGATGAGAGGCCTTCCGAAGTGAAAGGACAGCTGTGGCCGATGGAGAAGGAGAAAGGGGCCCTGGGAGGACAGTATCAGAGCGGAGGCTGTACGACTCTCCATCAGTGCTGGCCACTGCATGCACCCCGTGCCAGCCGGGCTGTGACGGGCAATTACATCTTTGACTGACTGAGTGGAGGCATTAGCGCAGATATCCATGGGGGTGACCTGACAGGGAGAATCATCAGGATTAGTTGCCAATTCAACTTGGCTGTGCTTGAGGGTTTCTTCCCAGGCCATCTGAAACATAAAACAGTGACTGACAAGAGGAAATATTCAGACAGGAGGTCCCGGAGAGGATCTGGGGCTCCCAGGACTGAGGTCACTCAGCAGGGGGCAGTGCCCCAGGTGGAGGTGGAGGGCCCCCGGTTTCTGGGTTCCTGGCCCTCTCAAGGGTTGTGCTGTGGGAGCTCAGCCGGTTCTCATGCCCTGTCCTATGAAAGCGATGAGTGTCCTCGTGTCTAGAGCCAGCCCACGCCCACCAGCACTGGCACATATATGGCTCAGGAAATGTTTGCTGAATAAAGAATACAAGAAAAACAGCACACCACGTTTAAGCTTCCAAATACTTTAATGTTCTTTTATTCTCACCAAGACCAAAGTTGTACAAACAGGTATCAAATTCTGGACCATTAGGGCGTGAGGAAGGGCCATGTGCATCAAAGTCCCTGCTGCTCTCCCCCCACCTGTGTTCAAGGTGTGTCGCAGTCAGCACACCGCTTTCTTCTGTGACAGATCACCCAAGGGTGCCAAGAGTACTTGGCGACCCTGGGACAGTGGTGAGGCCATGTGGCAGGGGCAGTGAGCACTCACACCACCCAGGAGCATTTCAGACATGGACTTGCTGGCTGGCACACACAGTGGGGATGCCATAGCTGCCCCTCTCCTAGCACTCAGCTGAGCAGATGGGGCTACTTCCTAAGGTGAGAAAGACCGAGGGTCTCACAGGAGGGTAAATGAGCACCTAAGTATCGTTCACACCCAATGTGTCTAGTGAGATGAAAAGTTTTCTAGCTGCTATTTTCTCAGAAAGTGTGGGGAGAAAATCAAGAAGACGACCGAATCACCTTTCATTCTGCCATTTTTGTCATTAATTTGATGGCTCTTGGTTTTGATACGGCAGAAATAAAAATTAAAAGGTAAAAGACCAACTCAGAAGCTGTGGACGAGCCACTGCATATAAAACACAGAGGGCATGCCTGGCCAATGAGGCTCAGTGATTGAGCATCAACCTATGAACCAGGAGGTCACGGTTCGATTCTGGGTCAGGGCACATGCCCAGGTTGCAGGCCCGATCCCCAGTAGGGGGCGTGCAGGAGGCAGCCAATCAATGATTCTCTTTCATCATTGATGTTTCTCTCTCTCTCTCCCTCTCCCTTCCTCTCTGAAATAAAAAAATGAAACAATCAACAACAACAACAACAACAACAACAAAACACACACAGAGGGCTCTCCCCAGCCCAGAGGCGCTCCTGTGCTGCTCAGGAAAGTTTGCTGAGAGCTCCATCCAGCAGAGAAGCCACTCATTTGATCTTGGCAACTGAGACAGAAAACAATGCACATGCACTTATTTCACTGAACTGAAACTGACAAGGTCAAGAGGGTAAGATCCCTACTGTTCCTGCAAGAGAACCTGTGAAGCAGATTTAGGAAGAGACTGAGGCTTAGGTAGCAGTCTGCCTCCCAAAGACTGCTGGGCAGTAGTAACTCGTGCCTTTATTTTCTCAGAGTCCCATTGACACAACCTTCCTCTCGGTCCCACCCAAGTCCCTTTGGAATCGACCTCATCAAAGTAGATGTTAAATCAAAACATTCTGTACTGCAAACTCCCTTTGGAGTGTATATGAAAAGCCAAAACTGAAGAGGAAAAAAATCCTTACACCTTCTCTCCACTAAAGCATCTCTCCACGACGACAGCTCAGAATATACCAAATAACATGCCAAAGAAAAAAGTAAGTATAAGTTTGACTAAATAACCAGAAGTGACCACCCCCCACCCCTGACCCCACGCAGTACCCCCCTCCCGCCCTGCTACACCGTGGTTATCTTCTTATCCTTGGTGGCCTGCTTGATGGCGGCCTGCTCACAGATGATCTCCTTGAGCCGCTGCAGCCTCGTGTTCTGGGTGGTCTGGTCTCCCACGCCCGTCTGGCTGCGGTGCAGCAAGGTCAGGGCATGGATGTACTCCAGCTCCGTGTACTTCACGCCCTGGTCCACCACCAGGTTCAGGAGCTCGTCAGCCGTGTTGTACAGCATCTCGTAATACTGCCTGAGGAGGAAGAAGAACACTGCTCACCATCTCCTGAGTGATCTGTGTGGCTTTAGTGGTCATGGATCTGCTGTTTATAAATGACTTGGTTTATTTATTCACTAAACATTGGTTAATCACTGGGTGTTGTTCTGGGCCCTAGGAATATGATAGATAATGAGACAGACCCGATTTCTGTCCGCTTGGAACTCACTGAACCTCTTCATGACAATAGGAAGCCCTAGGAGATCTCATGTCTTTCAGAGTTCAATCAAGACTTCCTCCTATTGTGCATTTATCTCCAAAGAAAGAAAAGCAGGGCACAAAACCAAGAGGGAGAAAAACAATCATCGGGTGGGCAATGCCAACAGTGTTTGTCTCATTCAATTCTTCACTCATTGCAGGCTCTGTGCAATGCTTGGTTTTCTCCTCTAAAAGTGGGATAATAATAGTACCTACCTCTTAGGATTATTGGAAAAATTAATCAATCTATATAAAGCACCTAGAATGGTGCCCAACACAATTATACATGCTCCATAAACATTAGCCGTTAGAAAATAATAACAATAATGTATTAACAGCAATGCAATAATGGTAATCGTATACAATGATGAGCAAGCCATGGTCTCTTTCCTCAAATGGCTCAGAGACAAGTAGGAAAGGTAATGAGAAGCAGAGAAATCATCACTGCATTTTTGCTGACAAGTTCATTTCCACGTGCTGTCATTTCTCCTTGCGGCACCTAATGAGCTGTGATTATCCCCTTTCTCAGATAAGGAAACTGAAAGCACAGAGGAGTTAGGGGGCTTGCCCATGTCAGAGACAGCGAGTGACTGTGCCGGGATAGGAACCTGGGTTTCTGACTCTCAGTCCGATACTCTTTCTTCAAGGACATAGCCAAGAAGAGCTTGCCAAGTGCCACGGGGAGGTGTTAGTGCCTGAGGAAGGGGAAATCACATCTCGCTGAGGGGCGGGTGAAGAATCCAGGAAGTCTTCGTGGGGTAGGACCCTGCCAGGCAGGGTTTACAGGGAGCAAATTCTAGATTAAGGGGAACGAGAAGAGCATGAGCAAAGGCAGGGCCGGGGGGCCTGGGTAGCCTGCGAAGTGTGGCTGAATGACGGGGAGTCGCAGGAAAAGACAGAAAGTCAAAAGGTAGAGAAGAGAGTCTGACATCAGGCTAGTTGAGTTGATAAAGGGCCCCTCCCCATTCCCAAGGCCCCACTGAGGAGAGCAGAGGCGCTACTCCCAGTCCATCTTCTGGACGATTAATGAGATGGTACGCAAAGCGGTCGGGGAGGGGACTTGGCCAGGACTGAGGGGACAGACCAAGGTAGCGGGTTCAAGGAACCTCAGGATTGAAGGGATCTTGTGGGTCTATCAGGACCCCCTGCTCAGAAATCTTCACTCCTGGGCTTGGGGCCTTGGATTTGTTTCTTCTTCATCAGCAGAAGCTTGAAAAAATGGGTGTCCTAGGGAGAACTAAGCCCTCCTGGGGCAAGGAAGCCCTCTGGGGTTCCATAAGCTCAAGAATGTTTTATGAATTGCCGGTACAATGAGACGGGTCATTGAGAGCCCTGCTGTCTTCACAGGGCTATTTCCTTTTCCTGCTCTGCCAACCTCCTGTTCTAAATAAAATACTCTGCTTAAAAAGAAATAGGGTAAGGAATTCTCCTTTGTGACTATGCCCTACATAGTGGCTGGAATGGAAAGTGCTCATCTTAGACGGCGAGTGCCTGAGTGACTCCTGGCAGCAACTCGTTGAACATCCTGTGCAGGGTCCTCTTGGGGCCGATTCTCTGTAGTGGTTTCAAATGGGTGTTCCGTTTAACCTCCCGGACCCACGTATTCAGGAATCAATGCTCAAGGATAACCTTGAATGCAGACAGAGGCACTGCTGAGAGAAGGGACATGTGCTTTCTCACCTCCAGAGGTCTGGGGCCCAGTACTGGCTCAAGTCAGAAACTTGTTTGAAGTTTCATGTTAAGCATAAAATCCACATGACCTACTCCCCCTCCATAACAAATCTGCTGTAATTAAAAAAACACAAACTAATTTATAAAGACCCAATGCTGTAGGAAGAGGCATCCTATTTACCCGGTGGCTTCACACATCTTCTGGCTTCCTCCCCGTTTGGACAAATGAGGCCCGCCTTATCTAATTCTGTTTCCCTTGCATGCACAGGTGAGCCAGGGACTGCCCATTTGTAGAACTAAGCACACATTTAAAAATGTCTCAGGAAGAACACAGGTTCAAATCTAGATCTACAGATGGAATGAGAGAGAATTGGGGCCCGGGTTTCTTTCAAAGCTCCAAGGGACTAGGTAGCTGCAGTTCTACACTGGAGGTTCCCACACTGCAGAGCGCCTGGGGAGCGTGGGAAAAGTACCGGCTCTGAGGCCCCTCCCCAGGTCCTCCTATTCCCAAAGGTTCTGAGGCTGGGCCAGGAGGCTGCGCAGGGTCTGCTTGGTGTGGGAACAGATGCAGAACCCTGCCCATCTCCTTGAGCCAAGGACCAATAGCATTAGGGAAGGAGACAGAAGCTGTAAGTGGGCTGTAATGCTTTTCAATGAGATGAAACCAAAAGAATCGGGTTTCTTTGTATTATGATGCTGATATTTTCATCATTTATCTTAAGAAGTATCATTGAACCCATGAGATCAGATGAAATTGTATTTCTCTTGAAAGAAATCAGATGAATTGTTTCCAGAGGTGAATGGCTGGTTTTCTACAGAGACCGCTATTCCACGCTGGGAACAAACAACGAAAGGAAGAGGCCCGGATTTCTAGTCGCGGGTCCCCCAGTGTGATGAGTGATAAAGGACATGCCACCCAGGCCCTTAATGTTGCAATATCCTCTGTGCAATGAAGATCTTTATAAATCCCAGAATGACACTCTGGCGGGGACTGAGAGACTAAAAGAGTCCTCAGGAGCCTCGGATAAACAGCGCCTCGGAATCGCGAAGCTGAGTTATTAAACAAAATTGACAGGTAACTGATGGTGTATTTTCTGTAGTTAGGGGAAAAAAACTCCCCGTAACCACGATGATATATTAGATCATAAAGAAACATAAATATTTAAAGCCAGAATGAAATTCATTCATCTTTCAGAATAGCACCCAGTCGCAAATAGTACTAAATCAGCCCAGCAGTGGGGAGGTGGAGAAAGGGTGCCATAAGGTGCCCTGAGGAGAAAATAGGAAAGTGCCCCAAACTACACAATTAGAATGAGCTTCTATGATAAACATTGCCATGCTGAAATGAAATCACGCAAACCAACTGGGATAAATAATTTATCAGCACTTATTGAGGCCTCGGGAAAATGAAAGCGTGATCTTTTATCACCAAGTGTTAAAACAGCAGCCCTGGCTTCCCAGGCACGTTTTACGGTAGATAGCACTTGACTTAGCTGCTGGGATGGGATTGCATGCTGCCATGAGTTTGACATACTTGGTTTAGACCCTTTTGGCTCATGACTTGTGGAGCGAGTCTCTCCATAGCCCATAACATCACAGGGCCAATGGCTAGACCTAGACCAAATGTCCCCTTCTGGAAACCGGAGTATATTGTCTTCCTGATGGGTGGGACATCTTGCGAGAGGAAGTCCCTTCTTGTGCACATGGTAATATTAATAATAATATCTACCTTTTAGCTCCATTAACACAATCCACCCTTGGGTGTAGGTACTGCAGTCATCTATTATTATTTTTAAGTATTTTTATTGATTTCAGAGAGAGGAAGGGAGAAGAGAGAGATAGAAACATCAATGATGAGAGAGAATCATTGATTGGCTGCCTCCTGCACGCCCCCTACTGGGGATCAAGTCTGCAACCTGGTCATGTGCCCTTGACTGGAATCAAACCTGGGACCCTTCAGTTCACAGGCCGATGCTCTGTCCATTGAGCCAAACCAGCTAGGGCCAATTATCCATTATTTACAGACTATTGGCGTGGTGCACGATTCATGCACATTGAAAGAAAATCAATTAGAAGAAATATTTTAATATCACTATTTCCCCTTTCTCTATAATAGAAGTGTCAACCAAATTCACGGTCAACAATGACAGATCGAAACACACATGTGCGATTGGCGCCAGCGAGAGCTTTATAATGTATCGCACATGTGTGAGTCAATGTTTATTTTTAAATTTCCAGTGTGTGTCATATGTACCAGCCGGCTGGTTGGTGGGACGGACATCCGGTCGGTCACTTAGCCTTTTCTATATATAGATTGCCAGTGCATGTCATATGTGCTGGCTGGTCAGACGGTTGGATGGGTGGACAGTCGGTCACTTAGCCTTTTATATCTATAGATGAGCAAACAGAGCTTGAGCAAGTGATTTGTCTGAGGCCCCGAATGGAGGGCTTTGAACCCCGGACTCACTCCAAAGCCACCAGAATACAGAAATATCTGAAACTGTAAAAAGCAAAAGTACTAATTTCAAAGAATACTTGTGTAGCTAATTCATTTTTAGTATGATTTAGGAAATATGAATTGAATAAAATTCGCATAATGACTCAACTCTCTGCCTTCTATTGTATGGTGGCAATACAAGCTAGTATTTTGGCAATTCAAAATTCACTTCCACACTCTGCAGGTATAGTTGAGTAACAGTGGGCTTGATCTGGGAATTCAGTGCTCTAAACCAAATAACGAAGTCACTTTGTAAATCCAGCATTCAGAACTCACAGGAAAGCTTTTCGGCCTGTTCATTCATTTTGTCACCTCCCTTTACTCCTCCCTTTTTGCCCCTCCAAGCTAGTAATGGACGAGGTGACCTTTCTTTCTAAAAGCTGGCTGCCCTTCTGACTCATTACTTCCCCCAGGAAGGGAGAGAATTAAGTGATTTCACTGTAAAGACTTTCTCATTTAGTCCTTCTGAGATAAAGAGTGTGTTAATGTCAAGAAGAGACTTAGGCTCTGAAGTTGGCTTTTTAAAGTTTTAAAGAAAGAACAATTTACCGGAATATAGCTCAGTAATAACTGCTGCTCCTCATGTGCCTTTTAGCCAATAGTTGCAGCATTTTGAACACTTAAATAAAAATCCAGTTGTAGACGTGCCAATGAATTATCAGTTAAAACATTCAACTCCTGTTTTCCTGCTCACTCGGTGGTACATGTGACAATAAACAGGGAGATGGAAAGAGAGAAAAGAAAGGAACTGAATAATCTATAAGCTAGATAATCATCCCATAAATAATTGAGAGGTAGTTACAGCCGAAAGACTTGGGGAAATAAAAAAACACTCCGGAGACCACCTACAGTCAGATTCTCGTGAACTCTCACTGCCCGACCAGCTGTGTGACCTTGGGCAGATGCTATCAGCTCCTGGAACCTCCGCTTCCCAAGAAACACAAAGAGGCTAGAGCAGGTGCTGCTTAAGCACCAGCATTTTTGGATTTTAAAACCTTTACAGCATCCTCTGCCTGGTCCTTTAAAATCGTGGGCTTCCACCAGAATTATCGGTGCCGATTTCCCCGAGCCGTGACTGCAAGATGCTGTAGCTGTGGATCTGAAAACATTCTGAACCAGCGGAAACTTAGCTGACGGCGCCTCCCAGACCACAAGTAACCTGGATGGCAGTCCCGTGTGACGGAATACATTCATTTATGGAAAAAGATAATGTGATTGCTCTCATTTGCCTTCCCCTTCTAAGAGCTTAGAGTTTCTCATAGACAAGACTGAAAGTGCCAATCTGAAATAGTTAATGAAGTTAGTTACTTTCATTTTAGGAATGAGAAAACTAAGACAGAGAAAAGTGAAAGCATTTTTCGAGAGTTGGGGGCAGAATTAGATTTAGATGCTATACGGGGCTCAATTCTAACACTCCCGACAACAGGTGGGGCAGGGTTTTGTTCTGGCCAGGCCACTCCAGAAGCAAAGGGAAGTATGGCCTTTAGAAGCATCAGTGTGAAATTCCCTCCCCTGGCGGAGATCCGGAGGTGAAGAGAGCTGGGGGTGTCTCTGGAAGGCTGGCACGGGCTTCCTCCATGTCATTTACCCCTATTTTCTTCATATAAAGGGACACGCACACACACACACACACACACACACTCACTCACTCACTCACTCACACACACACACACTCACACTCACACACACACACACACACACACTCACACTCACACACACACACACACACACACACACACCAGGGCCCTTGGTCAGTGGCATGTGCTTAAGTGGCAGTCACCTACTGGCCTGGTTCTGACACTCCCCACGCTGCAGCAGGATGGGGGTGTCTCGCCTGGGAAGACACTAACAGTTAAAGCAGCTGGGCTCAGCCCTGCTGCGAACGCATCCTGGTATCTTTCCTAGCTGCAGCCACAGCCTTGCCTCATTTCTCTTAAAACACACACCCACAATCACTCGACACCAAGGAATTCCTCTGAGACCCACCCCTGGAGATGGTGACCTCTCCCAAGCTCAGTAACACTTGCGGAAAAGGGGGAAAATTGCTTTTTGCTCCCTTAGCTACAAACTCTGCTCCCCACCTCTGGAACACATCCTACATTTATAAAGAACTATGGTTGAAATTTCCTCTTCAACAATGCAAGGATTCATAGTCACTCTCTGCTGCATCAGATAATTTTTTAAATTAAGTTTTCTACAACAGGGCTGGGAGAAGATCTGCATTTTAAATTCAGCACAATTAAAACAGTGTCTCTCTGGTCTGGGCACTGCCTTTGGTCAAACTCCAATTGTATGAATAATTATTCCGTCCATTAAGAAGTCTGCCCAACTTCTCCTCCCATTTTGAAGGTTTTAATAAATATTGATCAGGCACGTTTCTGTTTGCACTTGCCAAAGCAATTCTGATGGATTCATCTTCTGATGTTATCAAATAATGAAATATGAAAGAGTGAATAGAATTACCCTCTTGTTCTGTGATTTTTTATTTAGGTCCTTCATTTTACTTTCATAATTGCATTTGTCTTATACTCCTGTAAATGTTCGTTTGATTATCAAAGGGTGAGTCCAGGTTGGTTAAGGAGAGCTGTTCTGTGCTAAATATCACTTTAGAGAGTCTTTTCCATTAAAAAAACCCCAAATTATCTAATAGCACAGGTTGATAAAAGGACCTCGTATTATGCAGTTTGGTGGCCTCAAAGCTACATGATTTTTACCTGTTAGCACATGGCCCTTATTGGATATTATCTGTTAAACTATATATTCTCAGATTAGTGATCTGGGAAACAACTGCTGGGATATGCTGAATAAAAATAATTCAGATGCCCTGTGGTCTTTCAGTGTGAAGTAATGAAATGGAATTATTGTCTGGCTGGTGTGGCTCAGTTGGTTGAGTGTCGTCCTATGCACCGAAGGGTTGCCAGTTTGATTCCCGGTCAGGGCACATGCTTGGGTTTGGGGTTTGATCCCCAGTCAGGGAGCAAACAGAAGGTGACTGATCAATGTTTCTCTCTCACGTTGATGTTTCCCCCTCTCTCTCCCTCTCCCTTCGTCTCTCTCTAAAATCAATTAAAAAATTGAAGTGGAATTATCAATAAATAATGCAAAGAATTTTTTCAAAGGACAACCTAGTATTATTACTAGTGTTTAGGGAGCTCTAATAGCATTTTAAATGCTAATATAATGCAGAAAGGTATAGTCCTTGTTGCAAGAAGCTTCTTTTATCTACACTTAAAAAAAATCCAATCCAATCCAGGCCCAGATCAAAGGTATCTGAGGCACTAGGCCAATGCTCTCATGGAAAGTAAGGTAAAACTGGGGGTTACTAGCCACCCAGCCCACCCATACGACCCCCAAAGAGTCGGAGGGCCCTAGAGAAGGTGCAGACCCAAGCTCGCTGCTCTAGGTGACTCGCAGAGTGAGTGACGGGATGGAGAAGTGAACGGGTGACAGTGTTGGGTTTCTGTGTTTACAATATGGAGATCCTTCTCCACCTGTGATTGGGGAGACAGGTATGGACTGCATGGCTTTGCTGGGAAAACCTGACCATTAGAGCATCATGCCAGTGAGGTCAGGGTGAGGGCTGGTTCTGGTAGGTTCCAGTTCGTTCTATTCTTGTGCCACTGCCTCTGCCTCTGGCCAGCAGCTCACAAATGTGTGAAGCCAAGGACTGGATGGGGTTGATGAACAGTTCACTGCAAGCGATTATCACTGCCAGGGGTGCTAGACGCAAAGACTGCTTGCTATTCAGCCATTAGTTGGCTGAGTTAGTCAAACCCGACTCCTGACCTTTTGGTCCTAGTTAGAAATCCTAATCCATGTCTCTTGTTTGTTCTAAGAGATTTCTCTACTTTGCCGAGGCAAGAGACCATATCTTTTAGGACTGAAGAGCCAGAAAGGAAATGATTTTGGCAGAGAAACAAAAAAATCAGCAGATTATTAGAAAAGTGTGAGCATATGCAAATCGGTAGGTTCCAATGGCAAAACCTGACATGTTTACTAAACCTTTATGGTTATTTATGAAAGAGAGAAAAATCGAAATAAAACAAAGCTGCAAAATGAGCCACCTGAGATCCAGGGACACGTGACTCAGGATGTCAGTTAAAAAAAATGATAGACTAAATCAGAAGGAGCTAATGGAAATATGCAGAGCATCCAGCAGGGTTTAATTAAAGACCCAAACACTCTGCCAATGGGTAGCGTGTGAGTCTGGGAGATGAAAAGACCACTGTGGGTGATATATATTTGGATGTCAGCGAGTCATTTTGCACAGTGCCTCTAAAAATATTACTAGCAAAATGAATTTAGTCTGAATGGCTACCCCTGATATGACATGGGCTGAAAAACAAACAAAGGGTAGTGATAAAGGCAAACCAATTCATTCAGAAGAGAAAGCAGCTGGTGAATGCTGAGGACACTGGCTTATAACTGACCTCACTTAACACCTTAATTAATGTGCAAAAACATACAGAGTGCTGGAAGCCGCATATGTTACCCAATGGGGAAAGGCCGTGAACAGAGAAAAAGAAAGAGAAATATTGTAAGGACCCCAGAGCAGCCCAAGTGCATTTGTGTGGAAGAAATTCCAACCTCCTATATCCCATAGCTGGGAGAAGCTTAGAACAGCACTGGTAAACATGGTCCATGAGGGTGTATGTGTGTGAGGTAGAGGGATGTCCCCAGAGCATTTTCTTACTTCCTGTGAAAAACACTGCTGGTTACAGGACAAGGAGGTGATGACCATCTCTGTTCTTGTACTTCACAGTTGTGGACGGCTTTCTCCCATAAGCCATTTGAAAGGAAATCAGAAAAGAGTGCCAAATGGGATTAAAAGGACAGAAGGTTGGAGGAAAATAGAAGCATAAAAGAGATTCAGTCCCGTTTTTGCTCAAATGTCAGCTTATCTGTAAGAGAGGGCATTGGGAGGGAGAAGTTTTCCCTGACCACCTTATCTAAAACTAGAGGCCCGATGCACGAAAATTCATGCAAGAGTAGGCCTTCCTTCCCCCGCTGCCGGCACCTGCTTCCCTCCGGCACCCGGGACCCGGGCTTCCCTCCTCTGGCTGCCCACAGGCACCCAGGACCCGGGCTGGCTTCCCTCGGGTCGCCCGCAGGCACCTGGGCTGGCTTCCCTCCGGCCCTGGCTTGGTCAGGAAGGACATCAGGAATGACATCCAGAAGATGTCCAGTCTAATGAGCATATTACCCTTTTATTATTATAGATGATACCTGCCCTTTGTCATCAAGCTCTGTCCCTTTTCTGAGTTTTACTTTTGTTTTTAGCTCTCACCTCCATCTAAAAATGTATCTTTCCAAAAATATCTTAAGATATATTTTATAAGTACAAAGTACATATTTGGTAAGTATACTAGTATGTATAAAGCTAGAGATGTGGGGTAATGCAGTGGTTAGCTAAGAGCCTGGATTCAGGAACCGGGGGCTGGACTCTGACTATTGGTGTGATCGTGGGCTATGTATTCATCTCTCTGTGCCTTCTTTTCATTTGAGAAAGGAACTAGTAACGGGGAGGGGGGTATTATAAGGATTGGGTGATGAACAGTGGCTGCAATAGAGTGTTTATTACACAAATACGTGTCTGCCCCACCCCTTCGTGGAGAAGGGCTGGACTCTGTCACTCCTTGTTACCCGCTGGCCTGAGAACAGGGCCCTGAGTGGTGTTGAATAAATCAAAAGGAATGAATGAATGAAAGAGCCAACAGTCAGTAAATCTCGCTGAGTGGCACAATGCAAACAGTTATCTGATTCTTTGACGCTGGAAAGGAGGAACCATGGCTAACAGCGGCTCCGTGTAAGGGCCACAGTACTCTGGTGCTGTTCTGAGCAGGAGGTGTGGGGCGCCTCGACGCTGGGATAACTGGATGCAAATGGAAAAGGGGAGCACGGAGGGAGAGATGCACTTCTGACTGAGGATCTGCAATCCTCCACTTATCTTTCCTTCTCTGGGGGAAACAGACATGAGACCTTGGCTGTTTCTTGGCCTGTCTGGACTTCAGCTTCCTCAGTCACCCCATGAGATGAATGACACCACTTTCAGGTTAGGCCTGAGGATGAAAGCAAACGGTCGGCAGGACACTTGCTATGTAACAGTGGAAAGGAGAACAGCTCACTGGTCTCGTGCTCGTTACCGGCCACCTGTGTAAGTTCTTCCTTCACAACTGTGTGGGGTATCATTTCCCCTACACGGCACCGGTTTTTATCAGTCCTCCCTCTCCACTGGGAAGAAAGGTTCATTTTCTTTCTTTCCTAAGATTAACCCTATGCCTTTGATCCCAATGCCTCCCAACGCTTTTAGGACCCTGCTGGGGTTTTTTTTTGTTTGTTTCAATTCCTGTGTCTGGTATCTACCCCTGAAAACAAAACAAAGCCAAACAACTGACCCCAAACCTTGCACTCCCCCATCTCATTGTTTCTTTTCTTCTTTCATTGTTGATTTCTAGAAAAAAATCATTTTTATGCCCGAAAGCCGCCATTCTGTCTGAAATTATATTTATAAAGGTCACCAATGACACCCTAGTGCAAAAACACAATGGCCTTTGCTTAGCACCCCCCCCCCCCCCCCGGACAGTTCTCCATCCTAAAGTCAACTCGCACGGAGCCCCGTTAGTTAGGCCCCTCCCAGCTCCCACAGCGACTTTGGTTTTTCACTGGCCCCTCCCCGGTCTGCCCACTGAGGGCATTCCTGCCAGCCAGGCGCGGGCCCTCTGTCTTTTCTTTGCTTCCAAAAGTCTTCTCTGTACATGAGATGTTTTCTCTTTCTCTCTTAAGATCTGGTCTCTTATCAGGTTTGCCTCAGTGGATAGAGCATCAGCCTGCAGACTGAAGGGTCCTGGGTTGATTCCGGTCAAGGGCACATGCCTGGGTTGTAGGCTCAATCCCCAGCGGGGGGCATGCAGGAGGCAACCGATCAATGATTCTCTCTCATCATTGATATTCCTATCTCTTTCTCCCTCTCCCTTCCTCTCTGAAATCAATAATACACACACACACACACACACACACATACAATCTGGTCTCTTAATATCAAAGCTTCATTTTCTCCGATTTGCAGACATTTTTACCAGATGCCTTATCAGGTAGCCCTCCGACTTCCAAATTTTGCTTAACAGAAGTATAGTTTGCAAAACCTCAAAATAGTAACATGGGGGTGTTAAAAGGATCAAATGAAGAACCATGGCTGGGATGAGTAAGTGCTGTGTGAGTGTCTACTATGTAAATAAGCTCACTTTTGAGTTTCTGCTCTTCCATCTCCTTTGATGATGATCCCCAGGTCTATCATTATAGCATCTTTTGTTCATTTCTTCTTTCCACTCGCAGCATCACAGACCTTAATCACTGCTCATTGGGCTATTACAACAGTCGCCTAATTCAGTCTCACACAAGCATTAACTCCTCCCAGGCCAGTTTAACAAGAGCCACAACCACAACTTGTGTGTTTACTAGTGCTAATAGGGTTAAGCCCAGACTCTGATACCCAAGGCCTTTTAAAGATCTGGCCCCCAGTCCACCTTTCCTCCCACTTTTCCCCTGCATCAACCTGCTATTTAAGCCAAACTGAGCTACTCACGGTTCCTTGAACACTCTGTGTCTGTGTATCCAAAACCCAACAACCTTCAAGACTCCCGAAACCCTCTGTCCTCTATGAGCTATCTGAGCCGTTCTCTCTTCCGTTACTTACTGCATGGGTCACCCTTAACATGTATCATTCAGAGAAGTGTCTGGTTTTTAAAAAAAATTATTTTTGACATGGTGATACAATACAGAAAGGTATAGGTATGTTATTACTTACATAAACTTGGAAAAGTTACTTGACTTTTTTGGGCCTCAGTTTCCTTATCCATACAATGAGGATATTGATAGTACCTACTCATAGGGTTGCTAGGAGGAGTAAATGAGTTAATATCTGTAAAGTGCTTAGAACAATGCCTGGCACCTAATATATTTTTATATATTTGTTAAATAAATTTGATAAATAAGCAAACAAAACAGAAATAAAACATAAGGTAAACAGTGCAAAGTCTCTCTCCCACTCCTGTCTGCTGTCCCCAGTGTCTAGATGTCCTTCCAAATACATTGTATACCTACACAAGCACAGCACCCACACCCCCCACACACACAGCATGTAAAGAGAAATGGTGTTTACACGCTCCACTGCACTTTGCGTTTTCCACTGAACACTAGATCTTAGAGATGGTTCCATTTCAGTCCACATCAACTTGACTTATTCTTAATGGCTGCAGAGAATTCAGCTGTATGGATGTACCATAACGTATATTTATTAACTTCTCCCAGACCGCAGCCTTCTTGACGAAAAAGACTCTGTCTTATGACTCTGCAGCATCCTCTGTGCTGAAATAGTACCTTTAAAAATTCCTTTTCCATGTGTTTATTTGCTCAACAAATATTTAAGCATCAATTATGCAACAGGGAGTATATCGTAGGTACTGTGGATACAGACGCGAGTAAAACCTAGTCCTTGCTCTCTGGAGGTAGAGTCTGGTGTGGCAGGAGCCGGGCAATTGCAGCAATGTGACAGCAGCTTAAAAAAGGTACAAACGAGACTCTGAGACCAACAGGAGGGGCTATGCACTTAGAGCACTCGGGGAAGACTTTGTGGGGGAGATATTCATGATGAGGCGAACATGAGAGAAAGTACTCGAGTGAAGAAAATGGGATGTGTGAAGTGTGTGGGGAAGTAGGAAGAATGTAGTTTTGGGGGGAACTGCAAATGGTTTACTTCTCACTGGAGCGCAAGTGAGAGGGGAGGAGGAACAGGAGCTAGCAAGGTAAACGCTCCAGCTCTCGGTGAGCCTGCTGTCAGGCCCGAGACTGTGGGCTTCCATGCGAGGTGGAAGAGGGGTGGGGGGCGAGACTGCTTAGAGTTGTCAGCCCTGCATCAGCCTGGGTGGCAAGACAAAACAATGATCTATTATTACCAGGCTTTAATGAAAGAAGATGCTTTAAGACTCCTCAAGTAGAAAAGAAAGAATCTCAGAACTAAAGGTCCATGTTTTCTTTTATGAGAAACTCACAAACTTACTACACGGTCATTATTTCCCTAACTTTCCCGGGGATGAGGACAGCTGACACCCTGGCACTTGGGAAAAATTCTGTAATTGATGTGGAGGAATCTGAAGACAGAGGGTTTTAGGGAGTCGGCCGTGAGGCCACGTGTGTGTCCTCAGGGTGGAGGACACAGTCTGAGAAGCAGGAGCGCCTTCAGGCTGTGGGACCACCCAGCTTCTCCTTGTCGCCCAGCTTCTCCTTGTCGCCCAGCTTCTCCTGTCAGAGCGTATCATTCTTTAGGCTTCCTCACCACTCCATGATACTGAGCTGGACAAAGTCAACCTCAAAGAGAGAGAAGTGTGCAAACTTCTCAGCAGAAAAACATGTCGAGGCTGTCACCTCTAGTACCTTCTATCAACAGGGCCGTGGGACTATTGCAACATGCACAGCTGGACTAAGACAAGGCTGAGAGGACAGGGAAGGCTGGCAGTGGGAACAGACGAGAGCAGGAGGCACACCTTTTACCCAGAGGCACCTCCATCCCTATCCCTCCACTGGTCTGGTGAAACGTGAGGGAGGGAGGACCTAAGATGCACATAACTGTACGCGTATATACAATTATAAGTGAGGAGTACCATCACTATCTTGTTTAATCTCTTGACAAGCACACACAGTGGCTTGATGACCTTAGTTTGGCAGATAAATAGAGAGTCTGAGAAGAAGGCCACAGTGTCATGTGACTGACATGGGATTCTTCACTAGTTACGGGAGCTCCTGGGAATTCCATACCACACAGCGAGAACTTAACAGCAGATCCTTAAGTTTAGCATCAGATTTAAGTCCGGGGAGGGTATCTGGAGTAAAATGAGATGTAACAGGGTAAAATTAACCACAGGAAAATACGTTCTGTGAGTCAGAGAAAATGGGGGATGAGGGACAGAATAGCACTTTTTTTAAAATGGCCCTTTCCATATAAAAAGACTAGTACAGAGACACAGCAATGCTGCTCTCCTAAGTCTATATGTATAGAAAAGGCCTTTAATGGGAAAATATATATAGCATTTGCATCCTTTTTTTAGAAAGAAGAAAGTATTGGATTTGAAAGGGCAACTTATGAGAGAAGGTCTTTAATGCCTCTATTTAAATGCTAATGCTAACCTATAGCTCCGGACCACACAGAAATGAAAGATTTTGAAAGACCAAAAAGTGAATTTAAAAGGAAACCTTAATTCTTGAAGAAGGGATTTTTTTTAAAAAAAAAATTTTGAAGGGAAGCGAACACATGAGATTTCATGAGAGGCACACGCTTCTAATGGGGGCAAAATCCATGGGCCGCCCAGCAGGTGAGTGTGAATGGAGTTTCCCCTCAAAACCTGGCCTTGGAGCTCCAGGTCTGCCACAAAGTGGACTGGGAAGGGGATGCTTTTTCAGCCAACTGAGCGGCCTCCGTTAGAGCCGGCGCTGAGGGAGCCCTGCTGACTGGGGGGGAAGCTGGAGACCCAGGTGAGCACAGGCCTGGGGTCACGTGGCCCGGACAGGGCGGACACAGCCAGGGCCTCCAGAGAGTGTCAGTGCCGCTGGATTTCCCGCGGGAACAGCAGCAGTGATGAGGCGCAGCGCTGGGGAAAGGTCTGTGGGAATCAGAAGCAGGATTAAGGCTGGGAGACCGCGGGCTGCACGCGGTGCCAGGGAAACCAGCTCACCAAATGAAATGAAATGAAATGAAATCTGGAAATTGCTGGGCTGGGGGAAATGACTAGGAAGGGGGCCCAACGAAGCTTCTGGGGGGTTCTCATATTTTACATATGTTTATCTGGGTGACGGCAATCAAGATGCATAGTTAAGATTTGTACCGTTTCCTGTATGTATGCTATGCTTCAGTAAAAACATATTACTTTCTCCTCCTAATCCCGCCTCCAGAAAAACACAAAAGAAAGATAAAATGAAAAAGCAGGCAGTAGGCCAGGTGATGGGGTGGGCACCTGGAGATTATATATATATATAACTCAGTCTCATACCCTAACATTATATGTAACTCAAAAACATTACACCAGCTAAAAGAAGCTAGACACGAAGACCACATGTTGTATGATTCCATTTACATGCTATATCCAGAATGCACAGGCAAAGAATGTGCACGGGTGGAGGGGAGGGGGGGGGGGGACAGGGAGTGACTGCTGATGGAGGTAGGGTTTCTTTCTGGGGGTGATGAAAATGTTCTAAAGTCAGCTAGTGATGATGGCTGCACAACTTTCTGACTACAGGAAAAAAACAATGTATCACATTCTTTAAAGGTTTAATGTTTATAGCATGTAAATGACACCTCAGTAAGGCTGTTACACAAATGCTACTCCCTGACTGTCCGCAGCCAATGCTATTTCAAGACCGATCCAGCAAGACATGTGCTCCTGTGGCATCTTCAGAGAAGGTCTGTAAGTTGACAGACACGCAACATTCCCACCAGCTCGCATTCGCACCAACTGCCCCTGAAACGTACTAGGGCATTTCGCAGGGCTCCACACTGCTGTAGGCCTGTGACCCCAGAATCTTTGCAGGAAATGCCTCTGAACTCCCTCTAACCCAGTGGTTCTCAACCTTGGCTGCACATTAGAATCACCTGGGAATCTTTTTTAAATCCTGATTTCTGGGCCTCATCCTTTGGAAATTCTGTTTCTTTGTTACTAATGTTGTGGCCCCACCCCATAACAAAGAAACAGAATTTCCGGAGGATGAGGCCCAGAAATCAGGATTTTAAAAAGATTCCCAGTTGATTCTAATGTGCAGCCAAGGTTGAAAACCACTGCTCTAACCCTATATATTAATCTCAAGAAAAAGCTGTAAGTAATAATAAATAATCCCTACTAGGAAAGTCAGTTAGAGTTGGGAACAATTCTATGTGTGTGAGTACAAAGTAATAGAGATATAATTGAGCCACAGAGTCACTAATTATTGTTTTCATTAAGGAAATTAGTGTTTATTTAACACTTACTATATGCCAGGTGCTTTACAGGTGTACCTGATCTCATCCTCACAATGGAGGCTCACAAAGGCTAAATAACTAAGATACCCTGGCTGATTAACAGCAGCCAGACTGGATTCTGTCTACATATTACACTTCCCTATTCCCTCTCCCCCCACCTCCAGTCATTCTGGGAAAACTCCAAGTTGGACCATGAGAAAACAGTTCACACCCAGAATCAAGCTTGGGGAGACAAAAATGTTAACTCATAATCAAAAGACCCACTGAGATCATATTTGTGACAGTCCTATGTAAACTGTAAAGTGGTGTGCATATCTGGCAAGAATATATTAATATACTTTGGCCTGGGTATTATATGGACGGGGAAATGACAAGCTGGGGTGCAGATGATGGCTGCCAGGTGACGACTGCTGTGTTAACTTAAGAGAAAGAGAAAGATGAAATGTCTCACATTTTCTGTGTGCAGGATTCTAATGTGCAGGATCTGACTTCCAGATCCTGATTCATGGCAAACAGTGACTCTTCAAGGTGGAGCTGAGGCAGGTGAGAGAGAAAGGTGAAGAGTGGGATGGCCTGTCATCTCAGCAGGTACAGTTTAAAACACACACGCGCGCGTGCGCGCGCACACACACACACACACACACGTTCATCTTCAACAGGAAAAATCAAAAGATGTGCAAAAAGGCAGTAAAATGGGCTGGAAAGCTGAGCCACCAGGTTTCTCACAAATACTGCAGAAGAAGTGGGAGAAAGAGCATTACCTTCACACTTGCACCTTCGAAATCAGTCTCAACATTCCCAGTGCTTTCAAACACCCAGCGAACCTCCCCGGTGCTTCCCATATGGCCCAGTGGGCTCCACAGCGAGCAGGACGTGGCCCACCCATCCTCCTCCCGTGGCCCTGAGCAAGTGCTGCTCTCAGGACAAATGGAAACCAGAGGAAGATGGCGGAGGGACCCAGGGGAGGGTCCTGACAAGCCACAGTAGAGTTATGAGAGGAGAGTGAGGCTCACTCTGCCTGGACCCTGCTGCTGACCTGGTCACTAGACCATGCTCCATCGTTGGCCAGGCCAGTCTATGACCGAGGTCATGCTAACACCCTGCTCCAATGAGCACTGCTGTGTTGGAGCTGCAGCCACTATGCAGGGGAAGGAGCCTTCTGTCTGTCCTGCCCACATGAGCCTGCTCTGGCCAGTTCCTGCTCCTCTCTTCTCTCTTCCTCTCAACACCTAGTCTGAATTCACAGGCACAGGAAGGAACTCGCCTGCTGCCACAGAACCCACCCGAACCACAGCCCTCCTCAGCACACCTAGTACAGTTCAAAACCCAAAGAGTCAAGGTCTAAGGTCCTGTCGGGAGATTACACGTCACTTAGGAGCCAGGAAGAAACTGCTGTGCGGGAGGCTCCTGCATGTCCCAAATCAGGCAGCTGGGGTGGCCCTCTCCCTCCGGGCTTATCTTTCTGCTGAGATCTGCTTTACTGGCAATTTCCCATGTTTCTAAGAGAAGCATTTCAAGCAAACATTGGTTTGCAACCCAAATGTTTCTGCAAGTGTTTTTTTCAGGCTGGGGGGTGCAAATGTTTACAAACCATGTGGGAGGGAAAGCTATAGTGATGTGCTTCAGAAACAGTTGCTCAATTGAGGGGAAAAACTCCAGCTCTACCAAGTACAGCCAGGATGTTATTAAATCATGTCTGTGTACTCCCTGTGACAGTGTGGGCGTGACGGCACACCTCGGATGTGCCCATCCACTCCTCGCCCTGCCACTAGCTAACTAGTGGTCATGATGGTATAATTTATCCCATGGTACCTCATTTTGCGTATCTGGGAAAAGAAATGGATTACACTAGAGCAGATGACATCTGAAAACCATCCCAACCCTAGAAGGAGGCTGATGTGGGGGAAGCACAGCATTCTATATAATAAAAGGCTAATATGCAAATTGACCAAATGGAGGAACCACCGGTCACTATGACACACACTGACCACCAGGGGGCAGAGGCTCAACACAGAAGCTGCCCCCTGGTGGTCAGTGCACTCCCACAGGGGGAGCGCTGCTCAACCAGAAGCCCTGAGTCAGGCTCACAGCTGGGGAGCACAGCGGCAGTAGCAGGAGCCTCTCCCGCCTCAAAGACAGCTTTAAGGATTCCTCGGGGGATGTCCAACTGATGGCTTAGGGGAGGCGGGCCTAAGCCATCAGTTGGACATCCCCCTAGGGTTCCCAGACTGCAAGAGGGCACAGGGGGGCTGAGCCCCCCCCCCCCCCCAGTGCACAAATGTTGTGCGCTGGGTCTCTAGTTATTAATATTTTTCCTATTTTCCTAGAAAAGAACTCCAGGCTGAGAGAGATCAGGCCCAGATCACACAGCTAATCAGCAGCAGAGGTTTGATCTGTTCCTCGTTAAGCCCCAAAATATCACACCACAAGGGCTCCCAACGTTTGTCTGGCTCCCTGGCTGCCTCTGTAGTAAACAGTGGTGTACTCGGTCATAGAGGATCCACATTTGTTATTTGTCCTTTCATTTTTTTTCTATGAGGCATCGTGTCACTCAGTCTGCACTAAACACACACACACACACACACACACACACACACACTGCTTTTGACAAGAGCACTAAGCACCCTGGGAATGTGGAAGATGCGGTGCTATTTCAGTGCATAGTCAATCCACTGTAATTGTGGCTTCATTGTAATAAAAAGCTTTATTGTGCTTTGTAATGAAGACACAAAGCACTTAGTTGAAATCACAGTCTTTTAAACTAATCTGCTTTATACTCTACGGCAGAGATGCAGATGCATGGGAATTCAAAGTGATTTCTACAAAATGATTTACTCAAAGAAGCAAGCCTGAGTGGGAACCTCAGTTCTGCTCAGGTACTACACTGGGGTCGCGGTTTCTTATCTTTCCTCTTTTTTTACTGTGGCTATGGCGGCACTCTGATCTTTCTCTGTGTTTATTCCACTGTGAGGACTGAGAGACTTCCCAATAACAACCCTTCCACAATATGTGTCCTCCATCCGGACCCCTGTACCATGTACCTCCAGGCACACACACACACACACACACACACACTCACACACGTACACTCACGCACGCACACTCACACACGCATACTCACATGTGCAGCCAAGACAGCCAGCTCAGAGGGAGGACAGGGAAATGAGGATTTTAAAGCCTTTAAATAAAGATTATAACTGTTGTTGCACTGCCCAAAGATACAATAGTAATTAAAAACTCTTCAAAGAATGGAATAAGTCCATTAAATTCAGTTAAATAATTTTTCAGAAGCACTTCTTGCTGTTCGGTTCTCTCACAATGAACTGAAGGAAGAATATCTCATTTTCCAAATGGGACTTTATGGAGTTTTCAATAAGCCCCCTCAACACTTATCTAAATCTTTAATTAGTTCTATAATATGCTGATGATATCGAGCCTAATTAAATTTATAGAGATAAGGTGCAATGAAATTCTAACCAAGTGAGCTGGAAAGCATATATTAAATAGTAAATTTAATGGTTCAAGTTGATAACTACAATTTTTTATCAAAAAATTCAATTCAATTTACATGTTGTATTCAAATTGATTTTGAGTGTGCAAATTATTGGAAAAATCTCTTGAATACATCAGTAAAGTTGCTAATCCAGCCTATTTAAATATCAGTTATTAGTGTCTGCATTTGCAAATAAGCCACACACATTTGCATTTTTACTGCATGTAGTAAAAATTATTTGAACCTTATGCCATTTTATTAAGAATACTAAGTGATTTTTCTTTTGGTTTCATGCATAAATTAAGGAGGTAAAGAAATGACTACTGGATCTAAAGAAGAGAGTCAGCAACTCAATATATAGCAAGGCAAAGATGACATATATATTGCTGACTAAAGCAGTTTATGTTACTCTTTGGGAACAGCAATTATGATAATAAAGTTCTCCCTTATTTAGGATCAGCTGGAATGGAACCGTACACAAACATCTGATACCACAATCTCAGGGTGGGTGGGCACATACAGATTTGGGGTGCTGTTATGTTTATCAGAACGTACAGGTGCACATTTCACCGTTTGCCAAGCGTGTGGCTGGGAAGCTATGTTAAACATTACAAACACTGTTCAGTGAGCTGCAGTGACCTCCGAATCAGCTGCATATTTGCAGAGATTGAGCCGGACCAGCCATTATCTTTTTTCTCCAAAACATTCCTTTATTACGATGGGATTCCATTGGTTGGAAATCTACCTTTGAATAATCAAATAGTTTTCCAAAATCTATTACATGGCATGTGCTTGCATTATGGGAGATACGAATAATACACTGATGACTTCAGAGGACAGAAAACTGAGTGTCAACTGGGGTAGTCAATCATTCCAGAAAAGGAGTGGGAGTGTGATGCATTTTGAAGAGTGAGAGGTGTAATAAGTAAGAATAGCCAGAACAAAGCATGGAGGTTAGACTATAAATCATACGTAAGGAGGACAGTGAGATCAGTGGGAAGAGAAGAGTCTGGAATAAATAATGAGAGAAGAAGCTGGGTAGTTAAGAAAGGGCAGTTATTAGGAGAATTTCTATATAAGCTTGACATGTTTGGGCTGGATAGTGTATTTTAACAAGCCACTCTGAGGATTGAACAAAAAATTAGTTTAAGGAAAGCAGTATATCAAACAGTGGCTTAGAAGGAGATACTGAGAGACACCGACATCAGCTGAAGAATGTTGCTTTCTTCCAGATGTGAGATGGAAGTGATGTGGGAACACAAAACAGGAATCAGTTAGAGGAAGAGAGTCAACAAGTCTTTGTGCTTAACTGGACTTAAGAGGTTGACAAGGATGGATGAGCCACGGAAGGCGGCAGAAACTTCTGTAATGTAAAATCCAAGGTTAAGGTTCGGATTTGGCAGGTGTTGAGCTTTTACAGACAACCAAAACCAAAGTGATTAATACTTGAAGACCTGGAGGGAGAATTGCTAGGACCAGATAAGGATGACAAAAGAGAATCAGGACCAAGGATTATCCAGATTTCCTCCTGAAGGGAGAATGCTGTCAAGTTCAGAAATGGGAACTTGCTTTATGAGAGAAGACGGCTCTTTTCAAATGTATTCTCTTTAATAAAATGAAAGCCTGTGTATGCTGAGGCTATCCTCATGGTAAATTTAGTTCATTCTATTGGGGCAGCTCCGCAAAACAAGGGAAAGCTGGGCGTGGAGGACTCCGGTGGGGAGCGGTGGGGAGAAGGTGCCGGCAGGCCTGGCAGGATGGTATCCTTCAGCATTAGGATGACTGCCTGTCCTGATCCCAAACTTTTTGTTCAGAATTTCCCAAGAGCAGACAGCAAATACAGATGGTCAAAGAGAAGGGATTAAGAATCTCACAGTACTTTTGGCAAATTTGGTAAAACCATGGACTGTCTGGCCAGAAATATTAACATCTACATAAACAGATTTTGCATATAATTTTTTGGTGTTTATGGACCCCCTGAAGATCCATCATGTACTCCAAGTTACGTTTATATGGTTTATATTCTAAAAATCACACACATACACAGACACACACACACACACATTTATATAGACACTCGTCTTTTCTACACAAACCTACACCATACTTATGGGCATGTCCATCCATCCATGCACTCCATGAGCTCTCTTTACCCACTTCTGTTTCTGATTGATCAGGATCTCTCTGCAGACCACAGGAAGCCAGGAACAATGTAAATGTGGGTGGATCTCTCCATGTCACAAGGAAAATGAAGGAAGAAACTTCAGTATCTCCAGAATTAGGAACACAGCTTATGGGATTTATTGTTTAGACACATATATGTAGATCTTTACATGTGCACTGTGAGTGCTTTGAGACTGCCGGGTAAGCCAGTGTTCATTTATCTTGATTCTTAGGGTGCTTACGTAGAAACAGTCAAGCCCTGGGAAGGTCTTGGTTCGAGCTTACAGCCCAGGGAGCCATCCTTACTATAGGCCCCGCTTCCGTGTCGAGAGAACGGGGACAGATGGCCTGCTCAGTGAAAGGAGGCCGCTAGGCCAAGTCTCCCTTGCCTGGCTCCTACACCCACAATGTCAGAGGAACTGGAAGCTCCCCTCTCCCCCTCCTGTTCTGGTCAGCTCTGCAGTTGGCTTTCTTGATTCTCTGACCTCTGAACAGACACTGTGGAGACCCAGTGGGCATATTCCTATTCCACAGGTTGACCCTGCCTCTGCCCCCATCCACGCCTTTCTATGACCACCCCCCCCCCCACTGCAGCCCTCAGGAGCTTGGTTCTCCCATGGTTGGCCTCAGTGATAATTTGGTGACCTTTTCTCCTCACTTGGGAGTGATCCAAGCATCTGTTGATATTTGCATTTAGAAGCAACATGGAGGCATTTTGAACCTTTGCCACTTAGTGAGTGAGTACAGGGCACACCTTTCATTGTGGCACGACAATGATCAGGTGATGAAGAGCAAACCGCAAAGAGGGACCCCGGCAGAGTGGGAAGACTTAGTGCACTTAATGTGGGCTGCTCCGAACAGATCAGGGAGCCAGACCGGGAGGGGAGGGGCTCTCCCTGTTATTTAGTGGCCGCACTTGAACTGAAACACACACATCTCTTCATTTCACATGAATCTCTCTCTGTTCCAGGGGCACCGGCTCTCGGCTCTCTCTTCTTGGTAGAAAAGTGCCTTTTGGATGCTGCCTGCCTTCTCCATGGAGAAAACCACTGGAACTAGTGACCCTGGGATGTAAGGTCTTCAAGAAAAAATAAGACTTGCTGGCTTACAGTAAGCTTGTGTGTGTTTGGGGGTGTGTGTGTACAAAAACAACAACCACCGACAGCCCAGGCATCTTGCAAGAGCCCTGGTCACTGCTGATGGGAATGTATGTATGAAGATTGGGGTAGGCCTGCTCTCTGGGAAGGGGAGGTCTGGAGGCCACACGGGACAGCGAGGAAGCATAAGGGAAGAAACAGGGAAAGATGTAAAATAGAGATGAGAAGGCAGAGATGGGGAGAGATGAGACATCAGAAGAAAGTAACAGATAAACATGATTTTTCACAACTGATTTCTCAAAAGGGATGAACTTATCCACGTGATTTGCTCAGCACTCTAAGACAATTGGGGAGATGTGGAAGACAGATCAGAGAGGCCCTGACTTCTGCATGACCGCCTGCATGCAGCGGTTCCCGAGGAGCAGAGATGTAAGCGCAGCTGCCTAGAGTGTCCACAGCAGGCGGGAACATCTCACTCTGCCATGTGCAACCGGCCCTGGAACCGATAAAGGCTTGGATCTCTTTGTGTGCTCACTGCATCTCCACGGGAGACTCAGGCTGCATGTTCAGACCTGAAATCTGACACGTCAAAGTTCAGCAACGCCCATCCGCCCGGTGCACCTGCCTCTCAGTTGAAGGGGTTCAGACAGTCCCCATCTGCTGATTCTTATACAATCAATACCGCAGCGCCTGAGCCTCATGCTTCTCCGAACTGCCTGCTCCACGGTGTGGTCCACAGCCGGTGGAGGAGGCCGACATGCACTCAGTTTGTTCCCACCCTGACCTTTGAAAGGCAGAGCGGGAAACAGGTTCCCGGGGTTAATGCCTTGGTATTCAGAGTGCGAGGCGTTTGTAAAGAACTCCCGAGATTCAGAATCAGGTGTAAGTGGTAAGATGCTGAGGACTGCTGTTTTAGGATGGGAATCCTGGAAATAAAAGCATGCGCTCTTTCAAGAACTCCGGGGCTACCGTTGGGGAATCACAACTCGTGAAAAGTCACAGGAAGCCTTCAGTGTGTTCTGGGGTGGCATTCGGCTCCACAAGCTGTTTGAACCTCGAGCAACCGCTCTAAGGACATTTAGAGAAGAAATGAGAAAGATGATGTCTCCATTCAGAACCCAGAAAGCCACCAAGAATAATCCACTTCTAAATTGTGCCTCTAATGTTCACGGCCGTGTATATAAGCCACGGAAGCTCCAGCCCCAGGAGCCCTGCTCTGTCTCGTCCTTGGCACAGGGTGTAAAGAGCAGCAAGCCTGCCCGGCAGGCATGGCTCAGCGGTTGAGCATCGACCTATGAACCAGGAGGTTCAATCCCCAGTCTGGGTACATGCCTGGGTTGCCGGCTCGATCCTCAGTGTGGAGCATACAGGAGGCAGCCAATCAATGATTCTCTCTCAACATTGATGTTTCTCTCTCTCTCTTCCTCTCTGTAATCAATAAAATTTTTTTTTTTTTAAAAAAAGAGCAACAAGTCTGAGCAATTCTCATCTCCTCTGAACCTGCTGTAACTCACTGGGAGGACACAGCTGAACTTCCTTGAACCTCCCACCAGGGGGCAGTGCTAGAGAAATTCAAATGTTACAGAATGATAATCCTATCACACATTTTATCCATCAGCTCATGCTTTTTGATTGTCTGAGCTTGATTTCTTTTTATAATTCAAAGTGATTCAGTGAAGAAATTCGAGGAAACCACCGCACGGAAAGCCCTTCAGTGGCGGCTCCCTGGGATGGGCTCGGGCCAGATGGCGCAGCCGGCAGTCTTTGCCTGAGAAAACTTGGTCAAAAGCACTGGGATCTCCTCCCTCGGGTCCTTTCCTCGCTGCTTTTCATCTCTCCTCATGTTATTCTATTCATATTTCAAATGAGAATGAAACTCCTCGGCCTTGTCCCCTAATCTGACTCACCTTCAGTGATGTCAACTGCCTATCAAACACATAGAAACCGGAAAGCCGCCTGCTGGGTATCCCTATCCTTACAACAGGACAAAAGATGGACCATTGCTGACATCCCCTTATTTTTAAACCAGGTACTTCCATTTGCAGTTTCATTTCATTCTTAAAACCACCCAAACACGTACACAATTTGTCTCTATTTTAGAGACAATTATAGCTACAGGGTTAAAAGGTTAAGAAACTACTGGAGGTTATGGAGGCACTGGTAAGTGGTAGAGTTGGGATTCAAACTCTGGTTTGCACTGGCCAAGCTGCAACACAAGCACGTTTTGGAAAGAGACACAGAATCCTTCTCTCTGGGTAGCATTCTGGATGCCAACTTTGGGAAGGGTGAATGAAATGGTGCGGTATATTTTCATGTCTATAAATTTTCATTAATGCCTATGTTTTCAGTTTCTCTTGGCATGCTCACATTTTCTGAACTATTTATGGGCCCTGAACTTCTCCAAAACATGTTACACATACAACTGAGCCCCCCCCCCCCTGCAACCCCGCCACACACACACTGGATACCCATTACTGTATCCCATCTTCTTCCCATTTTCCAGAAACCTACTGACATCTTCTGTTTATTGATTAATCCCCTCCTACCCTTTCTCATTTTGGATTTAATCTTTTTTGTGTCTCCATGAAAGTACAGTGGGGGCCGCTATCTTGAACCCTGTATATTATCAAATCCTCACAAGCTTTTTAAAAAATGGAGATGGGGAAGATTTTAAAATAACTTTTAATATATGGCACTGAAATTCAGTGTATGTCGAGGAGGAGCATGCACGCTATTGCTCATTTTGTGCAGCTGAGCAGGCACACTGCCAAAGCTGTCCACTGTGCTTAGACCAAGTAGTTTTCAAACTGTTTCATCTCTGAAACCAGTAAAGAGGAGAGATGCCAGGCGCTCATGTGCAGACTCTTAAAAGTCCAGGATGCTTTCAGTGTCCAGGTCCAGTCTCACTGTGAGGCCTGCCCAGCCGTTTCCATGGGTCACAAGGTGACTATCCAACTCCCTTTGCCAGCGAGGCCACCCGGCTCAGGGCTGGTCCCAGTGGCATCAGCCCTGCGAGGGTGGTAATGAGCAATGGCAGTGCAGGGTGTCAGATGGCCCGGAGCCTGGGGTGGTGAGCGGCTTCTGCACCTTGATGTGGCCTGGAGAGGCGCCAGCCCCTCTCCACGAGCAGCAGGAGGACAGTGGCAGCGGCAGCAGCTTGTATGTGATGGTGCTGACAGCACGGTGAGGCAGGCTGGCAGCTGCCACAACACCAGCGCACAGCCACCGGCCAGCGACAGCAGCCACAACTCCAGGAGAGAGTGGTGACAGACTCAGGGTAGCACATGCCTAACACTTTAACACAGAGATTTCAACCGTTTTCACCTCATGGCACACATAAACTAATCAGTAAAATTCAGCATGCCAAAATAATTTTTTTCCCCCATCTGACAAAAAATACAGGTATAATTTGATTCATTCATACCAGATGGCTATTGTTGTGTTGGCTGTCATTTTTAAAAAAATATATTTTATTGATTTTTTACAGAGAGGAAGGGAGAGGGATGGAGAGTTAGAAACATCGATGAGAGAGAAACATCGATCAGCTGCCTCCTGCACACCCCCTACTGGGGATGTGCCCGCAACCAAGGTACATGCCCTTGACCAAAATCGAACCTGGGACCTTTCTGTCCGCAGGCCAACACTCTATCCACTGAGCCAAACTGGTTAGGGCTGTTGTCATTTTTTTTTTATTTGACAATCTAAGGGAAAAGAGGCCAGGGTCCCTGACTAAACAGGTATTGCATATTTTAAACATTCTTGTAGCACACCAGTTGAAAAAAATCACTACTTTAATGTAACATATTGAAAATCACTTTTAATATATAGAATACTGCTCTCTAGGTAGCATGGTTGTAAGAAAAGACTCGCTTGTGATAAGGGGCTCCCTTTGTAAGACCAAGGTCAGAGGACCATACATAATAGTAGGGCCGTTACACCATCTCTGCATCACTGATTCCAAATTTCAGCTTGTGAGGGGTTAATCCATTTCTAAAAAGGCTAGTTCTTCTAGAAGGGCTGTACTCTGTGTTGTCATCAGGTGGCAATAAAGAGTCATCATTTATAATCCCAGATGGTTTGGGTTAGGAGGGAGATCAGACAGTATTTTAAATCACGACTCTGTAACTAAACCCACTGTCTGCTTATTAAAACAATCCGAACTGAGAGAGTCAGTAACAAATGAAAACGCAGTAACAAAACGTCTGCAAATACAAAACAAAAGAGTTCCCTTACACTTCTTCAGCTGCTCTTAGCTTGATGGGTGTATAATGGAGTCTCAGATTCATTTGCACAGAAGTTTCTTTCTCTTTGTTCGATGCAGCGAAAAAAATCTTTGGAACTGGTATTTCTTCAGTAGTTTACTGCACCATCGCTTCTTTTCTAAAATAACGTTTTCCTCCAGCTGGGATGGATGTGTGTGTCAGATCTTGAATTAGTGAAACCTGTCTCTACTCTCTCGAGTTGAACCACTCTTTTTTTTTTTTTTTTTTTAGGCTGGATGGTCTTTAGTCCTAATTAGCTCCAGAATCAACTCTTAACAATTATTATTATTATTATTATTTTAATATATTTTATTGATTTTTTACAGAGAGGAAGGGAGAGGGATAGAGAGTTAGAAACATCGATGGGAGAGAAACATCGATCAGCCGCCTCCTGCACATCCCCCACTGGGGATGTGCCCGCAACCCAGGTACATGCCCTTGACCGGAATCGAACCTGGGACCCCTCAGTCCGCAGGCCGACGCTCTATCTACTGAGCCAAACCGGTTTCGGCTCTTAACAATTATTTTAAAAAATCACCAGGACTACTAAAAGTACCCCCACTTCCAGAAGCAGTGTTACAAACTCCGAGCGCTTCCTGCCATTCTCTCTCACTACTTTCAATTTTTGTTCTTATTAGTATAAAGCATAGCTTTATTGAGATATACTTCACATACCTTATAATTCACCCATTTAAAATGTACAATTCAATGGGTTTTGACATTTTTATATATCTGCAACCATTACTGCCATCAATTTTAGAATATTTTCATCACCTGAGACAGAAACCCCATCCTCCCTGCCCTCCTCCCCCACCCCAGGCAACTGCTTATGTACATTCTGTCCTGTAGATCTCACTATGCTGGACTTTCATATGAATGGAATCGAGCAGCGTATGATCTCGTGAAGTCATACACTGCTTGATTCACTTACTTGGCTTTTCTTCACTTACATAATATTTTCAAGGTTCATTCATGTTGTCACAGGAATCAGTACTTCAATCTTTTAAGGCCAAATAATAATCCATTGTATGCATATACCACATTTGTTTATCCATTCATCCAATGATGGGCATCTGGGCTGTTTCCACCATTTGGTTATTATATATAATGATACAATAAACATTTGTGTCCAAGTTTCTGTGTGAACATATGCTCTAATTTGTTGGTATACCTGTATATATCTAGGAGTGAATCTTAGGAGGTTTTAACATCTTTTATTACCTTAATCCTCTTTCTCTTAATTCTTATCTCACTGTACGGCTCACATTATGGAGCCAGCCCTGCCACTCTGTGAATAAGCAGAAAAGGCATCTTGTTTTTAAAGCTCCAGGAATGATTAGCTCTTACATATGTCCAGTAACTATCTGATGTATGAATTATATGAATGAATGACCCCTTCCTAATTTGTCATAACCTTGAGCAACTGACTTCTTCAGGAAATGCTTCAGACACAAGCAGTATAAAGTACATGCTTTGGGGCTTGTACTTGCCTCTATTCTGTAAGAAAATTAGTGGCCAGAAGCTCCCAATGGTAGATGGTTCCACGGATGTGTAAGAGCCAGAGAACAGGCTGCTCTGAAAGGACCACCAAGGTGCTAAAGTGACTCAGAGGCTTAATGTACAATATGGAAGTGGGTCATCAGACCATGTATTTGGGGTGATAAGGATGTCGTAAGACAGATAACCCCTTGGAAGGGCATGTCTTGGTCTGGGTAGGGTCTGCTTCCTTTATCGCACTAAGAGAAACCGAGGTAGTCGTCCCGTGCACAGGAGGGCTGCTTCCCCTGCTCCCTCCTGCCTCTCAGAAGGACCGCTTGGGGATCTACAGGTCCTCTCATATCTATCTGCTAGATGTGGCTATGCATCTGCGAGTGTTCTTACGAGGCAGACAGCAGGTATCTAAGTGAGACTGATACCTCTCAGAGAAAGTAAGAATTTGAAGGTTTTGTGCACTAATATGTGACCCCGACATGAACCCTCAGTGCTCCCCCAAATGGGTTGGAGAGAGACTCTCCCTGTCTACCTAGCACCTCTCCACATTGTTACCATGAACTCTGAGGCTCAGGAAAAGAACCTGTGTGCCCCGGGGAGAAGTCTTCATTGGAGGCAGAAGAATGGTATCAGGGTTGGCACTTAACTGGGTAGTGACGACACAGCTTCTGAGCCTGGCCCGCTGCACTGTGCCTCCTGCACAGGAGTCGGTCCCCTCCACACGGGGGCTGACCTAGGGACTCCAGGCCCTTGGGTTTGACCTTCCGCTTCTTAGTGGCAGGGGCAGCCTCCCCTACCGATGTTGTTTTTATTGGGGTGACATTGGTTAATAAAATTATATAGGTTTCAGGTGTACAGTTCTATAATCATCTGTACAGAGTTTAGCAGAATTTAGACAGCAATTAACTATGTGATCATGTCTACTCTTAATTACTTAAGAATAAAGATTCAGATTGATGTGGGCAGAGCAGATATTTATAGCTAAGAGAGAACATGGCAATATCAATATCAAAAGCTAATCAAACTAATAATCTTTCTGTGTCCAGTTAGTAACAAGAACATAACTATGTGTGGATAGAGAACAGAGCTCATAGTCATTATCACACAGTAATTTCTGTTTATGAGAAAGTGTCCCACAGCACTATGATTCTAGTTTTAGAGAAGACGAACATCATGGGGAGTGGGATAACGTGCCCCCCTAGGGCTGTGTCAGACACTGGGCAGGGTGGAGGGCCAGTGGTGTCCCCTCTCTCCAGGCCACCTGTCACTGCCCAGGGGGGCACTGTTTCTGATGAATGCGAACCCGTGGGAGCTGCTGGTATCAGCCTGCAGGAGGCATGGCGGCACTCAAGGAGCCCTGACCCAGGAGATAGGAAGTCTGGGTTCTGCCCTAGCAGGGTCCTTCCTGGCCGGTTACGTCATCTCTCTAAGCCAGTTTCCTGCCTGTTCAAGAAGGGACAAGATAAGGAGACCTTCACCAAAATGAAGAGATAACCCACAGAATGGGAGAACATATTCGTTGTTAAATTTGATAAGGGGTTAATATCCAAAATTTATCAAAGTCCTTTCTAATAAAGATGTTTTAGGTTTGGGGAAGACAATATGATCTAAGTAACCTGAGAAACAAATTCTAAATAAATCTCTGCCTTCTACTGATTTTTCCTTTCACCCTAAGTATGGAAACTGTAGTCAGCTTAGCCAGGTCAGTTTCTTCTACTTCTCTCCTCATACTCTCAGACCTCTTTCAGTGTGTGTGTGTGTGTGTGTGTGTGTGTGTGTGTGTGTCTGTGTGTGTATAAAAGAGAGAGCGAGCGAGCGACAGAGAGAGACAATGAGTTGGCTCACTTTCATTTTCTCCTTAGCATGTGAGAGAAGAGCTAAATACACATTCATGGAAACCTTCAGCTTCCCGGAAGGACTATAAATACAGAAACGCAGATTACTATTATTTCTGGTAATTTCAGCAACTACTGTTAATCAGAGTGACAGAGGACAAGGGAACATATATTGTAAAAAGGCTTTTCTTTTCCTTTGATAGCAATCACCTTGGACATTTTATTTTTGTCTGAGCCCCTTACACACTTGTCACTCCGGGTTAAAGAAATGTCCTTGGAAGCAACTAAATCTGCAACTAAATAGTACAACGCACTATGGTGACAAAGCCCTTGATTTTCTTAAAGATACGGTTTTAGGAGAGCAGCAGCATCCCCAAATTAAACTTTATAACATTTTCTGTTTTTAATAGCTTTTGGTTCTTGAGAAGATAACCTTTCCTCTGTCTACAATATCCACCCTTCTAAATCTCACCTCTTTCAAGTATAGCTAAAAAACCCCATTTCTTCTACAACACTTTTCTCTAATCATTTCAATGCACTCTGAATAATGTCTCAGCAGCACCTCCATCTAACTCTTTCCATAAAAATGGCTTCCAGTAAAGAAAATTTTAAAGTGTCTATTTTCTTTGGCACATAATAAACTGAGGACATTGTCTGTGCTGCTCACTTATTACTTAAATTTCATTCAGTCAGCAAACTGCTGTTGGTGTAGTGGTTATCTCTTGGCTCTGTTCACCCAGCATTCGTGCCACTTCTTTGGTAACAGAACCCTTCCTTTTCTCTGGAACACGTGCTCTGAGGTCCAGGTTGGACTAATCAATCCTTCACATAGGTGTGAGCATGTGATGTGGATTGTCCAATCAGAATGCTCCATGCTTCTTGGTCATAGCAATTGGCTGAGAGATGAACAGGGCCATCAGAACCCCCCCGCGCCCCTCCCCCCTTTCAAAAAACACACACACAAAAACTTGCTATACTGATTTTAGAAGAGAGAGGATCTCTTTTTTCTAAGATTTCCAGCTACAAGTATGACACTAATTTGGGGCTACTATTTTGCCACAGGGGGAGACAGGCTATGTAATGATAAAGCCAAGCAGCTGCAAACAGAACTAAGAGTGTATCAGAAAAAAGACTGAGCCCTGTTGATATGGTTTAGATCTTTGAGTAAAATCAAGTCTAAGACCAATCACCCCTTGACTGTCCCAGTTTCATGATTCTATACATTCTCATCTTTTGGCTTAAGCTGATTTGGATTTGGTCTTTCTTCTTGCAACTGGAAGTTATCCTGACAAATACATTGGATGTGTACTATACCGGGCACTGAGCATCTAATCTAGGGCCTGAAGTCTGGATATAGTGCACCTAAATTTCAAAGATAACCCCTAATGAACTATGTGTTCCATTATTCATGCCTTTGTGTGTCCCCTCCTGCATTAAATATGAGCTAGCCCAGTCTTGCTTCAACTAATAGAATGTGGTAGAAGTAATACTGTGCCAGACCTGGATCTATGCCATGGCAACTTCTACTTCATGGTTTTGGGAGCCCTGAGTCATCATGTAAGAAGACTACCCTGATGGAGAAACCACTTGGAAAAGCTATGTGAAAGGGGGATCTCTGAGGCTACATGGAAAGAGAAACCCAGCCAGCCCAGCATCCCAGCCTCCCAACTATCCCCACCATACTACGCGAGCTGTCTTGGGTATTCCAGCTCCAGCTGCCATCAGATTACAGCCATGCAAGAAGCTCCATAGCAGTCCAGCAGAACAACTGTCCAGCTGAGCCCTAGTCAATCTGTTAAATCAAGAGAACTAATATAATGCTGTTCTTGGTATTAAGTATTGGGATGATTTATTACATAGCAATAGATAATGGAAATAAGTACATACATCCAATAAGTAAATTGTCCCTGCTATGGGGAACCAACTTAAGGGCACACAATCCAGCCAGTTTTGTTTTCCCTTAAAATATTAAAATTCTTGAACGATATTTAAGTATTCTATATAAGTGACCAAGATAAAAAGAGATATGATATAATTTTATGTCAAAATTTTAATACTAATGAGTAATCATCAAACCAAAGCTTAAATCAAAATTTAATAGTAATAAGTAATAATGTAAGACTCTGAGCGTTGCAAAGGACTGACAGAATTAAACCAGCTAAAATTCACTAGTTTCACTAGATTTTACTATATATGTATGTAACATTGAAGGTTGTAAATCAAAGAAGAAATTATTGAAAAGATACTGGGTAACTCATAGACGAGCCAGACTGGGAAAGTGAGCAGGAATAAGCAAAGCTAGGCGGCAGTTGGGATCATGGCCAAAATTACTGCGGAATCACTCTCCAAAGACAGGAAATACCAGCGCTGCCACTGCTAAGCACACACACCAGGTCTTGTTCTGCTCTCATGGATGTTGAGCCACTGAAGCTACCACCACCTCATGAGGTTCCCCATTCCCCTGCCCTCAGTGTCCATAGTTCCCTGCTTAGTCTGGAGTGGGCACATCTGACTGGCCCAGCATAGGTTACGTCTCCACATAGTCAGCCAGCCTGGACTTTATGTTTTTATGATGGAAGGTGGCTGTGTCTCCCTTTAAGGCCATGTTATGAGGAATTCCCTAAACACAGAAAGAGGTTTAGAAATTAGTTGGTCAAAAAATGACAAATGTCAATCATACTAGTATGCCATTGCTTTTATTTGTCTTTTAAAATAGCTAGGTTTTCTATTGATAAGACAAAAAGACATAGTTTATTGCTTTCCCCTCCTTTCTGAACACTTAATTATTTATTTATTTTATATATTTTATATGTTTTTATTGCTTTCAGAGAGGAAGGGAGATGGAGATAGAAACATCAATGGTGAGAAGCATTGATCGGCTGCCCCCTGCATGCCTGCTACTGGGGATCGAGCCCACAACCCGGGCATGTGCCTTTGACTGGCATCAAACCCGGAATCTGTCAGTCCGCTGGCCAACGCTTTATCCACTGAGAAAAACCAAATAGGACCTTTCTGAACACTCTAAATTCATGTAGGAAAACATAGTAGCTTCTTAAAAGCCATTTGAGGACAATTTCATCAGTCACTGTATACACCTTACGTAGTGCTGTACTGATACTTTGGGAATGGAGGCTTGCACTTAGCAGTGGTCCTACTCTCCCCTGTGCTGCCTGGCCCAGGTTCCTCCCAGGCCTGGACACCTAATGCTGCTGCCACGCCAGGTTCTGAGATCCTCATCCGTCCCTGCCTCTGTTGGGCCCAATAATGCCTGTGATCATTTCTAGACAGGCCTTAGGTGCTGTGCTAACATCCTTTCTCCTCATCTTTCTTGGTCTCCTTTGTTTCTCCCTGCAAGCCTACAAGACAACAACTCCTTTCAATTGCTCTCAGGGAGGATAAAAAATTGTCACCCCTCGTTTAAGCCCTTTCAACTAGGAACACCCCATCATCACCATTTAATAGAGTCTATAAAGTCATTTTGGCCCTGGTATATCTTCTTGAAATGCTAATACATTACAGTGAAATGAGCTGTGTAGCACAGCAGCGAAAATGCAGATAGAGTTGGTTTTGAATCATAGTTCTGTCATTTACTAGTTGTGCAGGACTTGGGTTACTTAATCTTTCAGAGACTCAATTTTCCCATTTGTAAAATGAAAATGCTAATACATGCTAGGTCATTATAAGGGTTGAATAAGATGTGTGTAAATCATGTAAATAGAGTCCCTTACACGAAGTAGGTACTCAACACATAGTAGTTATTAGTAATGATATTAACAATAATAAAATATTTTAAGTGCTTGGCTTATACTGAGATATCATATTGAGTCATCAATTTTTAAGACAATATAATGAGATATATGTAATGCCTAAACTACACTAAATGCAATGGTATCTTTGATGATGGATAGGATCCTCTAGTCTCAGAGATAAACACCAGGAACCCCAATAATCATGGTGGTGAAACAGCACAGAGTCCGGCTACAAAAGAATTATCCATAACCAATTCTTACTATTCTTCCATTGGGTTCTAAATATGAACAATAGTTCAAAGAAAAAGAGGAATATTGGAAAGGAAAAAATAAACATTGTTCTAAGAGAGGGACAGCTTGATCTAGGAGATTAAGCAAACCTTTGAAGTTAGAACTAATAATGGCTTGCTGATCAGGAAGGGACAAGACAGATGAGATGGAACAGAAAAACTTAATATCCACACAAATGATTTATATTAAAAAGAAATGCAAACATGTAGCTCCTATTGTTTGGGATGAGCCAGCCTCAGCACCAAGCACAGGATCCTGTGTGTGATAATAGGTCACGCTGGCCGGCAGAGTCCTCACTATTGTGTCTGCCTGGGTGAGGACCCCTTTTAAGATAGTTACCAAAAGGCCATTTCTCCCTCATTTTACAGGTGAGTGAAGTCATATTATCCAAGTAGATCTGCACAGGCCCTTTGGAAAGAGAGAGACACCAAGAAAGGAGCTGTAGGTTTCCCAGGAAAAGTGTGTGTGTGTGTGTGTGTGTGTGTGTGTGTGTGTGTGTGTGTGTAATTCAAAAATGGAAAAAGAGCTATTAGAGGCTCTTTGGCTTCAGGGCCCATAATTTAAACATATGCCATAGGTGAGAAGGAGCCTCCAAACGCCCCAGAGCGCGTTCTTTCCTTCCGCACCACAAACAGTAAATATTTAAGGCTCATTAGAAGCACTGGCAAATAGCTGATGGCCAATAGCTACAAAATTTAACTAAGGCAATCAGCTTCCTGGCAGACATATGCTTCCCTTGTTCAAATGTTAGTTATGTGTCATTATCATTTCAGTACTTTCATTCCTGGAGAACTGGGAAACCAAGAAATAATAATAAAAAAAAGCAAAATTTCTGAAAACTGAAAAATAAACATTCTCCCATGCTATATAATTAAAGTTAACAAAAGAAGCTGACCGGTTGCCACATACATGGAATGGGAGAAGCCGAAACATCAAATGACTGATTTATCACAGCAAGTAATTACTTTATGTTTTTCACAAACATTTCAAGCCTATTATTACTTTCACAGCGGTACACGCCAAGAGAAGACTGTCACCTAAGGGAGAAATGGGGAGCCGGGCTGTAATTAATTTCTGGTCGAATATATCACGAAGCCCTTAACGTTGTCAATAAAATGCTCTAGCAATGAAAAATCCCCAACGTCTCCCCCTCCCTCCTCTGTCCCCAGCCCCCCAACATGGTTAATCAGCATCTTGCGGAGGATTTGCCTAGAGGAGAATGCGATGCAGCCTAGTGCAGGCAGCCAAGTCCAGGCCATTGATCCACGCCTTCCCCGGCCCTGGGTAAGGGGTGGGGGAGTCAATTAGGAACTGGCCTCTCCCACCCCCACTTGTTTTGTTCCTCATTTGACTCCATCTCCAGCTGAGAAAGTGGAAGGTGTGCAGTTCTTCGGAGGAACTCAAACATGCAGATGCCAGGCAATGGAAATCATTACAGCAGCAGCCACAGCCTATATCCTTAAAGGTTAGAGCACAAAGATTAAGAGTGCCTCGAGGACAGAGTGAAACGCTGATCTGAATAAAACCTTTCCATCAATCGGAAAATTGCAGCACAGCAAAGGAGCTGCGGAGCTGCAGTAGATGTGACATTTATATTTTTGAGCACCTACATGTTTATTTTTTAAATTACTGTTCAGAGCCTTAGGAGACCTTTCTAGGTCACGCAGACGCAATAGCCAGTTTCTGGCTGGCCGGCCATCCAGGACGTGTGGTGAGCAAAAGCTCCAGCCACTATTGTGACTCTGAAAAGAAACAGGCCTCTATTACTTCCCTCCTCATCCACACACAGGTGCCAAAATACTCAAGTGCCTGTCATGTACCTTGTTTCTCAGAAATCTTTACAGTATCTTCTTGGAACTGAGTTGAAATTAATCTTCCTTGTGAAAACCTCTCCCGTGATAGTCTCTTTTGAGAGTGGGAGGGGGGGGGTGGCGGAGGTCGAGGTGAACCCCATCCCTGGCCCTACATCATGGCACTCGGGGCAAGTCATGTCTGTCTGAGGCCCTGCAGTCAATTGTCTGACCAAACCCTTTATTTTGTTGACGAGGAAACTTCAGCCAAGAGAGTTGAAGTGACTTGTCCAGGTGTGTGCATTTATGGGTTGCATTTGTTTACTGGCCAACCACTGAATAAATGAATAGTTAGTTCTCCCCTAAATTTCCAAGAACACAACTGGACTCAAGGTGCCTGCCCTGAAGGATGATTTTAATGAGGATTCAGCTTAATCCTTTCAGGTTATAATTATCTTCACTGTCCTGGAGAGAAGAAGAAGAGAAAGGGTGACTAATGGACAATAAGAAGCAGAGAGAAAAATGGCCTAGATGTTGTGTGTCTCAAAAAACCCGAGGTTAGGTCAGTATTTCCCCAGGAGTGTCTTAGAACTACCGCATCGGGGTCCCCTGGGTACACATTAAATACAGTGCAGGTGCCCGGGCCACACCCTCAATCTTCTATTTCCAAAATTTTGGGATGGAGTCAAAGAATTCCACTTAAAACAAATTCTCTAGGGAATTCTCAGACCCTCCAGCTTTTGAGAATGATGGTTAACCTGTTGGTGCTGTGAGAGTGCAGGGTGTGCACTTGGGGTTAAGGGCAGAGCTCCCCAGGGATGCGATCATGTGCTGGGTCTCATTTGTGTGACGGGTCCCAGAGAGCAATGCTGGGCCTCAAGTTATTGCCTGGGAGTTTGGGCAGAAAGCCTACAAGCAGCACCAAGAACACATTCCCCTGTGGGCGGGGTCTACAGAGCCTTCTACGGTGAAACTGCTGATTAAAGCTAATCAGAACTGCCAGAGGCCAGAGCTCCACAGAAATGGGGGTGGGGGTCGGGGAAGAAAGACGTACAACCAGAAAAATACAAGGAAAAAATGTTCGAGAGCCTAATGGAAAGATGAAATCATATTTTAATTAAACAAAGCAAAACAGAGACCCAATATTTACAAGATGACAGCCCTGATTTCATAGGTGAAGAACAGCCTTTGGGGTGGGACTGAACTAACTTTGAATCCTGACTTCTTATGTGAGCTGAGTTCATGGTGGTCCTCGGCCTCCCCTCAGCACTCTGGCTTGTTTTCTTTGAAACTGCAAAGGTGTTGAGAAAACAGAAGGTGGGATGGAGAGAGGGCTTTCTGTAGAAGATGCAACAAGAAAAGGTGGATGCTGGGGAGGAAGTCTGGCCTGGACAAGTTGGTGAAGGGTTGTAGCTCTGCTTTAACAGCTGTAACAACGGTGCCTGTTTACTACTTCTAAGTATCAAAGTTAAACATCATATCCTATTTAGAAAACAGGAAAGGTCAGCTGCCAGCATCAAGCTTTGCAGTGAGAATTTTAATCAAGTAAATGATCATCCTTGGGCTTTATCACAGAACGAGTTCAACGTCTTTTCAGTACAATGCAATCCTTTCCTGGCAGAAAATGGCCTTCCTGGGTGAGTTAATTCAATTTCCTGATGGTGACGACTACAGGGCCAGTGCAGGGTACACAAATAGCACAATTTGATGAGAGCTTTTGGACAAGTCACTTCTGATTTCCATCCCCTGGGATCTTTATTGGAAATAATAACACGTGTCATCTCTGCTAATCTCTGAATCATTCCAATGGCAGCATATCACTCCGAAGGGAAGACACTGTTTGCCAACAATCCCTAAAGTATATATGTGCAAGGCATAGTAACTTTCATTGAGCATAATCAAAAGGAATCTTACTTAATCAAAGCCTCACACCTGAGATATGTTCATGAGAAATCAAACACCAACACTGACAGGTATTTTTTGAGAGGGTTATAAGTACTCATAGTTTTGGGGTGCTTTCTGGGGGATATGCAGACCAGCAGGCATACTCACCTGACTTCAAAGAGCCCTAATTAAACAACCAATTTAGATCAATTGTTGGAATATATAGAACCTACTATATGTGCAATAAACACAGAAAAAGAGATCAGAAGAAAGTCGAATGGTCAGAAACAGGGTAGCAAAGCCAAATGAAGGTTTAATTAGGGAGCTGTAATGTTTAAATCTACTTATACAAAGATCTTAATATTTTTCTCAGAGATCAAGCCATTACAATTCTTGGTTTACTATTACATTTTTTTAAAAAATATATTTTACTGATTTTCTACAGAGAGGAAGGGAGAGAGACAGAGAGTTAGAAACATCGATGAGAGAGAAACATCGATCAGCTGCCTCCTGCACATCTCCTACTGGGGATATGCCCGCAACCAAGGTACATGCCCTTGACCAAAATCGAACCTGGGACCTTTCAGTCCACAGGCCGACGCTCCATCCACTGAGCCAAACCGGTTTCAGCTACTATCACATTTTATTAACTGGTACATTTCCTCCTACCAGGCAGCAAAAGCGATTTAACCCGTCATATTTCTCCATTTACTCCGGCCCCTAAGAAAGTCAGGGCTAACTCTGCATCACCATTACATTCAAGAAGTGTAACAGAATTTTGGGGAGCATTTTCACGAAAAGAATTTGGATAGCAGACTAATCTCTCATAAAAATTAATCACAAATCCACATGGTTAATAATCTTGAGTCAAAAAATCTTGAGTATTACAGGTAAAGGCTAAAAAAGGAGTAGGTTACCCCAGAACTGAAAAGACACCTATACCAATGGCAAAATAAAGCTGGGGGTGGGGAGGGGAGGAGGAGGACCAAACAGAGAAAAAGATGTGAAAATATTTTGGATTTTTTTTAAAGTAAAAAAATTGCTCCCCTAGCAAGACAGAGAAAATGTTATGTGATAGGTAAAGGCATTTCATGTTGTCAGCCAAGTGGCCTCTGAAGCCTACCTCAGGCAGCACCATTCTTTGGAGATTTAGACCACGGTACTCGCTTGTCTGGATGACTGGGGTGTGCCCAGCAGATGGCAGCATGGCACTGCTAATCCCTGATCATACCACCCTGGTCACTCCAGGCAGGAAACCTATAACCTTTTCCTGCAGGAAACCAAACTAATGACTTGGTGCAATAGGTTTATAGTAAGAAACCTACCAAACAGCTCCTGGTGGGGATTAAACATTCTCAGCCCTCCAGAGACCAAGGTCAAGGACAAAGCAGGGTAGGTACCAAGTGATATGTTTTGTTTCCAGGCTTTGCGCTTGGGAACATTCCTTCCCTATCCTCTTCAGGGGTTCCTCTTCCTCCTCACGCCCCTCCCTGGAGATGCTGGTGTTCCTGGGGGTTGTTCTGCACCCACAGTGTTTACTTCCTCTAATAGCTTAAAGGACAACTCTATGCTGATGACTCCCCAAGTCTGTTTGCTCAGCACAGGCCTCTCCCCCAAGCTTCCAAGCTACACTTGCGTATGGGAAGTCTCACTTGGAAATCCCGCAGGCACCTCAGACTCATGTCCACTGAAGATCCTGCTTCATCGAATCTACCTATCCCTCCTCCTGCAGGCTCATCTTATTTGATGGTGACCCAGCTAGATACCCATGCCAGACAGTGGAGGATCATCCGTGACGACTCTTTCTTTACCTTCACGATTCAATCACTCTCGAAATCCTGACAACTTTAGCTCCTTCATACTTCTCAAGTCTCTCCTCCATCCCCACCAGCCCTGACCTCTTCAAGCCCCACACACCTCTCACTTAACAGTCACCTTCCAATGGGTCTGCAAGCCCTCCAGTTTTATTGGCCTCAAATCTATTTCCCACATAGCTGCTGAAATCATCTACTTAGAATACAAATCTGACCATCTCACTTTTCCACTTAGAAGCCTTCAGCCACTGACAATAGGAAGTCCAAACACCTTAACTTTATCACCCAGGAGTATTTATTGAATGTCAGGTACTGCTCTAGGCTCAGGGACTATAGAAATGAATAGTCTTTGCCCTAGAAAGCTCACATCTACTTCCAGTAGATGGGGAACTAACCCGCTGTTTGAAAGCAGCTGCACCATTTATACTCCTGCCAACAATATACGAGGGTTCCAGTTTCTCCACATCCTCTCCAACACTTGTCATTTTGATTAGAGCAACCCTAGTGGGTATGATGTGGTATCTCACTGTGGTTCTGATGTGCATTTCCTTAAAAGTGAATGATGGTGAGCATCTTTTCATGTGCATATTGGCCATCTATGGACCTCCTTAGGAGAGATGTCTATTCAAATCCTATGCCTATTTCTTTAATTAACAAATTTTTCCCTCCAACAGTTTTACATTTACAGAAAAATTGAAAAGACAGTACAGAGATTTCCCAGATAACTTACACTCAATTTCCCTATTATTAGCATCTTATATCAGTATGGTGAATCTATCAAAATGAATGAACCAATATTGACACACTGCTGTTTACTAAAGTTCACAGTTTATTCACATTTTCTTAGATTTTAACTAATGTCCTCTTTCTGGTCCATGATCCCATCCAATTACCACATTACATGTAGTTATCCTGTCTTCTCAGACCCCTTTTGGCTATGATAGCTTCTCAGACTTTCCCTGTTTTTTAAAATATGTTTTTATTGCTTTAGAGAGAGAAGGTAGAGGGGAAAAGAGGGATAGGGGAGAGGGAGGGAGAGGAGGAAAGAGAGAGAGAGAGAGAGGAAGATAGATAGATAGATATCAAAGGGTTGCTTCCCTCCCATATGCACCCCAAATGGAGATTAAACTTGTAACCTGGGCATGTGCCCTGACTGGAATCGAACTGGTGACCTTTTGGTGCATGGGATGACACTCCAACCAACTAAGCCACACTGGCCAGGACAGAATTTCCTTGTGGTTTTTTATGACCTTAAAGTTTTGAGGAGTACTGGTCAGGTATTATATAGGGTCCTTTTCCATGAATATAGGCCTGATGTTTTTTTCTCATGATTATACAAGGGTTATGGATTTGGGGGAAGAAGATCATAGAGGTCAAGTGTCATTTTCATCCCCTTGTATCGAGGGTACATCTGTCAACATGATTTATGCTTGTTCACGTTGACCTTGACCACCTGGCTCAACTACTATTTTTCAGATCCCCTCTACTATAAAGTTACTTTCTCCCAATCCACAGGCATTCTTTGGAAGGAAGTACTCTGTGTATCCTACACTTAAGAAGTGGGCAGACTGGTGCAGCCACTATGGAAGACAGTATGGAGTTTCCTCAAAAAACTAAAAATGGAACTCCCGTTTGACCCTGTGATCCCACTTCTAGGAAATATATCCCAAGAAACCAGAAACACCAATCAGAAAGGACATATGCACCCCTATGTTCATAGCAGCACAATTCACCATAGCTAAGATCTGGAAACAGCCTAAGTGCCCATCAGTAGATGAATGGATTAGAAAACTGTGGTACATCTACACAATGGAATACTATGCTGCTGTAAAAAAGAAGGAACTCTTACCATTTGCAACGGCATGGATGGAACTGGAGAGCATTATGCTAAGTGAAATAAGCCAGTCAATGAAGGAAAAATACCACATGATCTCACTCATTCATGGATAATAAAGACCATTATAAACTTATGAACAATAATAGATACAGAGGCAGAGCTGCCTCAAACAGATTGTCAAACTGCAGCAGGAAGGCCGGGGAGGGTGGGGAAAAAAAAAAAAAAGAAGTAGGAAGTTAGGATCCCCCTCCTTTAGGGTGGAGCAGCTACACAATTTATTTGGAATGCCTCAGCACAGATTGGTCTCTTCTCCTCACCAATATATTCAATCACTTATTTATATCAGTATGGACTCATTGATATTTATTTTTTATGCTTCGGGTTAAAATCCGATGATACTTTTTTTTTTTTTTGCTGCTCAAATTGTCCAACTTTGACCATTAGAAGCTCTTTCAGTGGTTCCTGTGGCCCTGGACACATCCCATCACTGTGTCGTGTGTGTATTTTGTTACTGCAAGATGTTCTAGGCTCATCTTGTATATTTCCTGTCCCAGTCCTAGAATTCTATTTCTCCCAGGAGCTCCGGGTGCTTTCATTTGAGAATACTATTACAACCAAGATCTGGGCACTAGGTGTACTTAATGCTACTGGGGTACCTTTACCTATTCTCTAATTTTGCTATTTGCCTTTGTATTATTGAGTTTTAAGAGTTTTTTATATGTTCTGGATACAAGACTCTTTATCAGATATATTATATACAAATATTTTCTCCCAATCTATTGGTTATCTTTTCACTTTCTGATTCAATGTCTTATTGAATTTAACAAATATGGTATATTGTACTTTTCCATATACTAGTAAACCCGTGTTCAGAGGAGGCATTTCAGGCAGGATTTATTTTATCCTTTGGTCCTTAGGTCTCAAATGGCTCTTTCTCTACCAATCAGATGTCTCTGTTGGCTTCTGTGGGATAAATGTTCCCATGTATGGGCACTATACGTGGGCAACATAGGTCTTCACTGGGTAAGTGAATATATATAGACCAGCTCCAAAGCTAACTCAGAGTTGCTGGAAGGGAACTGGAAAGGGATGGGTGTGGCACCTGGGAGCAGAGACTGCCCTTCATTAAAAATGAAACTGCCCAGGTATTTATCCTTCTAGAGCAGGGGTGGGGAATGTTTGGACTGCGGGCTGCATAAGGCCTGAGAAATCATTTGGTCTGGCCCTGCCAAGGCATTAGGGGTGAGTTATTGAAATGTTTGACCAAATATAGCAGGGTAATTTTTAGGTTGATAATTTTGTATGGCCCACAAATGATGTTATAAATATCATTGGCTTGGCAATGGCCCTTGGCAAAAAAAAAAAAAAAAAAGAAGAAGAAGAAAAGGTTCCCCACCCCTGTTCTACAGGGATCACAAGTCTGCTTTATGATGGGAAACACATCATACCGTGAGTACCTATCCCGGAAAGCGCAGAGCTTTCTCAGTCAGCACCCAAAGAGAAAAGAGAAGCTGCCCATCTGATTTTTTGCATCTCACAACAGAAACACTCTAATCACTGCATTCCCTCCCAGGGAACTGAGGAGGGAGGAGCCTGCTCCAAATGTATGCACAGCTTGCTTCTACACTAGGTGAACTGTGTAGTGAGGATAAAGAAATGCAACCAAAGCATTTCAGGCCTCTTGTGGGGCCTGTCAGTGGCCAATTCTCTGTCCAGAGCGATGTAACCTACCCACAGCATTTGACACAGATGAAGACACCTCCTCTCAAAATACTTTCTTCACCTGACTGCTCGGACAGCCTCTCCTGGTGGTCCTCCTACCCCTGACTCTGCTTCAGGATCCTCGCTGGTCCTGCTCCAGCACCCCAACATCCAAACAGTGGAGTGCCGCTCAGTTCCTGGACAGCTCCTCTTTCTCCTGTAATTTGTTCTCGAGTGCTCACCTCTTCCTTTCTCTCAGCCTTAAATCCCAGCTTCATGCTGATAAGCCAAGCGCCTCTTCCCATCCCAAACCTCTTTCCTGAGTTCTAGGTTCGTATATGCAGCTCTCTTTTTCATCTCTATTCAGATGTCTAATAGGCACATTAAACTTAACATTCCAAGCCCAAATGAACTTTTGATCTCCCCTTCCTACCTGCCCCTTTACCCCTCTCCCACAATCCCAATTCTGGCTCATGGTCGGGCTCATTTTCATTTCAGTAAATGAAAGCTCCGTCCTGTGAGCTGCTCAGAAAAAGAACCTTGGAGTCATTGGCTCACTTGCAACCTTCAGCAAATCCTATCAGCCGCATTTTTAAAATATATCCTCGTCTGACCGCCTGCCATCCTCGCCACTGCTGCCATCTTGCTGTGAATCACCACCATCTTTCACTCGGATCACTGCAGTCGCTTTCTAACAGCTCCATCTGCTTCTGCCCTTGCCTGCAACCTCCTCTTCCCAATCGTCTATTTTCAACCTAGCAGCCCGAGTGATTCTTTTACAGTGTCAGTCAGATGATGGCACTCCTCTGTTCCAAACCCTAACAGCTTCCTACCTCACTCACGGTGAAAGCCAACACATCATTACAGCAGGCTTCAAGGTCGCAGCCTCTTAGATTAAACCTCTGACCTCACCTCCTACTCTTCCCCTTGCTCATTCCTTTCAGCCACACTGGCCTCTCTGCTGTTCTTCAAATGCCAAGCACACTCCTCCCTCTGCGTTTTGCTCTTCGATTCCCTCTCCTGGAATGCTCTTCCCCTGGAGAGCCACCTGATCTACTCTCACTCTTCCCTTAGCTCTGTCCTTAAATGCTGCCATCTTATTGAGGAATTCCACAAAAACTCCAAAACTGAAGGTTACATTCATTATACCCTGGTGCACTCAATTCTCCTTCCCATGCCTAATTTTTTTTATCATAGCATATACCTTTATCTGACATACATATATTTTACTTATGTCTGTCTTGCCCCACAATAATGCAAGTTCCATGAGGGAAGGATCTACAGAGGATGCATACTCAATAAATATTTGTTGAATGAATAAATGAATGAATGAATGAATCAAGGCAGGAACACAAGGGTGAGGAAGTGTTCATTTCTGTGTTAGAATTCCCCTCACCACTCCTAAACCTTAGCTTTCATTTCCTTACCTTTGTCAGACTGAGGAATGAGAGATACCATTCTCAGGAAAACAAAAATAAGAAGAAAATCAAAGTGAGATGACACCTTGAAGGAGGAAAGCAGAAAATAGAAGTGACAGGAGAGATAAAGGAGAAAAGAGAGGCAACTGTAATGAGAGAGACAGACACAAAGAGGAAATGGGGGTGGGGGAGAGAACTAGGAGGAAAACTCTGGAATATTCTTTCTGAGTAATGGCCTCACAAACTATAAACACTGCCAGGTCTACTGTGGGAACTTCAGTGCCCACTCAGACTCCTGAGATATGCCAGACTGTCCCTAGCGACTCAGCCTGGAGAAGTGACAGCTCAGGGTAGAATAATCTCTGATGACAGGAATTAAAAAGCACACTGATAAAGCCTTCCACTTTTCAGTTAATCCCAGCAATTTCCCAGGACAAAGCCTCTTTCTGAGTTTGAAAATTAATCTTGGAGTCAGAGGGTGAGAACCACAGCAGAGGTCATTACCACAGGGCACAGGGTCTCTGCAATTCTGGTGATCACAGGCCGTCTTGACCCTTTGCTCACCCAAAGTTTATCCTCCGATTAGAGATTAGACGGAGCACAGGAGTGTATAAAAAGAGACAACTTCACAACACCCTGAGCAGAAGAATGAACATAAACGGAGTTACCCCAGAGACCTCATTTCTTTATTACAGAAAGGGCGCTAATTTTCCCACTGGCCAGAACGGCTACGGAAGAGAGAAACCACAAGCATCTTGCAACTTCTTGTTAAATAAGTTTTCTGACACATGGTGACTGGTGATTAATTACTGTGTTAGAAGACAACATTACTATAGAGATTGGCCGGAAATACAGCTGCTGTCCATGCTTGATTAGACATTGCCTAAGGAATGCTGAGGCACACAGCTCCAGTCTATCATTTCTGGCTATTTTGGTACTGCTGTTACATTTATTTTACATAGCTTCAAGTTCAGGAGAATTGATGGAGCCCATTTCACAAAGCTGTCCCTACCGAAATCGGAGCAGAAAAAGGATAAGGCTGTAAAGTGTGTCTATGTCGGTGTATGAGGGCAAGAGAAAATGAGGGACAAGGCCTGTGAAGAGTAGGGATGCATTATTCCTCTCTGTAACACTTTCCACTCCACAAAGAAAGGACTGCAAGGGAGATGATTGGTTTCTTATAAGCCTAGAAGGAACTGACCCATGTCGCTGATTAAAACTTTCAGGGCAGTGACGATAAAACTGAACTTTGGCGTTATCCAAGCCCTTCACCAATACCAAACGAAGCCTGGATTTGGTCCCTGTTCATTAGTCCAGTACACATGACGAGCACTTACTCTGGACCAGGCATCGAGGAAACAGGGAGAGTCTCGGCCCCTTGAGCTTACAGTGTGGTAGGGAGATGTCTTCTGACCCAGGATGGGAAGGACAGAATCACCCAATGCCATGCACTTACACTAGCCTACTTCCGAACCCACCAAGAGTGGGGAGTAACAACAAGCAGTACCTGTCCTACGTTTCAGCTTACACCCATTCCCTGGACTTCAGGCACAGGTCCAGCTGGGAAAGGCAGGCCTCGGTTGCCGTTCTATTATTTCACTCAGGCCACCGATGCCAACTCCAATACTGCCCAGTCAGCATTCAATATTCAGATGCCAGTTTTTTCTAGTGTGTGTTTGAGCCCCATACTGTCTGCCAAAAACTGTGTTAATTTACTTACTTCAGCTAAATAAAAAAAAAATCATTTAAAAAGGATGATTGGATTGCGGAAAATATATTCCTCCGAGAATTAGTAATGCTTTTCTCTATCCCTCAGGCCTCCACGTTCTTATGTTCCCCTTGTCAATGTTATTATGAGACTAATTCAATAATGAGATCATTCCCCATAGAGCGGCCAAATAAATGCAGCATTCAGTCACACCTGGTTTCTCTAATCTGGGCAAGAAAGGCTTTCCACCAAATTTAGCCTAAAATAGGGAATTTAATGAACACACACACACACACACACACACACACACACACACTCTCACACATGCAGGAAAAAATAAGACAGGGAAGAAGGACAGAGAAGCAGAAGAACAGAGCAGCAGTGGAACAAACGCAGTGACAGATTGGAGAAGAAAGGTTAAACACGAAGATATATGACTATGTGATTCCAAAGCAAAGTTCCTAGCATACGTCTTAATAATTGTCAAGGTAATATAATACTTCATCGTTCCTTAAATGTCTCGAGAATTGTTTCAAATTTTCTTGAACTTCTTAGGGAATCAAAATATCAAGCGAAAAGACACAGAAGTACTAAATATGAGGCAGGAACACTCTGGATTATTAAAAACAAATGACTTCTTAGCCATAAAGGAGTCTGTGGAATAATTCAGCTAGATATAAGATTAGCACTGAGAAGCCATAATCATCATCTATCCTCTTCAAAACTGGTTAAACTTTCATTAAAACACCAAAGGTCTGATGACTGAAGCAAGGTATAAATGGTATTGAGACCTCATAAAGAGAGAATAAAATTAACTCGCAAATTTGAAAAGACACGTTATAAAGACACATTAAACACTGAAATCAGCAAACCTAGAAAAGAGGAAGTGCCGTTTAAAAGCAGCAGCTTCAGTTACAGGAAAACGAGGGGAGGCAGGTTCCCTTTGGGACGAGATGGAAGAGATGAGGAAATAGGTTCATGTAAAAACACATTCAATACCTGTTGTTTACAATGAGAGAAAAAAAGGGAAAACCCAATGTCTGCAAATTTGCAAGTTATTAAATAAATAAATTATGGTTCATTTACAAGAAATTAAAAGTAATATTTTCAAGAAATAGTAAATATGGGAAAAACATGTTTTCAAAGAGTATAATAATCTGATATGGAAAAATTCAATTAAATGAATATAAAGCCACATTAACATAGTTTTAATTTTGTAAAAAGAGAAATTGCATGTATACGCATGTACAAAAACTCCCCTACACACATAATACGTGCACAAAAACCAGGAGAAAGTATACCGAATATCATGGTCTCTAGACTAAAAGTTTACAAGTAATGTTTATAATCTTCTTTGTATTTTATATCACATACTAGAGGCCCAGTGCACGGATTCATGCACCAGTGGTGTCCCTTAGCCTGGCCTGCACCCTCTCGCAATCTGGGACCCCTCAGGGGATGTCGGACTGCTGGTTTCAACCAGATCCCTGCAGGCCAGGCCGAGGACCCCATTGGTGCTATCTATATAGATGTTATGAATAGCATATAATACTTTTATAACCACCCCCCCAAAAAAGTTAGTAAAGTTTTGCAGCAAGAAAAACTTAGGTTAAACAATAGGAAAAAGTACCTAATGGATGTTTTGTTTCCAATAGAATTTTATAGAATATCTTTCTTTATGACTGATGAAAACCTATTTCATTTATTTTTGCTTTTTAAAATTTGAGGTATAATTGATATATAGCATATTCGTTTCAGTTGTACAACATAATTATTCAATATACATATGTATATATTGCAAAATGATCACACTAAATTTAATTAATATTAAGCAACTGTTTTAACTTTTTCTTTTTAAAATATTTTTTCCCCATTGATTTCAGAGAGGAAAGGAGAGGGAGAGAAAGATAAAAAAAAAATCAATGATGAGAGAGAATCATTGATCGGCTGCCTCCTGCATGTCCCACCCTTGGGATTGAGCCCACAACCCAGGCATGTGTCCTGACTGGGAATCAAACTGTGACCTCCTGATTCATGGTTGATGCTCAGCCACTGAGCCACACTGGTTGGGCTAAACTAACTTTTTAAGAACCAATAATCTACTTTTAAAAATGACTCATACGCTTTGGTACAAGGAACTGAGCCCAATCGTCCCTCTTACCTTGCAAAGTCCAGGTCTGCCTCCCGTGACATGGTGATGTTGGTTAAATTCTGCTGAAGAACAAAAATGTTCCTGCACATTTTCTTGATGCCAGACTCACTGATGCGCCGGAAGTACTGGGCACCATTAATGAGGATGCAGGAGATCAGGTGTCCTAGGCCTGACGGATGGGCACAGGGTTGGGGAGACAAGAAACAATAGATTAGTGACCTCTTACATAAACTGACACACAGGATTTCTCTCTTCTAATCCTCCACCATTTAAATGACCAAAGAATACACATCTCTGATGGCTGCACCAGCTAATGTCACAATGATTTCAGAGCTGCCCTGGTACTGAAAAATGGGGAGACTTTGCTGGCAACAAAACCTGGTAAATCCACAGCTCTAGCACCAGCACGTACACCCAGTCATGCCAGGGCTTGGAGAAAATGCCAGGTTTCATAAACTATTACAGTGCAGGAACTCTTTTCCTGTACAGGTATGTTGGGAGTGGAGAACACATGTAAATACAATGATGTGTTTGACCTCCTCTTTCTACCACAAAACATAGGCGTATACGCTACCTCAAAAGTTGCTTCGGGCCCTACCTAAGCAAAAATAAATCAATAAGAAATTGGGCTATTGGCACTGACGCTAATACACCTCAACGCTGACAATGGAGTATATTTCTGAAGTAGCAATTGGAGAAAATGTAAGCAGAAGCAAAGTGTGAAAGAAAAGCAGATCATGCATTAACTGTTGAGTTCCTCCAAGATGGCTATGGGCATTTCTAGAGTCTGATAAGTGGTTTGTTTTTGTCTCCAAAGGGCTATCTTGAGGTCTAGGAAACTGACCAAGAGCAGGTCAGAACATCAACACCTACAGGTCCCATTCAGGGTATCCATGTAATTGAGTTCAGAACAACCCGAGGCACATGTAGATTACCATTTCAAGAAGCCAGATTCCAATTCTAAATACTTGGAATTAAGTAAACTTCTAGTTCTTCTTTTTCCTTTTTTTTCTTGCAGAGCTGGACTCTAGCAGGCTGTTTCCCCAGAACTTGAGTGCTAGTCTGACGAGTCCCATCGGTCTGCTGTATTTGTTACTTTCCTCTTCTGAAGGCATAGTCCCTCCATGGTGACTGTGGCTCAAGTCAGAGCTTAGGGTGAGTCTTTGGGTGTAATGGCTCCCTCTGTCTTCAAAATGAGTTTCCCCTCCATTAGGATGAAGGTGGCAAAGGGAGAGGAAGGTGTGCGCTCTCTTGTTCTGCTATACTCACCAACATTGCTTCCAGCCCATAAACCCACTTGCATGTGCTACTACTTGAAAGTGAGGAAAAGACACACAGGGATTTTTACATTAATGCCAGACGATTGACTTCTGTGAAAAATCTCCGTAGGTCAAGTTTCAGCTGCTACTCCTGAGCCCATACCTCAGGGTATAATTCTGTTCTGCCATTTGCAGTAAATTCTAGTGCAGGCAATGGGTGCGGGCAAGTGGATTGTTTGTAAAGAATAATAAATACTGCCCGCCGGTGTGGCTCAATGGTTGAGCATCGACCTATGAACCAGGAGGTCATGGTTTTGTTCCTGGTCAGGGTACATGCCCCAGTTGCAGGCTTGATCCTCAGTAGTGGGCGAGCAGGAAGCAGCTGATCAATGATTCTCTCTCACCATTGATATTTCTATCTCTCTCCCTTCCTCTCTCTCTCAAATAAATAAAAACACATATAAAAAATAGTAAATACTAATAAATATATTACATAAAAATTTATGTAATAAATAATAATAATAAATAATAAAGCCAATCAGAAGTTGGTCTGCCTTATGTTATCACTACACACCAGCAATTCTAAACCACAGCTGGGTGAAGTACTTCCCCTCGGCCACGCATGGAAGCCTGAGACCTTGTCCCCTCCTCTCCCAGCTTGGGGAAACTCAATATTATACCTTTTGAATTTAGAAAATGACATTGCAGAGAAATAACTGGCTTTTAAAACATAAAGTCTGAAACTTTCCTAGTTAGAATTAATTCTAAGTCAGAGGATCAGGCCTGTATTTGAGACATGGTCTCCCAGCAGGATTACATGTGAAGAAATGCCTGGGCACAATGAGAGGAAAACTCTGGGAGAGAGAATGTAGGGCTTGGGAGAGCCCCGGTGAAACCCAGAGAGGACACTGTGCAGGAGGGAGAAGGGAATTCTCAGACGGGCGCCTCAGATTCAAGCTATGGAGTGTGACCGCGGCCCCCAAATCCATTGTACCAGGCGCTCACTAACAGCTAGCTTTATGATATGATTTAAAGAAAAAATAGATATCCCAAGAAACCAGAAACACCAATCAGAAAGGATATATGCACCCCTATGTTCATAGCAGCACAATTTATAGTAGCTAAGATTTGGAAACATCCTAAGTCCCCATCAGCAGATGAGTGGATTAAAAAACTGTGGTGCATCTACACAATGGAATACTATGCTGCTATAACAAGAAGGAACTTTTACCATTTGCAACAGCATGGATGGAACTGGAGAGCATTATGCTGAGCGAAATAAGCCAGTCAGAGAAAGATAAATATCACATCTCATTCATATGTGGGATATAATGATCAACATAAACTGATGAACAAAAATAGATCCAGAGATAAGGGGCAGGGGGCGAGGGGAGGTTAGAGATCAACCAAAGGACTTGTATGCATGCATATTAGCAGAACCAATGGACACAGACACTGGGCGGTGGGGGCTGGCCAGGGGTGGGAATGGCTGGTGGGGGGAGGAGGTTAAATGGGGAAAAAGGAGACATATGTAAAACTTTAGACAATAAAAACATAAAAATAAAGGAAAAATAGGATTTGGAGGTCCACATTCTCTGGAACACAACTGTTTCATGAAGCAATCAACAGCCAGGCATCATCGCTGCCTCTCTTCAGGTGGCTACAGTCCTTTAGACGACGCACCTCTTAATAGTTGTAAACAACACTGGTTTCATTCTGAGACACACCGTGGATGCTTTGAACACCCAGGTCTATGGACAAAGAAACCAAAACAAGAAAAGAGGGAAGGCAATGTGAAGTCCTGACAGGGATCCTAGGAGGGAATTCAGCATGAAAAATTACCTGCCTGGCACCACTGTGCTGTCTCTCATTCCCTCCCCTGCCTGTGGCCTGCCCTGAAGGCATTCAGGATGCAGCCTTCCTAAAATCAATGCCCATCGGAGGTTGCCTTTGTTTTCCCACAATAATGCATTCTCTGAGAGAAAATGTTAGCCAGGAGGGATTTTTCAGGGCCCTCTCCTCACGGTGTATGTTTCTTTTTCTCTTATGAGCTCCTCTGGAGTGAATTCGGGGCCCTCCACACATTTACCCAACTCTCATGAGTGGCATGTCAGGGAGGCAGCCGGCTGCCATCTGCCTTATCTTGGATTAAATCTCCTTATCAACCGGGAGCAGATGGCAGCCATATTGTTGTCTACCTGGCCATACAGAGATACCAGGCATTGCTGCTTTAAGCAAAAAAGATATAAAAATTCCAACAACCTTTCCCCACAAGTTTTAAACCTCGATAATAGAGAAAAATCAGGCCACCGGCCCCTCCTCTCTCCTGAACACGCAGGGATGGGGCAGGGCTGACCTTCAAAGATGTACTGGAACTTGTGCTGCTGCAGGCTGGCACTCATGGCCTCTTCGATGGCACTGATGTCTTTGTTGAGCTTGACCACCAGAGGGTCATAGTCCATACTTTCCACGTTGGCAACGATAGCATAGTTCCCCTCCTTTGCAAGAGGGATGAGATAGTGGAAACAGTGAACCCTGGAAAAGACAGAGAGGTGGGGAGAGCAATGAGCAATTCATCGTTCTGATGAGAATAATGATCTTTTTGTGATAGTGCACTCAAATATTTGCAGAAGCAGTGGCCTGTAAAACCGCATGTGGCCCTCCCCCCTTCACCAGAAAGCCATTTTGGTTACTCCACAGAACAGGTAAGTGGCCCTGAGCCAATCAGCGTCTGTGGTTCTTGCTTATTTAATCCATACGCTGTGGGGGAGAAATAGATGAGCTCTAAAATTCTTGTCAGTGACAGGACTGCATGCATAGTGTGAAAAGCATTAGATTTTTCAACAGATATTGTTGTAGTAAAAATGAGAGGCAGAAGGCACAGATCTAAAATGTGGAAGCTGTATAATGAGACTGCATTGGTTTCAATTCCCAATTCCAATCCTTATTAGCTGTGTGACTTCAGTCAAGTTATTTTCTCTCTCTCTGTCTCCGTTTCCATAGCTGTGCAATGGGAATGATAACAATTCCTAAGGAGCTACCGCATAGAAAGTGTTTCGCAGAGGGCCTGGCACGAAGGAAGTGCATAGTAAGGCTGGATGACATCACTATTAGCATATTTATTAATGTTAGTCTATTACTTAAATAAAACACAAAACATCCATGAATTTGTAAAAATTGTGCTAGGCCCTGGGAATGTAAGACTCAATTTGAGTCCTTGAACACTACAGCCTGGTAGGGCTGACCAAGAAAAAATGGCCACAAGAGGGCAGTGTTTCCCCAAGAAGCACATACACTGCGAGTGTGTCTGGAAAGGGCATATCTGAATGAGCTGGAGGAAGAAGTGCACTTTATTTCTGTGTTGAAATGGCCTGAGTCATTTTGGTTATGCACAATTCTTCATTTCTTTTTATTACATTTTACTGAATTTATTGGGGTGACATTGGTTAATAGAATTATGTCGGTTTCAGCCCTACCATTCTATAACACAGTGGTTCTCAACCTTCCTAATGCCGCGACCCTTTAATACAGTTCCTCATGTTGTGGTGACCCCCAACCATAAAATTATTTTCGTTGCTACTTCATAACTGTAATTTTGCTATTGTTAGGAATCGTAATGTAAATATCTGATATGCAGGATGTATTTTCGTTGTTACAAATTGAACATAATTAAAGCATAGTGATTAATCACAAAAACAATATGTAATTATATATGTGTTTTCTGATGGTCTTAGGCGACCCTTGTGAAAGGGTCGTTCGACCCCCAAAGGGGTCGCGACCCACAGGTTGAGAACCGCTGCTATAACACATTGCATTGTGTGTTCACCACCCCAAGTCAAGTCTCCTTCCATCACCATTTACCCTCCCTGTACCCTCTTCTACCTCCTCCACCCCCTCTTCATTTATTTTTTGGTAGATTCAGTAACTGCCAAAGATGTTTGAGGTGGGTGAGAATTGGCTACTTCATTACCTTTGTATTACATTGAAATGAAAAGCAAGTTTCAGTCTAAATATCACACACATAGGTATTTATTTAAAAAAGAAAACAGAAACACCATCCATAGTTCACACAGGCCATTCTCTGACCTCAATGAAGTCCTAACTCTCTATTGTTTTGGATGCATGTCTCTGATGCTCCTGGTGGGAGATATGACACAATTCGGGTCAGGATTCTATTACCCTTATAGTTGGCATCAGGTAACAAGAAATATTCCTAAACACATGGTCGCAAAAACCTTGGGCATTATCCCCAGTGATGCAAACACAGACTTGACTACCATCTTTCTAAGTCGGGTTTACTGAGAAATAATTTATAAGCAGGAAAATTCACCCTATTTAGGGTCCTATTCTATGAGTTTTGACAAATGCATACAGTCATGTAAGCACCAGCATAATCATTACAGAATAGTCTTATCACTCCCAGAATTTCCTTGTCCCCTTTGAAGTCAACCTCTACTGAAACCCCAAGCTCTTGCAACCACTGATGTATATTTCCTGTCCCATGGTTTCAACTCCTCCAGAATGCCACCTCAATGGAATTGTATAGAATGCCGCCTTTGGAGTTTGGCTTCCTTTACTCTGCATTAAGGGTTTGAGATAAATCCATGTTGTTCATTCCTTATTATGGCTGAGCAGTCCCCCACATATGGATGTACCACAATTTCATTCTTCACCAGGTGACATCTGGGTTGTTTCAAGTTTGGGGTGATTATGAATGAGGCAGCTTCATGTACATGTTTTTGTATACATTTTCATTTCTCTTGGGTAAATACCTAAAAGTGGATTGGTGGGTCATATGGTAGGTGTATATTTAATTTTATAAGAAACTGCAAAACAGTTTTCCAAAGTAGCTGTGCCTTTTCCTATCCCACCAGCAACGTGCAAAGGTTCCAGTTGCTCCACATCTTCCACCAGCACCTAGTGTTGTCAGTTTTCTTAAATTTTAGCTCTACTAAGGTATAACTGGCACGTTATAGTCGTAAGATATTTAAAGTGTTTTGATATAGGTATACATTGTTAAAGGATTCCCCCATCTAACTAAATAACACCTTTATCACCTCACATATCTATTCCTTTTTTTAGTGTGAACATTTATGTTCTAATCTAGTAGCAAATTTAAATTACACAATACAGTGTTATTAACTATAGGCACTATGTTTTACATTAAATCCCCAGGCCTTATTAATCTTATAATGAAAGTCTGTACCCTTTCCCCAATCCCTTCCCATTTCCTCCACTCCCCCAGCCACCAATTACTTCTCTTTATTTAGATTCCGCATATACTAATACCATGACTATTTGTCTTTCCTTGTCTGGCTTATTTCACTTAGCAAAATGCCCTCACACATTTGTTAGGTAAAAATAAGTGCCGTCATTCTAATAGATGTGTAGTGACACCTCACTACGGTTTTAATTTATGTTTCCTAATGACTGAGGATGTTGGGCATATTCATAGGCTTATCTGCTATCATATATCTTGGTGTTCACGTCATTTGCCTACTTTTTTAATTAGGCTGTTGTCTTACTAACTTTTGAGAGTTCATTCTATTTTTTCTGGAGGCAAGTCTTTTATTAGATATGCATTTTGCAAATATTTTCTACCAGTCTTTTCTTTTTTTTCCACATAAACTTCTTAGTCTATTAATCCTCTCATGAAAAATCTGCAGTCACCACAGAGAAAGTCAGAAGAATCTTTACTCCTCCTGTTGTCCAGTCTCCAGCTCACTTTCTGCAGCACCAACGCTGGCCTTTGCAGACCCCTGACTTTGGTCATCCTGTTTTTGCCTTCCTTTCTCTGAGCGCTTCTTCTCATATAGGTTATGTCTTGTGAGTCTGTGTTTGGGTTCATTTTTCTTTGCATAACCCCAGGAATCATAAATCATGCCAAAGCCAGCTGAAATGCCACCACCAAAAATGGGTTCTGAATCCAAACACAAAGATGACATCTGCTGTGGTTTAATACATTTTGGCTACTTCCCCTCAAATTTCTGTCTGAAGCACTGTTGATGATGGGTGAAGGACGTCAATGATTATTTGTTTCCGCTGAGGTAGTTTGTTGTCATAAACTTCCTGGTCTGGACAGTCTCTGTGCTGCTCATGATGGCAGCCAACCCTGAGGCAGCCAGGGGGAAAAGAGGCACTTTTTCCCCCCCCACTTTACCAGTATCTTTCAAAGAATGGTTTTAAATTTTGATGAAGTTCAATTTATCATTTATTTCCTTAATGGACAGTGCTTTAGGTGTTAGATTTAAGACTCTTTGCCTAGGCAAACTCACTCAATTTTTTCATGTGTTTTCTTCTAGAAGTTTTAAAGCTTTAGGTTTTACATTTAGATCTAGAATCTATTTTGAGCTAAGTTGTGTATAGTACGTGCTATATTCTTATAACCTGTTCATGCAAGAGAATAGAAATATCTCGACTAACGGTTCATTTTCATGACGGGGGCTCATCTTAACAGCTGCTAAGCAACTCATGACTAATTGCACCAATAAAAGCTCATTTTGACATTCACGTGCTAACTGGCAAAATGTACAGTTTTGATCAAGATACCAGTAAATGCACTGGTCACAGAATCCTCTAGAATCTGATTTTCTAATATAATGAAAGTCAATCAACCCTGGAGAAGGATTAATGATGAGGGAAATTGATTAGCACTGTGGTTGAAATTTAAACTAAATAGCTCTTAATTGAAAATAAAATGAAACCATCAATGCTAAGGTATTTTTATAATAAATTATAAATATTATAACTCAGACAATGGGAAGACCAGGGACAAAGGCCTGTGTGAACGGAGGGCAGTTTCAGGGGGTGATGAGCTGCTCCTTCCGGTACACACAGATCACAGGACAGAGCACGAGGTGAGCTTGGGGAGATGGGCAGGGCCAGGTCATCATGGGCTTTGGAGGCCATCTGCGGACTCTGGATTTTGAGAAGCCATAGGGAGCCTCAGAAGGATTTTAGGAGGTGAAATGATATCATTGGATATGAGCTTTGGCAAGATCACTCTGGCACAGGATAAAGGGTGGATTGATGGTGGAGGGTGGAAGAAAGTGGAAGTAGAGAGACTAAGTACTTAGGACATTGTTACAGATTGGAAGTGAGAGCTTATGAGATCCTGAGGTGAGGGGCAGAGAAGAGAAATAGACACTGTCTTAAGGTACCAACTTCCTCTCCCAAAATGGCCAGAGATGAAAAAGAAATTAAAGTAGTCATTGACAAACATCAAACTTGAAAAAAGTGTTCGTTTTTTTCCTTTTCTTTTGAATTCTGACATGTTGTTGCTGACCTTAATATGCCTTTGGCATTATGGTTTTCTGCAAATATTGTTGATTACACAGCAGGATGGTTGATTTTCAGGAAGTGCACACTTAGGATCCCAATAGTGACAGGCAGTGGCTCTTGAACCCACTTGGATTCCTGCTGATGGTGAGAATCAGCTGATAAAGGTGACATTCTTTGCATCCTGGGCTCAAATGGCAACCTAATTTTCTTATAACATTCAAATAGGAAAAAATACTGACCAATATTTTATGGTCTCACTATGTCTTTCATTTCTTGGGGGTGTCATTTGCCTTATGTTTCAAACTTTGGAAAGTTGGTGGTTAAATGTGACCTACAGTGACGCAGGTAAACTGTCAAATGCTCTTTGGATGGGTTCTTCAACACAGAACCTACTGGATTTGAGGACCCTTTAACATTGAACTTTAACAATAGTAAAGAAAATATGGACTATGGCTATAAAAATTGGGGACGATAAGACAAAAAATTGGCATTTGAAGTTGTTCTGGACTTCTTGCTAGCATTTCCCATTACTTTTTTTTTCCTATCTATGCTCTTACTAGTGTCTCCTTGGGTAAAAATGCCAGAGGCAGTGCTTTCCAGCCACCTTTTCATTGTACCAGTTCTGGACAAAAAGTCCTAAGTTCTAATTCTTTCCTAGCAGGAAAGGAAAAGAACAAACACGAACTGATTATTCTTATACAAGGATGGTGTTGGCCATGCAGCACCTCTGTATCTTTCAAAATACATATAGTGAACTCCTAAGTGAAAACAGAATCTCAAAATCAATTAATTTTCTTTAACGAGAAACAGATTTTATTTGGGGAAACAGCACTTATTTTATCTGGGTTTGGTCTCAAACCAGCTAATTCTCAAAGGTGACTGATCTTTTTATTGAGCATCTATTATACAGAGGGACTCTTCCTGGTTCTTGGGCCATCACAGTGAACAAGACTCACCTGATTCCTGTCTTCTGGGAGCTAACTGTCTCTTCCCACTGTGGACACTTTGCAGTCTGCTCTATTTTAACATTATTATACTACAGTATAAGGATTTGCTTGAGATATGTCTTATTCATTTTGTAAACTGATTATCATCACCAACAGTAAAAATAAAATAAAAAGCTTAGTACTGTGACAAGAAATGAATAAAATGTGTGAACATTTACTATCGAAGCCATACATGGGGTGTTCTATCCAGTTTTATACACCATACTTTAAAGAAACAAAGACAAATGGAGCATATGCATGAGAAAGCAACCTGAATGTTGGAATCATGTTATATGAGGAGGTGAAGACATTCAACTTAGAAAAAACAAACATGTTTAGTGTTCACAGTAAAAGTCAAGGAAAGAAAATTCTGCATCCAGAACTCTAAAACTCAGCATTTTTTGTTATTTATTTTTAAAATGACCTTCTTCTGTTTTCAGACTAATGTTGGAGGAGTATAGCAGTGGATGTTACAGCACCAAATGGTTCCTTGTAGAGTTAATAAATAATGACTAAAACATGTTCAGCATTATAGAATAGTACTGCCAAGATGTAGAAAAACAAAAAGGGCAGAATAGAGGTTAAGGATTTAAAAGATTTTACTCAAACGTGTTGTAAACATCCCACCTGGAATTAACTACACTACAAGCAGATAATTCTAAATGGAGAACACATCCTGTGCCCGCACAATCAAAGTATAATTCCAGGAGCGGGGATAGTAATGAATTCGATGTTCTCTTGTTTTTCTGTGTGACCCAGGTAAAAGAGACATCAGAATGTTACTGGTGGTTTCGTTCTTTTATGCTTATTGCATTTACTTACTCACAGAAAACACCTGTCATGCTACAAATAAATAGAAAACAAATCTAAAACTTATTGTAAATCAAATCAGAATACAGAAGAAAAGCCTTATTCCTGGACAGCTGAATATAAGAAATAAGTTCAGGTTGGAACCAAGATGGTGGCATAGGTAAACACCGGTACTCGCCACATCTCACAACCACAACAGAATTACAACTAAAATACAGAACAACCATCATTCAGAACCACCTGAAAGCTGGCTGATTGTCTGTCCTAAAACTAGAGAAGTAAAGAAAATACAAGACTTGTAGGAGGGGTGGAGGCGTGCCGCTGTGGAGGCCTCACATGAGGAACAAGGGGTCCCAGCCTCACATCAGACTTCCAGAGCTGGGAATAGAAGTCCCTGTAACTTTGGGCTATAAAAACCAGTGAGGATTGTGGCTGAGTGACATGGAGGCTCCTGGAGACCCAGGTAGTCCCTCTTAAAGGGCCAGCACATGAACTTAAATGGTCCTGCTTCCTCTGAGCTCCAGTGCTGGGGCAATGTTCGAGGGAAGGGTAGGAAGTGCCTGACACACATAGGGAGGAACTGAATTGTTTGGCATCGGGACAGGAACTTGGGAGATGGCTTTATCCCAGACAGGGGTGCTTGCAGGGGTCTTTGTGCCTGTGCTGGGACCTCCCCTGTTGCAGAGCTGACTGGCGGCCATATCTGAGTTTCCATAGTGTGGTCCACACTATTCATTCTGCCCTGGTGATTCCATGAGACTCGGCCCCATCCAATTTGCAGCCCCACCCAGAGTGTTTGCAATAGCTTTTCCATATGAATGGCATGTCCTAGCTCAGGCTTCAGACTTCCCTAAAATTTCTTAAACAAGCAGCGGCTGGCATCACCATGCCCCAAAACAACCAGTAAAAGGCCCAAGACTAGGCACTAGCACTAGACTGCCTTGCTTCACAGCTGGGCCTCACCTGGGCACTTCCAAGCTCAATACAAGTAGCAGCCATCTGCAGATCTCTCTGTAGCTCTTGCCTGGTGGTCCCAGTCAGTGGCTGACTTTGCATCTCCTGGGAGACCCCAGAGCCAGTGCACTGGGTGGACAGTTTTAGACCATACTAGATTACAACTCTACATATCCACATGCGACACACTCAAGGGACAGATTCAGTGAGCACCAAAGCCCCACTGAAGCTGGTCCTGCTCCATAGGGGTATCTCTGCAAAGCAGCTCTTCCACCTTAGTCACAGCTGGTCCCCACAGCCAATTGGCCTGCAGGGCAATTCCTTTCAGTGACGCCAACAACAATCAAGACTCAAGTACAAAAAGACTGCAAACAGCCCACATAGGGGCATACCTAGAGTGCCAGCTCAGGTGACTGGGCAGGTTGAGCCAGTGGGCCCTATAGGATACGTACTACACAAGGCCACTTGAACAAATCCAGGAAACATAGCAGCTCTACCTAATACATAGAAACAAACACAGGGAAGCAGCCAAAATGAGGAGACAAAGAAACATGTCACAAATGAAAGAAATGGAAGTGAGCAAACTACTGGATACAGAGTTCAAAACAATGGTTATAAGGTTATTCAAGGATCTTAATGAGAGCTTCAAGGGACTCAGTGAGACTTTCAAGGATCTTAGTGAGAATTTCAAAGACATGGAAAAGGACCAGTCAGAAATTAAGCATACACTAATTGAAATAAAGAATAATTTACAGGGATTCAACAGTAGAGAATATCTAGAATCAAATAATCGATTTGGAATATGAGGAAGCGAAAACACCCAATCAGAAGAGCAAAAAGAAAAAAAAAAATGAAGATAGTATAAGGAGCCTCTGGGACAACTTCAAGCGTACAAACATTCATATTATGGGGGTACCAGAAGGAGAAGAGAGAAAGTGAGATATTGAAACCTATTTGAAGAAATAATGACAGAAAACTTCCCCTACCTGGTGAAAGAAATAGACTTACAAGTCCAGGAAGCACAGAGAACCCCAAACAAGAGGAATCCAAAGAGGCCCACACCAAGACACATCATAATTAAAATGCCAAAGGCTAAAGACAGAGAGGATCTTAAAAGCAGCAAGAAAAAAGCAGTTAGTTAGTTACAAGGGTGAGCTCATACAACTGTCAGCTGATTTTTCAACAGAAACTTTGTAGGCCAGAAAGGAGTGGTAAGAAATATTCAAAGTGATGAATAGCAAGGACCCACAACCAAGATTACTGTACTCAGCAAAGTTATCATATAGAATTAAAGGTCAGATAAAGAACTTCACAGACAAGAAAAAGCTAAAGGTATTCATCACCACCAAACCAGTATTACATGAAATGTTGAAAGGTATTCTTTAAGAAGGGAAAAAGTAAGAGAAATAGGATGAAAAAGAAGAAGAAAAAATATGAACAATAAAATGGCAATAAATACATATCTACCAAAAATAGAGTCTAAAAATCAAAATAAAGGAACAAGAAATCTAATGAACAAAATAAAATAGTGAATAAAATATAATCAGAGGCATGGAAACATGCTGGAAACCAAGATCAACAGTAATTAATATAAATGTGAGGAATCTGGCAGAAGGCTGACCAGGACTCCTTTTGATATTAACAGGGTGAATATTTACATTTTATTACCTGCTGCTGACACAATGGCCTAAAGCAAACTCCCCCAAAACCTGACAATCTTAGTGTTTACTAAACATTACCATTGATATGTCTGTTTGCATTCCTAAAAGGCAATTGTGTATTCTAGTAAATAATAGTAGTTGGGAATGGAGACTCAGCAAGAACTTGACTGCTATGGTCGAGTTTTCCTCTGGTTTCCCCCGGTATCAAAATTAATATTTTGTCTTGTATGTCATTTGTGCGTCAGCTCTTCCTCCAAGCCTTTGAACCCTGAAAGCCATGCTGGCCGTGGACTTTCACAGAAACATGGAACACACTGACGAATCTCAGAGGGAAGGGGGGGGGGGAGGCAGGAAGAGACTAACCAAAGATCTTATATGTATAATGCATTACCTATGGACACAGACAATAGGGTGGTGAAGAGCTGGGGTGGGGCAGGAACCAGATGGAGGAGGGCAAGGGGGGAAAAAAGAGAGACATCTGTAATACTCTCAACAATAAATATTTTTTTAAGAAGAAATAAGTTCAGAAATAATGCTAAGATAGACTTCCAAATCTATGATGCTCCTTATCTTGTTCCACTCACAGGTGCTCACAAGCAATAAAGAAGTAACTCACTGAACAAGATAATGAAGAATAAAAAAAGCAAGTGTCATACAAAAGAAGTGACATTAACAAGACATTATCATTTAGGCTTTACCTGGGCACACTGAAAGATATCCACGTTCTAACTAGAGTCTAAACCAGTGATGGTGAACCTTCTGAGCTCGGCGTGTCAGCATTTTGAAAAACCCTAACTTAACTCTGGTGCCGTGTCACATAAAGAAATTTTTTGATATTTGCAACCATAGTAAAACAAAGATTTATATTTTGATATTTATTTTATATATTTAAATGCCATTTAACAAAGAAAAATCAATCAAAAAAATGAGTTCGCATGTCACCTCTGACACGCATGTCATAGGTTCGCCATCACTGGTCTAAACAGTTGTATGAACCAAAATCCTATTTACATTTAAAAGTCTAAATCTAGTAAAGACTCCAAAAGAAAAAAAAATACTCTATCAACTTTAACAATGTCTCCTAGTCATCTAGAAGAAAATGTATTGCTATACACTCTCTAATCCTAAGATTTCTGATCCTTAAGTTTCAAGTCTATATCCAACTGCCTATTTGACATTGCTACCTAGATGTCTACTAAGCATCTTCAACTGAACATCTCCAAAATAGAATTCGTGATTTCCATCTCTCGCTCAACCTTTTTCTTCCCTTGGTCTTTCTCACCTCCGTCAATGGCTTTGGCATCCACACAACTGCTGTGGTCCCAAAGCTGTTGGTTCTCCTTGAGCCCTTTCCCCCTCACTGCTTCCAGTCCCTGCGCCCAATCTGATCTACTAACAAGTTCTATCGGCTCTACCTTCACAATGTGTCTCAAGTCCAACATTCTCACATGCCCACCTCCGTCATGCTGGTGCTCATAATGGTTTCAACTGGTCACTCTGCTTCCACTCATACCTCTCCCTGAAATTCCTTTTCCATTTACAGCCAAAGTGATCTTTTAAAAATGTGAATGGATGTCTGACTTATTTAGCTTTGCATGATATTCTCAAGATCCATCCATGTTGTTGCAAATAGCAGTATTTCATTTTTTCTTATGGCTGAGTAGTATTCCATTGTATATATGTACCATATTTTTACCCAATCATAAACATGCTAAGTGAAACAACTCAGACAGAAAAAGTCAAAAAATATATGTGGGATATAAAATTGAGAGTAAGAAATGAACAAACAAGAAAAACAAACAGAAACTCATAGGCACAGGCAATAGTATAGTGCAGTGATGGCGAACCTATGACACGCGTGTCAGAGGTGACATGCGAACTCGCTTTTTTGGTTATTTTTCTTTGTTAAATGGCATTTAAATATATAAAATAAATATCAAAAATATAAGTCTTTGTTTTACTGTGGTTGCAAATATTAAAAAATTTCTATATGTGACACGGCACCAGAGCTAAGTTAGGGTTTTTCAAAATGCTGACACGCCGAGCTCAAAAGGTTCGCCATCACTGGTGTAGTGATTACCAGAGGGAAGGGGTTGGTGGGGTAGTGAAGGATAAAAGGGGTCAAATACATGGTGACAGAAAAAGACTAGACTTTGGGTGGCAAATGCATAATCCAACATACAGGTGATGTATCACAGAAATGTACTCTTGAGTCCTATATAATTTTATTAACCAATGTCACCCCAATAAATTTAATTTTTATAAAAAATTGAAAAAAAAGTGAATGAATGATGAATGAATAAATATGTCTCCCCTGCTTAAAAACCTCACACGGCTTCTTAATGCACCTGAAATAAAATGTGAACTGTTCACTTGGTCTGTAAGACCCTAGAATGTGTCAGGTTCCATGACCCCACATAACCAGGCTCCAGCCCACTCCTTTACCTACCCTTTCACTCTACCCTCTCCTCCCCCCCCCCCCCCCCCCCCCCCGGAGTGACAACCAGCTGAACGCCTCTCTCTTCCAAGCCTGATTTTGTCTCAGGACCTTGTGGTGTTTCTCCCTCAGAGAGTCTGAAGCCCTTTCCCCTAGGTCTTTGTACAGATGGCTCCTTCTTGTTACCGTGCCACATTTCCTCTGCCCACTCTATCTAAAAAACACACACACACAAAACTCCCGCTTTCTCATCCACCTCAGCCATTCCCGGCACTGCCCAGGGTGACAGCACTGGCCACAGGGAGGCGCTGGAGCACTGGGAACGTGACTAGGCCAACGTTCAATGTGATGTGAGTGTAAAATCTGCAGATTTCAAAGGCTTGGGACAAAAAAATACAAATGTCTCATTTATAATGTTTATGTTAATTGCATGTTGAAATGATATTTTGGTTATACTGGATTAAATAAAATATGTTATAATTTACACAATTATAAATTGTATTCTTTTTTCAAATGTGACTTGTAGAAAATTTAAATTATCTATTTGGGTCACGTGTAGCTCATTTTATATTTCTATTGGATAGCACTGCTCGATTCCATTTTGCCATTTCCTTGTTTGGGTTGCTCTTATCTGAAATCATCTTTTTCGTTTACTCATTGGCTATTTCCCCGTTAGAATGTAATTCCAGGGGAGTAGGGACCTTCGGTGTTTTTCCATTCCTATATCCCAACTTTTAGAACACTACCTGGCACAAAGAAGGCACACAAATGAATGAATCAACAGGTAAAGGCTCCCTAGTCTTTTCATCCTGGCCTTTCCATATATGTAATAACAGCAGTTATCAAAGTACTCAGAATATTCTATACTGCAGGGGAAGAAATAAGAGGCCATTATTTTCATGAATTATTATTTTAACTTACTCTCTCCTATTGGGTTTTAAGATCTTGAAGGGAGGGACCATCATTCCTGAATCTCTATACTACCTTCTTGATCAGCAGAGCACTTTAGTAAAAACATCAGTGACAATAAAATCACCATAATCACAAAGCTATCACATTTTGCATCCTTACTATGTAACAGGCATTGTATTAATTATGTCATTTATAAAATCTACAAGTTAGGAATTCTTGTTTCCATTTTTAAGATGAGGAAACTGAGGGTTAGTAAATGTAACTGTCTCAAGATCAACTAGCCATCTGGTATAGACATTCAAATCCAGGTCATTCTGATATCACAAGCCTTGCAAACTCTGAATCACCGTGTTCACAATACAACATGCGCTCAAAAAACTGCAGAGTCACCGAATAACACTACAAATCACATCCAGTGTAAAAAAGGAACAACACTGATGATAATAAAAAAATTATGGTGATATTTTCCAGAAAAAAAGCAAGTGATTTATGGCCCACGGTGGGTTTCAATCTTGGCGTCTTGTGGGTGGCCCAGTCATACCTGACTTCCAGATGCAGCACCAGCAGGCAGCGGTCGGCCATGTCCTGGAAAGATCTGGCAAGCTCACTCAGTGTCTGCATGATCTGCTCCGACACCGGGGGCAGATCCATGTTCGTGTGACCATCTTGAGCAGGAGAAAGCACTGGAGAAAGGGGAGAGGACAAACACGAATCATTTCTCTACATGCCTACTGGGGTTTGAAATGACATGTAATTTTGTTGTTCATCATGTTGCTTTTACCAATTTGGCTAATGCTAGTGTTGGCAGCATTAGACGTCCAAGACAGGATAGACTATTTCTGTCCTTGATTAAACACAGAAACCCAGATGATTGAATCTGTTTGCAGAATGACAAAAAACAGACCTTCAGAGTTGGAAGTGACCTCAACAGTCATCTGGCCCAGCCACGTGGTCTATGCTTGTGTCATTTACACATCTGCAGGTGGCTGTTCAGTTTCGGGTGGCACACCCACACAAATGTTTGTGAAAGGGCTCTCAACACCTTCTGAGGCAGCCGAGCCAATCTCTGAAGGATCTGACCATCCTACATCAAGTCATATCTGTCTGCCCTGATCTTGCCAACTTTGCAGTCATTCTCGTATGTGTCAGCACTTCAAGTATTAAAGACATCGCCTTTGGCTTCTTTGAAGTCTTCCCTTTCCAGGCTAAATGTCCGTCCCCTGTTTTTCAATGATTCTTTAAATAAATGAATTCAATAATTTTACAGTTCTCATACTTCACCAATAAAAACATCCTGGCTATTCTGTATCTCCCTTGAAATGTGGAATGCAGGACCACACACAATAAATACTGCAGAAGGAAAAAATACATTGGGGTCTGGCCTGTCTAGAGAGAGCTATCTCCTCCTTCCATGTAGATGCCACATTGCTTGCACGTAAGGCTAAGGTGTTCAGGGGGCAGGCCGTGGTTTTATGTTCTACTTGAACTCATATAGAGCTCATAGTCAACTAAAAGTCCTATAAAGGTCTTTTTGGAAATTTTTATAAAGCTAACTTCTATATCTTTCCCAAGTAATTGACACAATATTCAATAGCACTTGGACATTGCCTTCAGGAAAAGACTGAGCAGCAGAAATGTGAACTATATTTGTTTATGTCTAGGTTTCTGTTATGTACCCAGTTTTCCACAATCTCTCAAAGGCTGCCAATAGTAATTTCGCAATTTCATTCAAAAGATCTTTTAGTTCTCTAGAGCCTCAAAGACTAGCCCTGAGTCCTGTCCCCACTACTTACTATATGGAAACCAAGGGTTAGTGAATGTAACTAACTGTAAATGTAACTAACTGTCTTATAATTAAGAGGTAATTACTTAAATTCTGTCGGCCTGTTTCTTTTTCTATAATATGGAGATAATAGTACCTAGAGCATGAGGTTGTTGGGAGTATTGAATAGATTAATGTAGATAAAACTCTTTGACCAATAGCACATAAAACTCAATATTAACATAAATAATAAACACAAATAATAAGTATTCATTAGCATTTGATTTGTCCAGGTTAAGAAGCTTAATTATAGCAACATGTTACTTAAAAGCTAATTCTATCCATCTTGAAGTCCAATTTCCATTTATCAGTTATTTTTGCTTTTCCATCTGAAAATTCTTCTCCTGATTGGAGGACGCAATGTCCTTTGGATGTGGCCAGGCACTACTGACGAAGTGCCAGGAGGTGTTCACCTTCAGGGTAGGGAGTCAACATCTGGCTGCAGCTGCATCTACAGTTATGGGCTGTCAGGGCTGCATGGATGCCTAGATTCTGGCCAAGCCCGGAGAAGGGACCAGAGAGATAGTCAAGACTTAGAAGGATAGTTCTTCCCTATGGAACCAGACTTTAATAAATTATCACAGCAAACATGAAAAAAAGACTTTGTTTAAAGGAACTGATGCATAGGAGGAAGGGAGTGTAGCGAAGTAGACTTAAAATTATTTCCAGCCGTGGCATCATCTAAGGTGAACAGAGCTGGATCTGCAGGAGGCTCCATGCGAGGCAGAGCCACTCTCCTGTACTGTGAGCATGACTTATGTTCTCTCATCGCCAGGAGAGATCACCGCCTTCAGGCCTTCATTTGGCAGGTGGGGTGAAAGCAACCACAAGCAACACTGATGGAGTATTTCAAAGCATTTTAGGGCTTTTGAGCTCCTGGATTCCTCTGCTGTGTGACACTAACTGTGGCAGAGAGAGCTACTATGTATCCACGAAAAGAGGTAGAAATCAGATCCTGAAGAAATCGGACTCATGGTCTGAGGTTCAAAGTTCTACAGTGGTTTCCCCTCATCAGCAGGGGACACGTTCCAAGACTCCCAGCAGATTCCTCAAACCATGAATGGTACCCTACACAGACCTTGTTTTTTCCTACACATACACACCTTTTCACTTAAAGGAAGCACTGTACAGCTTCTCTTTTGTATTCAAATTACCAGCATCTTCTACTACTCTTGTGTTTGGGGGGCATTACTAAGTGAAATTAGGGTGACTGGAACCAGGCACTGTGACACCACGACAGCGGATCTGTAAGGGCTACTTACCAAGTGACTAATGGGAGGGTAGCACATACATTCGCTGAACAAAGGGATGAGTCAGGCAGGACAGAATAGGGTGCTGAGATTTCATCATCCTACTCAGAACAGTGTGCACTTTAAAACTTATGAATTGTTTGTTTCTGGAATTTTCTATTTAATACTTTTGGATTGCAGTTGCCTGCAGGTAACTGAAATCGTGGAAAGCAAAACCAGAGATAAGGGTGGACGGACTACTGTACTAATATCCCAAAGTCTATCAAAGGCATTCTGGACAAATTCCACCAAGAAAGTAAAAAACAACAACTGCTTTATTATAGAAATATATAATTTCATTATGTGTAGCAACCGAACATTGCCAAACTGAGCCATTAAAAAAAAAACAAGCAGCCATGGCCAGTGTTGCTTAATAGTTAGAGCATCGACCTGAGCATTGGAGGGTCAAGGTTTGATCCCCAGTCAAGGGGACGTGCCTGGGTTGCAGGTTCAATCCCTAGCCCTGGTCGGGGGAGGAGGAGCATACAGGAGGACACCACTCATTGTCTCTCTCTCACATCAATGTTTCTCTTTGTCTCCCTTTCCCTTTCCCCTGCCTTCCACTCTCTTTAAAAATCAATGGGACAGCCAAAACCGGTTTGGCTCAGTGGATGGAGAGCATCGGCCTGCGGACTGAAGGGTCCCAGGTTCGATTCCGGTCGAGGGCATGTACCTGGGTTGCGGGCACATCCCCAGTGGGAGATGTGCAGGAGGCGACTGATCGATGTTTCTCTCCCATCAATGTTTCTGACTCTGTATCTCTCTCTCCCTTCCTCTCTGTAAAAAATCAATAAAATATATTTTTAAAGAAATCAATGGGACAAATATCCTCACTCCTTTGGTGAGGATTTACAAAAACACACCAAAAAGACAAGTACAGTAACTTAATGGCAAGATAAAACTTGCAACAAGCGAGGTAAAAACAGTTTAGATAGCAGCACACTGCACATTTTGCTTGACTGTAATCTATAGCAAAAAGATAACACTTTAGTAAAGCAACATGAAAAATCATGCCCAGAGTTCTACTGAAAAGCTGGCTTGTGAATTCTTGAGGGCTCACTGAAGTTTACAAAGTTTTCTTAACAAGAAGGAGTACACGGAGCAAAGAAATGCTGAGAATGGCAAACAATGACAACACAAACAACCAATGAGCTCTTAAATGTCAAATGGAAATCTGCAAAAAAGCAAGGCTGACAGAATCTGCTGTTTGGGTGACTATAGTCAAGATAGGTTACTACACACACACACACACACACACACACACACACACACACACACACACACACACAAACCCTTTTAGAGGCTCCATGGTGTATATTTATCTTGGGGATTGCTTCGTTTCTGCAGAACACATATTGTGGGCTTTAAAGCTATTAGCACTCAATCATTTTATTAAGGTATGCACTTTATGCTGTTTTTCTGACACTGGGGCTGGGCCACATCAGGTCATTCACAACATGCTTGTTCCTCTTATAGCCTTTGCATAAAAGCAGGCATCTCCGAGACTCCTAGCTAACCATCTGCATGGCAATGTAGCTGGGCTTTCTATGCTAAACTGATTGGTTTATGAGGAAGCTGATTCTTGATCTCAGGGGCAAACCCTGCTTATTAGATAAAAAAACAGATACTTCCAACTTTCCTTTGTTCATTCCACTAGAGACTGGAAATCTAGAAATCTTCCCAGCCTAGCTTAGTGGTAATGATCCTCTAAGCTAGCGGTTCTCAACCTGTGGGTCCCGACCCCTTTGGTGGTCGAATGACCCTTTCATAGGGGTCGCCTAAGACCATCCTGCATATCAGATATTTACATTACGATTCATAACAGTAGCAACATTACAGTTATGAAGTAGCAACGAAAATAATTTTATGGTTGGGTCACCACATGAGGAGCTGTATTTAAAGGGCCAGAAGGTTGAGAACCACTGCGTCTAAGCATATTTTTCTTTGGCAACTTGACCTAACTATGGCTAATTCTGCGGCTCACCTTTTGACAGGGAAGCGAAACAACCCTAAAGCATCAATTGTTGTCACTAAAATTTTCTGGGTTTTATGCTCAAAAGCATCTTCAATACCACATGTTCATCCTTCCCTAGTGCTTGGCTAGCTCCTTTCCCCTTCTCAGCAACTTCCCCCAATTCATGTTGCTCTCCCAGACTCTTTGTCTTTCCTACTCTCCATTACTCCTCTCTTGAGGACCTCAGATTCTTATTAAGACTTCAAAAAAATTCTCAACACTTGCTTTCTCCATAGTCTTGCTTCCCATTAAGTCTTTCATGTGCCATAATCTGATTTCTGCCTTGGACGGTTTGTTAAATAATTATTCCGAGGATCATCACCAATGATAGCCTGCTGCCAACTCTATTGGGTGTTTCCCAGTATTAATCTCATTCAACACGGAAAGGCCATTTCTTTCTTGTAATTCTGTTTTCTTTTGCCTCATATGGCACCCTGTTCTTCAGGGTTTCCTTTCACAGCTCTGACACACTTTACATAGTTTCCTTGACTGGCTATTCTTCCTTTAGCCCACCCATAAATGCTGGTGTTCCCGAAGATTTTTTTCTATCGGTCGCTCTCACTTGTCATTCTATCTGTTCTCTGAGTGAGCTCATCCATTTTCATGGTTTTCGCTATTATCTAAGAATTGATGATTCCTAAATTTTATTTGATCAACTGTTTGCCAGCTATCTTTACCAGAACATCCCACAGGCATCTCAAATGCAATGAGCTCAAAACTAAACTCATTATCCATCTCTACCATCTGCCCTTTATCCTGAATTCTCTCTCAGTGGCATATCAATGTCGGAATCTCAGCTGCAAACATAAGAGTAATCGATTCTCTTCCTTCCCTCACTCTCCTCAACAAAGACTAATGTCTGCCCACTTTATTGCACAAATGTTTTCTTAACATATTTTGTCTTTTCTATGTCTACTGCGATTTTCTTGGTCTAGCTCTCTCTCTTCCATGGACTACTGGGACAGTCTCCTGACTGATGTCTTTGCCTTATGCCTTGTCCCTACTTAATTCAATCCTCCATATTTGGTTAATTAAATGTGAGTGAGGCAGTATTATTTATCTAAGACACACATTTGGCTATATTAATTTTTTATAAAAATCAATGATTTTTTAAAATTAAACAGAACAAGTGATTTAATTGGCCAACATAACAGGACAAATAATCCACATAATAGATTAATAAAGATCAGGAAAGAGAAGCAACGACTTGCCATTAACAGCTATAACTTTCCCCTTAGTTTCTTGAGTAGATGCCAGGGACAGAGTGGAAATAGGGAAGCAGTTCATTATAGCTCGTCTCCTTGGCTATTCAAAATCTTGCAAAAGTATAGCTTAAAGTGATTCCGGTCAAGCCCTACAGTCCAATCCCTATAAATTGGGTTGCCTTTAGAAGTCACTTTAATTTCATGAGGCCATCTTGCTGCAGCTGAGACGTGGGGGGTCTCCTCTCTTTTCTACTGACATAAAATCCTTGGCATATCAAACACCCAGCATCTCACAAGGAAAACCAACACACTAACTGTCATGGAGAAGCAATCAACGTAGGTCATTAGGATGTCTCAAGTGGTTCCACATCCTAATATTAACCAGACTGAAATCTGTTTAGGTCTTAAAATCAGTCAAAATTGGACTCATTCAGACCCAGAAGAGCATCTGTTTTCAAGGATGCAGCTGCTACACTTTTAATGGCAACTTACTGTGACTTGTTTAATTGATTCATATGAGGATGTCCTTGTGCATCTGCAATATTATCTAAAATTGTTACAATATTAGCTTAGACTGGGATCAGCTGTCATCAAAGTGATAAATTGAAAAGGGAAAGATGGTTATCACAGCAGGAAAAGAAAGGTTAACTCTGCAAATTCAAACTCTTTAGAAGATGGAAAAAAGACAATGAGGAATGATCCCATGAGATTTTCTCACTGGAAAACATTTCAGAAGATCACATTTTGGTGCAATCATTATTTCTGACTCCTCTTCCTATTTGTACAGAGAAATGACAGTCACTACAAAATGATCTCTGCTTCAACCTGGGTAAAATTATTTAATTTCCAGTCTTCAGTTTTCTAATTAGAAAATTGTGGTAATAGCACCTTCTTAACTCCTAGAACAATGTGTGATTAGCTTTTGTAAATAATTTTGAGATCCTTTGATTTTGTTACCTGGATGACATTTTTTAAAAAGTGAGAATGGGAATCCTGATTAGGCCTGTGACATTAAGAACTAATGGGGCTTACAGAGTCAATGGGGCTGTGACAAGAAGACCCTCCGTCTCACCTCTTTCCTCCTGTTAAGTGCCTGTGGGATATGCTACTACCAAGCTCAACATCAGGTTACAATGTAAGTGTTAGGCACTATAAATTCACAGTTCCAAGGTGCAATTTTAGTGTCAGCTAGCTCTATTCTCAGCCTTCTTATTTTCTCTGTACCACAATCCCTACTTTTTATTCATTCCCTTGAATTATTTACAAACTTATAAAAGCTAACTTTCCTCCACCCCAGTGTTTTGTGCACAGCAGGCACTTTATAAGTGTTTGTTAAACAAATTCTATATAGATAAACCTACTAGTTTCTGGAATGGATACATGACCTTCACATGCTGATGTATCTACTGTCTTATTAGCATCTAATTTGGGTTTTCTTAGGAAAGAGATGTCCTTTCTTATCTAAGTCAATGGCTCCAAATTAAAATCTCATGGTGACACTTTTTGATCACTTTCTCCTTCCTGAGACATATTTTTAACACCCAGCTAGCTATTCTTTGCAAAAGTCCTAGCTTTAGCCAGTACTACCAAGCCATTTATTTAGACACCCCTTCCCATCCTCCAGTCTATAACCTAGTTTTAAGTTCTTTTGTTCTGTTTCTACATAAGATGGACGTCATCTAAGAAACACATTTGGTGGGTTCTCTTTATTTTGCCTCCTATTTCAGAGGCAATGGTTCTTTTGTTCCCAGATAATAACTCTTTCTTTCCAGCCCAGATTTCCTCAGAAATTCTGGGTTGAGCTAGCAAAGCCAATGGATTTTTGAAAGCCAAAGTGCCGACTCAGATTGTTCCTTGACCTATAGAATTAGGATTGCAAAGAATGGGGACACAGGACACATTGTTCAGATTAGATCCCACGGGCGTAGTCAGCGCTGGAAGTACAGCTCCTCTCTCAGACACAATGCCCATCAGTGGATCCCTCTGTCTAATGGCTGTGCTGGGATGCTCAGCCTTTCACTGCTGCCCCGGAGGGGGGCTCTTCGTCCACTCTTACAGGGGACGAAGGGCAAATGGAAGGGATTTTTAAAAAATTGGACTGGGGAAAAGTAGATGAGATTCATTATCAAGAAGGAAACAAGATAAGGATGGGGGTAAGGTGAAGGTGTCTTATTTATATTTGCTTTGCTTGGTTCTATTCACCTAATTGATAATATATTGATGGTTAAAAAAAAATGCTTTCAGTTGCTACAGCAGGCAAAGACCTACTTCCTTGTCTATGGGACTATTTGTTATTTAAATGACCATGTACTACACCTTCCCCTTATTAATTACAAGACTACAGGCAACACAACTTCTTAGTGTTCTCTGTAACATCTCCTTCCCACTCCTTTCTCTTTCTCTTCTCCAAAATGCCTTGTTTCCCTAATTATAGAGAGTAACTCTTTGGGGAAGAACAGATATGCTTGTCCCTCTCACTGTCCAGGTAATGACATCTGTATGAGAATGTATTATTATGAGGCCAAAAAAAACAAAAAACCAAAAACCAAACCAAACACCCAAAGATCATATTTTTATAAAGAACCTAACTTCAGGGATGCTGCTTACGAGTAATTTTCATCTCCATGAAACCATTCTCTTTCCTGCAGCTTCCCAGATAAATAAAATGTATTCTTTTATTTTGTATTTCCTCTGGAATACATTTCTTAACAACTCTAAGCCTTATTTTCCACATTTATACAGGTTATGTTGCTGTGCGGGCCACTAGGGGACTTGGCCCCTCCCAAGGTGCCCACAGAGCTGGAGCACATCTTCTCAACTCTGGCACCTCTGCCTCCCTTTTGTGGCCGGAAACATTTCATCTCACACTGGATTTGCCTAAGTCAACGATTCTTGGTGCGCTGTAAGAATTTTTAAAACATTCCAACACCTGACTATTTGGTCAGGAACACTAACCTCTTTTCCCTTAGATTATAAAATAAAATAATGACAACAGCCAATACAACAATAGCCATCTGGTGTGAATGAATCAAAACTATACTTATTTTTTTGTCAGATGGACAAAATATGTATTTTTTGATGTGCCGCAGAATTTTAGAAATTAGTTTACGTGTGCCACGAGATGGAAAAGGTTGAAAATCGCTGGTAGAGTGTGAGATCCATGAGAACAGAAGCAATATGTTATTCTTCCAGAGCCTTTCATAGCCTGTGGTTCTTCTTACACTCAGCAATAATGCCTGTTGAGTTTAATCTTTAAGGACAAATCAAATAATTTTATATCCTTTCCCCCCATTATATCTTCACACAATGCCTTTGACCTAATGTCTTCCAAACAGTTCACTAGCCTGGAACATTATTCCACTTCGGGGTAGGAAGCTAAGCTCCAGAAAGGCTACGAAACTGAAGAATGGTTCCAAATATCGACCCACGTGGTGGGAACAAAGGAGATCCGTGTGCGGCACGCCGTGAAAAGCAAAACAAAAATAAAAACCCAGGTGAAAAGAATAGCTGTTTCCTTAGGCTACACAGGATAGGAGGCATTCTGCGCGGCCAGGATGCAGCACTGTCCGCAGAGGGAAAACCACATCCCCTTAATTAGGCGATAGGGCTTGCTGGTAGGTCACCAGCCGCGCAGGCCCAGGGCCTCCGAGACGGTTGGCATTAGGCTCCTGCTCTGTACAGTGCAAAGCAGCACAGACACGTGGTTTTCACACGTTGTGAGCAACAGAACAGACCTCAGCCTCTTTTGGACCTGGGGGGAAACATTAATATTGATTTTTCCTTTATTCCAAATAATCCTCACTGATGCTTCATGAAAACCTAATCATCTACTAAAAGGGCATGTAGTGAGGCCAGATCAGCTCCTGCTGGAAAGGGAAGTTACTAGAAACGGGGGGAAAAGCTAACGAACAGCTCGTCCTCCTGTGAAAGGCACTATTGTGGAGCCGTATGAGGCGGGAAGCCTTTTGTGTTTCTGTAAAACCCGCTTTAAAGAGCATCTTAAAATGTTAACAAATACTTAACTCAATATTTCAGGTGAATAAGCAACACAGATGCAAGTTTTAACAGAATTTTAGAGGCAAAAATATGGCGAAGGGCTAACATTTATCCATGTTATTAAAACAGCAGCCTCCCAGCTTCAGCATTTGTGAACCTCCCCGAGTCTTAGGGAGCGGCATAGTCACTGTAAATTGGAAACACTCGGCCCATTTACTAACGGCGAAACTGAGGCCACCAGAATAAAGCACGTTCTCCAACAGGACGCAGCAAGTGCGTGCCACGTTCCTATAGGTCTTTCTTCCGTTTATCTTTTCGAGTTTCCTTGTGTCAGGCAGCTGCATCCTTCAACAATTTAGAGCCAAGCTGAGAAAGAATCATTACCTTCTTCACTGAGAGCAAGTACAACCTCACTTTTATCCTTGTACCCCCAGAGTGCCATGCAGTTCCTGGAACCAGCAGGTAACTATCAAGTACAGTGAACAAGAAGGTGCCCTTTGGAGACAGACAGATCTGAGTTCAGATTCTGACTTTCTCTAGCATATGGGTGAACTTCCCTGGAACGTTCCCCTGTAAAAGGAGGACCCCCACACCTAACTCCCAGGATTCTGAAGATTAAAGGAGAAAAGATATAAATGCTTAGAGAATAGCGTTTAACATGCAAATGCTTACTATATGGCAATCGCTATTACTACTACTTCTATTTATTTATTCAATACAAATGTATTCAATAAATAAGTAATGAAACCCCAATGTGTTTCTCCTCCATTTATAGCTTTAAGTGGGCTTTGGAACAATTAGCTCTGTACATTCAAGGGCAAAGCGTCATGTGCTACTGTGACTCAGAGCAAACGTGGCCGAATCGTAGAAGCCCTGGTCACTCTGACCCGATCGCTGTGTGGACAACACAGATAACCGACTTATCTGGAAGACAGAGGGGACCTTGCCACGGAGCCTCGCAGTGTAGCTGGCACCGCTGCCTGTGACACATGCTGGAAGTAAGAAACAGGCAGAATGAAGTTGCTACCATGAGGTCCAGGATTTGTAGGTGGAAATCTGGCTAAGAGAACTGCTGGTCAGTGAGAATAGCGTGCACTTCTCCAGTGTGTGGTGAAGGGAACAGTGGAGTCCTGCTCCTTTCGTTTTGCTGGTGACAGATACTCTGTGCAGCCTCAATTGACGAGTCGGTGCCAAACACATACTGACTAATGCCTTGTGAAGGTTAATAATATACAGCCATATTTTTGTCTTTATATATTAGTTACACATGGATACTGTTCACACATCCATTCCAGTTTTGCTACATAATCCCTAGAATAATTAACAGTTCATATAGATGAATCTAGAATCAAGTTTCCTAAAAATCAAAAGATAGTCTTTTTTTTTTATGCCAGTTAAGGGTAAACTACATAGAAAAGCAATAATTTATCTGTCAGGTGATTTTATAATTTCAGGATATTGCCTCAAACTCTAAGTACTTTCCTTCCCCTGAGTAAAAAGATATGAGTGTTCTCATTAATGATGAACCCGATTGCCCTACCTATGACAACATTTCTTTCGGATTGACTACCTATGTGTAGGCTCAGAAAGTGGTTACATCCTGACTCAACCTCTTTATATAATCTTGGGCAAACTGCTAAACCTGTGAGTCAGCAACGGCACTCTCTGCCTAAGAGGAGCACTGTACGGATTCCATGAGATGACACATGTAAAGCATGCGCACCATGCTCGGCACAGTGAGCGCTCAGTAACCTGAGTCACTGCTGCTGGACCTCCTGGGAGGACCTGGAAGACTGCAACGCCTGCACTCACCTCATTCCTCAGGGAGACACCTTGCAGAACACTGGAGCCCGGTGGGCTTAGCTGTTCACAGGGCTAATGAGCAGGAAGGAAATAACATGTTGATCTATGAAGACATTTACACTCTATAAAATCATGACCTTTTGACCTTAAAGTAAGGAATTACAAAGTATCAGAACTACAGAATTCTGGAAATGGTGAAGACAAGCAGGAGAAAAATGGGACTGAGGGTGGCAGGTTTAAATGTTATCTTTTTATCTACAAAAGGGGAGGAAAGCCTTTCTCCAGAGTTGCCAATTTAATAAAGGAGGTGGTATTTCAGGCAGGCATGAGGAAGTGGTAGTTTATATTTATATTTGCATTTATATTTATAATCAGCATCTGTTTTATGGTCACAGTTTATTCCCCTGCCAGAGGCACTGTGAGGAGAGCAGAGATGAAATACGCAGGGAGGTGTCTATACGGTAGAGTAAGGGAGTCACAATTATGAAATCTATATAGCCGTGACATGTCAACCTGGAATGATAGGAATTATTTTCATTTGAGGAGACAGAAATTGTGTTATAAATTATTTCAATATACAGGACTTCTATTAAGGCTAAAACAGTTGAGATGGCCTTATTTTGGAAAGATTTTTTTTATATTTACTACTATAGAAGATGTGTTACTTTACTCGCTTTCTTGGGAATATATTCCCCTTGATAATACCCTAGGTTAAATTTACTATAGAAAGTAAGACAGGAAAATACCTTATGACCCTGTCTACTGTCAAGTCAGCATCATCTCCAGCCACTGCCTGGGGAAGAGGAATATCTATATACTAGGGGCCCGGTGCACGAAATTCGTGCACTGGGTGTGTGTGGGGGGGAGTGTCCCTCAGCCCAGCCTGCCCCCTCTCACATACTGGGAGCCCTCAGGCGTTGACCCCCATCACCCTCCAATCGCAGGATCAGCCCCTTGCCCAGGCCTGACGCCTCTGGCTGAGGCATCCGGCCCGGGCAGCGGGGACCCGCAGCTGCAGTGGCCCCATGATCGTGGGCTTCGCTTTAGGCCCAGGCAAGGGACCCCTAGCTCCTGGGACTGCCAGCTTCGACCATGCCCAGCTCCCATCGCTGGTTCCACCCCTACTTCCTGCTATCACTGGCCAGGGTGGAAAAGGCACCTGATTCTCCGATCATGGCTGGGGGGCAGGGCAAAGGCGGCCCTAGGGCCGCCTTTGCCCTGCCTCCCAGCTCTTAGCTCCCCCCCCGCCTGGGTTTCCGATCACTGTCAGTGGCAGGGGGCTTCTTCCTGCTTTCCCTTTCGCCTCCCTGCATTGTGCCTACATATGCAAATTAACCGCCATCTTGTTGGCAGTTAACTGCCAATCTTAGTTGGCAGTTAATTTGCATATAGCCCTGATTAGCCAATGAAAAGGGTAGCTCGTACGCCAATTACCATTTTTCTCTTTTATTAGTGTTGATAATGCATACATACAGTCTAGGAATATAGTTTCCTACTTCTTGCAGCAGGGTTTTGGGCTTAATTCTGGCAGTGAGACGTGGCAGGCAGAAAGGAAGGAAGGCGTTATTGTCCTTTGCGTGGTAGAAAGATGCTCGGGCAGAAGGCCCAGAGGAGAGCGCGGCGGTGCTGCTTCCTCGCAGCAGGTGGCGAACCCCTGGCGCATTTTCTCGTTTCCTGTGAGCAGAAGCTAGTTTCCTTGCTCTTTGCTTCCATCCAACTGTTTTCGAAGCCCTTTAAACAATTTTTAAAATATCTAATTCCATATGTTAAATTCCTTCTTGCTTGAAAAACCTAAAATTGGTTTCTGTGTTCCTGACTGAGCCTGGATGAATAAATATAACCTTCCCATCATGAGCTATTTCTGAGCTACAGCGACTCAGATCTCAGAGAACATCTGGAGCCGGAGGAGTGGGATGAAGGGTCGCTGAGGATGTGCCTCCTGGACACCTTACCCACAGGCTCGCTTTCCGTCCCATATGCCCTCACCTGTGATCACAGGTTTCTTCTTCCATTCCTATGTTCCCCTCTGTGAGCTCATGAGAGAGCTCTTTGGATGCTATACAACAGCATGGTGGCTAACAGTACAGACTGTGGAGGAGGCATATTGAGTAAGTTAAAATTCTGGTTCCACCACCTAATAACTTAATGTGTCCTCTCTGTACCTCAGTGTCCAGTTTGTAAAAATGAAGATAGTATGGTATTAAATGAGAGAGAGAGAGAGAGAGAGAGAGAGAGAGAGAGAGAGAGATATTAAGAATACATCCAGGCGTAGAGTATTTGATATTATTATTGTTGTTGAAATTACTTAGCATTTTTGGTTCAAATTTTATGTCCCAAGTCTTCCCACCCCTCACCATGAACTACATCCCATTTGGTAAGTTCTAATCATGGGATCACACCTATATTTTTCCCAAATGTCTGAAAATGTAATGTTTGCAAATTAAATATCCAGCTACTAGTACACCCAGTGTTTACTTCTTTGCTGTGTAAACTTCAATATGATGACATTCTCCAAAAGACTGTAATAATGTTTACTTTCCCGTGAATTCTTCCTTTTGGTCTAATTAAGTACTACAGGGTGTTTGGTCTCCATAGTCTTCCCTCTTGAGAAGAAAAATCATCCAAAAAAACAAGTCAAAAACATACTTCTCATCTCACCGTAGCTGCATCAGATTCCCCATCACTACTGTCGCCTTGTCAGTGGCATCCTTACGTGACGGGAGCACCACCCAGGGCCTGCTCTCATCACGCGGTCCATAGTGCGTACTTTGCATCACTGCTACTTGCTTCTTCCTTTCAGGTTTATTTTAGTCTTAGTTTGAATGCTGTTTTCTAGCCTCTTCTCAGGGAGGTGGATTTTCATAGACTATTTCTCACACTTTCCCCATTAGCTGTGCTTTCTTCATTGGAGATATAAAACTCAAAATACATGTGCAGGAATTTCTACAGGGCTTTAACTTATTTGGTGCTACAGATGGTCCATTTTGTGTTTTGCCATTATTTTAGATGAAAGCAGAATACACAGTAAGATGTTACTAAGTAGTAAGGGAGGGAAGAGAAAAGGCGATGAAGTGACAGAAAAATATGCTTTGACTTTAAAGAAGCAATTCTGATATTTCAAGTTGGTTTTCGTCACTTTATTTTATGTTTAAATTTTTTAAAAATGTGTTTTTCTATTACAGTTGGCATTCAATATTGTATTAGTTTCGGGTGCTTAGACATTTATATACCTTATGAAGTGATCACCCACTAAGTCTAGTACCCATCTGGCACCATCCATTAGTTAACACAGTATTATTGACTACATTCCCTATGCTCTACTTGTTTTTATCAGGTAAAGAAACAACTTAATGAGAAGAAAGAGCAGTAAAGACTTTCTAACCCAGAAAGTAAAAAGCATGTCCACATGACACCAAAACAGAGTTTTAGAAGGAAATAAAGTACTTCAGATGAAAGATTGGTAAAATTCTGTCCTGTGAGAAAGCATACATCACAAATGGAGTGGGCAGACCAGTTGTCTCCAATGAGGGGTGCTGAAGAATGTAAAGAATATGAGAAGGAAAAAGTCAGAGAAACGGAGTAAAATTTCTTGTTAGTTTAATGAAAAGTAATGTGTTTTCAAGATCAATATCCCCGCTCTGTCCCTGGCTAAGCATGGTTCCCACTTTCATGCTTCAGTTTTCCATCTGTAACGTGGGAATAAAGATGCTAGCTTTCGAATTGGCTCAGAAAGTGGCTGTGGGGATTAACCAATGGATGATTAACATTACAAATATATACAGTGCTAGAGCGTTTCTTCTGGGGACACAACAGAAATCAAAGAGCAAGGGAAGGAAATTGAAAACGGACAGGACATCTTCATTGCTTCCTTGGTACCCCTGGGCCACTCTTTTCAATGACCAGAGGAGGGATGCCCAACAAGTGATGTAAACTAATTCGAGATGAGCTATGATAAGCCGGCCGACCGTGTTCCCCAAGGGTTAGTAAACAGTAATGATGAAGAGAGTGCAGACTGCCACTCGTGATAGAGAGCCAGCTAAACACCCTAGTAGTTTTTCATCTGTGAATTGATGTCCTTCATGGCGAGCGTACACTAACCAGTAATGGGTCTCCTTAGAACTGCCCGGGGAACTCCCCTCCGCCTCTGCAAGAAGGCATACAGTTCACATGGAAATTAGCGCTTTTAAGGAGGCAATAACTCCTTTCAAAGAAGTTTTGTTTTCAATTAGTTTCTGCAAACATCTTGCCTTATGAAAATTTGCCCCTTTTCTTCCTCCCTCTTCCCAATCTATCTTATAAAAATTAAAGGAAAAACAATCCATAAAATTTTATAGATAGATATATTTGATTTATTTAAGAGCCCAAGTATGAGCTGGGGATATTTAAAACCACCACAATGCTCAAGCCCTGTTAGTCTTCTATAACAATAAAGAGAAATGAATCTCTTACCGGTCAGGTCTTGCACATTAAGCCTGATGATTGGGTTTGCTCCGTTTGCCAAGGTCCCCTAAACCTTACCTGCCCTGAAGAATTAGAAAGCCAGCCTGGGCCTCCAAGACACATAATCGTATTTCACCTCTCCAGGGCTTATAAGCATATAGCTCACAACAGACTGTACAATTGGGGCTCAGGCTCTCTTTTCAGCCTCTGAACAGCCTCCCTGTGGGATCTTCATCTAGAAAAGATTTCTTAGGGAAATCTTTCATCAGGGAAGGCCATGCCGCCTGGCCTGGATTTTCTGTGTGCTCTGTGGTTGACAACCTTGAACCAGAGAAGGAAAACAAAACTAGGTTTAAAAGCCTGAGAGAAAAATATTGTTATTTCTTCAACTTAGCTGGCTTCCTTTTTTAATATAAAAAGTTAATACTGAGGAGACTGCATTGTGTTCTGCCATAAACAAAGAGATGAGCAGCCAGGGAAGTCCAAGTTCTATGACGAGTTCTCTTGCTAATTTTTCTAAAAGGGTTTGGGATTTATTTCCTTCCCCAAAGATTTATATACTGCCCATTTCCCTAAGCACCTGGAGTTCTTTCTCATATATTACCTCATATTAGCCATGCAGATTTTAATTAAAAAGATTCCACAGGGGCATACATACATAATAAAAACAATCTCATAAGATAGAATGACAAGTCTCTGTTTCTCAGTGTAAGGCTCTTAACATTCATCCCTTCAAGTCGACCTACTCCTTTCTTCTTTTCCATCTTCAACATTTCCTAGGTAACTGTATTAAAAAATAAAACAAAAACCTCTGGTCCATTTAACCACCTCCCTGCATTCATGTCTTATGCAGACCGTGGCCCACTAAGCTGTGGGCCCTAATGGCCTGGACCGTGTATCCTTTGTCCACTGGTGACTCCTCATACCCAAACCCATCCTGGCACAGGTGGGCTGACAACTGAGATGACAGATGAAGGAAGGACAAACCCTGTCATGATCAGTGCAAATTTCACCCTCCTATTCCCCTTCATGGGAGTTCTCATCTCTTTCTTTTTTGACACTTAGTATCATAGATTCTGCTCTAGAAATTAAGCATAAAGTCAGTCGTTTCCCCACATCCTTGGTACCACAGTTGCCTGCAGTTTGGCATCCTTCATCTATATGTCACTGCCCTGTCATTCGTTACCTTCCTTGGCAGAAGCGCTCAGAAGCATGGCATTGCCTTTGTCCTGGACTGTCTCTAGTCTGAAGAGAAGTTCCTAGGAGGGCGAGCTCCTGGGTTCCTCTGTGGAAAGCATTTGGTAGTTGACTTTAATAACAGGACTTACATGAGTCTGATGGTTTTCTTCCTGGTCACCTAGCATTTACTGAACACGTAGAGAATACTCAGAAATGTGCTCTAACACTAAAAGGCATTCACAGCCCAGCTGGCATGGCTCAATGGTTGAGCATCGACCTATGAACCAGGAGGTCATGGTTTGATTCCTGGTCAGGGCACATGCCTGGATTGCAGGCTCGATCCCCCATGTGGGGTGTGCAGGAGGCAGCCGATCAATGATTCTCTCTCATCATTGATGTTTCTATCTCTCTCTACCTCTCCCTCCCTTTCTGAAATCAATAAAAATATATTAAAAATCAATAAAAGGCATTCATAGAGTTGTGTGTGTTTTTTAAAAAAATTCTGAGCTTTTCAACGTTCTGAGCCCTTTAAATATGAAAACCCCATGACCACCTGTCTGTGGTACCTGCTGCAGGGGAGTAAGATGAGGCACAACCTTGGGGAGTGACTGGCCCAGGGCCACCTGGTGAAGCAGAGGGACCATGGGAAGTAGCTATGGGTGCAACGTCCCTCCCCTGGAACCTCCTTTGTATAATGCCTGCCGCCCCGGGATCTCCACGCCAGCCGCCATGTGCAGCCTGTGAATGCTACTGCAGTCCTCTTCAGATCATCAGGCATCTGCTCTGAGAGGCTGAATGAGAGATGCCAGAGGAACATTAGCGCAGAATTTCCTAACTTTAGTGCAATTAAAATCTCAGCCACAGTGTGGAATTAATGCAGCCCTTTGCATTCTAAATACATATTTTAATTAAATGACACCCATCTGTAGAATATGAGACTGCATTTTTATTGAGGATTTCGCATTATATAATCTGTTCCTATGAAGCGTAAATGGCTTGGTTCATGTTTGCAGAAACCTCAGAAGAATTATATAGATCCCGCATAAGCACATGTGAGGACACTCAATTTTGCTTAAATTTAAATCTGTTTCACTAGCATGCTAAGTGTTGTTTGTGTGATGAGATTTAGATTGTGTACGAACGTCTTGGATCGTTTCTGGGGAGCGTCTGTGAGAAGGAAAGACAGGTCAAGGCTGGGACACCCCTGCCCTGGCTGGAGCCAGGCAGTCATGATGTAACTGAATGTGAAGCTTCATCTGAGGAGAAAGGGAGCAAATGCTTTCCTCTTTAGAGCTGTTACGGAGCATCTTTGCTCGATGTGGGTTCTGACCTGTATCTTCACATTCAGTGTGTTCTTCAAGAAGGGAAAGGCCTAGAGGAGGGAACCTGGATTCAGACATCCAGTTTTGTCTCCATCAAGCGGGAGAACGTAGCAAAATGGTGCTGAGGCTGAGCACACTGAATCCTGCCTCCACACTCTCTTTAACCTCTCTCTGCCCCAACTTCATCACCTAAGAAATGCGGACAGCTACCACCTCCCTCATAAGCTACCATGAGGACTAGGCAAGATAACACAGTAGAGATCTTAGACCAGGGCCTGCCTCAGACCTGGCTGTTGTTATAAATGCCAGCTGTCACTGAGTCAGGTCTGGGAGTCCCAATGTCCTGCTTTGCCCCTTACTACCTGCATGATTTTGAGGAGTTACTCAATCTTTTGAACCTTATTTTTGTCATCTGAAAAATGGAGACAACAATGCTGAGTGCATTAGATTCCCATTGTTCCTGTGACAAATTATTGCTAAGATCACAGTTTACACACACTAATGTATTATCTTATAGTTCTGGGGATCAGAAATGTGACATGGGTCTGATTGGCTAAAATTGAGGTGTCAGAGGCTCTAGGACAGTGGTTCTCAACCTTCCTAATGCCGCGACCCTTTAATACAGTTCCTCATGTTGTGGTCACCCCCAATTTCATTGTTACAAATTGAACATAATTAGAGCATAGTGATTAATCACAAAAACAATATGTAATGATATATGTGTTTTCTGATGGTCTTAGGCGACCCCTTTGAAAGGGTCGTTCAACCCCCAAAGGGGTCGTGACCCACAGGTTGAGAACCGCTGCTCTAAGGTGAATCTGTCCCCTGGCCTTTCCCAGATTCTAGAGGCTGCTGCCATTCCTTGGCTTGTGATCCCTTCTCCATCTTTAAAACCAGCAATGAAGAGGTGAGTCTTTCTCACATGGCTTCACCCTGAACTACTCATCTGTTTCCCTCTCCTACTTCTAAGGAGCCTTGTAATTACACTGGGCTCACCTGGACGATCCAGACTACCTTCCCTACATTAGGGTGAGCTGATTAACAATCTTATCTTCAACCTTAACTCCCCTTTTCTGACAGGTTCTGGGGATTAGAGGTTGAGAACTTTAGGGGACTATGTTCTTCCCATCACACTTACCCCCCACAGGGTTATAAGAATTAAAAATAATATTCTAAAACTCCCAGCAAAGAGTCTTGTGCATTAATAAATTCTCAATAAATCACAGTGTTCATTATTAGAGCGAATTAGTGACTAAGGTCCCATCAATCGTGGAAGTTCTATGATCTTATAATCATATTGTTAAATGTGTTTCTAATAGTTTTGTTTTGATCATAGAGCAGTATGTTCCCAGTTCTGATTACATATCTCTAAAGATTTGTCTATTAATAGACAGAATATCACAACAGAATAACATCTGACTCTCTGGTTAATCTATCAGTTGCAATTTGAGGTAAATTAAATCTTCTAATATGATTATTACACCCCTAGGGGGATCTGCCTCAAAAACACTGTCAAATAGCTTGTGAAATTATCTTAACAACCAGGAATTGTTAATTTGAAAAGATATATGCACCCCTATACTTATTGCAACCTTACTCAAAATAGCCAAGATATGGAAGCAACCTAAGTGCCTACCAATAGACAGATGGATAAAGAAGATGTGTTACATATATACACTGGAATATTACTCAGCCATAAAAAATAATGAAATCTTGCCATTTGTCTCAACATGGGCAAACCTAGAGGGTTCCATGCTAAATGAAATAAGTCAGACAGAGAAAGACAAATACCGTATCATTTCACTTATATGTGGAATCTGAAAAACACACACACATAAAACCAAAAACCAAACAGAAACAAACTCACAGATAACAGGAAACAAACTGATGATTGCCATAAGGAGTGTGTTAGAAAGGCTGAGTGAAAACGGTGAAGGGAAAAAGAGGTACAAACTTCTAGCTATAAAATAAAAAAGTCATGTGGATGTAACGTACAGCACAGGGATTGTAGTCAATCGTATAACTTTGCATGATGACAGATGATTACTAACTTATCATGGTGATTACTTTGTAAGGTAAATAAATGTTGAATAACTACGTTGTACTCTGAAACGCATATACTATTGTATGTCAACTATACTTTAATAAAAATAGTAAACTTTATAATATTACTTATGGGGATATAATGTTAGATATAATATTATAGATGTGCATCTATAAACACATAACAGAAGGGCTTACATTTTTTCATTATACCTAAAAAAACCCCACTAAGTCAAATTTCCAGGCTTCTGTTGTTTCTCATGGGACTATTGCTGATAAACAGAATGCCGTTCCAATCTATCCTGCGTTTGGCATCCTATTGGTTTCAGCTATCTGGCATCTTATAGTCCTTATGAAACCAGAAAACACCTTGGTCAATATTGTGTGCCCATGAACAAGGCAGAATGTGGGAGCAGCTGAAAGAGTTAAAGAGAATATAACGGGGCAGAGAAAACTTATTGTGCTTAGCAGATATCTTGCAGAAAGCTTGCAGCCTTGAGCACGGCATAGCCCAGATAACCAGAAGACACCTGGCATGGGAGGAACCAAGGACGGACCAGACCCTCACGTCAGCAGAGTGGCTTGCAGCCAGCAAAAATTAATAAAAACCTATCTCTCCCTGCTGGCTTTGCTGATGCCTTTCTCGGTCTCAGCCCACCTGCACCCAGGTGTCGGGAATAAAATCTCTTTTGATACATTATGGCCTCATGTCATAGATGCATAACCCTGGCCCACTCCAGACCTTTCAGCAGCTGCCTGGGATCTTATTGAATAATGGATAGTAGAGCGTTTATCACTCACCCAACGCTGACAAAATCAATTATAATAGTAAATTTGGATTTGGTGGTCAGCACTAGAAATGAGGACAGATATCAGTTATTCATCAGAAATGTTACAGGAGAAATTGTGAAAGTCCAGATTCCAACTGACATTTGGAAGGTCCATTTTTCTCCAGTTTCTGGATCGCAGGAAGACTGATTGGAACCTTGTGGACAATAGGTTCTTCCCAGCTGGGTCTACCTAACATTGCCCTATAGTCTCAATAACTCATTAGAATTGATTAAAAACTTAAAAGTGAGGGCCCAGTGAGAACTTTTGCTACTGTAATCACTTTTTATTTTAATCAAAGCTAGAAACACACATAGTCAAGTAGTTTTTATAGGTACACTATACTGCTCCACACAGTCTTTTTTTACTTTTTTCATATTTTCTATTTGTATTTATGTTTTTCTAAACATTTCTTCAACTCTATCTTCTAACCTTTCTTCTGAGATCTTTATTTTCACTTATTTTTTTATTTTCAAGAGTGTTTTTGTTGTTGTTCTCAGCATGTTCCTTTCATATAGTATACTATTCTTGCCTCTTGGATGAAGTGTCTTTCCTTGTTCTTCTAAAGATATTGATTATAGATTCTTTTAAATGATTTTCTTTCAGGATAACCCTTGTTTCCTCTAAGCTACTTTTTCTGTTTACTTTGGTCTCTAAGTTTCATATTATATGGTTTCCTCAAATGTGTATTTCCCCACGGAAATAATATTATTAATGGAGGTTAAGGTTGATTAGTTTGTGATTTTTTTTTCTTTTTTGGTAATTAAAGAAATCCACATTGTTTGAGCCCTTTCTAAGTACCATATCAGTTGGTGGTGTAACGAGGAAAGAGATAAAGCCCATACTTCCAAGGTGCATGTGGTCTAAGGAAAGACAAATGTAGAAATGGAAAAATGGTATAATATAGTATGTAAAATGCTAGAGATAGCTCTTGGGCACTATGAAAGGTCAGATGAAAGTTGCTTAATTCAATCTGAGAGGGTTCAAAAAAGTTTCTTGAAGTGCTGACCGTATAGCCGAATTTTTAAGGAAGAAGAGGAAGTAACCAGATGAAGGGGAATGGGAAAGGTAGGAGGAAAGGTGTCAGACTCAGAGGAGAGGGCCTGAATAAAGGGGAGGAGGTGAGAAATGGCATGACATTGCAAGAACACTAAGGGCAGTTCAATTTCCATAAACCAGAGATCTAGATTGGGAGGAACTTTCTAAGTCATGTTAAGGATCTTGGATACTTCCTATGGGATGATGAGAAGGAATCAATGTATCAGTTACCAGGTCATATCTGCATTTAGATAGATTGGTCTGGTATGGCCTTTGTATCACAGGTGAAAAACCATGAAGGTATAAAATAGTAGGAATGAAGAAGGAATGACAGATACAGAAATATTTAGGAAGTAAGATTAGCAGATCTTCATAGCAACTATCTATAATAATAAAAGTGTAATATGATAATTAGACTGGACATCCTTCTGGACGACCTTCTGGACGACCTTCTGGACAAGGCCAGGGATGCAAGGGAAGCCCGGGTCCTGGGTGCCTGCCAGTGGCTGGAGGGAAGCCCGGGTCCCGGGTGCCAGAGGGAAGCCGGTGCCGGCAGCCGGGGGAAGGAAGGCCTACTCTTGCACGAATTTCATGCATTGGGCCTCTAGTAAGAAATAAACATTATAGCCCAGCTGGTGTGGCCCAGTAGTTGAGCATTGTCCTATGAACCAAGAGGTCACAGTTCAATTTCCAGTCAGGGCACATGCCTGGGTTGTGGGCTCGATCCCCAATAGGAGGTGTGGGATGAAACATCATTGATATTTCTATCTGTCTCTCTCCCTTCCTCTCTGAAATAAATAAAAATATATTAGAAAAGAAATAGAGATTGTCATTATACCTCATTTATAGGTGAGAAAATTAAGACTCATAGCGATTAAAAATCATATCTCATATCCCATAACCAGAAATAACAATGTTTCTATAAAAGAAATACATTTAGAACTTCCCACAGTTGACTTTAAAGTGAATTTCTGGACCACAACATATTCATTAGTCAGTAAGTAAAATTTGTTCCCAAAACAGGTACTGAAGGGAAAATTGTTTAAGGAAATAAAAAATAGGTCAAAGTAGATGGTCAGAAAGAACATTTTCAGTAAATAAAATCCACATTTAGCAAGGGATAAAATAGGCATATAATTAAATATATTGCTTTAAATAAGGAAGTTAATGGCCAAAATGCTATGGAAATCCAAAGGCAATTGTACTGTTTAATCCCAGGAGAAAACTGTAAGGGAGGTAATGGATGACTTGGGAGGAACCTGCCTGTGCTCTATAAGATAATGGTTACCATCAGTGCCTGAAATGAGAGGGAGAAAAGGGGAATAGCAGAACTGGCAGAAATAAGAAAAAGGGTTGGCTCATTGTAGACGCATTTACCAGCCAATTCAGCAAATGGAAGAAGAGTAGCAGATTTTAGGATCTCATTGGAAGCACTCTGTTAATTTAATTCAATTTGACGAAACATTTACTGCATACCTGCTATGCTTTGAACTGGTTTTATTGTTGATGCTGATAATTAGACTGGCCTTGTCAACAACTGTCTCAACATGCAGCACTCATACGCCCTGTGCAGCACGCCCAAGCCGGCTGATTTCTACCTGGTGCTTTGGTTTAGGATCTAAGCTAATGGAGACTCTGATGAGGGTAAGGAGTCTCAGTGCTGGCTCATCTGGCAGTGGAGGCTGGGCTGTTAAGTAATTCACAGGACTAATGCAGTGTGGAGGGTACAAAATTAAGTGAATTGCAACATGGGTAATTGACCCATAATGAATTCAAGCTAAATAGCTATTTTCACTATTCTTGCTTCCCAGCCCTCCCAAGTATATTCCTGGGATACATTTCTCAACTGTTCAGATGTTTCCAATGGTCCTGCTAAAATTAACAGAAGATCCACAATAATTAAGTCGTTCTGTTGTTTCATGATGTATGTGAAACCTTAAGAAGTGATCCTTGTAAAGTACTGCTTATACAAACAAAATCACAGAATAATAACCCATTACCTTACTAGTGGATATAGAAAATACCATATTAGTACTTAAGAATTTAAACTTAATCTAAAGACCAGAATGGCCTTTTTCTTATAAGAAAAAATCCTACTTTAGACTAAATTATACTGTGCCAACAGGATTTTATTGAAGACAAAGACTATAGTTATTAAAAGCTAAGTAATTTAAAGTTGTGGTAAAAGTTTTAAATTAATGCATATTTATTTATTTTTAACATTCTAATGTATATGGCATTAATGAAATGTTAGTGTTCTATTTACCTTCCTAAGTCTATTTATCGCCACTCAGACACTTAATAGTCTATTGTTATCCTAGTTTTAAAAATAAAAAGTTAACAGTCACTTAACTGAAAAAAATCCATATGAACAATAAACTCAATCAGACATGTTCCAAGTTAATCCCTAATAAAGAAGAGAAGTTGTTTGACTTATTAGGGAAGTTGTTAGGGAAATACTACTTTCCCTGGAAAAAAAAATTCAGTTCACTTTAAGTCATAAATATAAAGATCCTTACCGTATGCCATTGAGGCATCATTAAAAAAAAATCTCACCCAAGGACTTGTTCATTGATTTTAGAGAGCGAAAGAGACACACACACTGATGTGAGAAACAACCACTGGCATCCTTCTGCACTGCCCCTGACTGGGGACCGAACTCACAACCTAAGCATGTGCCTTGCCTGGGAATTGAACCTGCAACCTTTCAGTGTATGTATGATGCTCCAACCAAGTGAGCCACACCAGCCAGGGAAAAGCATCATTTTAACTGTGCATTTTAGTCCTTAAATATAGTCTTCATATTGACACACACACAGAAAATCAGGCATATTATCAATTGGAAAATACAATCTTTTTTAAAGGAAATGCACAGAAAACAGGGTCTCTGTTTAGGCCAAACTAATTAATTATAAATAATTATATCTTTTCTGGCATTGTTTCCTCACAATTAAACATGTGTGCTATAATAAATATGACCACAATTCTTTGCAATTCTTTTCATCAAAAGGCAAAGTCTTTACCCTAACTCTTGATTCTGGGCTGGCCTTATGGCTTGCACGAACACCTACAAGCTATGCCTGTGTGGGTTCTGGAAACTGGGCCTTAGCATTTGCTTATGCATTCTGGACACTGCCCCGAGACTGCTGAGCACTGAAGCAGCCCCGGATGAAAGACCACAGGGAGAGGGGCCAGCTTTCCCAGAGGATTCAGCCTCAGCTGAGCTGCCCAGCTGACTGCAGCTGCTTGAGTGAGCTCTGGAAAGCTGCCTAAATTGCTAAAGTCCTAATTATTTCATAATTTCAGATAAAATTCACAATGCTCACCTAACAAAAAATGAAAAAAAAAAAAGAGCAACAACATAGAAAGCCATGGCAGAGCTGTCCTGGTCCCTTAACAATTCCATTTGGAGGCAATAATGTCTAGGGCAGAGATCTCTAAACTCTTTGATTAAATATCCTAACAGTAAAAAAACTTTTGAGCCCAGATCATCAGAATAGATATTTATTTACTTATAAATTATGCAATCTATTATGGTACTAAATATATAACTAAAAATTAATAAAGAATGAGCTGAAGGTGGAACAAATAATGTCCTTAAATGTCTTCCTAATCATGATGACTTCAAACTGATGTTAGTTACTATATCATGGCTCATATACACTTAGGGCAAAGTTCATCTTGATGGCAGTGGATATAAATCCATATTCCAAATAATATTCTTGTCAAGTTAAAGTTCCTTTGCCAATTTCCAGTCATATCTGATTAGATTGTTATTGCTGATTAAATGACATCATACTATGACTGATAAAGAGCTCTACCAGGAACAAGAAAAAATAACAGCTCAGCCATCTTCTTGTTGTTTGTTCTTGTTTATATTTTAGTCTAGGGCTCCCACGTCATCTCTTATATTAAATATGCTGTTTTAATTGTTAAAAGTATAAACATATGGTCTCATACTTTTCCTCATGCCCCAATGTATTGTTTCTCACATTTCCTGGAGGAATAAAACCTATATTGAAAATAATTGATCTAGAGAACTGAGTAGTAATCTTGAATCTTAATTATAAATTATAAATTCCCTAGTAGAGTAAAGGAGACAATATCTAGGGCTTTAAAATTGTTTTAAGCCCACAGATAACATCAAAAGGTTAGAAGTTTTCCCACTAATCTCAGGAACATGACAAGTATGGCTACTCTCACTACTACTATTCTATACATAGTACTACTAGAAGTCCAAGTCAGAGCAAGCAGGCAAGAAAGAGAAATATAAGACATTCAAACTGAAAAGAAAGAATTAAAACTCTGTTTACAGATGACATGATCTTATAATAGAAAACCCTAAAGACTCCCTACTAAAAAAACCCCACAAACCTGTTAGAATTAACAAATCAATTCAGTCAAGTTTCAGAATGCAAAATCAACATACAATAATCAATTGCATTTCTATACCTAACAAAGAATTATCTGAAAAAGAACTAAAGAAAATAATCCCATATACAATAGCATAAAAGGCAACAAAATACTCAGGAATATATTAAACTAAGGAAATGAAAGACCTGTACACTGAAAACTACAGGACATTGATGAAAGAAATTGAAGAAGACACAAATAAATGAAAAAATAGCCCATTTATAGGTCAGAGGAATTAATATTATTCAAATGTCTATACTACCCAAAGATTCAATGTAATCCCTCTCAAAATTCCAATGGCATTTTTCACAGAAACAGAAAAAAAAATCCTAAATTTTATATGCAGCAATAAAAGACCCTGAATAGCCAAAGCAATCTTAAGAAAGAGCAAAGCTGGTAGCACCACACATCCTAATTTCAAGCTATATTACAAAGCCATCATAATCAACACAGTATGATACCGGCATAAAAGCAGAGGAAGTGAATCAAGGGCCCAGAAGTAAACCCATGCATAAACGATCAAATAACATTTGACAAGGGAGGCAAGAATACTCTCTGGAGAAAGGACAGCCTCTTCAATAAAGGAGGTGGGGAAAAGCAGATATTCACATGCAAAGGAAAGAAATTCCTATCTTACACTACTCAGGATAGATTAAAACTTAAACATAAAATCTGAAACTAAAAATCTCCTAGAACAACACATAGGAAATAAGCTTTATGACACTGGTGTTGGCAAAGATATTTTGGATATGACACCAAAAGCAAAAACAATAAAGGAGGAATGCATTAGACTAAAAGAAAAGGCAACCTGTGGGCTGGGAGAAAATATTTGCAAACCACATATCTGATAAGGGATGAATATCCAAAATATATAAGGAACATACAACTCAATAGCTAAAAGCCCATATAATTCAATTAAAAATATATATTTCCAAGGAAGACATAAAAATGACCAAAAAGTACATGAAACGGTGCTCAACATCACTAATCATTACTTAAATACAAATCAAAACCACAATGAGGTACCACCTCACATCTGTTAGAATGGCTATTTTAAAAAATATAAAGAATAACAAGTGCTGGCAAGGATGTGTAGAAAAGGGAACCCTTGTTCACTGTTGATGGGAATATAAATTGCAACAGCCACTATGGGGTTTCACAAATATTAAAAATAGAGCTACCATGAGATCCAGCAATCTTAATCCTGGGTATTTATCTAAAGGGAATTATCTAAAGTCACTATTTTGAAGATATATTTGCACACCCATGTTCATTGCAGCATTATTTACAACTAGAGGCCCAGTGCACAAAAATTTGTGCACTAAGGGGGGTCCCTCAGCCCTGCCTGCACCCTCTCACACATCCGGGACACCTCAGGTAGGGTCCCTAGGCCTGGCCTGAGATCAGGGCCTAGTGGGGCTCTCCTTCCCCCGGTTGCAGGCAGCTGGCCCCACCCCTGCCGCTGCCACTGCTTGCCATCTGTGCAGCGCTGCTCCCTCTCCCCTGTTACCAGTGGCCTCTCTCTGCAGGCAAAAGGCTGGGGTGCGATGGCTTGGCTGGCCTGGCCTGGGCCTCCCTCTTTCTTTGCTGGGGGTGGGGCTAGCCCTGCAAGGGGCCGTCTGCCTATCTGATCACCGCTGGCCTGTCTGTCTGATTGCCCTCACCACTCTGCCTACCTGCCTGATCGCCCCTAACTGCTTGCTTGGAGGCGGGGCCAGCCTGGTGAGGGGCTGTCTGCTTACCTGATCTCCCCTAACTGCTGACCTGCCTACCTGATCACCCTTAACCACTTGCCTGCCTACCTGACCACCCCTAACTGCTGGTCTGCCTATCTGATCACCCCTAACCACTCTGCCTGCCTGCCTGCCTGATTACCCCTAACCACTTGTTTGGGGGTGGGGCCAGCCCGGTGAGAGGCCACGGTGGTCTGGTCTCTGATCATGACGCTTGGCCTTTTATTAGTATAGATAGCCAAGACATGGAAGCAATTTACGGATGAAGAAAATGTGATCACACACACACACACACACACACACACACACACGAACATTATTCAGCCATAAAAAGAAGGAAATCCTGCCAACATCCATGAATTCTGAGGGCATTACGTTAAATCAGACAAAGGATTAAGTCAGACAAAGAAAGAAAAATACGGTGTGATCTCACTTAGGTGTGCAATTTTAAAAAGCCAAACTCATAGAAATGGAGAGTAGGATGGTGGTCACCAGGGACTGGGGGATAGGGCAAATCTCACATCTGCTAGTCAAAGGGTACAAACTTCACTTATAAGAGGAATATGGTCTGGGGATCTAATGTACAGCATGTGGCTATAGTTAATAATACAGTGCTGTATACTTGATAAGAGGGTAGATCTGAAATGTTCCACCATACAACAACAGCAAAATGGTAATTATCTACGGTGAATAAGGTGTTAGTTAACCTGATTGTGGTAAACATTTTGCAATATATATGTGTATCACATCATCACACTCTTTACCTTAAACTTACACAATAGTACCTGCCAATTATATCTCAACAAAGCTAGAATATTTTATTTTCTATTTCGTGAGGTGGTAAGGAAAAATGGTTCATTTGAAGGTAACAGAGTGTGATATCACGCAGATATGGGTTTACACATTAACTACACCACTTACAACCAGAAAATTAACCTCATAGGCCATAAAGATTAGATGAAATAACTTAAAGAGCTTGGTATATAATATTATTCCAATTGTGATTAGCATATCTGAGAATAATGCTGAATGTCTCATCAGGACACTATCTATACAAGCAATGAAGGGTTTGGGAAGCAGTAAGTAGAAAAAACATAGGTCTCAGAATACTAATTTTTATAATTCTGCTTCTGGGTATATATCCAAAAGTACTTAAAGCAGGGACTCAATGAGATATTTGTGCACCTGTGTTCATGGCAGCATTATTCACAATGTGTAAAAAGTACAAGTGTCTACTGATGAATGAATGGATAAACAAATTGTGGTTTATCCACATAATTCAAGCTTTAATTTAGAAAGGGAGGAAATTATGACACATGCTACAAGTGGATGAAGACCTTGCTAAATGAAGTCAGTCAGTCAGTCATTTACATGAGGTCCCTAGAGGAGTGACATTCATAGAGACAGAAAGTAGGATGGTGGTTGCCAGGACTGAGGAGAGGGAGGAGTGAGAAGTTAATGTTTAATCAATATAGAGTTTCGGTTGGGGAAGATGAAAAAGTTTTGCAGATGGAAAATGATGACGGTTGCACAACAATGTGAATGTACTTAATGCCACTGAACTGTATACTTAAAAATGGTTAAAATGGTTTAAAAAAGAAACAAAAGAAATACCAGTTTCCATTTCCAGCTAACACAAAGTTGTAGCAGAGTTGGGACCTCCAGAACCCATCATCTATACTAGCAACTCGGGAGTTGGGAGAGAGTAAGTAAAAAGGGAGGTATTTGGTAGTTTTATTATTCCTGAGGCAGAAAAGGAGGGTTACCCCAAGCCCAACACTTGTCACCCCTGAGGACTAGGCCTGGCTGAAGCTTGGGTAAGTCTTAACTGGAGCTGGTCCACCGGCCTGCTTCAATACAGACAGACCCCTCGACGTTAAGAGGCCCAGGAGATCCAGAGCTATTGGGGCTGTAGAGCTGGGTGGTCTGTCTTTTGTGTTATAGTTTCTACTAACACCACGATGCAGCAGCTTCCTCATTGCCACAGCCCCTGATACAATGAAGTGCAAGTTTACAGAAAAGCCATTTCATGAGAGCTGGGGGTTTAACCTTCAGTCTCACTCATTGTGGTCCCCAATAAATTCAGCCTCACCCTGTGCCTGAGTTCAAAGGCCACAGCGATTTTGGAAGGCTGTTAAACATAAGTGCTCAGCGTCTAATTTCAAATGCAATACATCAAAGATCCCTCGATGTAATAATTAAATTATTATGCAGAATGGCTCAGCGATCAACTAGAGGCAGACCTGGGCATTTCACACTGAGTACCACTGTGGGCAAATATTGGCAGTAAAATAAAGAGAGCCATCTTGGGATGGCTAAGAATGAGGTAAGGAGCTTTAAAAAGGAGAAGAAACAAGGAAAAAGTACCACTTACCGAGGTATCTACACTGTGTGGGCTGATGGGTACGCATTAGTTGATTTGACCTCGAAGCAAACCGCGAGGAGTTTATACTACAGACACCACCCGCCGTGGTGGTGAGTGCCTGGCCCAGGCCGGCCAGTGCCCACCTACTGAGCTGTGCTGGCGCCGAGGAACAGAAACAAGGCAGGAGTGTAACATGGGATGTGGGTCTCGCCTCAATACTCCCGGGTCGGGTGGGGTTGGGAGAGAAAGTGTGGACGCAGTGTGGAAGGAAAGCCTGTCTCCCCACCTGGTGAGGGGGCTGGAGGAGGCGGAGGAGGAATTTCCCCTTTGGTGCAGTTGGCAGCCATCTGTCTGCAGTGACCCAGGAGGGAGGCAGGGACCTCAGCATATGCAAACCTCCTTCGTGGGCCCATAAGCTAGCACTTGCAAGATTTCTGTGAAAAGCCCAAAAGCTGTTGGCTTGAGCCAAAGTGTTAATTGGGCTTGTGGTCCCTTTAAACAAATGATACAATGGTAGCATTTTCTCACACTCCCTCTTTCACAAGCAGACATGAGAGGAGTCTGGAACATCTCCCACTGGGTAAAATCTAAACAGATAGTTTTGCTCATAAAGCCAGTTCTAAAGGATGGCCTTTTCAATTAGGGTTCTGAAACTGAAAAACTCTGATGTTATTTCTGTTTTGGTGCTTAATACAATAATCCATAAATCTTAAAATGAATATATGGTGAGAATTTCTCTTTATACAAGGATTCTCAGTAGCCTGATATCCCCATTTAAAGACTGTACCATGACAGGTCAAAATATTTCTATCAGCGTCCTTGAGTGAAGTTCTATATTTCCCTAAACACTGTGCAGGAGAGACTGTCTTGGAGAAAATGGGCAGGTCCTCGCTGGGCCCAAGGAGAGAGCTTCCGATGAGGGATGCGAATGGTGGCCCTTTCATTCCGCTCCTTTTCCAGGCTGCCTCCCCTAAAGCTTCCAGGGAGTTCTCATTATGAAGAGAAGGGGCTTGGTCTCAAGGAGAAAAGAGCACTGCACAAGGAGAGTGCCCAAGATAAGGCCTGGAATAAAAGGTGAACACCTGAAGGCATGAATTACAGATCAGGTCTGAAGCTTGGGTGAAGTATACACACCTCTTAAAAATAATTCACTTGGGACCACAGGCGGTTGCATTTTTAAAGACATACAATAGTTAAATTCTCAATAATGATCTAAATGTAGGAAGAGATGTTGTTTGAACTGGCACGTCTCCCCCAGGTGTCAGGCTAATGATCATTTTCCTTTCAGGACGTTTCTCATATAAAGACAGTCTTTATAACAGAGACCCAGTTACATAGCTTCTCATCACCATTACTGAGGCTCTATAATAAAGTAATTCCGATAATGCCTTCTCTTGTCTCCTGGCCACCTCAGGTTTCATAATACCTCAACTTTGCATGCACTGTGTTGTTTTAGAAGAATGAGGCTCCAAAGAGATAGAGAATACACATATATTGGAAATAAAGAAGGAGAGGCCAACCCCAATTGCAATTAAAATGCAATAGTCCTCCACTGCATGTCCCAAAGCTAGTTAATACAGACATTTCCAATAACTTTAATCTCTAAGTGGCGATTGTTGAAAAAAAGAAATCAAGTTTGCGTTTCTTAAAAGACAAGAGGGAAGAAAATGACTTGTCATATCTGACTGGGTTGGAAATAAAAAATCCAATTCTGAGGAAGCAGAGATAAGGCAGGTGCCATGGAAGTGCCATCAGCTTAGCAAACACTAAATAATGAACAATGCAGAGACTGTCCAGCATGATAAAATACTCCATTAGAGGGACTGTTTTTAAATGAGTGTGATAATTGTGGCACAGCCACAGTGAAAGGTTATTGAATTTTTATCTGTAGCCGGAAGCTTTTGACAGACTTGCTGAAAAGTCATCTACAAATAGTGCCTCCTTTAGATGAAGCCGACAAAGGGGGTTTCCAGCATGTCACATCTTCCTGACATTTACGGGATTTTTTGCTTCCTTGAAGAATCTGATCAGATATTCTTGGTTTCTAGAAAGACACTTAGGTTTTCATGAGCCTTATGGAAAAGTCCTCATTATTCTTCCTTTCGTAAAAACTGGATTAAGTTGTTAGTTAATAACTTCAGTCACATCCACCCAGGATTCAACAACCAGAGCTCAAAGATGCTAGTACACAGAATTAACTGCTATTAGTAAGCAACACTGTGTCTTGGAGACCTATTGTTTAATTTATAATACTGGATATAATCACAGTATTGAAATTAGGTTAATAAAGTGAAAGAAAACCTTTCCCTAAATATATGACTAGAAACTTTGGTTCCAAAATAGATCCTTTGTGCAAGGAGGGGCACCGCTTTTATATCTCAGTTTCTTAAAGTGAGTGAAATGTCAAGATCAGTTCCCCCTCCTCCCCTTACAGTGCGTTCAATGCCATTCACACTAAGGACACAGCATCCCATCCATCTTGCAGCTGTGATTTCGGAAGTCAGCTGAAGGACAGCAGTATCTCAGTGGAGGAAGCTCGGCCATGCTGGTTGGGGTTCTGAGACTCATTAGTAATGGGTGATGATGATGTCTTTCTGGATACCATAGTCTGCATTTTTTTTAATGTATATATTTTAAGTTGATATCAGAGAGGAAGGGAGAGGGAGAGAGAGCTAGAAACATCAATGATGAGAGAGAATCATTGACTGGTTACCTCCTGCATGCCCCCTACTGGGGATCAAGCCCGCAAGCCAGGCGTGTGCCCTGACCAGGAATCAAACCGTGACCTCCTGGTTCATAGGTCCATGCTCAACCACTGAGCCACACTAGCTGGGCAATGGTCTACATTCTGAGAACTATCAGCTTAAGTCTAGATTTTGTCACTGACTCATTTTGACTTTGGGCAAATAGCCAAACTTCTGTGTTTCATGATTATGCTTTGTAAATTGAGATAAGAATGGTTGGCCTGCCAACAATAGTTTGAGGCAAGGATAAGGGATTAAGAATTAATGATTACACAGGTCTGTGAAAGTATGAAACATAATCTAAGATGAGTGCTGTTGCCACCCACAGGCACCTCTGGGACTGCTGCATGCACACACATTCACAAGTGCCACCCCCTGGTGCACTTACCTGGGGCCACGGTCTGAAAAGGGTCTTATGCACTAGCCTATATAATAAAAGGCTAATATGCAAATTGACCGAAGAGCAGAATGACCGGAACGACTGGTCGCTATGATGTGCACTGACCACCAGGGGGAAGACACTCAACGCAGGAGCTGCCCCCTGGTGGTCAGTGAGCTCCACAGGGGGACTCCACAGGGGGAGTGCTGCTCAGCCAGAAGCCCTGAGCTGGGCTCACGGCTGGCGAGCACAGCGGTGGTGGCAGGAGCCTCTCCCACCTCCGCAGCAGCACTAAGGATGTCAGTTGGATATCCCCCGAGGGCTCCCGGACTGTGAGAGAGCACAGGCTGGGCTGAGGGACACCCCCCCACCCCGCCACAGTGCACAAATGTCGTGCACAGGGCCTCTAGTTGATTAATAACTCACCTGTCTGAGAGAGCACATCCAGTCTACACATAGAACATTTTTCTAAATTCAATCCCACAGAGTGTTGAAGATTTCTCCCATTCTGTTTTCCTCAAGGATGGCCATTTCATTCTGATCCTTTAGCCTTTGATCTTATCTAACTGAAACTACTACTTTTGTATGAACGTTTATCACTTTTTAAAATAATGTCCAAATATATTTTCACACTGTACCCAATTTCACAACTAATCATATGTTTTGTAAGGATAAAAATGCCAAATGCGAGGCCTGCCTTTTAGCCTTTCTGTTTTCCTCAAGGATTCGTCTCTCCTACCCGCTGAACTGTGTGCTACACCTAACTTTAGTTTCAAGGGTGAAGAAAGGAAAAAGACTCTCTTTTTCTGGAAGGAAGTTCATTAAGCCATGGTTCATCTTGGTTAGTGGGCACACCTGGAGTTTGAAAGCACCAAGTCTCTGAGGGCCTTTCTAGATAAAGGGCTTAGGTTCAATAGCACAATCTGTGCTTCTCACTGAAAGAGGCCTTCCTGCTTGGTGGCCAAGTCAGTCCCTCAGACTTCTCGTTCAAGTCCCGCCACCCTGGTAGCCACTCGTCCTCATGGCTGCTCAGTGTCACCCCGGGGCCCTCTGCATTTCCTCCATCTCCTCAGGCTGCTGGGCAATTTCAGCCCAACACTTGAGGGACGTCTCTTGCTTTCCACCTTCTTCTGCTTCCTGCTTTCCAGAGATTTTCACTATTTCTTTTTCCATTTTCTGGTTTTGTTTGAAGACATAATTTTTCAGCTGGAAGCTCTCAGCCACCACACTTAAGCATCCATGATATTATCATATTTTAATAAAATATTTCCCTTATGGATACAAATGTTGGCATTTTCAAAGAAACAGCCACATAACTCTTTATGGGCAGACACTTAGAACTCCATAATTACACGGAAGCGCCCACAGCACGAGCCCCTGTAACTCCACAACTGATATTTGCTAGAAATGTTCAGAAGCATAGATGGTAACTTGAGACAAAAGAAAAGCCTGAAGAGGTAGAAGGAAGGGAGGTGAAGACCCAGTACTCGGGGAGGAGTGAGACTCATGGCAGTGCTAAGACTCATGGCAGTGCTAAGACTCATGGCAGTGACCCCGGAACTCCATACTGAGTCCCCGCTGTGTGTCACGTTCTGCTAAGAACCCAAGTTCATCATTTCACTCAATGGTTACAGTAACTCAATGAACATAAATCACTGTTTCTATTTAACAGGTAAGAAACCCCATTTAGCTCAGAAAGGCTAAGTAATTTTCTGATAGTAATACAGTAACTTGCCTGCTTCTTCCCACATATACCTGACTTCAAGGTCAAATATGTCTATATGCCTCCTAGACTAACCCCTAGAGTGCCGGGGAGCACGATCTCGCTTCTCCTGTCTTTCTCCAAAAGTGCCGGGAACACTATCAAAGCTTCGAAATGGCGTCCAGTTCTATGTCTGCTTTTATTAGTGATGATGATATTGCTAAATATGTCAATGTAGTAAAGGTTTCCTTAAGTTTTTGAATATATAACTTCATTTACCTGCGATTCATAATTTTTTTCCTAAACTGCTGTAAAATCAGCAAAAATGCCTTGGCAATTTTAGCATAGTTCTTAGGATATTGGTTGGCACTCAAAGGGCTAAGGGAGAAGCATGGGAAAGGTTCTGTGAATTAAAAGAAGAAAGATGTTTGGAAAGAGGAAAAATTACCATGGTTTAGAAGCCAGGTCAGGATGCTCAGGTGAAAGGAAAGAGAAAAAGTGAGTAGAAATGTTCTAAAAGGGACTAAGTCTTGTGTATCAGTATTTAAATTGTGCTAAAAGCAAAGGAACATGGCCCCCCTGGTGAGCGGAAGCCTGGCTGAGCAGCAGCTGCAGTGCACAGTGCATCATGGGAGACGGGGCTGGAGGGGCGATCCTTTTCCTCACAAACCAAGAATCACCAGCAGCTCCACTGCCAATAACGACATGGGTTTCGGGGCATTCAGAGGAACAACCAGGTGAACGCTGGGAGCACAGGGATGTTCCACACAATTCTGCCTTCATTAAGATCAATTGCAATCAGTTTGTAAATAACAATAGAGTATAATGATGATTGAAAACGAACAAACTGAATTATCATAAAATTATCATTTGGTGTGTGTTATTTTTCCTACAAAACATATGACTCGTTGTGAAACTGCATACAGCATGAAAAGATATTTGGGTATTATTTTAAAAAGCGATAAAGGTTCATACAAAAGTAGTAGTGGTTTCAATTAGATAAGATCAAAACAAATTTGGAGTATGGGCAAGATATAATATAATGCCAGTGGCAATTTAATGTTCTGGGCAAACAATGTGATCAGGAAGTTAACCAATGACAATGAATTTGGAAGGTGTCACCAACCGAGGAAGAAGGATGATAAGAGTGAAGCCACAGAATGAGTCAGCTTTAAAAAATGACGCTAATAAGGCCAAAAAGGCTGATGGCATAGGAAGCCTAACCTCAGAAAGACGACTAGAGAAACTGAACGGGTAGAGTGAGGCCAAGCAAAGGCCCGAGGAGGAGCTGTCTGATAACAGTCTGCAAATATTTGAAACTTGTAAATACCGAAGTGGGAGAGGAATTACCACACATAGAGTTTTAATTAAAAATAATCAGATGAAATTACGACAGGGGGAATTCTAGCTTAATGGATTGACAAAATCAAAGCTGAGACAATGTCTCATGAGATCCTGGCAAGGGACAATTTTATACTCATTTGTGTCACGGCAGAAAAACAACAAGGCATGCGGGGGTGGGTGGGAGATCTGCATGTTTTCTTTCATTTACCATTAAGGCCGAAAAAGCCCATTCACACTCCACCTTCTAGAAAATGTTAAATCATAGCAGGCAATGCATAAAGGTCCCCAAGTATGGCACACACCATGTATGAGAGGGATGTACAGACACTGGACCTTTTCCATCTTTATTGTCAATGACTGATTGACTAGTAAACATTTCCACGTTCATTCAACTGGTTTGGCAATCAGCCTTCGGTGTTAAAATAAAAGGCACCAATTCTTATATTCGTTTTACTTATTTGGCTTGAAAAGGATAAGAGGAATGTTTTTATTTTTAATCAGGTTTGGGAGACAGGTTGGCTAACTAAAAACTGCTAAGCAGAATTCTATTCTACCATAGAATCAGAAACATCCATCTGTATGCCTGGTGCTCTTGTCCATAAAATGAAAAGTCATGTGAAGCCAAGCTTTGAGAATGAAAGCACTGATAAAATAACCTCAAAGATTTCTAAAATATAAATAGCTACAAAAACTAAACAAGAAATTGAGGGTGCTCTATATCAAGCTTGCCTATGTGTTGAAATGCCCTGAGGAGTGTTAAAAAGTACAGAGGCCTGGGCACCTGCCCACAAGCTCAGTAGCTGATTCTAGTCTAAGACTGAGAGCCAATCTGTTAGAAGAGTGGCTCTCGACCTCCGATTTGATTGGTTTGGGGATGCCCAGGCCACACCTGGGAAGAATTAAATGAACGTCTCAGGGAGTGGGCCTAGCATCAGTCTTTCTTTTTTCTCCAGCTCCCCATTGAATACAACTAATGTGCAAAAAAGTTGTGAAATGCTGCTCTAAAACACATTAGACCCTAATGAAAATGGGTTAAAGTAAGACCATTTTTAGTGAACAAAATGCAGGTAACTTTTATTCTCAGCATGGCTGTGTCTGAAATTACTATGGTCGTGGACACTTACCAAGGATTGTTTAGCACATGTGGCAACTAGGAATAGGGGCAGGCCCTAAACAAGTGGCTGAGGGCAGAAAAACAGCTCCTCCCACAGAGAGCCTTTCTGACCCACAAGATTATAATCAATATCAAATGCATAATTGCTTAAGGTGGACCACGATTTATTTTAGTAGCTATTCAAGTTGTCCAAACGTTGGGCTTATAATAGATACATTTGTCATGTTAAAAAATAGTCACTAGAAAGATAAACAGAGAAAAGCAATTTGTGGTGGGGAAGTGGAAAGTCGATCTAGAATTCAGAAGGAACTGTCCAGAGAGGATTACAAGAATTGGAGGCATAAAAGTCAATCCCAGAGCATCATCGGTGATAAGTCTCAGTGAGAGGAGTTAACCTTGACACGATGTGATGAGAATGGCATTTATTTCTGTGGTTTTCCTTCCCCAAGACCATAAACCCAGTCTAGTCATGAAAAGAGATGAGACAATCCCACATTGAAGGACATTCTGTAAAATATGACCATCATTCCTCTAAACTGTCAAGGTCATCAAAACAAGGAGACTCAGGAAACTGTCACAGCACAGACAAGCCTACAGGGGCACCGTGACTAGATGTACTATGATATCCTAGATGCGATGGAACAGGAAAAAGACATTAGATAAAAACTAAGGAAATTATAGACTAAAATATATAATTAAGTATATAGACTTAATTATATAAAGTACAGACTTCAGTTAATAATAATGTATCAATACTGGTTCATTAGTTGTGAGGAATGTAAGATATTAATAATAGGGAAAATGAGTGTGAAATACGTGGGAATTCTATACTATCTTTGCAACTTTACTCTAAATTTAAAACTATCCTGGGAGTCAGAAAACAGGCTTATGCAATGAGAACCAGGGGGACCCAGGAGAGAGGTCAGGCTGGGTCAATCCAAGTCCTTACTGGGGCTGTTTCTGGAGCTCTTGGCAAAAAATTCTCTTTTTATTTGGGATCAAATAATCTTGGGGCTGCTGATGGTCAATTTTCATTCTAAAATAAAAATTTTATTTAAAAAAAATCAATCCAGGGAGTCATGTTAGCATTAGTCAGTGAAGTGAGGTATGGAGTTACATTAGCAGCTAGAATCTCTGATATTTGTGAGGACAGTGCAATGGTAGGCAAAGGGTTGTCATAGCAGCCAAGTCTGAAACAAGCAAAAAAAGTAAACTATAGTCATTTATATTGGCTGACTAGACCTTCAGGCCCAAAATCTTTAATAGCCAGGGATAGGCAGGTAGGGGCCAGGGAAACGCTCTCACCTATATTAAAGTCTTTTGTAGAGAAGATATTCAACATTTAATTTTGGAAGAATAGGACAGAGAAAAGAGGGGTAGACAGAAGTCAAGGGCCTTGAATACAAAAGAGATAACCTCCTAGATGGCAAGATTGCTTATAAGGCAGAATGTATAATCAAGGAAGTGTTAGAATCTCTAAACCTGGAGACTCTTTTCAGAATTCAAGACAGAGAGGAGGCCCCTGAGGAAGCAGTGCAGACAAAATGAGCCCTGGAGCCCCTTCCTATAGTCTATTTTTAACAGCAACACGTCCTTAAAACAAAAGGGTGAAATACAAAAGCAAGTCATTAGTGCTCAAATTGAATACATCTAACGATTTTTATGTAGGTCACATTTTCCTGAGGATTTTCTCCACCATAACAGTTCATCTCAGAGCCTTCCTTTAGAATTCTTACAAACACCAGGTACCACAATGGACAGATCCCATGATGTGCCTTTACTACAAGGTTGAAGTTGTGATCTAAGTGGGAAAACACACACATATAAACCTAGATCCTGAATGCCCAACTCAATATGAGCCTGTTCAACCTCCTTGCACCGAAAGCATGTTTGTTACAGCGGATCCTGAACATACAGGAATTCTAGAAGAGGGCGTGGGAGACAGACTAAGTATGGGATGGGTAGAGGAGCCAGAAAACAAGGCACGTGCAAGGAGAACCAGAGGGACCCAGGAGAGAGGGTCAGGCTGGGTCAATCCAGGTCCTCCCTGGGACTCTGGGCAAAAATGCTCCTTTCATTTGGGATCAAGTAATCTTGGGGCTGCTGATGTTCACGGATGTTGCCATTTGGAAAGCGCTCTCCTGAGATGGAAAGCAATAAAGAGAAAATAGGAAATGCTGGATAGGGGGAGCAAGAGTGAGCAGGTGTGTAAACATATCTGTGACACGATGCTATCTTGTGAGCCTCTGGATCCAGCCATACCTGAAGCCTTCTGCTGTACCAGTTGTATGAATCCATGCATTCTCTTGCCTTCAACTGGTCTGTGACTTTCATGGAAAGAATCATAAGTAGAACAGGCTTAAGGAAGATTGAGAGGGGAGGGGCACCAAGTGAAATGGAGCAGGAGCCATGGATTGAGGTAGGACAAAAGTCAGAGCAGTGCCTTTGGTGCAGTCAGAATCTACATGAGGTGAGAGGACCCTTTTTGGCATAAAGAAGACAGAGGGACCTTTGGGCAAATACTAAGAGAGATGGAAAAATTATCTTAGAAAAAATGGTCACCCTGATCTCCTGGATGAATGGACAGCCATGCTCTGCCCCTAAATGCAACACTTCAGGGTGACACACGTTTCGGGTGGATGAGAATCCTGCTACACTATGTGAAGAGACATTCTACTATGAAAAGAATTTTCTGCCCACTTCCTCCACTCCATTACATGATTAGTTTCTTAATGATAATAAAGCACGGCATTTACCACACCAAATAGTTAATAGAATGCGGAACAAGAACCTGTAAACTTCTTGCCTTGATTTCTTCCCATCCTGAGCACCCATGAGTGCTAGATAAAAGCTAGCATTTTATTCCTGCTACTTAGTCTCCAGACTTGGAACAACTCTTGTTGAGGTAATCAGGTTCGCTTTTCAAGATAATAACCAAGAGCTATTCCTTATTCCCTTTCTAGAGTCACAATGACATGGAGCAATTAGAGTAACCCATTATAGAGAATTCCCTGCTTTGTTCAATTTATATAGACATCAATGGACACCTCTCCCGGGAATTCAAAGAACAGACTTGTGTGGGCGAGCTAGGCTTGCTGGTGGCAGAATAAAACACATTTGCTCACTGCATTGTTTTAACAAAGACAACGTAAGTAGTGATTACAGTTCACTGGGGTTTTGCACCAATCCTCAAAACGCTGACAGTTATTTAAGTCACTCACTGGGTGGAATGATCATCTTGAGAGGAACAGAGAGGGTACCATTTATATTATAAAATGGAGTGAGCAAATGAGACAAAGCATCAGCAGGTGTGGTAGAAGAGATCTTTGTCAGAATAAGAGATGATTACATTTAGGAAGTAGACAGCAACTGTACTGAGTACTCGTGGTGACATGAACAACAGCTCAACTGTGCCATTACAGAGGTGAGCATAATTCTGGGAGCTTCTCTCTCTATCCAAAACAGTCGATGCAGGTTGGCCTGAGTATATCACTCAAAGGCTTGATAGAAATTGGAACTATCGTGCCTTGTGGAGCCCTTTTAGAATGGATAGAACAGAAATCTGCAATGCCATGCCACTGGAAATAAGATACTGTATTATTAAATACTAGAGGCCCAGTGCACAAATTTGGGCATGGGTGGGGTCCGGCTGGCCCGGCCCCAATTGGGCCAGGCTGGTGTGGGGGAGGGGCCGTAGGTGGTTGTCCCTGCCGCTGGTCGAACTCCTGGTAGAAGGGACAATTTGCATATTAGCCTTTTATTATATAGGATTAGACACTGAAAGGCCACCAATGATCACTAATACAACTACCCATGCAGTCCTGTATTTGCAAGAAGCAAAGAAATCAGCAAAACAGGCATCTGGTCCCTTTTCAGGGCTGTTTATTTTGCAATTAGCAAAAGGGAAGTAAGTTATATTTGACTTTTTATTTTTATTTTGGTAAAGTGGAGTGGCACCGGGAGATAAAATGGATAATTTAGGCTATTGCTTGTGACAGATTGCCTGATACAAAAAGATTATAAAGTTGAAGGTCTTTCAATGAGACCTACTTATCGAGTCTGCTCAGATCCAATACTGTGCCCAAATTATCCTTAATAGGTGCATTTATTTTTTCCTATTTTTATAGGTTCTGGGAACAAATATGTATAATCTTTATCAGCAGATAAGAAGTAATATTTTAAATAATAAAAAGTAAAAGTACAAATAAGAAGTCATATTTTAAGCTTTTTAAAATAGAGTCTATGATCTCACTCAGAGCCCCTCCTCTGCTGGCCTTCAGGAGAGATGCTCAGTCAGCACGAGCTCCGAGGCCGTGTGCCTTCCAGGGCCCGGACTCTGCCCCTGGGGCCTGGATTTTGAATAATTTAGCCCTTGAATTTCATCTACACCTCTTCCATCTCTATGCTGGAAATGCTTGTTAATCAATAATAACTTGTCAAAAGACAATGGTAATAAACCACTTCCCCTGAAGTTCACATTCCAAATGATGTGTTTTCCTAGCAATAACCTTCGAATGGTTAACTTTGGTACCAAGTTCAGGGCAGATTCTGTTTATTTCATGTTTTTGCTGTTATTTTCCTTTTTTCTACCCTGTTTCTGTCTCTCTGTTTATGCATTCAAATCGGCCATTTCCTTTATTCCTTCTTCATGTTTGCTTTGCCTCTATTATAACTGCCTACCACATGCTTCTGAATGAATGCCTTTAATATGTATTTATTTTATAGTTATTAAATAATGTCTATGTGCCCTAAAGTTTTCAAATTATTTTTCTCTGAGTCATTGGTTCTTGGTAAAAAAAAAAAGAAGTTTCACATTTTTATTTCATACCCTATTACTTAATTTTCTTGAAATCTATAATTAAGTTGTCTCTTAACCATCTCTTTTCCAGAATAATTGTTTTTCTCATATTCTCTATTTTCAAGCACCTTAATCACTTCTAAATATTCTCTTCTTAGACATTTTTTCATTAACTTGTATCAGTTAAAAAAAAAAAACCACAGCTGTGTGCTCAGCGCTGAGTTTTGAGATAAGTTCCTTCCCTTGGGAAGTTGTGAGGGGGACTGGACTGGCTTTTGTTCTTGAGACAATCATGGTCCAATCTTCCACGATTTTGTTTCTAAGGTTTAATATCAAGCACTGTTAACATGGACCATTTTTGGCTTCCCACGCCCCACACAGGGAAGCGAGATTACTTCCTTCTGCAGAACCACCAAGTGCAGAGGCTCAGCTGAGCTGGGTTCTGATAACCTGGACACGTCCCATAGGGTGACACATTCCCAATGAGAGTACTCAGTCTAGTTCCTCAGCCTTCCCCCATCAGGTACTTACTCTGGGATGAGGAAAGATTGGAGAAGGCTGACTTTGTTCGGCCTGCTAACCATTCCAGGCTCTCGTGCATGTTGGCCAAGGCTTTGAGGTCACTGACGTCACGCAGGATGTCTTGTGGAGGGATTAATTTATCACCCAGGTTCCCAATAAGAACTTCTGACTCCTTGCCAAAGGCTGCCCTGCAAAGCAAACCAGAGACATTTCACATACAGCACGGCAAAGACTGGGGTGGGCAATACTTTTTAAGACATGCCCAGCATGAGGTTGTTATAATCACTGTTATTACGGCATGCTACTTTTCCTAGGTTTAATTTTATGAGGATACTATCATATACCTGCTTAAAATTACTCTGATCCGAGAAAGAGAGCTCTTGGAAGAAGAAGCAAATGACCTGATGCTTGTACCTTTAGCAGCAACTGGTGTGGGCCTGACCTACACAGGGATGATCCTAGGGATGCTCGAATGCCTGCTCTCTTCCGGGATTCCCCTTACCTCTTCTCCAGCTGTGCAAATTGCTGATGGTGTTAAATATATACATTGTTTGAAGGTTTTTGAAGTAAATAAAACTACTAAGTTAATCTGGCAGCTAGAAAATGTTCTGAAATGTTCAAAAGCAAAGGGGCCCAGCCTCTTTAAGGAGATTATAGTTGGGAAGGAAGGCAGGCCTCATTCATTCATTCATTCATTCACTCACTCATTTACTTATTCTAAAAAGGCTCTGGACACATAAACGAGGAAGCATTTAGGCACTCATCATTTGGAAAGAAAACCCAGTAAAAAAATCAATGCCGGGATCCTTTTACTGACTGGAAGAAAACACAGTCAGGTGGATTTCACACAGAGCCCAGTGTCTTCATAATGTTTTTGGAGGGTTGAAAATCATGCTACGTGGGGTTGCAGAAGGATGAGCTGGAAGGGACCGCAGAGACCGCATGGCACAGCCACTGCACAGATGAAGAAAGGAAGGCGCCGAAGGGAAGGTTAACTACTCTGCCTGCAGGACACATAGTGGCAGGGCTGGGACTCACGCTGTCCAATTCCCACAGCTCTCTTTCTTTAAAAAAGAGAGGACGGAAATGATAAAAGATGAAGGAAGATGTTAGGGGAGAAAAGTCCCGTCTTTTCAGGAAGTACCTACAGGTGGGCAAGCAGAGCTCATGGCGGAGCTGGAACAGGCACCTGGAGTTTCCATGGAAGCCTCCCCACAGCTTTTAAAACTCAGGATACCTTCCGTGAGCAGCAGCTCTACTTTATACGCAGAACAAACTAAATTAAGTTTCAAGTGAGCAGCGTTAATAAGAGCAGACATATATGTTCAGAGCGATGCTTAATGACACACAGCATTCGGTGCCCAGCACTATAGCAGACACCCAACGTTGGCAGAAAGAGCTGCTGTGGGTTAAATGCCTATTAAAAGTATGTAGCTGAAGTGGTGGTTCATGATTGGGCTTATTTCAACAGGAGAAAAAGTCAGAATTGATGGAGTTGGGTGAGTCACGTGGACAGAGCACAGAAATGCGAGTGCACTTGGGGGTCTTGTACCAGATCCTGGGGTGGGACCCGAAAGTCTGCATTTCAAGTTTCAGGCTGCTGGCCTGGAAGCATGCTTCCTGAGTGGTAAGGGTTGGAGCACACACTTCAAAGTCAGGCAGACCGGTGCGAATCCTGCAGGCGCCTCTTCCTTGCTGTATTATTGGCTAGGGTGATGGCGCTGACCTCCTATGGAGCATTTTAAGAAGTAGACGAGGTGACATTTAAAATCTTTATTGGGAAAATTTCAATAATTACAGAACTAGAGAGAATAGTGTAGTAAACTCCCAGGCAGCCACTGCTCAGCTTCAATTATTAGCAACTCACAGAGAGTCTCTTTCATCTATCCTTATCCAGAATTAAAAAAATATTTTATTGATTGATTTTTAGAGAGAGAGAGGAAGAGGAAGGGGGGCAAAGAAGGGGGAGAGGGAAAGAAGAGAAAGGGGGGTTGGAGGGGGGAGAGATTTGTTTGATCACTTATTTAGGCATTCATTGGTTGCTTCTTGTATGTGCCCTGACTGGAGATCAAACCTGCAACCTCAGCATATTGGGATGACACTCTATCCGCCTGGGCCACCCCAGCTAGGAGATGCCTTATCCACAATTTTGAAGCAAATCATTCAGCTGATATTCTTTGGTGCCTAACACAGTGCATGGAAAGCTAACAAATTGTAGCTATTATTATCCTTAGGTCTGTTGAGGTGGTTGGTTTACTTAGTGTCAACCTGGGGTCTGCTGTGATGAATAAATTAAAATAGATAAGAGAGATCAGAAGTAAATAAGTTGGATCTCAAGGGCTAGTTTCACAAATGGAACCTTGCAACATCAGAGCAAATGCCGCTGTGTTTCAGAGGCCAGACTTTTCTCAAAATCTTCAAGAGGTAAATCATTGCGGCAGAAGCCACTGGTGGGCTAAGCGGTATCCATTATCCCATGCCTGCTTAGTAAAAGGGCCCTGGCATTGTTGGGGTCAGCATGTACCCAATCTAAAAACAAAATTAAAAAACACACAAGGCGAAACCCCATTCAATTTCCCAGCCCCTCCTGCCGATGTGGCGGTCAATGAAATAACAGCTGAAGTCGCAGACAGGTTTCCAAGAAACATTTCTCAAGCATCTTCGTTGGCAAGGACCTCTTTTGTGCCCCCCCCCCCCCGCCCCTTACTGGACGCAGCCCTGGCATCAGGTGCCCTTGAGCATGAAAATAATGCTGAGAATAATGGAGCCAAAGACAGGAGGGCTTGGAGGCACCGATGACATCATGGAGCTGCAATGCAGCCCCAGATAATGCACTTCTAGGCTTAGTTCGTTTTATAGGAGAGAAAGTGAAACCTTATTTGTTTAAGCCATTGCTATTCCAAGTTTCTGCTACTAGCCGCTAAATGTAATTTCCACTGACACCATTATCTAATTAGCATAAGTGATGTCATTCTTGGAAAACTTTCTCTAAATTAGATATCTCTGAAATCAAGTTACTGCGAAAGCAAGACAATGTCTCTTCCATGATCTGAGCCCAGCAGACAGTACAATATCTCCCCCTTGGCTGTCACGCAGTCGAGTTGTAAATATGTAGTTTGCTTAATCTGTCCTTATATATCCACTCTCCCAGCCCCTTAATCATCTTAGATAGATACAACAAATAGTGCCTCTGAGCTCGGTGGTTAAAGCAGCAGGGGAGGCAGACAGCTTTGGAAACCCGCTCGGAGCCATCTTTATGCATGGAGGTGTGACCCTGGGGGGAATGTGACAATCAAGACAAATGCATTTATGTCGAAGTCGAATCTGCTGTGTGGGATCTGAGGCCTGGGCATGTCTGCGGTCTGCCTCCGAGGCCAGATGCCGAGCCCGCTCCCCTCCGGCTCCCTGAGATCGGCTTAACCTGCTCCGAGGGGAGCTCGGTGGACCGAGAGAAACACACACTGCCTCTCGCTGCACACATCGCAGACATCTCATTTGACAGGAATCCATAATCACCCCCTAACAACCTGGAGAGGGCCCCGCAACCATGACACCCAGAATAAATGATTGACAGCTATCACCATTTCACACAGAAAGTCGTTCCTTCGAGGATTTGTGTGTCAAAGAGCTTGGTGGACGGTCTTTGTGTGTTATACAAACCTTCAGGGGACGGCTTTAGCTGCAAAACCGTGGACTTTTTCCTAAACCCTCTAATTTATTAAGTAAACTATGGTATAGTCACACTATGGAAAAGTGTTCAGTCATCAGAGATTATATAGTAGAAAATACGTGATACCATAGAAAAATGTTGCATATAGTTTATTTTTAACCATGATATGCAGTTGAGTAAAACAAGCTGTTATAAAACTGAATGCACCACATACTATTCAAAAAAGAGTAATTATAGATTTTTATGAACTGAAAAGACTGAATATCTATACACCAACATGTTAACTGTGTGACCGGATTATTTTCCTTTGTGCTGCTCTGGATTTTCTACGTTTTCTCCAAAGAACATGTTTACTTTGTAATTAAAAACAAAAATTACAAACCCTACCGGGAATGAGAAAACCTTTCAGATGGACACAGGAAGAATTTCACCAGGGAAATGGGAGGGGAGGGGGATTACAGTCACTTGAATGGAACTGGGAGAGACGGGTGCGGCCTGGGGGCTAGCTCAGGGTGTGGTCAGTGTCCACCACAGAGGGTCATGCCGTCAGACTGACCACACCCAGCATCTGGGCCAATGCGGTTTCTTCCTAGATCTGAATCGTATGTACTCTTTATCATCTGCTTATTATGAAAGCGCAGTACTTAATGGAGATGTTACATGTTTTTGAGTGAAATGGATAACAGAATGATCATTTTCTTGAGAAGTGAAGTGACAGGTGCTCTGTAATTGCCCAGTGATTACCTGACACGGCCAAGAAGAGAAATGTGCTTGCAGTGGGTACCCTGAGTCCCATGTGAGGAGTCACTGTCACCATCGTAGGCCAACATGCTCACAGAGGAGCCCAAGAAACTGAAAAAGGGTGTTCAACCTGTTAAGCTTAATTTCCCCACACAATTATCATCTTTAAAGAGCTTGATCTGACAAGACTTCATTTAAGAGAGTTTTCGAGAGCATGAAATCTGTGTAACTTAATTTTACCACACAATCATCATCGTTAAAGAGGTCTATCTGACAAGAATTCATGTAAGAGAATCTTGCCAAAGATGCCGAAAATTGTCTCCATTTAATCTTTAAATAATTCTGTTATTCACTGAAATCTTAGGAAGGAAAAAAAGAAAATCTGCATTTCAGCAGGCTAAATGCACTTATGAGAGAAACACTGCACATCGTTTCTGAGCGACTGATTTGCAGATCTGTGCTATATTTGGTCACATAATATGCACACTCAAGACTCAGGGCTCTCTCTCCCTGCCCCACTCACCCATCACCCAAGACTGCTTCCTACTGCTGAACCCACTGAGCGACCAGGAAACGCGGACAGAAGGTCAGTCCCCCTGTGACCCAGGCAGAGCAGGGGAAGGCGAGGACTAAAGCAAGCCGTGCTAATGGTTGCGAGGTGGCATTTCCTCTACGATTTCATACGAGGAGGATGTGAGTATTATAGTCACTTGAACTGAACTAGGAGCAGTGAATGCTTGGTCTGGTAGCATTTCCTCTACGATTTCATATGAGGAGCTGGTAGGGGTTCACTTTCCCATTTAGTTCAGAGATCACCAGATAGGAGGAGCTGAATCTGACTTGAGATGGAGGACAGGGAAATCCTAGACCTGGGAGGAATGCAGTGACTGAGGTCACCAGACAGGAGGAGTGGCATCTGACTTGAGATGGAGGACAAAGGGCTTCCAGGCTTGAGACAAATGGAGTGACTGAGAAGTGTGACTCCCTGTTGGGGAGAGGAGAATGCTTCCCTATGATGGGTAGCTGTCACCTTGTATTAAACATAAAGTATGACATTTTAAAATATGGGTACAAGGGTGAGAATGGAGACAGAATGACAGAAGGGTGGGACCTAAAAGTCCTAAGGCTATTGGCCCCAAATTCATTCCCTTCCACTCCTCTCTCCTGCTCTGATCTGTAGGGGACAAGGGGAGCTGACCCCTGCAGGCTGTGTCCTAGGCTCCCACTGGGCACTGAGCATGGGTGGCCCTGATGGGACACTGAAGGACACAGGGAAAGGAGAAGACAGGGCATTTGTCCCCCTCCCTTTGCCTGGGATGACATCTCCAGCAAGGATGCATCTCATTCTTGGTCCATCCAGCTCCTACCACCCCCAGCTCCTCTGCGTGCCTCTCCAGGAAACACTTCTTCCCCTTGGCATTCCAGTTAAAGCGACAGCGACTTCCTGCTGTTGCTCATCTATGGGTTATCTTAATGCCCACTGTGTGACAGACACTCAGGGCACTATGAACCCGTGTACCAATTCCCTACATTAAATTCCCTCTAGGTAAACATTACGAGTGGTTTCTGTTTTCCATGTTAGATCCCAACTTATACAAGACCTAATAATGATGTCTGACCATATGCCATGCTACTGGGAAGCGAGTACGTTTTTGGCACGGGGATTAATTAGTTCTGTTGTGCAGGCAGTGAAACTGAGATGTGTCAAGGTGACCTGTAAAGATCACTTAGCCATTACCTGTCAGTCTAAACTGATGAAGGTTATAAAAAGGTCAGGTCACCTTACCCAGATTCGTCATAATACCCACTCCTTATGAGATTCGACAATGACACTTCCATTTATCATGTCTGATTTTTACAACTGCTCAATCTTCAACACTTTCAAAACGTGTGCCAAAATAATGGGGGTAGTACCATTCTGATGGGTTCTTTAATCAGGTTTTCACAAACTGCTCTTCTAAAATGATCCTGGCTAAACCCTTATAAATAGGAAGTAATCCAGTAGTCCAGTTACCTTGATTACAACATTATTTTTGTCCTGGAACCTGCTGAAACTCATCACTGTCTACCCTTCAATTGTTTTCATGCATGTGCATGTCATCACACACTATCATGAGAGTAGCTATTTTTCATATTTAATAACTAATTGCTCCTCTTTAGAAAGCTGCCTCCTCCATTATCACAGTCGAGGATTTTTCCTTTGCTTTCTTTACCTACTGTGTTTCTATCATTTAGAAACTTGCAATGCTCATGACTGGCGAGGCGAGGTGAGGTGAGCAGTCTATAATTCTGTGCAGAGGCAGAACTGGGAACAAGTTGGGGGGGGGGGTGTGGTTCTCAGGTGTTCTTTACAATCAAGGCAAATATGTGAAATATCAGCAACTTCTCTTCCCTTAGTGTCTGCTTGGGACTTAAAACATTCATTATTTCCCATTGGTTGCAGGGAAATTGGGGTTTCTGGGTTCCTACCCACTCAGAGATGGCAGAGAAGTTAATTATGACCACCAGCCCTTTCCCTTGTGCTTTTAAATCAGCTTGCTTGGCTCTAGCTGGTTTGGCTCAGTGGATAGAGCGCCGGCCTGTGGACTGATGGGTCTCAGGTTCGATTCCGGCCAAGGGCACATGCCTGGGTTGCAGGCTCGATCCCCAGTGGGGGCGTGCAGGAGGCAGCCCATCAATGATTGTCTCTCATTGATGTTTCTATCGCTCTCTCCCTTCCTCTCTGCATCAATAAAAAATAAATAAATAAATAAATAAATAAATAAATAAAAATAAATCAGCTTGCTCACTGGGACAGGCACAAAACACCTGTCCTGTGGATTTATGGTATTCTGGCACTGACAGGGACCCTATGGGTTTATGGTATTCTGGCACTGACAGGGACCCTGTGGGTTTATGGTATTCTGGCACTGAGAGGGACCCTATGGGTTTATGGTATTCTGGCACTGACAGGGACCCTATGGGTTTATGGTATTCTGGCACTGACAGGGACCCTGTGGGTTTATGGTATTCTGGCACTGAGAGGGACCCTATGGGTTTATGGTATTCTGGCACTGACAGGGACCCTATGGGTTTATGGTATTCTGGCACTGACAGGGACCCTATGGGTTTATGGTATTCTGGCACTGACAGGGACCCTGTGGGTTTATGGTATTCTGGCACTGACAGGGACCCTATGGGTTTATGGTATTCTGGCACTGACAGGGACCCTATGGGTTTATGGTATTCTGGCACTGACAGGGACCCTGTGGGTTTATGGTATTCTGGCACTGAGAGGGACCCTGTGGGTTTATGGTATTCTGGCACTGACAGGGACCCTATGGGTTTATGGTATTCTGGCACTGAGAGGGACCCTATGGGTTTATGGTATTCTGGCACTGACAGGGACCCTGTGGGTTTATGGTATTCTGGCACTGACAGGGACCCTATGGGTTTATGGTATTCTGGCACTGACAGGGACCCTGTGGGTTTATGGTATTCTGGCACTGAGAGGGACCCTATGGGTTTATGGTATTCTGGCACTGACAGGGACCCTATGGGTTTATGGTATTCTGGCACTGACAGGGACCCTGTGGGTTTATGGTATTCTGGCACTGAGAGGGACCCTATGGGTTTATGGTATTCTGGCACTGACAGGGACCCTATGGGTTTATGGTATTCTGGCACTGACAGGGACCCTATGGGTTTATGGTATTCTGGCACTGACAGGGACCCTGTGGGTTTATGGTATTCTGGCACTGACAGGGACCCTATGGGTTTATGGTATTCTGGCACTGACAGGGACCCTATGGGTTTATGGTATTCTGGCACTGACAGGGACCCTGTGGGTTTATGGTATTCTGGCACTGAGAGGGACCCTATGGGTTTATGGTATTCTGGCACTGACAGGGACCCTATGGGTTTATGGTATTCTGGCACTGAGAGGGACCCTATGGGTTTATGGTATTCTGGCACTGACAGGGACCCTGTGGGTTTATGGTATTCTGGCACTGACAGGGACCCTATGGGTTTATGGTATTCTGGCACTGACAGGGACCCTATGGGTTTATGGTATTCTGGCACTGACAGGGACCCTATGGGTTTATGGTATTCTGGCACTGACAGGGACCCTGTGGGTTTATGGTATTCTGGCACTGACAGGGACCCTATGGGTTTATGGTATTCTGGCACTGACAGGGACCCTGTGGGTTTATGGTATTCTGGCACTGACAGGGACCCTATGGGTTTATGGTATTCTGGCACTGACAGGGACCCTATGGGTTTATGGTATTCTGGCACTGAGAGGGACCCTATGGGTTTATGGTATTCTGGCACTGACAGGGACCCTGTGGGTTTATGGTATTCTGGCACTGACAGGGACCCTATGGGTTTATGGTATTCTGGCACTGACAGGGACCCTGTGGGTTTATGGTATTCTGGCACTGAGAGGGATCTTGGTAGTCTAAACCAGTAGTTCTCACCATGGTTATAAATTAAAAGCTTAACTAGGAAATCAAACAAAATACTTGATGCCAAACTCCACCTGCAGAAATTCTGATTTTATTGGTCAGGGGCGGGGCCCAGGCATGGGCATTTAAAAATAACAGCTTTTTTGAGATAACATTCACCCATTTAATATGTGCACTTTAATGTTTTTTAGTCTAGTTGCAGAGTTAGACAATTAATTCAGAACATTTTCATCTCCTCAAAAGGAAATCCTGTACCCATTAGACTTTGCACTTACCCCACTCTCCACCCCCAGTCCTTGGAAGCCACCAACATTTCTGTCTCTATAGACTTCCCTATTTTAGGCATTCATATTTAACTCCTATTCATATAAATGGAATCATACAATGTTATTTTTTTGTGAATGGCTTCTTTTACTTAACATGGCTTTAGGGTTCATCCATATTTAAGCAGTGCTTCATTTCTTTTATCACCAAATAATATTCTATTGTATGGATAGATCACATTTTATTTACCTATTCACCAGATGATGGACATTTGGGTTGTTTCCAATATTTGACTATTTATAAATAATGCTGCTATGAACATTCACACATGAATTTTTACATGGATGTATGTTTTCATTTATCTTGAGTATATATACCTAGGAGTGAAATTGCTGGGTCAAATGTTAACTCTATTTTTAATCCTTTGAGAAAATGCCAGATTGTTTTCCAATATGGCTGCACCATTTTACACATTCCCTTGTACCAAGGGTTCCAATGTATCCACATTCTTGCCAACACTATGATTCCTGTCTCTCTTTTTTATTGTTATTGTAGTCATCCTAATGGATGTGAAGTAATATCTCATTGTGGTTTAAATTTGCATTTTCTTGCAGGCTAATGATATTGAGCATCTTTTCATGCGCTTATTGGCCATTTGTATGTCTTCTTTAGAGAAATGTCAAGTCTGAACCTTCATTAATTTTTTAACTGGGCCATTTGTCTTTTTATTATTGAGTCATTAATTCTTTAGCTGATATTTACTAGGAACGCGCCATTACCCAGGCCCTGCCCTAGTTTCTGTAGTAAGTTCAAAATCCACTAAAATTATTTCATAATTTGCTCATAGGCCACAACGCAGAGTTGGAAAAACACCATGTCAAAGCCCGCCCGGCTTTGTGAATGTGCTCCTTAACTGGGCCTTCCACAGAGGGCGAACATTCATCAGGCGCTTCACAGAGAAATTGGAGCCCGGAGGAAGATGTGTTCATCGGCTCACTGTGGCAAAGGAGGGAGCAGAGCAACATCTCTCACGAGCTGCAGGGGCTTTAGTGTTTCCCTCTGCCCAGGGGTTCAAATAGCCCCCACCCCCAACCCAAGACATATAAAAACTGCTTTGAGCCATGGAAGTGGACTTTCCTAAGCACGCAACTGTCATGAGGTGCTAGAGCAGGGAGGACATACTCAGATCTGTCAAATCTCAGCATAGAGCCCTTAATGACAGTAGGCACTTTCCTACTTTTTAAGATCAGAGAGTTTGATTGACAGGCAACTGCCTAGCAATAAAGTAAATCAAAGCCTCCTATGGGGAAACAATACTTCTTCTAGTTCCTTGACATGTTTACCATATAATCCACAAATGATTTCAGAGTTCATGTGGGACACAAAGAGGGAGGACACAACACTCTTAAGCGCAACGTGGGAGAACTCTGGAGGGAAAGAGAAGGAGGCGTGGATGAGTAAGCCCAAGGACTGGCTGTCGAGAAGGGCGACTGATGGGTACCCCCTCCACTAAGGAGAGCATGTTGCTTCCATTGGGTCACAAGTCATCCCTGAGCCGTTTGTCAACTTGACCGGTGGGTGGGTGTAACAATGAGGAGGAGCCTTCTCATTTTAAATTAATCTCTTAATTTTAAATTAATTTTAAATTAATTTTTACATGGAGGGTCAATGGTGATAGCTATGCATTAAGTCTGTTCTTAAGTCACAGGGTGTGTCACATACACTTGGCTCAGAAAACATGCCTGGAGAGCTTTTAAGAGAAAGGAACCCTGAGAGATGTAAGAGCATTCTTTCCTAAAAGGAAAACAATGACAATTTCCAGTTCTTCCACTATTTTAGGCATGTTCCCAGGTCATGCTCCAGCAGGTGGGTGCTAGTAATGGCAGCAGCACATTGTTAAACACACAGAGCAGAGAAAATGGAATTGCTTACTGCAATCATGTCTTAGAAATGCTGGAATCCCTTGTGGTTTGAAATTTCCTGGAGTAGCTGCTTACCCTCAACTCTTCCTTCCTGATCCTTAATCTGAACATGTCATAGAAAGGAAAACATTTTGGTAGGCGAATGAACATATTTGTAATCAAACTGATCACTTCAAACATTTAAATCATTTTAATGTAACAGCACAAAGACTGACTAACCACCAAGTGTTCATATTATTATTAGAGAGATAAGACCTTATTATTATGAGATCTAATATTATTACTAGAGGACTGCATTATCCAATGCAAATACTTTTGGTTCATTTACCACCATTATTCCTTTTCACCATCAAGCTTTCCTTCCAATTACATCTAAAGCAGTGACTAATTGAGAACCATTAAGGAGATGAGAAGAGAAAGAGTGAGGGGAGGGGAAGGGAGTGGAAAAGCCCCCCCCCACTTTTTTTTACAGAAGAATGTCAGCTAATAAATGTTTCAAAGTTCATCAATGGATGATAAAATTACTGGTGGAGAGGCTGTTAGAGAAGTGGATAATCACATAGTCTCAAGTTAGCAACTCAGATTAATCATAAAGGGACATAAATGCACCTGTCTACAGGAGAGTCTGACAGTCACCACCTTAATGCAATAGTCAGTAGCAGCCCAGGCAGACTTGATGGAAGCGGTACCGTGGGAGGCACAGAATGTCACCCATGTAGTGTTCCCAACAGAAATGTGCAACTTGGACATAATCACGAAGAAACTGTGAGATAAACTCACATCTCTACATGGTAACTGGCCTGGCCTCCTCACCAAAGGATTCCATGTTGTGAAAAAATAGAGGGAGTTGATGAGACTTTGTGGATTAGGAGACCTAATGAGAATTAGCGAAACTTAGAGCTGTGCAAGTCACATGACAAGAAATTCTTCACATTTTCTCTATAATTAGAGTTAGCATTTTTCTTCCTCTGCAGCATAACTTCTGTTCTTTCACCTGTGTTACTAACTATACATCCTATACATTAAACCAGTGATGGCAAACCTATGACACGTGTGTCAGAGGTGACACGCGAACTCATTTTTTTGGTTGATTTTTCTTTGTTAAATGGCATTTAAATATATAAAATAAATATCAAAAATATAAGTCTTTGTTTTACTCTGGTTGCAAATATCAAAAAATTTCTATATGTGACACGGCACCAGAGTTAAGTTAGGGTTTTTCAAAATGCTGACATGCCGAGCTCAAAAGGTTCGCCATCGCTGCATTAAACTGTCAGCCTTTTTATTTCTGACTGATTTCTAATTGCTAATGTAAAATTACAGCTCAGATTTTAGGTAAACAGTTAAGTATTTGCACTTTGCTATGGGCTGAAATGTATTCTTTCCCAAATTCGTATTTGGAGGCCCTACACCCGAAAATGATGGTATTTAGAGATGGGATCTCTGAGAGGTAGTTAGTTCAGGAAGGGGGTACCCTTATGATGGGGTATATACTCTTACAAGAAGAGGCAGAGCTCTTTTTCTCTCTGACCTATCAGGACACAGCAAGAAAAACAGGCCTCTGCACGCAAGGAACTGAATGGGCCTGCACCTTGATCTCGGACTTCCCAGTCTTTAGGACTGAGAGAAATAAATTCCTGTTGTTTGGGCCACTCAGTATACAGTACTTTGTTATGGCAGCCAGAGCAGACTAAGACATACCCAAACCCTGAGATTCCTTCTACCCATTCCTTTATTTAAGCCCATTACTTGTATATTGAGTAATGCCTGCATTCAATCAGTATTTTTTTTAAATATATTTTATTGATTTTTTACAGAGAGGAAGGGAGAGAGAGAGAGAGTTAGAAACATCGATGAGAGAGAAACATCGATTAGCTGCCTCTTGCACATCTCCTACTGGGGATGTGCCCGCAACCCAGGTACATGCCCTTGACCGGAATCGAACCTGGGGCATTTCAGTTCGCAGGCCGACGCTCTATCCACTGAGCCAAACCGGTTTCGGCATATAAGTATTTATTGAACATGTGTGACACACTACACCTGGCATTTGATACCAAAATTCTAGAGCAATAATACAACTTAATACTCTGACCATTTGCCCTATACTTTTGCTATCAGTGTTGAATCCTGATTTGATGGAGGAACTTGTTTGCAAAGCCTTTATAGGCACCTTCTGCTCTTAGGACAATGTTTTTCAAGAAAATAACAATCATCAAAGAATTGATCAAATTTTCTTATAAAAACAGCTTTAAAATGGAAGGTTGTGATTCTGAGATATCAAAAAAAATGATGGTTACAGAAAATATACCATAAATGTAAACATACTAAAACTAGAACCCCAAGAAGCAGCTAAAAATAGTAAAATTATTTTTATATGCCTTAATCCATTTATTCTTTTCTCCCCATTGATTTTTTCTTTATTGATTAAGGTATTACATATGTGCCTTACCCCCCCATCCCCCCGCCCCCCCCCCCCCCCCCAAATCATGCCCTCACCCCCCTGGTGTCTGTGTCCATTGGTTAGGCTTATATGCATGCATACAAGTTCTTTGGTTGATCTCTCCCCTTTACACCCACCTTCCCCTACCTTCCCTCTGAGGTTTGACAGTCTGATGGATGGTTCTCTGTCTCTGGATCTGTTTTTGTTCATCAGTTTATGTTGTTCATTATATTCCATAAATGAGTGAGATCATGTGGTATTTATCTTTCTCTGACTGGCTTATTTCGCTTAGCATAATGCTCACCAGTTCCATCCATGCTGTTGCAAATGGTAAGAATTCCTTCCTTTTTATAGCAGCATAGTATTCTGTTATGTAGATGTACCACAGTTTTCTAGTCCACTCATCTGCTGATGGGCACTTAGGCTGTTTCCAAATCTTAGCTATTGTAAATTGTGCTGCTATGAACATAGGGGTGCATATATCCTTTCTGATTGGTGTTTCTAGTTTCTTAGGATATAATCCTAGAAGTGGGATCACTATTAAACATTCCTCAAAGTGGAAAGAATGCACTGGGTATACTGACTAAACAAAAGGCCCCAACGTAATCTAAAGCATAAATCCACAACATAAAAGCGCAACTTTAGTAGATATTAAATATGACCTAATATGCTAGCTAACACACACACACATACACTCTAAAAACAGCCTGTAAGTTGCAGAATCAAAAGCTGTCATTCATAGATAAGGGACAAAGGTGCAGAGGAGCGAGGGACCTGACTAAAGTCACACTGAAAATTAGGGGCAGATGGAGCAGAAACCCGGACTCAGTCTCGGGGTTTTCTCCACACTCTACCCCTTTTTTTGGGTGCCGAGTAGATGAGTACACTGATGTATCAGTGGGTAAAGATAGTGAAAAATTCCATGTAAATTGATAAGACGTAACAACAAGCAAAGAGCTAACTGTGAAGCCATAGATTTGAAGGCCGATGGCACCTGCCCCGAGTTCCAACATAGACACAACTTGGAAGAAGGTTGCATTGAAATGCTCTGTTAGCTTGAATGCAAACACATCTTTCTTCAGCTAAGCCACCAAGCAACAGTGGATTCAAACAATAAAGGGACAAGGTTTGCCCTGTAGGTGCTGAGGCTTCCAGGCCTATGCAGTTTTTCTGCCAGAAGCCACTATAAATTATGAATTTATTCAAATAGCAACAGTTTTCTAAGAAGAACATTTCTTAAGATTCAATACAGAGTATCAATATGTAGGAATAAAATAACCAATAATTGCTTATCATGAATTGAATATATACTTTGGTTTTTCAACTACCAAGAAGGATTACAGGTTTAAAAGTAAAAATGTATATAGCATTGACCTTTCTCGTTGGAGGAGTCTGGTTTATTGACCATTCTGGGTATTTCTCAAATTGCCATACAATTCCCTTTTGAAGAATCTAAATCTAGTCAGAGCATGGACACTAAACAATTGATCTCAAGCAAAGGCAGGAAGCCCAAACTTTGCAACTAAGTGCCAGGTCTTCAAGGAAGCCCTGGGGGAACAGAGAGGGAAGAGAGTGAGGGGGTGGAGGGGGTCTTGGGGACTTGGGAGAAAGACAAAGACAGACATGGGGGCCACTGGGGCAGTGAGAGTCCACAGAGAAGGGGAAAGGCTTTGCATAAAATCGGCAGAAAGTGAAGATGGTTTAAGATTAAGACTTTCCCCCAGGGGAAAAACAGAATGACAGTGTATTTGTAGAGAATTGTCTAACTGGCAGTGAACAGTCCCTGGGTTTGAGAATGTGTGGAATTTTTTTAAGCAAGTATGAATTTAAAATCTCAGCAGCAATCACTCGTGGTTAAATAACCTATAATGAGCAGTGAGCCCCTGCCCCAGCTCTCCTCATCCTTAGTCCTGTGCCCCCAAAGAAGCACCTACAACTTAAAAAATTGTTCTTAATTCTTCCAGTTGTTATACGTACCTCGTTACATAATCTGTGGAAACAGCTACTTGTTGATATATTACTTTTAGATATTTTATTCTGACAGGCTGCTCAATGGACGGATGAAGAATTAATTAGCTATGTCCCCCTTTTCCATCCCCAAATTGCCCCCTTCCCCTTCCTAATGTAGTTATATTACAGTTTTTATTTTTTCACTGGTTTTTAATAATATATGTACACATATCTTTACCTCTAGCAGGAGCACTCACCACACTAAAATGCTGACTTGTCTTACTCCCCCCAAGACTGTGGGCTCCACCCCAGGAGGAAGTGGGGTTTCGGGGAGAAGATGCTGGAAGAGTTGATGTCTGAGCTGAATCCTGAAAGAGGAACTGGGCAGGTGCAGGAGGTGGGCGTGGGGTGAGCAGAGAGCATTCTAGGAAGAGGGATGGGCAGAGCAAAGACAGCAGTTTGTAGGAAAGGGCACGGTGGCCTGGGGACCTGAAAGCGTTTAACAGGGAAATAAAGACAGTGAAAGGGCAAGTGTCCTCCCGGGCCTGGCAGGGAGTGTGAGCCTGTGGCAGGGGGCAGCCATCAGTGAGGAGATGGACAGGGGAGCAGCCATCAGTGAGGAGATGGACAGGGGGCAGCCATCAGTGAGGAGATGGACAGGGGAGCAGCCATCAGTGAGGAGATGGAAGGGGATCAGCCATCAGTGAGGAGATGGACAGGGGGAGACAGAAGACAGACGAGGAAGGAGGCCCTTCTGTACAACTGGACTCGCACTGCTCGCCTTGTCTCAGGCACACCTCACCCTGCCCTGGCCCAGGCTAGATGACAGGTGTTTTTCCCTCCACAGTGGCATGGTACGTCACTATCAGCCACTTTCTGAAGGGCTGAGCGGGATTAAATTAGAGGGATTAATTTTCCCCCTTTATTAAGAATGTTATTAAATGTACACCTATGTGAAAAATTAAATAATTGCATGATCTAAAATTAAACAAAAATAAAATGTTTTAAACATTCTATAGTGATGTTTAAATGATACTATTAGATAATTATAATCCTCAGATAACTGTATAGGAGAGATTTTAAGTTCTTTTTTTCATTTACTGCCAATCATGCTAGTAAGTCATATCATTTTGATATAATAATAAAGTGCCTAATTTAATCTTCTTGAACATTAATTGATATGTTTGTAGCTGAGTCTCCAGTTAATTACCTGTCTTTTCTGTTTAATCTTGAGATTTAAGTCTGCTTCTCACCCTCCCTTGCTGGGCAATGTCCTCCATCTATCCATGACCTTCATCTTATTTAATTGAGGGAAAAGAGCATTTTAGCAAGGCATTCTATACCCTTGTACTTATTTAATACATTCATGCTTTCTGAGTCATCTTTCCTTTTAGAATTAAAAGGAAAGTGATCTTAAACATGCAGAGATAGTGAAATAAATGCCTCCATTCCAGTAAACATTTTGTCCCAGCAAACGAAAGTGTTTATTTTCCTGCACCAGAGTTTTCACTTGTTTCTTCAAATATATGTAAAGATTCTCCGACAGCTACAGTTATCTGGAAACACTTCATGGCTGTTGCTTTTGAGAACCTTTTACATTTCCAAGTGAAATTTTTCTGAAAATTTATACTCTACTTCATTCAGACCATGTTTCCATCCAAATACATCCCTAGGCCCACTAGATTTCTGCTTCATTTACTTGTCTAATCTGGGTTTGGGCTGGATGTAGAAACTAGAGGTATAAAGACCTACCAAAGGCAAAACAAAACAAAAAACTCTGAGGATCGGAAGTCAGGCTGTGAGCTTCTAAAAGGAACATGTTACCAGACATAAAGCGTAGGGAGCCACTGAAGACATTTCCTTCCCACTAAGGCAAGCGGCTCACCAATTCTTTACATGTTCTTTTCATTTGAAGAGTGAGAGATCCTTCCTACTTGTTTGTATTCAGCTTCCTTGGTTCAGCATTTATTGAGGATCTCTGATGAACGTTGGGGCTCCAAAGAGGAAGGTGAGTGCAAATCTGCTTTCTGCTTTTAGTCTGACTTGTCCCTCAGTCTCTTCCCTACTCAGGACTGCATCACACTATCTGAAACCCACATAATTTTATATCATTTTGATATTTTCTTTCCCTTGGTATTATATTGTTTATCTTTTCAATAATGATTATTTTCTTTTCTTTGACTGGACAAGCATAAAGCTCAGATGAAAGCTAAGATAATCAGTTTTAAAGTACCAGCCTCCCCTCCCCCAATAGCTGGATATTCTGTTACCAACCTATTATTGAAAGGAAGAACTCAAAACAATGTAATACATGAAATATAATACAGTGAGTACTAATGATAACACACGCAATCTATAGTAAAGCACCTACATGATAAAATGTTTGTGACATCAGTAGAAAGTGATTAGCATATCAGCCAAGATGATGATGATGATTAAAAATGAAGGAATAGTCTGGTTGGTGTTGCTCAGTGGTTGAACATCGACCTATGTATGAACCAGGTGGTCACAGTTTGATTCCCGGGCAAGGCACATGCCTAGGTTGTGGGCTCCGTCCCCAGTAGGGGATGTGCAGGAGGCAGCCAATCAATGATTCTCTCTCATCATTGATGTCTCTCTCTCTCTTTCCCTCTCCTTTCACCTCTGAAATCAAGAAAAAATATATTAAAAAAAAGAAAATGAGGAATAACTCAAATGTGCAAAAATACAAATTCCTGATCCATTTTTAGGCTGGTTGTTCAAAGTGTTAGAGGAGGCAGATAGACGGATATGAGCTGGGAGAGGCTGGGAGAGGCAGGTGGGCTGGAGGAAATCAGTGTGAGACGTGACAAACTGAAAATAGACACTGGCAGTGGTAAGTCCCTATGTGAGCAGAGAAGATTCAGAGCCCTCCGGGATGTGGTCTCCCAGGGGCATAACACCTAGCTGAAGAAGCCTCATTAAAGAAATAAGGGAAGGGGAGATTACATATCCCAGACCCCACCCAAGCAGGGTACTGGGTTCAGTGCCAGCCAGCTGAGCTGCCCACTCAGGTCCTCTCTGAGCGTAATGCCTTCCTCACCTGCTTTTGCTGTTATTTGTTGTCTCTTGTTTGAATTTAATCCTACAAGCAAGACAAGAACTGGGGCCAGAGGTGATCTCCGGCCAGAAATGCCCTTATCACTGCTGACGACAGTGTGGTAGCTCTGGGAGCCAGACCACCTGGGCTCAACTAGCGGCATTACTTCGTGGCTCTGTGAATTTGGGAAAATCATGTAATTTCTCTGCTCCTCAGTTTCCTCATCTCTTGCATGGAAATAACAGCACGTGAATACCCATAATGCTGCTGCCCAGTGCCAGGCGCGAGCTGACTCTGATCGCTGTAACAGCTGAAATAAATTGTACAGTCTTTCCAGAAACGTAATCAATTATTCATCTTTCCACATGCTAGAGTTCAAGACTAATTTGTAGAATTTACAAACAAGAGTGGGCAAAAGTAGGTTTACAGTTGTTCATATGGGAAAACAATATAATAATTCATAAATAATAATACAAGAATAAACTCTGTGTTTTGCGTACTCACAGCTGTATTTTTTCACTTTTATCACCAGAAAGCTCTGGCCCTGGTTCTGCCAATTACATCTGTCCACTTAAGGATTTTCAACCCTGGCTCTAGAGAAATGATTCTTATTCTTTGATATTCTGGGGCCCTGAGTGAAATGGCGCTAAAAGACTTTTAGGACAGTCTTTCTAATACACATGTTCCCCCCCACCCCAACTCCTAGACAACCCTTAATCTTCCCCTTTACTTCCCTCAACACCTTACCCCTTCTGTTAATTACATCTCCAGAAAGTAGGGCTGCTTTTATCAGTGGATAGTTATTGATCTCAAAAGGATAATATATTCATATATATATGACAGGTGCAAAGACAATGGCTAGAAAGCCTGCTTTCAGCTTGTTGGGAACAAAAGGATATTTGCTATTTTTCTTTTTTCTATTAAAGCCCTGGCTTGATCTATTCCCGCCACCTCCCCATTCAAAGTTAAGCCCAGAAATAATACATTTTATTTTTTTAGTTAAAAAATAAGAATAGAAAAAGGCCTTGTTTAGTAATGAAGGGAACATCACCTTTATTCAATGTGAAGGGCACTGGATTCTATATTCATCCATCTGCTAAATAGCTCTCTGAGCTCTAAGAGCTAATTACAGGAGGAGAGTGTGACTTCTCAGCCTTGTGGCTCACGCCATGCTCTATGGTACTCTAATGTGGGAGATAAAGGCTCTGTCAGCGCTGCCAAGTTGGAAGGCTCTGTTCTCTACCACTTACCTTTCCTCAACTTCTCCTTAGGATAGAGAACATGGCAGATCAAGAAGAAAGAATCAATCACACACAAAACAAATAGGCCTATCATATTATTTTTTTTCCCTTAAAGCAAATATAATTTGTTTTCAAATCATGTCTAATTGCAAAAATGTAGACAGAGCTCTCAGACATAAGGTCCAGCACAATAAACCAGATACTATAATTCAATTTATATGGAATTTGAGGACAGTGAAAACTAAACTCGGTGATAAATGCCAGAACAATGGGTACCTTCAGGCCAGGCCTCTGGGGCCCTGGAAAAGCTCGATATTTTGATCTGGGAAGTGGTTACATGGTGTGATCACACATAATAATTCATTGAGTTATACACTTCACTTCATGTATAACTAACCAAAAATTTATAAAAGTATAATTTGTTCTTCCTTTAAATCTAAGCTGGAAAGTGATACAATTAAGTGGGCAAGACAAGAGTAAAGAAAGCTGGAACTCACTGCTAACCCTCCTAAACCGGAAGCGGGAGGTGGCACACGAAGGTTAGACCTTCAGATCAGCGCACTCTTTCCTGGGAAGGGCTGGAAACTCCTCCCCAGGTCCAAGCTGCTGAAGAGACCTAATGAAGCTGACGAACATCTCCTTGCAAGCACAACATGTGATTAAGGTGTGACGTTAGAATAAGCCAAGGAACGGCAGAAAAAAGACCTAGTTTGATTTAAAGTAACCTGAAAAGTTGAGGAACACACACTTTATCTTTGAGAAGGTGCCCCTAACACAACCATGAAGGGAGCGAGATGATTAAAGGGAAGGAGTGGGAATGTGCTTATCCAGACGTCTTAAAGCTCTGGCAGCAGGAAAGCACAGTGGTGAGACTGAGAGAGAGTAGAGCCTGTGGCTGACCTCGTCCTAAGATCAGGTTAGTTATTCTTACGTGGGGCTCCAATCCACCCATGTCTCAGTCACGCTTTACCACTCTTGATAGAAAAACATTATGAGGTTACGCTCTGTTATTATCACCATGTGATTTAAATTACGGATATTACTTAGGAGCATTCTTTCTGTGTAGAGAACAGGCATAGGAAATAAAAATTTAAGTTTTCAATTTACTTCAGATGCTGGGGAAAATATATTCAGCATTTAAAGGTGTTAGAAAAAACACCTCTGTGACTTTGGTATAAGCCTGGATTTCTAAATAGAATACAAAATTTCCTATCCATTAAAAAATAATACATTTGACTTATTAAAAATGTTAAAGTCTGTTTATTAAAAGACACCATTAAGAGAGTAAAAATGGGCCTGGCCGGTGTGGCTTAGTGGTTGAGCGTAGAGCCAGGAGGCCACGGTTCGATTCCAGTCAGGGCATATGCAGGGGGCATACAGGATGCAGCTGATCAATGATTCTCTCTCATCATTGATGTTTCTCTCTCTCTCTCCCTCTCCCTTCCTCTCTGAAATTAATACAAATATATTAAAAAAAAGAGAGAGAAAGTAAAAATACAACTTATAAAGTGGGAGATGATATCTATCATAAAAAGTTATATCCAGATATATAAAGAATTCCTACAAACCAGTACAGAAAAGACAACCTAATTTAAAACGAGTAACAAATATGTTGCAAAAAAGGATATTCAAATGGCCAGTAAATACAGAAAAATACATTAAAAGGTGCTCAACTTCCTTAGTCATGAGAGAAATGCATATTAAACCAACATAAAAGACCTCTACAAACCTACTATAAGGCTAAATTTTAACAGATGGAAAATATCAAGTATAGATGAGATATGGAGCAACCAAACTCTCATATACTGCTATGCAAACTCTTACCATCACTCTGGAAGGTGGTTTGGAAGTGTTACTAAAATTGAACATATGCATAGCCTATGACCCAGCAATTCTACTCCTATAAATAAACAATAGAAACACTTATAAATGGGGTTACCAAAAGACATAGAATATTCATGGCTGCACTATGCAAAAATAGTTCCAAACTAGAAACTACCCGGGTGCCCATAAGCAATAGAATAAATGAATATACACATATACATACCTACACAAACAAATAATAAAACCAAAAAACTGTGATGCATTCACACAATGGAATACTATATAGACTATAGAGTGATAAAAACTAATACAACATAACATGGATTAATCTCACCAACATAATGTGAAGCAAACGGAGCCAGTCATAAAAGGAAACACGAAAAGGATCCTTTTCACTATCATTCTGTTTCTTGATCTAGGTACTGGTTACACAATAAAAAGGGTGAAAATGTACCAAGCTATGCCTTTGACATGTGCACATATGTTATACATATTCAAGAAAAAGTTAACCTTAGGTAATTTAAGCAGATAAATGGAAACTCTAAGAAAGAATCGAAAGGAAATGTTGACAAACATACCATAAAAAAATGAAGAATGTCTTCTCTTTGCTGACCAATAGACTGGGCATGACCAAGGAAAGAATCAGTGAGCTTGAATAATTGTCAATAGAAATTTCCAAATACGCAATCCAAAGAGAAAAAAAGAGAGAAAAGACAGTACAGACTATTCAAGAACTGTGAAAAAGTTACAAATGGTGTAATGTATGTGTAATGGAAATAACAGAAGGAGAATAAAAGAAACAATATGCAGAAGAAATATTGCAGCAATAATAACTATGAATTTTCCCAGACCAGTGACATACACCAAACCATAGACCCAGGAAGCTCAGAGAACACCAGGCATGAAAATTCCAATATACACACATCCAGGCATAAACTATTCAAGTGGCACAAAATTAAAACAAGGACAAAAACCCTCAAGGAATTCAAAGGAAAAAAATCACCTTACCTATAGAAGAACAAGAAAAAAAATTACAGTAGACCTCTCTTCAAAAATTACGGAAACAAGAAGAGTGAAGTGAAATATTTAAAGTATTAAGAGAAAAGAATCACCATCCAATGAATGCTATACTCAGTGAAATTATTCTTCAAGAGTGACGGAAAGATAAAGTCTGTCTCTGACAGACAAAAATTGAGAGCATTTGTCACCAGGAGACCTGTCTTATAAGAAATGTTAAAAGAACTTCAGGGAAAAGGAAAATGATATAGGTTAGAAACTTGGACGTACATTAAGAAAGGAAGAGCACAAGAGAAGAAAAACCTAAAGGAAAAGATACCGGCTATTTCTCTTATTCTTAATTGATCAACAGGTAACAGTTTGTTCAAAATAATAACATTATGTGCAGTGACTGTAGCTTATGGAGAAATGAAGTGAATGAGAGCAGAGAAATAAGGAATGGGAAGAAGGCATTCCCCACGCAGTGGGAATGTGTTATTTGAAAGTGGACTCGGATTAGTTTAAATGTATCTTGAAAACTCTAGGACCACCACTAAAAACAGTAAAAAAATAAGTATAATTTATATGCTAACAGGGAAGAAAAAAAATGGAATCCTACAAAATGCTCAATTAAAATCATAAGGAGAAAAAGCACAATCCATAAAATAAAAAATCAATACATTTGAATTCAATTAAAATTAAAGACTTCTGCTCTACATAAGACATTGTGAAGGGAATTAAAGACAAGGTACAGACTGAGGGAAAATCTCTGCAAAACACATATCAATAAAGGACTGGTATCTAAAATACACAAAGAACTCTTAAAACTCAAAAATAATAAAACACACAACCCAATTAAAAATGGGCAAAAAATCTAAACAGATATCTCAACATGTGTCATTACAAAAATTTAAAAAATGAGATACCACAACACAATTATTAGAATACTAGAGGCTGGGTGCACAAAATTCGTGCACTCGGAGTGGTCCCTCAGCTGGGCATGCGTCCTTTTGCATTTCCATATTAGCCTTTTATTATAGGATACCAAATTCAAAACACCAAATGCTATTGAGGATGTGGAGCAAAAGGAACTCTCATTCATTGCTGGTGGAAATGCAAAATGGTACAGCCACTTTGAAGATAGTTTGGCAGTTTTTTGTGAAACTAAACATACTCTTACCATATGATTTAGCATTGCATTCCTTAGTATTTACTCAAATGAATTGAAAATTTACACTCTCACAAAAACCTGCACATGAATGTTATCAATAGGTGAATGGATGAACAAACTATAGCATGTCCATACAACGAAATATTATTCAGAAATTTCAAAACAAAGAGTTATCAAGCTACAAAAAGACATGAAGAAAACTTTAGTGCATATTGCTAAGCAAAATAAGCCAACCTGACAAGGCTACATACTATATGATTATAAATATATGACATTCTGGAAAAGACAAAATGATGAAGATGGTAAAAAAAAAAAAAATCAGTGATTAACCAGGGTTTGGGGAGTGGAAAGCAGGAATGAATAGGAGGAGCAATGGAGAATTTTTAGGGCAGTAAAACTATTATTTTGAATGGTAGATACATTCATTATACATTTGTCAAAACCCATAGAATGTATAACAAAAAGAGTGGACCTTAATGTAAACTATAAACTTTAGTCAATAACAATATATCTATGTTAACAACTGTACCGCACTGATGTTAAAAATAGAGAAACTTGGAGGATGAGTGAGGGGATATATGGGAAGTCCATGATTTTCGATAAAATTTTTTATGAACCTAAAATTGTTCCTCCTAAACTAAAGACTGTTCATAGTTTTCTTATATCAAAGTAACTAGTTAACAGGTTTCTCTGAGATAATTTGAATAATGAGAAAGAAAAGTATAGATAGGAAGGCTTTAGGTTAAATTACTAGTGAATTTTGAGTATCATGATTTGAGAAAGTTTTAAATGGCCCTTTAGCATATTTTCATAATAAAATGATGGTAAAATATGGCACTACAGAATATGAATGTGGTTAATGTTGTGAGCTATAAAGACCTATTTATCTATAGTTTTGAACTACATTCTGAGAAAGAGAAGAGGTCACGGCAGTCTTATGATAAAATGAAAGTAAGGTACTGGCCATTCCTTCTTTTATTCCTTTTTTGGTCTTTGCTTCTTTAAAGTGCTTTTATTTTATTTTTATTTGAACTATTTCTTTATTCACCTGGATAGGCAAAAGACAATAGGAATAAAATTAATTTTCATGTGAGAACGTATTACTTTCCCCTCTACTTTACAAACTAGGTGGGATGTTTCACTGTGGCAAACCCCGCCTGTGAAAATGAGTAGCTTCATCAAATTAGGCTCTAAGTAAAAAATTTAAATTGAACTTAGGTAAACACTGAGTGATAAAGTTGAAGGAGAGACATTACTTTTGTCAAAATAATCAGAAAGCAATCAGAGAAAATACAATGTATATGAACAGACGTGGGGAGCACATTTGTATCTCCAGAAAGTTTCACTAACGGTTCTCTGAGGTGGAAGAACATGCTAAGAACAACTGTAATATGTGCTGTATGGGCAGGAACTTTTCTTATCAACTGTCCATCATATTTCCAGGTGTGGTGCTTAATAAGGTGAATACAGCTTTGCTGAATAAGTGAATGAATACATACACTATTTGTCCTCTAAGCGGGGAGAAGGACCTACAAATTGAAATATATTTTAACTCGATTTAGTAATGCTCCAAATTTGACTCATGTCGCTCACTGCCTTCTAATGTTTTGAGCAAAAGGCATAGTTGCATGGGAAGTGAGGTGTAGTAGGATGAAAACAGACTTGACTAAGTTTGGTTAATTGCTACTTGATATTTAAAATTGGCCAAAATTTCACACAAGAAAGAATTAGCTAAACAGATATTTTTCCTCCTCATGCTCAGTACAACTTAGAAAATAGACCTTTTACCTTATGAAATCTTCTTCATCTTCTCTCTTTGGCCTCAGCTGTTTGGGCTGAGCCATATTGATCCAGTTGGGTAGAGATTTCAAGAGTCTGCTGATATCATCATCTTTTGCCCAAGATGCACTGATGACAAGTTTTTCTTCTGACTGGACGATGCCCCTAAACACAAGGCAGAAAAGGGACACGTCAGCACATTGCTTCATATCTGGCTGGCACTTGTCATCGACCTCTGCTACACAGAAAAAATGCCTCACCCCTCTCTCTTACTAACATAATCCATTACCTGGGTTGGGGGCAGTGACACCATTAATACTTCTCACCCTAAGCGAAAGTTTTCTAACAGTAGTATAGTTAGTGGTACAAAAACATACTCTCAAATTACTCACAGTTACCTTCAATCCCCGTTTCTCCCCTATATTCTTGCATAATTTCTGAAATATTTATGGACTAATCCCACAGCCTAACTTTTACACTTTTTATACTTGGGGGACTGGGTGCAATCTTAAGGAGTGGCATCACCTCACATTTATGGTACGCCAGGCCAGATGGACCGCCATGCTCTTAGGCATTCTTCTTACCTGTCTCTGATCGACTTCCTCTCCCATTTCCCTCAATGACTATTTTCTAAGCCTGTACCCTTTATCTCCTCATTGCTTCCTCCCCCCGCCCCAGTCTTCCTATGTGACAGAGGAGGGGACCTAAGTACATACTTTCAAACACTCCACCTCTGATCCCCCACAGAAGTACATGCAAATCTGTTTCATTCTCATTCACCCCCAGTAATCTCTCTACCTAGGCTTTTGAGGATCATTCCCCCCCCCCCACACACACAATTATCCCCTCCTTTTCCTTATATCTAGTCCCTTCTTAACCATGGTTTAGCTTTCTGTGGTTTAGGTTTCAGTTACCCAGGATCAACAGTGTTCTGAAACTATTAAAAGAAAAATTCCAGAAATAAATAATTGATAAGTTCTGAGAAATGTAATGAAATCCCGTGGACCCCCACCCAGGATGTGACTCCACCCTCTGTCCTGCGTTTCCATACCGTACACCCCCCACCCATTAGTCACTTAGCAGCCATCTTATTATCAGATTAACGGCCATGGCATCACAGTGCCTCTGTTCAAGGAACACTTATTTTACTTAATAAGGGCTCGAAGCACAGAAGTGATGTTGGCAATTCAGACATGCCAAAGACAAGCCATAAAGTACTCCCTTGAAGTGAAAAGGAAGTTCTCAATTTAGGAAGAAAAAAACTGCATGCCGAGGTTGCTAAGATTTCTGGTAAGAAGGAAGGTTCTACCCATAAAATTATGAAGAAAAATTCATGCCAGTTTTGCTGTCTCGCCTGAAACTGCAAAAGACACGGCCACAACAGTATATAATAAATACTCAGTTAAAACTGAAAAGTCATCAAATGTGTTAGTGGGAGAAATGAATGGAAAAAGTGTCTTGACTGAGAGCCATCAGCCAGGGTCCCGGAAACCATGACCCCGAGCCATTCACTAAAAGTGAGGATGGTTCCACAGATGCAGGAAGAGGTCTGGACTGAAAATACAAAAAGTACTGATAGTATCACCACACTGTTCTATTGTATGATTACTTATTGTTAATCTCTTACTGTGCCTAATTAATAAATTAAACTTTATCATAGGTATGCATATATAGGAAAAAACAGTACATAGTGGGTTCAGCACTATATCCACTTTCAGAAATCTACTGGGGATCTTGAAACGTATCCCCCACAGATAAGAGGAGAATACTATCTATAATAATAAAAGAGTAATATGCTAATTAGACCAGACATCCTTCTGGACGTCCTTCCTGATGAAGCCGGGGCTGTGAGGGAAGTGAGGGAAGCCCAGATCCCGAGTGCCAGAGGGAAACTGGTGCCAGCAGCCGGGGGAAGAAAGGCCTACTTTTTTTTTTTTTAAATAAATCTTTATTGTTCAGATTATTACAGATGTTCCTCTTTTTTCCCCCCATAGCTCTCCTCCACTAGGTTCCCACCCCACCCCTTACCCTCTGCTACTGTCCTCATCCATAGGTGCTAAGATTTTTGTCCAATCTCTTCCTGCACTCCTCACACCCTCATCCCCCCAAGAACTGTCAGTCCACTCCCTTTTTATGCCCCTGCTTCTATAATATTCACCAGTTTATTCTGTTCATCAGATTTTTTTATTGACTTAATTTTAGATTCACATATCCCAAGAAACCAGAAACACCAATCAGAAAGGATATATGCACCCCTATGTTCATAGCAGCACAATTCACCATAGCTAAGATCTGGAAACAGCCTAAGTGCCCATCAGTAGATGAATGGATTAGAAAACTGTGGTACATCTACACGATGGAATACTATGCTGCTCTAAAAAGGAAGGAACTCTTACCATTTGCAACGGCATGGATGGAACTGGAGAGCATTATGCTAAGTGAAATAAGCCAGTCAATGAAGGAAAAATACCACATGATCTCACTCATTCATGGGTAATAGAGACCATTATAAACTTTTGAACAATAATACAGAGGCAGAGCTGCCTCAAACAGATTGTCAAACTGCAGCGGGAAGGCCGGGGAGGGTGGGGGTGCAGGAGGTAGGAGGGTAAGAGATCAACCAAAGGACTTGTATGCATGCATATAAGCATAACCAATGGACATAAGACACCGGGGGATAGGGGAGGCTAGGGGACTGTCTAGGGCGGGGGGGAAAAATGGACGGACACATATGTAATACCCTTTGTAATACTTTAAGCAATAAAAAAAAATTTTTAGATTCACTTGTTGATATGTATTTGTTGTCACTTTGTTGTTCATAATTTTTATCTTTACCTTTTTCTTCTTCTTCCTCTTCTTAAAGAATACCCTTCAGCATTTCATATAATCCTGGTTTGGTGGTGATGGACTCCTTTAGCTTTTTCTTGTCTGTGAAGCTCTTTATCTGACCTTCAATTCTACATGATAGCTTTGCTGGGTAGAGTAATCTTGGTTGTAGGTTCTTGCTATTCATCACTTTGAATATTTCTTGCCACTCCCTTCTGGCCTGCATGGTTTCTGTTGAGAAATCAGCTGACAGTCGTATGGGTGCTCCCTTGTAGGTAACTAACTGTTTTTCTCTTGCTGCGTTTAAGATTCTCTCTTTTTCTTTTGCCCTTGGCATTTTAAATTATGATGTGTCTTGGTGTGGTCCTCTTTGGATTCTTCTTATTTGGGGTTCTCTTTGTTTCCTGGACTTGTAAGTCTATTTCTTTCATCAGGTAGGGGAAGTTTTCTGTCATTATTTCTTCTAATAGGTTTCCAATATCTTGCTCTCTCTCTTCTTCTGGCATCCCCATAATTTGAATGTTGGTACATTTGAAGTTGTCCCAAAGACTTCTTACACTATCTTCATATTTTTGGAGCCTTTTTTCTTTTTGCTTTTCTGAATGGGTGTTTTTTGCTTCCTCGTATTTCAAATCATTGACTTGATTCTTGGGATCCTCTAGTCTGCTGTTGGATCTCTGTATATTATTCTTTATTTCAGTCAGTGTATGCTTAATTTCTGACTGGTCCCTTTCCATTTTTTTTGGCATTCTCATTAAGATCCTTAAAGGTCTTACTAAGTTCCTCAGCGGTCTCACTAAGTTTCTCGGAAGTTTGTAGAAGATTCTTGAGTAACCTTATAACTGTGGTTTTGAACTCTATATCCAGTAGTTTGCTTTCCTCCATTTCTTTCATTTGTGACATGTTTCTCTGTCTCCGCATTTTGGCTGCTTCCCTGTATTGATAGAGTGGCTTTGTGTGGTAGGTGTCCTATTGGGCCCAGTGGCTCAGCCTCCCCAATCACCTGAGGTGGACACTCTTGGTGCACACCTTTGTGGGCTGGGTGCACAGTCTTGTTGTAGTTAAGCCTTGATTGCTGTTGGTATCCCTGGGAGGAATGACCTCCAGGGCAATTGACTGCGAGGACCCTCTTGTCTATAGTGAAAGAACTGCTGTGCTGGAGACACCCTTATGGGGCAGGACTTGCTTCAGTGGGGCTTTGGTGCTCACTGAGTCTGCCTCTTGAGTGTGTCACTTATGGATGTTGAAATCTGGCATCTGACCACTGGGTACACTGGCTCCTGGATCTCCAAGGAGGTGCAAAGTCAGCCACTGCATGAGTCCACCCAGCAGGAGCTACAGTGAGATCTGCAGATTTCTCCTCTTCGTTTGGGGTTTGGAAGTTTTGGAGCTCTCTGACCCAGCTGCAGTTTGTTAGGTTAGGCTGCAAAAGGACAAGCGATTCATATGCAAAAGCCGCTGCACACAGCTTTGGTGGGGTTGTAAATTGGGTGGGGCGGGGTCTCAGGGAATCACCAAGGTGGAGCAAAAAGCGATGGCTGTCAGTCAGCTGTTTCTGCATCTCCGCGTCCCTGAGTCCCGCACCCCCACAGTAGCAATGATCCCTGCAAGCAGCTCTGCGAGAAAGCCATCCTCGCTTTCCGACCAAATGCCAGACAATCCAGTTTCTCCCTGTAGGAGTCTGGGTCCCCAGAGTCTCGGTGGAAACGAGTTCAGAGCAGTCGGGAGCTTGTATCTCCCTTCCAATTGAAAAAAAAACAGTGCACCCAGTTGCCAGCCCGTTTCGCTCACCTCCATACCTCTGCTCTTGGTGCCTCTGCACCTCCTATCCAGTCTCAATGCGCTTTTTTCTTTCCTTTTAGTTGTAGAACTTCCACTCAGCCAGCTTTCCCATGGTTCTGGATGATAGCCATTTTGTCTTTTAGTTATAGTTTTGGTGTGGCTGTGGGGGGCAGCATGTACAAGTGTATACTTTATGCTGCCATCTTGGTTCTCCCCAGGAAGGCCTACTCTTGCACTAATTTTGTGCATTGGGCCTTTAGTACCTACATATTCCCCAACCCTCTGTTATTATTATTAATTCTCACCTGAGGAAATGTTTATAGATTTGTGAGAGAGAGGGAGGGTAGGAAAGAGAGAGAGAAAGAAAGAGAGGGAGAAAGAGAGAGAGAGAAGCATCAATCGGTTGATTCCTGTATGCGCCCGAACTGGGGTTTGAACCCTGAACCAAGATATGTGCACTGACTCGGAATTGAACCTGCATTAAACCCAAAACCTTTTAGTGTGTGGGATGTCGCTCCAGCCAAGCCACTCAGCCAGGCCCTCTAGGTTATTTTTTCAAAGAGTGAGTGAATGAATGAATGAATGAATGAATCTCTTCGGTGATCCAGCCTTTCTCTCCAGTGAAGCTCCTCTCCCTCCTACACAGATACTCATCACTTGAGTGAGCTTCACTTTATCACCTCCTTTTTTTAAATTCATGAACTCTCTAGGATGTGCTCTTTTATTTAACCCATTCATTGGTTTTGATAATTTTTCAATGAACATATTTTTCATTTCCATATTTTCTATTTAGCTCTTTCATAAATCCACTCAAAAATGCCCTGTTTTTGTATTATGGATTCTCTTCCTCCGCCTCTTTAAATATTTAAAAGCAGCAATTTTAAAGCTCCTTTCACTTGGCGCTATATTGTGTATGTCTTTGGATGTCAAATGTCCTGTTTGGTGCATTTTCCTTCCCTTCTCATGTGCTCTGCTAGTTTGTTCTGCAAGCTCTGCCTCAGTGGCACTTGCCTCCTGCAAGAATCCCACATGTGCCCTGAGTTTTGGAGATGTTACTATTAGGTGGTTTGCATTAGTCTCTTCTGGATCCTATGGGTTTCACTAGTTCAAAATAATTTTTTAAGGTTTTTTTTTTTTTTTTTTTTTTTTTTTTTTTTACTTTATAAGTTTCTCTCCCCACATGAATAGTGTAATTTGCATGTGTCACAGAAATGGAATTCTGATTTCTTTTCATGGCCACCTTTTCTACTCCTAGGTGGGTGGCTCATTCCCAAGCCCAGAGTTCTCCTGGCTCCTTTTATGAATGAACGTCCCTCTATAACTTCTGCACAGATAAAACTGCTTGGCATGCAGGTGTTAAAATGTCAGCCCCTTTTGGTTCTTGATCTCTGATATGACCTGAAGTAAATGTAACATCTTGGAATCCTAACACTAATGTGACAGTGTTAGGAGGTGGGGCCTTAGATAAGTGATTGGGTCACAAGGGTGGTGCCCTCCTGAGTGGGATTAGTGCCCTCCTAAAAAATCCCAGACCATTCCATCATTTGAGGATGCAGTGAGAAGCCTGTGACTGGAAGAGGGTCCTCACAGTACTATGATCTTGTACTTCCAGCATCCAGAACTGTGAGAAATAAATTTCTGTAGTTTATAAGCCACCCAGTCTTTGGTATTTTGTTATAGCAGCTCTAAGAGACTCAGACAACCTGGAGAATTTCTTCTTCCTTTGAATGTGGATACATATTAGAAAAAAATTTGTAAGGTACATATTTTTATCTGGACTTTCTATGAGCTGGCAGTAGGAACAGAGCTTCCTAAATCTATCTACATCACACTTTTGGCTGAAGTCAAAATTCTGTCTTAAATCAACTACTGCCCTGTCTTCTAAGTCTCAGACCTGTATATCCAAAGGCTTACAGGAAAACTTCACTTGTAAGTTCTACCAGCATTTCAAATAAATATTATCCACCTCTTTCTCTCCCACTAAACATCTAATATACCTGTTCTTGTCAACAGTTCATCCATCCATCCTGCCATCCATAGTTACCATATCCTGCCAGTCCACCTCCTTAGAATCTTATGAATCTGCCATTTCCTGACCGGGTTCGGTCATAACCGATATTTAGACCCTCATCATTTCTCACTGGGACTTGGCAGTGACCTTGTAACTGGGTGTCTTGCCTCGAGCTTCAAGACCATCAGTTCAACTTACAGCACTAGTCGCAAGAGTCATTTCTCTAAAATTGTTCAAATACAATCATCTTATCCTCCTTAGAATTCTTCACTGACTCCTAATTCTAAGACCAAGTCACACTTAGCAAGCCATGAACACCTACCTTTTCAGCTTCATCTCCTGCTACTATTCTCTGCTCTGTCCCTGTTCACTACCCCAGACAAACCCTGGCCCAACCTGTGCTGGCTGAATACCCTACCCATGACGAGTATTGTAAAGTTTTTTGAATGCGATATACTATTTCCTGCTTCTGTGTATTATCTCTGCCCAGAGAGCTTCTCTTCATCTTCCTTACTTGCCTCTGCTGATCAGGATTGCCTTGGCTCTTCCCTTAGGACAGCTGAGTCCTCTCCTTTGAGCCTCATCACCTATACCAGAGGCTTTCTATGGTGACTGCACATTGGGATCATCTGGGCCACACCCAAGACCAAGTAAATGAGACTCTCAGAGGATGGGACCTAGGCATCAGAATTTGTAAAGATTTCCCAGGTGATTCCAATGTAAAGTCAAGGGTGAGCACCACTCCCTTACACAGAACCTCCACTCTCACTGGTCCTATTACACTTCTTCACAATTTGTGATCCCATACCAAATGGTGAGTTCTCTGAGGATAGAGTTGATTTCTTACTAGATTTTGTGCCTGTGGCACTTAGCACAATACCTGGTATTGGGAAAGTGTATAAGAACCGAACTGGAGATAAAAATAGCCCTCTTCAGTTTTAGGAGTCTAGATAACACATTAAACTAAAACCAATTTTGTGGTTTTCCTTTAGCCCTTCTCTGCACTAAATGACTCGGGTGAGCTAGCAAGCCACTGGCATTTGACCAAATCACAGATGGCTCTGCCTGGCTCTCACCATACCTCCCTGAATTCAATACAAATCAGACTAATGAATACAGGTGTACCGCCCTCCCGCAAAAAAAAAAAAAATCCAACATAAAACAATCCTGACTCAAAAAACAAATGAGCCAATGAGTGATTGTTGACAAGCCTTCCCTTCTACCACTTATTTTCACGTGGCGATTATTGGAGAGTCTCCTCCAAGTCTCACTTTCTCTGTGAAGAATTTGTTGATTGTGTCAGCAGCCTTCAGTAATCTCTCCCTTTGGAAAGCAATAGAACAAAAAACCCTCCTTTTATACTTACCACCTACAACTTCACCATTAGAACTTTGCTCCATAAGATGGGCTAGGCAAACAATGGCCTGTCAGTCAAATCTGCCCCATCAACTGACTTTGTATATCCTGTAAGCTATAAATGGTGTTGATATTCTAAAATTTTTTTAAAAAAATCAAAAGAAGAAAATTACATGAAATTTAAATTTCAGTGTATATCTAGAAAGAACTTTGGTTGGGTGGCTCACTTCCTCTTAAACCCACACTAGAGGTCAAATTCTGTTGCACAGAATTAGAAGCCCAAACCTAACTCAGTTTTCCAGCCTCTAAATCTTTGAGCCCATCTTTTCTGGCCCACTTCAGCCCTGGGAGTCAGTAAACTGTTTGGGTCTATAGGTGTGACATGGTATTGCATATTTTGGGGACTTGGAATTTTTCACTTTATCACTAGCTGGGATGAAAAAATTAGCTTATTGGGAACTATGTTAAAAGCACTCACATTATTTACATATTTTTTGGAAGACTTTGGAAGAATTCAATAATTCAAGTACTTTATTGCTGCCTTCAGTAATATTCATTGATCCTGTCTTATTAAAAAATGTAATCCAAATTAACTAACATGCTACCTATATAGTGCCCTCAACAATATATTACTAATTCATACTGGAATGAACATCAATTTCAAATGCAATTCCCAATATTCCAATTTAAAATACTGGCATTGATTAGCAACATACAATTACCCTAAAGGAAATTTTTCATTCAAATGGCAAGTTTCCATCTTGACCAATTGCATTTATTGATTTATAATTTTGTGCTAAACTAGATTGTGTGGGCTACAAAATTCCGGGACATATCCAAATAGCTTCAAAAAAGTAGAGCTAAATCTCTAACAATTATTCCACAAGAAGAGTAGGGTTAATTACCACTACCAGAACCATAATCTACTAATTAATTCACAGCTCAATGGGCCACAGACAGAGCCATCTGTGTAACTATTTGTACCTCCTCCCAGGAGGAAGAGGAAAATAGGCATACCTCTTGGAACAGGTGATAAGGCTGCCATGAGAGGGTCCACCCTCCAGACACAGCCGAGTAAATTTCATTCGGAAAACATCTGTTGGTGCCGACTGGCTGATGCGCACTGCTTCCTCTCTGGAACAGTTGGGACGTGCAAGTGTGTGCCTGGTCCCCGGACACAGCTGGGGTGCCGAGTCTTTCATTAGGTAAACAACCAGGGGCAGGTGGGGCTAATTGGATTCAACTGTTTCCAGGGCATGATGTTTACTTTCAGACACTTCAAAAAGTAGGAGCCAAGCTAGACAAATGAACCCTGGGCAAAGCTGGTCCAAATGAAGCTGCTGGTGCGGATTTTCGGGTGGGAATGATGACCTGCAGCAGGCTCAATGCAGCGCAGTGTCCAGCAACATAGTCGTAATGACAACGAGAGAGAAACAAAATAAGAGCCGGCACTATGCTGCTGATGAAAACAAAACAGGACAAAATAAACGCAAATTCAAAACCAAAATATCCCTTAAGGTAAGGCGGAGCAGAATAAACAGGAAAAGAGCAGAGAAACATCAAGTTATCTTTTATATCACGCTCAACGTTCATCGGAGAGCCTTATGGTGGTATGTGTTTCTACTCAATAATCCCAACTTAGGGAACGTCTGATAACTCTGGAGATGGCTCCTGGAAAACAGAGGCAAACTGGAAGGCACCTGGCATGGAGCGGGTGGCAGGTTTCCCTGGCATGTGCCCTCGGCTCTTTTGAAGTTCAAAGTTAGTTTGCTGGCAAAGGTCGCAAGGCAATCAAGCTAAGCTCTTACTCCTGCAGGACCTGGCCTGTGGCTACACAGGAAACCCGAAGGACTTCACAAGCCATCACAGCCCTGGTGTCTAGTCTCTGCTACAGTACGATGAGGCCACCACCTTCACACACCACAGGGAGGAGGTCGTCTTTCTCAGCAAACCTATGATGCCCTCCTTTAGGAATATGGGAAGTTTTCAAAGCTCCCTTTTCTTCACCTTCCTACCCAACCACACTGCCAACCCCAGGCATTTGGATTTCCTGGCCTTCTCCCCAGCCATCACGATAGACATGCTACCCCACTGCCTGCTCATCCTACTCAGTCTGCCAGGAATTTCCTCATTCATTCAACAAGCAGACTGAGGGCCAACAAGGCGTGCAGGCCCGCACCACACCTGGGTTCTGCCATCAGCTACTGTTAGCTTTGCGCCCTCGGGCCTCCGTGAAGAAGTGGTAAAAGGCGGGCCCTGAGGATGGACCTTTCCCTAACAGAACCTGGGAACGTGCTGTGTCTTCTATCAGTCAAGCCTCTAAGATTAGAAGATGCTTTATGTGTATCCTCCACCAGGCCGGACGCAGTGCAGAAAGGCCAAACAAAATTTTGACGAATGAACAAATGCTAAGTTGGAACAGACAGAAACTTCAAAAAATTGTGACTTTCAATTTTTAAATGACTATTTTGAGACACAAGCTGCGGGCTGTGCCTCAGGACAACGGGCAGCAAAGGGGGCGAAGCGCTCAGCTTGGGACAGGTTGACTAATGGACCAGCTGCCTGATGCTAACAGCGCAGAAGACAACTCCCAGATGAGTGTTCCTTAAGCCCCAAGGGGTGTGGCTAATTAAGGGAAAGACTTGGGGGTCCTCATTCCCTTTAGGAAACCTCTCTTTCTCCAGAGCATGTAGCATGGTATCATTACATATACAGGCTTTCTCTCCAGGGTGAGGTGCTCATGGAAAGGTGAGCTGTTTCTGACCTCTCCAACCTGTAAACACCAGTGGATGCCCAGGTTCTTATAGTAAACTTGGTGAACTTGGAAAACCAGCCAGCTCTCAGCAGAGGGCATTGTAAGCTTATGGATTTGATCATTTCTGTAAGAGTTATCTGCTCCGAAAGAATCCGACTGCAATGTTCCCAGCTCCCTTCCTCCTTCCCAGTGTTATATCATTTTGAATCATTTGAATTGTATATGGCTTGCTATTTAAGTCAGTCATTTGCTGGCAGCCAAACTAGAACATTTCCTGTTTTTCCTCTCACTGTAATCAGGATTTGGCTGTCCAAATTAGGACTGCCCTAATTACTCCTCAGCAGGTGCCAATCCGGGGGAGGGCAATGCATGGGGACAGGAAGTAAGGACACTGCGTCTTCAGACTCATACGGTAAGAAAACACTTTCCCACTGGTGTGAAAACCTGATTACGGAAGAGACAACAGGCTGTGCGCATATGTGTGTGCACACAGTTGTATAACAACCATATACATAATATTCTATTCCCCTCAAAGCTTCACAGAATTACTTTTCCCAGCCCCGAGATAATTCATCCTAGGCTGTAATTCAGCAACTGTGGGAGATCACTGCATACATTACCCTATATATGGGATGGTCTCTTAGTGGCACCATTCCAGACAATCTGGCCAAGAAGGTCACCAAAGTGTCATACTAGCCTCCCAGGGGAAGGACTCAACAGACTCTTGATGGCCACAATATATCAAGAACCAAAAGCCATGGCCACGATCCTGGAAGGAGTATATACTAGAGATACAGTTGCACTGTATGGACCAAATGTTGATATAGAAATGACAGAGAATTATCTCAATTCCTGTAAGAAGGAAATACCATGGTGAACAACACCACCCATGTTCCTGCCTCAAGCCAATCGCTGGACTGACTCACTACATCCACCCTACTCACTACATCCCACCCTACCCATCGCCAAAGCATTAGTTCTACAATTCACCCTTTGTCTCCTACATCAATAATTTCCCCTTTTCTCTAAGCAGTTTTCTTCAAATACAAACACTCAATCTTTCTCCTAAATAAAATAGCACACAAAATGACAAAAAAGCCCATCATGTTCATAGAAGAAGGTAAATTACAGAAATTGGGAGAGTTTAGAATTATAGGCAAAATTCTAGAGCAGACTATTAAGCATAGTGTGTAAACAAGGAGGAAGTGGCACTCAGTTGGTGCCAGGAAGACCTCACAATGAGTGAGTCACATGACTTTTTTCCTTTCCTAAACGGGTAATTTCATTGACTTGAATGAATAAATTGTATATATGGCTCAAGGTCAAGAAACCTTATATCCAAGGGTAATTTGTAGGCTGTCCAAGATGAGAGTTCTTAACATAGGTCTGGCAGGACAGGGAGCAGTGGGTCCCAAAGTGAAGGGATGGGAGGGTTCCTGCTCAAACACCATTGCTAGCTTATACCTGCCCATCTTGGGGAGACAGGAGGGAAGATTAGCTACAGTAAAAGGATTGGGACTTGGAGATGACCAGCAAGAACTCTAACCTCTCTTATAGGGCAGATAATAAAATGTAGGGCAGTACTGTCATCGATGGTAGTCATTATCAAAATAGCAGCTAATCATTTGGGGGGAACTTAATATTTTGTTGAAAACAGCTCTAAAAGATTGACATTTTGAAAACTACCCCATGAAGGAAGAGCTATTAACTCCTTTTGGCAGATGAGAAAATTAAGGCACAGAGAGGCTGAGTAATTTGCTCAAGGTCATAGAACTAAAAAGTAGAAAAGCTGGTATTCAAATTTAGGCTCCAGAGCCTCCTTCTGAGCTACCCATGAGCTCCTGGAGTACTGAGTGATATGTGGATGTAGATCTCAAAGGAAGTCTCCAGAGATATGGCCCCAAATTCTTAATTTAGCCCTGTCCTATTGAACATTTTTAAAAATGATATATGAAGAAACCAGAAGATTGCTTATAAAATCAAGATTGACATGAAATTTGGAAGCATAGCTAAGATTTTTCTGATGACAGAATGAGAATTCAAAAATATCTCAATAGATTAAAATGATGAGCTAACAGTAACATTAAATTTAATGGGTAAATGTGAGATCTTGAATTTGAGGTAAAAAAAAATCCCTACAAATACAGCATAAAAAAAAAAATAGGCTAATTTCAACTATTTCTTCTTACATCACTTCCTACCCCCTCCAGCCAAGCAGTGGCCATGTCCCACAAATTTACTTCCTTAATGATTCTTGAACTCTGTTCCTACCCGGCCTCTCCTCTGATTCGAGCACTCACTGCCCCTCTTCTGCCTCCACACACTTGCTGTCCGATCCATCTCATACAAAGCTCAGAGGCTGTCCCTAAAGCACCTGGTACTCCCCGTTCACTCACCTTCACCAGCTCCCACCTCATTTAGGCCAAGTTCCTGGCACTCAAGATCCTCCACCATTTTGGCTCAGTCTTCCTTTCCAAAGCTCCAAATCCATCATTTGTTCTTCCTGTTTTTACTCTTCCCCACCTCCTTGACATCTCTCTGGTTCCTTTCTTCCTTAAGCTCCATAAGCCTAAGTCATGTCTAAACCTTCCGTTTCCTTCACAAGGCCTCCTTCATGTCCTCTCCCCTGCCTTTCTTGTCCTCCTCAGGTAATTTCTTCCCCCTGGAACATCTTACTGTATTTTCTGTTATAAGCTAATGCTGTGGATATACACATGTCCCCTATTTCCCTTTTTATCCTCTATCAAGAGTGTAAGCTCATTAAAGGCATAACCTGTGACTGATTGACTCTGCTGTCCCCATACACTCAAACGTGTCTTGGGTCTGGTAAACGCTCAATCAGTAGCTGACAAATGCAATGACAGGATGTAAGAAGCACTGTGTCCAGTACTGGATCCTGCATAGCGGAGGTGATGGTGCTGCTGAAGTACAAAGAGCACACCTGGATGCTAGGCTCAGTGTGGAGTCCTTTATAATCCAGGCTAGTGGGCAAGAGAGAAAGAAGACTGGGATGGTTCATGAGAAACCGAGAATGTTCAGTCTGGGGGGGGGGGGGGGGGCGGGGGCAAGAAGACAATATGGACCCTGATAGCCAACCTCACACATAGGAAGGGTTTTCATGTATATGGATTAAACTAATTTGGCATCACTCCAGGGAAAAAGGTCTATGCACAATGGATAGGGGGACATCATTTCAAAACAAGAAATTGCTCAAAAGAATCAGCTTGCTTTGTGGATGTGGAGAGCTTCCCATCACGTGACATACTGAGAGGCAGGATTATAAATGATGAGGAAAAGATCTACAGCCAGTAAGATGCCAATCTATATGAAGTTAAAAAAAACAACTTCTTTCTAAATCACAAGAATAGCCCTAGCCGGTTTGGCTCAGTGGATAGAGTGTCAGCTTATGGAATGAAGGGTCCTGGGTTCAATTCTGGTCAAGGGCACATGCCCGGATTGAGGGCTCAATCCCCAGTAGGGAGCGTGCAGGAGGCAAACGATCAATGATTCTCTCTCATCATTGATGTTTCTATCTTTCTCTCCCTCTCCCTTCCTCCCTGAAATCAATAAAAATTTATTTAAAAAAATAATAAAAAAACAAATCATAAGAACAACAATATAAATGGTGATCAACGGTGTTTAGATTCTAGAATCAACTTTACCTTATCTTGGGCAGGTTATGTAACTCCTCCATTATAATTAATATTCATCAGCATTATTATTTGTTAGAATTATTGGTTGGCCATAATATAAGCAAATATAAGCAAAAAAAGGATATGATTTGCTTTTGTAAAAAAACCTTAAAATTCAATGGAGGTTAAAGACAAACTTAACAGTAAACTTAAAACAATGTTATTAAAATGCAACCAATTTTAAAGGTTTTTTTAATATTTTGTTTTAATATTTAAAATATGCTATTTGAGTCTCATTTGGTTGATGTGACGTTGGTATAATCACTTTGGAGGTGGGTTTTGTAAAGCTGAAAATGTAACTCTGTGGCCCAGAAATTCCAATCAGAGAGAACTAACGATGAGCAGTGGCTTTTAAAATTTGTATTTGTGTACCAGTTAAAGGAATTTTGAAAAATGATATTCTCCTCCCCACATTTAAAAATTGATATTTAGTATCTTTCAGTATGAACTTATATGGTAGCAAAGAATATACTTTGTTTAATATTATAAATAGTGACACTTTAAAAGCACTATTTCAAGTGTTCCCAGTGGAATCTCAACACCATAGGGATTTGATATCCACCATTATATACATAAAATATATTCGAATAAGGTCTTCTCTGACAGTTGGTATTGTTCACTTTTCTCTTGGAATTATTATTTCTATTTTAGTTCCTCACTGAATTTCATCCATTAGAAATATATATTTATGCTTGAGAGTATCTTATTGATTACTCTATTGTAGTGTTCTGCCAAAAACTGTTTGTACAAATTAAAATCTAAGATAAATTAAAATTTTCTGTTACCACAAAACTAAATTTTAACATTTTTGTTTGAATTGCCATTATTATTATTATTATTTAGTACAAAATAATAATAATTATTATTATTATTTAGTACACAATTGATTATAGCATAATTACTGATTACATGTATATTTTAAAGGCAAATATGTTATAATTTTATGAATCACTTTTAAACAAATAAAGTAAAATATCATTGGAAGCGCATCTCTCAGTGAGGTGGTTGATGTTCTGTGGATAAACAATACTTACTGCTGGAAGGTGGTAAAGTATTAATCTAAGTTGTATACTCTTTGGCCAGATTCATCTTTCTGACCACTGCTTCCTGGCTCACTTATAATGACTCCTTATCGTCTACTATGCAACATCTAAATGTTCAAGTCTTGCTCTGACTGGTTTGGCTCAACGGATAGAGCGTCGGCCTGCGGACTGAAGGGTCCCAGGTTCGATTCCGGTCAAGGGCATGTACCTTGGTTGCGGGCACGTCCCCAATAGGGGGTTTGCAGGAGGCAGCTGATTGATGTTTCTCTCTCATTGATGTTTCTAACTCTCTATCTTTCTCCCTTCCTCTCTGTAAAAAATCAATAAAATATATAAATGTTCAAGTCTTACCTTTTAAGACCCTTTGTTATTCGGTCTTACTTTTCCTATTAAATATTATCTCTCACAACCTTCTACTAGGACATCTGTTCCATCCAAACCTCCTTCCATTCCCCCTTTGAATACCAAGCAACCGTGCTGTGCTTCCTCTCCACCCCTGCAAAGCCCTTACTTATTCTTTGCTACGTCCTACCTCGCATTTGTCTTTCTCAGGCCCAGCACATAGCTCATCGTCTCTGAAATCTTTCCAGACTCCAATCACCCTTTCTCTCTTTCATTCCCTCTGCTCTTATATTCTGTGCTGCACAAGTAGTACCTGATTATGTACTGCACTTTACCTTCCTAGGTTTAATTATATATCATACAAAATGTAGTATTTTATTATACATTCCTTTCTCCCCTAATTGTGTTAGGTTTTGTCAACCAGATCATAATTTGCTCCTATAATTAGCTTTTCATGAGAAGTGCTATGATCCTTTCCATGAGCTCAAAGAGATTTTTGAACCCAGGGAAAAGAACTGAGAGGGAAAAACTAAAGGTTTTCAAGTTCATAACAATGGTTTTTCATTTCTGCTGATGCTAAAAACAGTGTAACTGTCTTTTCATGACAGTAGGAAGGCTATAGATCAAACAGTAAGAGGAACACATTTGAAAGAAGTAAAAGGAAATCATATTATAGATTATTAAGAGTTCCTATGAGTTTGAAATTGCTTTACTTTAAAGATCATTTAGAATCACATGATGGACTAATCAAGTTCTGGAATGTCCTCAAGGAAGATCAATCTTAGGATTCTAAGCTTTCATGGAAATCAAGGCTGACACCTCATCTCAGCCACGGATGGCAGTCCCCAGTGGCTCTGTCCCTCTGTGCCTCTGTCCTTTGCCCTCCCTCTGGGGGATGAGGACAGCATCCAGGAGACTCTTTCTGTGGCACATGTTCTCCTCAGGCCCCTTGACCGACTAAAGGTGGTCCTTTCCTCTGAGTGAGGCTCTGAAGGCAGCCTCACCAACCAGACAACCGTCAGGTTGCCAGTGACATTGCTCAGGTCCTACCTGTAGGCCGCCGTGCAGGTGTCCTTATACTCCTGGAGCTTCACGCACACCATGTTGAGGAACTGGTCTGAGTACGCGCTCAAGTCATGCATCAGATTCAGCAGGTCTTGCACTGTCTTCTCCACAATGATTGTGCTCTGCCAAGGACACAGAGGACACAGGCTCAGGAGTTGTTGTTTTGTTTGTTTGTTTGTTTTTACTCAAGTAATAGGTAGGACAAGGAAAGACGGCTGAAATAATGCAATCACTTCATACACTCAAGCTTTCCTGGGAGGGTATTTAAAAGTACTGATTAAAAATGACAACAAAATAAGTATCTTACATACAGCTGGTCTTCCCAAGATCTGAGAAGTGTTTTCTGTGAAAGGACATAGGCTAGGGATTTTCAAATTGATTTCATGGAATTCTGGGCAGTCACAGCTATCTCTGTGGCTTTTCAGAAAGTGAATACATATTCAGTTGGGCCTGAATTTATCACCTCCAGGTCTGCACTTGGAGATGAGGGACCTATGGCAGGCAGCACAAAGAAAAAGCCTTCCATGACTTATTTTTAAAGTTTCAAAACCACCAATCTATTACGAATAACAACTACCATTTGTATTGTGCTTTACAGCCTCTAGAATGTTTTTACATACATGGCATATGTTATCTCACCTGAGACACATAATGATCGTCATGATCATGAACATTTACTGGTTTTTGCAAGTACAAGGTACAGTGCTAGGGTTCTACATGCTTCACCTCACTTAATCCTCTCAACACGCCCACCTGCTGGGTGAATCCTGTACTCATCCCTGTTTAAAGATGAACAAACAGGCTTAGAAACAGGTAGCACACAAAGCAAAGGCTCCAGGCTTTGCTCTTTTAACTACACCGTTCTGCCTCCCGGCTAGACCTGAGTTCTGCCTGTAGCCCCATCATTTTCTCATGAGATCACAGTACTTGCTACTGTTGTTGCCACTGTAGAAGCAATGTCCGAATAGACTCCGACATAGAGACAGGGAGTACTCTGCAGTAAACCAGTGTTATGTCTGACAAGAGGCATAATCAGTAATTTTTCACTCTTTAAAAAAGACTGAGTTATGTAAACCATTAGTTCATCTTTCAAAAGGAGCAGAATTACACTGGGCCAAATATTAATCACATGCTTAGCAGCTTGGAATCCTTTGGTCAATAAATAGTTTGTTGAATACGCATTTAATCAGACAGAATTGCATAGGCTACGGTAGACTTGGCCATAAAGTAAACATTGGAAAAAACTATTTATTTCGTCTGACAGTGACCCATGAAAGATCAAAGGCATTTTATTATGCTTAAATTCAGGCAGTGGGGCACAGACTTTTGGTTAACTTTCTTTTTCTTCTAAACATAAAAAGAATGGATAAAAGTATGCAGCTTTTTTCTACACAATGGAGGATCCGCTTGTTATGTGTTTACATGTGTATGTTTATTCAAGATTATTTGCTTGTAGGGATTTCTTGTCTTTTTCCCCTCTCCCCCTCACACCCCACCCCTGTACCCTCCCCCAGAGTAAAATAGCCAGAAGGAGAAAAGGAAGAACAGTTATATTCAGTAAGGCAAACCAAATTACCATCTCTATAGAATCCCCACAAGTTCAACTTCCTTTTCTGTATTGATTTTAAGATTAAAACACTGCAGATTCCCCTGATCCATGATCCCGTTTCTCTGTATTTGTGTGTGAGTGGCAGGAATTGATTTTGCTTAGCTACATGTCCCCACACTGCTAAGAAGAATCTAAAATCCTCATCCTGCTTCAGAACTCAGGATATCCTACATGTGGACAGCAATTAACAAAGGAGAGTGCACTCAGCCTTCCTGAGGAAGCCAGTGTCAAACCCAAAGCTCTGCGGGAAGATGAGCGCGGGCAGGATGAGGGCGGGGAGATCGCATGGATTGTTGAGGGACAGGGCCTGGCTCTCCTTTCAATTATGCCACTGGTAATCAGCTCGGGGCAGGTTTGGGTAACCTCTTCCTTTCTTATGACTCAATTTACTCTTCTAATAACCGAGGATAATGTGATGGCGCCGCTAATCTACTGGCTGGCCCTCATCACTCGAGTATTCACTGGGTGCCCCGCGCTTCTGTTCTGGGAAATAAACACTGTAATTGCTCCAGGCCTCCCAGGTGTGCTGGGGCTGCCTGACCAGATTACCAATTTCTCAAAAGCAAGCCTGGCATTCTCCTTTCATCCAGCTCCCACCCTCCCCGGCTGCTACTTGCTTATAATTTCTCAGGATCTTCAGGACGATACTACTAATAAAAGGAACAGGACTAATAACAGTAATGCACATCAATAAACCCCGATTGTCGAATGGGAGGGGTGCTAGACACAGCCATCCCTGCATTCGGAAACCTCTCTGAGTGGATCAGTTTGGTCTGTATTTATCCCAGTGCTTCCGGGTGACCAGCACTGGGCTGATGACAGTGAGAGTGGAAGGGAGATGCAGGCACAGAGGACCAGTCCCTGGAGATAAGGATGTGGGGTAAACAGGACCTACAGGAGAAGTAGGAGAATGCCATGGTTAATGTGAATGGCTGTGCTCACCAACCATTATGATGCTGTGATTACAGACAATTTTCCAGCTATTTGCTTGGTTTACCTTGTCATGGCAGCACTCTGGATGGCCAGTCACTACATTCTCCTCAAGGAAAATGACACTCGTTTGCCAAATGATGGGTATTTTTACAAGGGAAAAAAGTTCCCATTTTTCAAGAATTTATAATAATTTCCAAGTCAGTGGCTCAGACAGAGAAATGTTGAAAATATCAGATTTCTAACAAGGTCAGTTCTGTTTTTATTATATGATCTCTTTGGCATCACAAATGATTCATTGATTCATTATTAATTTTGGTATCTGCCTATATTAAATGAATTCTAAGTGAAACCCTGATTTTATTCATTGTAATTTCTATTAAATATATCATAAATGATTGATATTTATACAGAAACAACTCAATTTTCATTTCTTGTGACTTATTACCAGGTAATCAAGTCTGGGCATGACATGAAAAATGAGAAAATGAAAAAAAATTCCCAGGATAGCTGATGCTATGAAATAATAACCACCAAAGTTTCTTACGGGGATACAAAGCAATCTAAAACACAGAGAGGGTGTGTGACCAGCTCTTTCAAAAACTGAATGACTAAATAAATGAAGACATGTGGATCTTTGAGGCCTTGTTCATTTTTTGCTAAAATGGGGCTCTGCAGCATGATACTGACAGTGATATTATAGGAAATTGGCTCTAAGTTCAAATAACTTGACAAATGCCGAGTTAGAGAAACCTGAAGTGGTTTCTTCACTGGAAGGCTGGAAACTTAACATGCTGATGCCATGGTGAATCTTAGGGGAGAATATGGTAGTCAAACTTCCCCTAACGATTTAAGTAAAGAACAATTTTTCATAGCACATCTTTTTGCATCTACCAGGACACTGTTCCCAGAACATGGTTTGGGAACAACTCTCCCAGTTCTCTGGTCATACTGATGAGGACACTAGGCCAGATGACAAGCTTGAGGACATGGAATCTAGGTGGGAACAGGGGAGAATCCAGGTCTTGTCCTCAGACTACACCCTTTCCTACACCCAGCTTTGTGTTTTTGTTTTTTATAAATTAAATATTTATTGCTGAAAGTATTACATATGTCCCCCTTTTCCCCCATTGACTCCTTTTAGCCTGCCTCCATGCCCTGCCCCAGGCCTTCACCACCCTATTGACTGTGTCCATGGGTTATACATACATGCATACAAGTTCTTTAGTTGATCTCCTGCCTCCTGCTCTAGCCTTCTCTCCAGCTCCCCTGAGCATGCCCACCCTGGGCTCTAACCATCTGTCTGCTAGTCAGGAATGACTGCACCAGGCTACTTCCTGCCTCTGTGCCTTTGAGGTTCCCAATCTCCATGCTAGGTGTGCCCTTCCTAGCTCATGCCCCTCATCCTTGACGAGGCAGCTCAAGGGTTACCTGCTCTGATTTAAATGCCCCTCTTCTGTGCTACCAGAGCACCGTGGGTATAATTTTTATCTCAAGTCTCAAGTGGGATATGACAACCGCTGGGTCACTTACTTGACTGTCTCTGCTGCTAGTCTATAAATTCCTTTGATCAGCAACTATACCTTGTATCTTCTACTACCAACTAGCAAGGCTTCTGGCATATTGCCAGTGCTCTATAAATGTTTATTAGATGAATTAATGCAAATGCATAGCCCATTCGGAATAGGGTAAAAACACAGATGTAGAGTAAAATTAGAAGGCCAGGTAGTGGGTTAAAACCCTGACTTGGTCAGGTGGAATTAGAACACAGCTCTTCAGTACACATTACTGGGTCTCAATTTCCAAATGAAGACTGAACACTGATTGTCACTGAAGGTCTTGGATTTTTCTATAAAAACACCTGACTGTATTATTTTCTATAATGTCAACCATATCCTATATAGTAAAAGGCTAATAAGCAAATCGACTAAATGACTGGTTGCTATGATGCACACTGACCACCAGGGGGCAGACGCTCAATGCAGGAGCTGCCCCTGGTGGTCAGTGCACCTGAAGCCAGGCTCATGGCTGGCAAGTGCAGAGGCAGTGGCAGGAGCCTCTCCTGCCTCTGTGGCAATGCTAAGGATGTCCAACTGCAACCTTAGGCCCGCACCCCCACGGGGAGCGGGCCTAAGCCATCAGTTGAATATCCCCTGAGGGCTCCTGGACTGCAAGAGGGTGCAGGCCAGGCTGAGGTATCCCCCGCCCCCCCCCAAGTGCATGAATTTCGTGCACCGGGCCTATAGTATATCTATATATATAAAACCCTAATATGCAAATAGACCGGATGGCAGAACACCCGAGCAACTGGTTGCTATGATGTGCACTGACCAACAGGGGGCACACGCAGAACATGGTGGCGTTGGCAGTAGGTGGCAGAGTGCAGAATATGGCAGGCATCAGCTGCAGCAGGATGGTGGAGCAGGTGAATTGGGGCACCAGACTAAGGCGGGGCACCAGCGCTGTCATTGGGGCAAACCTCTGGTGGTTACTGAAAATTCTTTGTTCCCATGTGCTGTGGTCCCTCCCAGCCCTTGCACCTGCTGCCGCTCACACCCGCTGCCCACACCCAGTGCCGCCCTGATTGCCCCTGAGGGCTTCTCCACCTCCCCCTGCTTCTGAGGGGCGATCGGGGCAGCAGCCGCCACTCGCACTTGCTGCTGGCACCGGCCCCAATAACTCTGCAGTGTCAGCGGGTGCGAGCGGGACCAGCACTGTCAGCGTGTGGGAGCAGTGGTGGAGGGAGTGGGGCCGCAGGCAGATGGTACTGGAGACTGTGGTGGAAAGGGACAGGTGGGTGCGCAGAGGATGGGCCGAGACCCGTTCCTGTGCCCACCGCAGCCTCGTGGCCCACAGTTCCTTTCAAGGTGCACAAATTCATGCACTGGGCCCCTAGTATGTATGTATGTATACATACACACATATATACAACTAAACATGATAATTTTAAAGTTTTAACATATAAATAAATTCACAATTCAGGAAAAAAACACAAGTCTGGATCATGGCAGCTCTGTATTTGTGCTGTTTTACCTGTAGAGCAGGGATGGCTCAGAGATGCCGCAAAGAACTGAGGGTTCTGGGAAACTGCTTTAGGAAGAATTTGAAAGAAACATAAATAAATCATCTATCACTTCAGACACACCCACTACCACACACACATACAGCAATTGTGGAGGGAGGGGCTACCTGAATGTCTGATGATAACAATAATGTTTCTGTTTATTGTTACAGAATCAACTATAATTTGCAAAACTTGCCATACCATATTGTCCTCCCAATTAGCTGGCTGTAAACAATGCTAACTCCAGTCTTACGGCGGTGATCACTTTGTAGTGAAACAAATACCAAATTATAACGGTGGATACCTGAAAATTACATAACGTTACATACCAATTTTACCTCAGTTAGGAAAATAGTAACGAACAATGACTACTGACAAAAGCCAAAAGGAAACCTGCTGTTTCTAATCTCCATTTTGATTTGTGTGACATTGAGAATGCACTGAAGGTGCTTGCTTTCTCAGTGAGCCTGCTGGTGAAAGGCTGTTCCCAGGGGTTCATTGCCTGAGGAACTGGCCTTCCACTCTCCTCCGTCACCCTTCCCTGCACAGGCAGGCCTTTTACACAGCTGTATCTTCCGCAGAAGTGACTGCTGATGTCCAGCAAAACATGAACACAATATTCACAGATGTGTTCCTTATAATAACCAATAATAAGAATGAAAACGATCCTCATGCCCATCAATAATTGAATGGGTAAATAAATTGAGGTGAATTCATACAGTGGAATGCAGCACAGAGATGAAATGGAGGAACTGCTGCTACACTTGACAACAAGGATGTCTCACAGACCACAGGCTGAGTGCAAGTAACATGGTTTTGTTATTATTGTGGTTCAAGAAAAAGGTAAAAGTAAGCTCTGGGGATAGAAGTCAGAATAGTGGAGGGGCCAGTCCTGACGGGAAGGAGAGAACCTGCCAGGTGTTGAAAATATCTTGCTTGGCAGCTGTTGCCTAAGTAAAAACATATGTAAAAACTCTTTGCTCTTAAGATTTGTGCACTTCATAGTTTGTAATTTTAATATCAAAAGAAAAATGTAAAATTATATCTGATTCTATTTCTCACCAAGTTACCGCTCTTTCATGCACTAGGGCCCGCATTCTCCAGATTATCCATAAGGCCTTCATGACAGGGCTCTGTCTACCCTCCAGCCTCTTCGCCTACCACCTCCCTCTTGCCCCTCGAGGACCTGGCTACCTGGGCTTCTTCAGTTCTTCCTCCCCTTGCAGGGCCCTATATTACCTGCAAACTTCTGTCCCTTTTTTTGCTTTTCTAGAGTATTTTTCCTTTTTATTAATCCTCACCTGAGGATATTTTTTTCCATTGATTTTTAGAGAGAGTGGAAAGGAGGGAGGGAGGGGGAGAAAAAGAGAGAGACAGGGAGAGAGAGAGAGAGAGAGAGAGAGAGACAGACAGACAGACAGACAGACAGAGAGAAACATTGATACATTGATTGGTTGCCTCCAGCACGTACCCAGATGCAGGCTGATGCTCTAACCACTGAACCACACAGACCAGGGCTCAAGTATTTTTTCTTATCTTTCAGGTTACAACTACACACGCCTTTCTGTGGGAAGACTCTCCCTAGCCCTTATTAGGTCCTCCTGTTAGAAACACCTAAAGCACCTCTCACCCCTTCCCTTTGGTTCCCTTTCACCTTTGCAAGGGGAAGGACGTCTGGCTGGTGGTTACACCTGTGCATGTTAAATATCAATTCTGAACAATTTCTGTCCAACCATAATGCAAATGAATTGGTACCACTTCCAAAATGTGTCTGAGCAAACCATCTGTACATGTATGACTATTTTATCATAATCCTTCCTCTTGTGGCATATATTTAAAATGTGGAGATGTAGCAGTACTGTTGGCAACACTACTATAGGCCACTAAATAAAAAAGTTCAGGAGGATCAGAAGTTATTTGGAGAAAGAGCAGGGAATTTAACTAATTGATTAATACATATTTATTAAGTAATATTGTCTCTGTGCCAAATATTAGGGTAACTGTAGGCAACAAAAAGCCAGATGAGACAAGACTGCCGCCCTCCAGTGATCTTAGATGTTAGTAAAACAATGAAGTGTCCCAGTGCTACTCCAGCATCTGTACCTCATCCAGTGGAGGGCCAGGAGGAGAGAACTCACCGGGCTGCAGTGGAAGGTGGGGGAGTGGTGAGGAAGAGGGTGTTATCATTGAACTGAGTCCTGAAAGATAAACAGCAACTTGTAGATTAAAAAGATGGGAGAAGAGGCACTCAAGTAATGCAGCAGCATAAACATGACATGGAGTGGGATTCAGGATTTGCAAGTGAATTTGCTGGGTGAATTGTGTGTGTGTGCGTGTGTGTGTGTGTGTGTGTGTGTGTGTGTGTGTAGATCAGGACGGCGAGCTGAGGAAGGCAGCCAGAAGCTAGATCCTGGAGGTTCTTCTATAACATACACATACATAGAACCTAAATATTTTTAATATCCCTCTGTTCCCCTTTTCTAACAAGAAAACACACAAACTAATCCAACCTGATATCACTAATCACTGGATAATCCACTCAGAGTGAAGGAAGATCATTTCAAAAGGTCCCACTGTCAAAAGGACAAATATATTCATACAAACAACAGGGGAATATATTCTGAAGCTCTGTTTGGCAGCCTAAAGAGTCAGGAAGAATTTATGAATAGGCTTAACAAAGAAAATGTGCGTCAAAAAGGTTGTGCAGTTAGGAAAGCTGTATCCCTTTAGAATTCACATAAGTAATTATAGAATTTACTAGAGGCCCGGTGCACAAAATTTGTGTATAGGGGGTGGGTCCCTCAGCCCGACCTGCACCCTCTCCAATCTGGGAGCCCTCATGGGAGCCCTCTCCAATCTGGGATCCCTCTCCAACCCGGCAGCCATGACGGCTTAGGCACACTCCCTGTGGTTCTCTGCTCTCTGGGGGGCCTGGCCGCTCCGTGACCCCTGCCCAGAAGCTCTCCACAGCCCAGAAACTCTCCGTGGCCGGGGCAGGACAATTGCCTCATCGCCATAGCGACGAACCAAGCATTCCACCAGGCTGCTCACGATGCCTGGTCTCAGTGGCCACCCCCCCAGGACTGGGGGACTCCGGCAGGGCTGAGGGGACTGGGCACCGCCATCTTGTGGCTATGGGCGCTGCATCTTTGTATGCAAAGGCTGGGAGTAAGGGTGAGCAAACAGGGGACCAGGGTGGCTACAGGAGGGGATTCCTGTTGAGGACTTGGAGGAGAAAGGGTTGACTGGACTTGGGAGCCAGCCTGTGGGTGGTGTGAATGACAGGTGCAGATGGAGAGAAACAGACCAGGGTGTTAGTGGAGCTCAGAATCCTAATTCTAGAGCTGAAAGTAACTTTTGCTATCTAGTCTAATTCTTTAGTTTTATCAAAAGGAAAACAACTAAGTCAAATACTAAAGGGCCTATCAAAGACACATAGCTAGTTTAGGATACTTCGAAATCTAGAAATCAGATCTAAAAACTAAATCCAGCTCCCTCTGGCCAGAGCTGATAATTAGAGTATCAAACAGAATAAATTATTGCAGGTGATCATATTTATTTTAAAAAATATGAAAAAAATCAATGCACAGAGAAAGCAAAAACGCCAAACCCTGTCATTTATCAAATTCCTCTTTGAGAATTAATAAATAAAGAGAAAGAATTAGACATTTACTCTGTCTTTCCAGAAGGATCTTTATTTTGCGGTTACTAAATAATGAAAGCTCTTTAAGGAAGACCGCCAGCAAAGGCACGTAGGAGAAAAAACAGAACCAGAAAATCATTTTGGAGCCCCCAAATAGAAAAGTTGATTCAGGTAAAAATTATCAACTAGTGCTCAGACAAACAGATGAAAGATGATAGGAAAGGAACAATTTTGTAATGGCAAGGTTATACCGGACAGATGACTTTCTGGTCAGGTGAGGAAGACTGTAACTGCCCCACGGGGGGGATCGGATGGTCACAACCTCTTCCAGAGGTCAATCTTAGCATCACTAATGTGAGAAGTGAGCTTGTGCAGGTTTGCAGATGTGATGGAACATGATATATAAAGATTTAATATAGCAAATCACATTATAATCAAATTGTTGAAAACTAGTGATAAACAGAAAAATCTTAAAAGCAGCAAGATTAAAAAAGAGAGAGATATTTGTAAACAAGAAAGAATTCAGGCTTTTTGATGACCATTTCTATGTTCTCTTTAATACTCCATACTGTGCCACCTCCTGGGAAATGGTGTTAGATGAAGAAGGATTTTATCAGGTTGATGTATGGGATGAATTAGAGAAGTGAATGTTCAAAAAGAAGATTGACTGAGGCCCCAACAATAGTCTAGGGTGGCGTGGACATTCATGATAGGAGAAAAAGAGGGTTCAACAGAAAAAAAGAGTGGGTCAAAGACAAAACAGAAATCAAGAAAACAAAACAAAATAAAAGCTAAGGTAGAAGAGTTTCAAGAAAAAGAAAGGTCTAGGGGAAGGGCATCTGACTTTTAAGGAACAACCCAGACACAAAGTTCTCCAACATGGAAAGAAGAACTCCAATGGAGGACTTCCTCCCTGGAATTTTGTGAAAAAAACTCCAATGGAGGGTCTCCTCCCTGCAATATTGTGGAAAGAAGAACTCCAACAGAGTAATTATGGAATCTTGTGGAAAGAAGAACTCCAACAGAGTAATTATGGAATCTTGTGGAAAGAACTCCAATGGAGGACTTACTCCCTGGAATCTTGTGGAAAGAAGAATTCCAACAGAGAATTTACTCCTGGAAGTTTATAGAAAGAAGAACTCTAACAGAGGACTTACTCCTGGAATCTTGTGAAAGGGACTCAAATGGAGGACTTACTCGTTGGATTCTTTGGAAGGAAGAATTCCAATGGAGGACGTACTCCCTGGAATTTTATGTCCCAGCTATATCTTTCTAAATATTGTCTTTCTGTGCAAATGGCCTAATAATATTCTAAGCTTTATAGTCTAGCTATACATACATTTAAAAAATACTTTATTATTTTTAATATAAGTTGTTTTTTAAAAACATAATTTGCTCAAAGAAAACTATAATAAAGGAAGCAGTATAAAAGTTAAAAGGCATGAAAACACACACACACAAATATAAATGACCTTATAGGAAACAGGTCTTCAAAGGTAACCAAATTCTAGCCCCTCGTTAACTTGATTGGTGAAGACAAAATATCCAAGTACCATTATTTCCTTTTTCTTATATTGAGCGTACCTGTAATTATGAATAGCACTTATATTTACTATCAATAGCATTTATAGTCTAGAATAAATGTGAATATTAGAATAAATTACCTGTCATTCATCTGTCAATCTATTCAATATTTACTGAGTACCTACTATGTGCCAGGCACTACATTATGCTACATCTGGGAATCCACAATTATAATGAAGTGTGCCATACAATATAGATCTAAGTGCTTCATATGCATTATCTTATTTAACTCCCTATAACTTTTATTTAACATGTTTAAGGTGGGTAATTATCCCTATTTTACAGTTGAGGAAATAGAAGTACTAAGAGATCAAAGAGTTGTCTGAGGTCACATAATTAGTTCATCCAGGATTTGGACTCAGGCAACCTGCATCTTTTGTTGCTTCTAGCAGAAACACAGAAACAGCGAGTGATGAGTTAGTCTTTTCCAGCTACAATGTGGTGAAGTGAATGATGAGTGATTATGAAAGGTCACTGTGACCTTCAGATGACAGTTTTAGCGGTGGTTTTGGTGACAGCAGAACCAGGTTTACAGGAAGCTGTGAAGGCAGTGTGTGGCGAGGGACAAGAGACACCCATTTGAGACATAGGTCAGTGAGAGGAAGGTGTGAAGTGATCCAGCAAGTAGGCAGGACAGAGTCAGGAGAGGAAACAGAGGTGGGGCCTTCTGCTACTCAGCAGGCTGTCCTGACAACACAGGCCACTCCAGCACCTGCAGCTAAGAGACTCTTTAATGACAGCTTCCCACCAGCAAGTGGGCCTCTCTTCCCAATTTCCTGATACCCCAACCCCTTACCTTACCCAGAACTGAGACCTCAGACAAAATGACTGGACTTTGGACATACAGGCTCAGGCTGTAATTCAAACTTTCTCAGGCTCATCTTTCGAAAGTTATGTTTTTGCACAATTTTCCATGCCCTGCTAACAATATCACCACAGCATTTTCTAACACCCTTTCTTCTGAGAACTCAGAGTGCTTTGCAAATATCTCAATCGATATCCCAGCAGATTGCAGAAAGTAGAGCAGTCATTATCGTTCCTATATTTGAGCAAGTCTGACACCTAAAGCAGTTTCAAGGAATAAGAATAGCACTCAGAAATGGAGGTTCATAAAGAACTCTAGAACATGAAGCTGCCATCAGAGGTGGTCCCAGATGCCTGCATTTCTCCATGTCCCTCAGTTCTCATTCCACTGTGACTAGGTTCTGTAACGTCGCAAAGCATCTGCGTTCACAGAAACCCCTCTCTTGATGTAACGGTATCATTCCAGCATTTTATGGGGCTGTTCTGTCCTTTTAAAGATCACATGTCCTCAGCCACTCCATTTAGCGCCAATAAACAAACAAATCTGGAAATTCACGAAGCAGAACCTCTACGGTTCTTCCTTTTGCTGGCGAAGGCAAGGTCTCTTCAGCAGGAGGCCCCAGTGACCCACGCAGGGGCACAATTCATTAGGGAAGAGCCATAGATCTATAAATCAACATGTCAGAAGAGGATGTGGGGCTGGGCCCACACCACACACACGTTTGCTCCGCTCTGTGCAGCTCGCCTGTCTTTGGAGGCGCACACCATATAATCATCAATTATGCTGACAAGTTTCCCACACATCCTTTCAGCCTCAGTTACCCGCGCACCACAGGGGTGAGATCCAGAGCCCTCCAAGGAGGAGAAGGAGCGGGAGCGGGCTTCCAGGAAAGCAGCACATCTGGAGCTGTTTGGGGAGGGAGGAGTGGGAGAGAGAGCGCACAAACATGCACGCACCAGGGGAAGTTGGTTGAAGGGTAGAGATACAGTGTCTCAGACCCGGAGGGACAACAACATTTGAGAAGAGCTAACGAATTTTTTTATTTTATAAAATATGTTTTTATTGATTTCAGAGAGAAGGGAGAGAGAGCGCGAGGGATGGAAACATCAACGATGAGCGAGAATCATTGATTGGCTGCCCCCTACTGGGAATCCAGCCCGCAACTCACAACTGGGATATGTGCCCTGACTGGGCATCGAACCGTGATCTCCTGGTTCATGGATCAACGCTCAACCCCTGAGCCACACTGGCCAGGCAAGAGTTAATGAGTTTTAAAAAGTAGATCTTGTTCTTGACAAAACTGGTCGTAGTAAACCCACCATTTCAGCTCTTTCTAGGAATCAAGTTAAGTGCTCCATGACTTTGGCATGCTGAGAAAAATAGCGTGCACCACTGGGCAAAAATCAAATGATTCTAAACACCACCTGCTTTGGGGATAGGGAACAAATTACTCTCCCTTTCTTTATTCACGAAAGATGTGACACCCTTCATTAACCATGGTGACATCTCCATCCTGCCCACCATCAGGCCAAGGAGGGCTTTTACTCATTTCCCCAAGTTTAGGAGCTGAGTCCGTCACACTACCTTTCCTAGATCTTAGCTGTGAAAGCACGTTATTTGTGCAGAAACAGGCCCGTATGAAATTAGAAATTACCATAACGCAATCTGAGAAGCAAACTCAGTGGCATCCTGCCAACGTCTGTGTGACAGGAACAGAACCGCCCACATACTGCCCAAGAACCCAAGAACGCACTCTTCTCCTGAGTCCAAGAAGAGCTGGTGGTTCAAAATCGGACTATGGAAGCTTTTAGCATTTCTTTCTTACAGTCTCTTCACACAGGAAACACCCATGCCACCGGGAATGATACAGCCAACACAATACAATGATTTCCAAACTTTAGGATTTCACCATCAGGAAAAATAAATGGGTCAACATATACCCAACTTCTTATTTCGCAAATTATGATGCTTAAAATAAAACGAAACAAAACCAGAGCACCTTCAATACCATTGTTTTATAAATGTACTAGTATGATAAAAGCATGAATGTTTTAATACCAAAAATAGGAGGAAAACTAGTAATAAAAGTTCAACCTTTCCCAAGAAAGTACACCAAAACTAACTAACTCCTCTCTCTCTCTCTCTCTCTCTCTCTCTCTCTCTCTCTCTCTCTCTCTCTCTCGACTTCACCCATTTCCTGTGGCTCCTGTTGGACTGGCTGGCCCGGGTTGGTGGACCGGCTTTGGGGACCACTCTGGGAAGGTGTGTTTGGTGTCACGAACAGAGTACGTTTATTGCAGGTCACTATACCTGATGTGACATATAAGCCAAAGAACAATGTTCAACGGTTGTGACAGCTCTCAGTTTTGGGGGAAGGTTTTGCTTTTAATTGGAACACTGTCCTTCTATCAAATGAGGGCTTCATATTTATCCTAGAATCTCTCATTAGACTGAGGGTGAGAATAGTGAGAGGCTATGTTTTATTTTTATTTATCTTTTACTTTTTAAAATATATTTTTATTGATTGCAGAGAGGAAGAGAGAAGGAGAGAGAATAGAAACATCAATGATGAAAGAATCATTGATTGGCTGCCTCCTGCATGCCCCCTACCGGGGATCGAACCCGCAACCTGGCATGTGCCTTTGACCAGAATTGAACCCAGGAACCTTCAGTCGCAAGCTGAACCGGCTAGGGATGATATATTTTAAAAAATTGGAAAAATGAAGTGCACAAGGATTCAGATGCCATGATTTTATCTTTTCGAAGTAAGTATAACTTTTTTTAAAATGCAAAATTAATACAAAACTCAAAAGTACTAAATGGAATAATGAAATTGTTCAACAGCCTCTTACTGTGAAAACTTAGAAGGCACTTTAAGAAGACGCAGATATAATTTGGAAAGAAAACTCTAATGATTCATAAAATTACCACAGTTCCCATGTAACTGAAAACAATAGCGCTTACTGCAAAATACAGGCAGAGCATTCAAATCATTTTAATGGTTTCTCATCTCTTTTCTTGTTAAACTCTCTGCTCCTTTTATCACTAAGATTTTTTGAAAATGAACAGTAGGATGTTCCTGCTGCCCATTTTCTTCTATTATTGTCTCCCTTTTGTTCTAAAAATGAGGGTAAAATTAAGTGCTTAGATCACTAGAGATTTCCAGATGGTCAGACAAATGGCCCTGTGGCTCCTGGGCTTGCTCTCCCACAGCCACGGACACGCGTCGCTCACTCAGGCTCCACGGCTCTCGTTCAATACAAATCTGATGCGGCCTAAGTACCTTCGGGATGTGACAATCACATTTCTGCCTGGACCAGTGATGGCGAACCTTTTGAGCTCGGCGTGTCAGCATTTTGAAAAACCCTAACTTAACTCTGGTGCCGTGTCACATATAGAAATTTTTTGATCTTTGCAACCATAGTAAAACAAAGACTCATATTTTTGATATTTATTTTATATATTTAAATGCCATTTAACAAAGAAAAATCAACCAAAAAACTGAGTTCGCGTGTCACCTCTGACACGCGTGTCATAGGTTCGCCATCACTGGCCTAGAGCAAGGATCAAAATTGGTTTAATTGCCTAAGTCACAATGGAAAATTTCTATGCATTTATAAAGTACCCCTCTACTTTCCTGGTTGTATACATTTGCAATAAAATATTTTAAAATTACATTTTCTATTTTTTAATCTTAGTGGATTATTCAGAAACAGAACTATTTTTTTATTGATGTGCCAACCTGCCTTAGCTCCACCCTTCCTCCGGTTCATCTCATTACCCTTTTCCTGCTTCCATTCCAGCGTTACGTTTCCTGTTCGTGTGACCATGTTTCCCATTCCTGTGTGACAATGCCAGGCCAATCTTTCCCTCCTTTTATTTTCATGTGTTCCTTTTGCTATTCTCCTTTCAGTCATGAGCTACCTCATAAGAAGAAGCAGGTAAGGGCTGGATAACAGCTAGGAGAGTTTATTTTATTAAATAAACATGCATATTTGCTTACTATATGCCAGGTGTTATTGTAGGTGCTTTAAAAATAATTGGCATATTTAATCCCCATGATAACTCTATGAAGTAGATGATATTATCATGTCCACTTGACATAATAGAGATGATAAAGCCGAGGCAGAAAAAGCTTGGTAGTAAGCGAGGGTCACACAATCACGATTGGTGGAGCCAGGTGCAAAGCTAGTGAGTCTGGCACCAGAGGCCCTGCTCTCACAAAGAATAAAAATGAGGAGGAGGAGGAAGGAGAAGAGGAAGGGCGGCAGAATCAGAGGGAGAAACTCAGGATTAATGACTGACTCACTGGGGATGAGAAGGCTGGAGGGAAGGGCAGTTTAGGATCCATGGTAAAAATCTGGGCTTGGGGTTCACTGGGGACCGTGGCACAAAGAAACGTAAGGCGGGCACAACCATGTTAGAGGAAGAGTTTTGCCATCAGGAAGATAAACGGTAGCTGATGTGGCTCACGAGCATTGGGGCTGGGATGTCGGCAGAGGTGGAAAGGAACGGCAGGGGCGCCGAGATCACTCGAGATTTCCAGGTGGTCAAAGGAGTGCCGTGGCTCCTGGGCTTGCTCTTTTTCAGAGATATGGACACTCATCTTATTGAATTTTATGTATAAAGCATGTATCAAATGCCTGGAATTGAAAGATCAGCACAAGATTCATCTCATTATCCCAAACTGCCAAACGATGGGCTGCTTGCTGATTGACACCTGAACATATAATTATAACTGGCAACCCTACAGAGAAGAGCACCTGAGGTCAAAAACCCAGCTCGCTCCAGATCCCAAGCGGCCACCTGTGGGCTGAACTGGACGTCAGTTCACATTGTTCCCATGTCTAATTGCAGAGAGAAGCCCAATTACAGTTCCCACGCCCGTAACTGTGAGCCTCAGGTCGGCTTTGGGAAAGCCAGTGGCTCTGTGTCTGCCTCCCCCAGCCCCTCCCCCAGCCCCCCGCTTACTCAAGCAGTAAGGGTTTCCTGCCCTAAAATTCTGGTTCAGAGCAGGGATTCTACCTTCCTGCTGTAGTTGATGTAGTTTACCTCAGATACAAAAAAAAAATAGGAAAACTGTGTGATGAAGAAACTGTATCAACGTCTTTTCCAGAACAACGTCTGGTGAACACTCTGGAGCATCGCTGGAGGGAAACTCTGTGCTAAGGAGACCCAAACACAGAGCGGGGAGCCGACCTGGACCGATCCCCGCGGGGTGCAGGGATTATGCTGAGCAGGGCCGCCCTTCATCTCATTCAGTCCTCACAGCCTCACTTTACAGAGAAGCCAGGAGCTTCAGAAGGTTAAGATCCTCGTCCACCGTGACACAGCTAGTGAGCGGTGGGGCCCAGAGCTGCCTTCAGACTGGTCCCATTCCAGAGCCACGCTCTTTCCTCGGACCACATGGCAACTCAAACCGGAATCCGCAGGCAAGGCCTGGCAGGAAGGAGGCCACACCTGGTTTTAGTCTCCTTGGAGAGGATGTAAGACACACACACAGAGGTGGCTCCCACTTGGGGTATGCGTGAGTGCTTTTGCCCACGGCCTGAGGTTTATCACAGACCAGTCAGACCTGGAGCTGGGCCTTCATGGGGGGGGAGGAGGCTGGACCTCACTGGCACGGGGCGAGTGGGAGCGTTGGCTGGAAGAGGGGTGCTCTGTGTTCCTTCAGTGGCCGGATGGAGAGGCAGGGCCGGGCCTGAGGAGTGAAGGCACAGGGAGCAGGGATGAGAAGGTGTGCCTAGGGGAGGATTTAATTCTGGGTAAAGAAAGCAGGTTGGACATACACGTCGAGTCTCACCCTCTAAAAAATCTCACTGAAATGACAGCCAAGGGATTATTTTTTTCCAAGACATAAACCTATAAGGATAAGGAGAATAGGAAGGAGAAGACAGAAGCAACACAATTTTGGAAGCGGGGAAGCAGATCAGAGTGGCAAATGCCACTGACAGACGCAGGAGAGCAGAAGCTTATGTCAGCAGCAGTAGCAGCGGCTCTGCTGTGAATTCCCACAGCCGGGGGTGCATGTGGATGTGGGGAAACAGAGGAGTGGCTAGTATGTGGATTAGCTAAAAGTCCTTTTTTTTTAAAAAAAAAAATTATCTTTATTGTTGAAAGTATTACAGAGATGTCCCCAGTCAGGACACGTGTCCAGGTTGCAGGTTCCAGCTCCAGTAGGGGACTTGCAGGAGGCAGCTGATGGATGTTTCTCTCTCTCCCTCTTCCTTCCTCTTCCTCTAAAACTCAATAAAAACATATTTAAAAACAAATCTTCATTGTTCTATAACTCTAGCCCAGGCAGTGCAATCAGAAGAATAAATAAAGCGGAAGAGCTCTTGCCCCTAATATTTGAAAAACAGAAAGGATCTCTTTGAACCACACTCCATATAGAACTATTACTAAAGACAGTTTAAAGCATTTTAATTTACTTATAAAAGAAAATTCTTGTTGTTTTTTTTATCTCTGTGCTCCTGGCAACTATTTGATTACCAAATTGATGAAATAACCTCAGATTCATGCTGGTTTACCTGAGAAGGCCATTAACACACATGCTTTAAAGATCCCTGGGAACCACATGGTCAGCTCTCATGCAGTGCAGCACACAGGTTATAATCTTCCTTTAATTAAATTAATCAATACGAATTTGCTCGGGTTCGACTGAGTGGACCTGGTTGGTCTCCTTTAATATGCACACCTACCTCTGAGGCTCCTAAAAATTAGTCTTTGGCAGGTGTGAGTGAGTGATTAGAGTTTTCACTGATACTTTACAGATCAGACTGTGCGTCACATTTAAATGAACGAGGCAGGATAATTTTCTGAGAGTCTAGCTTCTGCTCCAACTGCCACAGGAAACTTGGGGGTGGGGCTCAAGGAGATTTTTCTCCTTTTCTGATCCCACTGGTAAAAGAACAGCCACATCTTTGATTGCCCAAGAAAGGAGTCACAGAACTTGGCGAATGGCATCTGCGGCCAGGTCTCTGGGAAGGGAAGCCGGGTGCCTCAGTGGGAATGGGTAGGAGGCACTGCGTGCTTTCAAAGGACTGATGACAGTGATGGTTATGACCACACTGAACTTTCCCTGAGTGCTGACTACGTGTTTGAAAGTGTTTGCATTAATGTGTAAGTCAGACATTTATATATTAATTTACGTGCTCCTTACCCAGGTGAAGAAGGTACCATTATTGCCATTTTACAAAGGAGAAAACTGAGGCAGAGAATAGGAATTGTGCCCAAGGCCACACAGCTAGTAGATGGCAGAACCAGGACCGGATCAGAGCCCGCTGGCGTAATCACTCTCAGGAGGGCCTGGAGTCTGGGAATGCCTGGATGAGAGGCTGTAGTTCCCATAAGGGCAGGACCGAGCCCTATACAGAGCCCCGGCAGGCAGCAGATCACAGAAGAGGTGTGTGGAGACGTCTGGGAGCCCAACACTAGGCTGTAACCTTCGGGGCCACAGGACCTGGGCCAATGGCTGAGTTGGGTTGGCATGGGCGAAGAAACTGCTGGGCACAGAGGGCAGAATATTTTCAAATCAACTAAAGAGACTTGCAAATGAGCTGCTCATCAAATACTAGGATGAGCAGAACCCAGGCCAGTAGATGGAGCGTTCACATTTCTCTCTCCATCAGGGAGAGTACCACAACTCTTGCAAAGCTCTACAAAGCTTCAGAGCAACACAGTCTCTCAGACCCAGAGATGAATCACAGGGAGTTCTACTCTGGAAGAGGGAAAGAAGGTAAAGAAATTGGAAGGCACTTATCAAAGCTGATATTTAGTGGAAGATGTAAGCAGCAATGCTTCATATTAGCCAATCCTCTGGCCTGGCCCACATGACTGCACCTCCTCACCAGCAGTGGTACAGCCATCTCGCCTGCACAGCCTCTCCAGCTAGCATCACCTCTTGTCAACCTCCCCACTTTCCACCGGCTGCAATGGACTGCAGACCCTGCCACACCTGTGCCCTTGGCCTTCTTCCCCTACCGGAAATGTCCACCTCCCCGTCCTCTGCTGGGTACACTCCTACTCAACCTGCAGGATCAAATGCCAGCCTCTCTGAAGGCTTTCTCCAAATTAGTCGTTCACTCCTTCCTGCTCCCACAGCGCTGGGGACAAACCATTACTGTAGCATGACTTGCTTGCTTATCTCCATTTCTTAGCCACTGCCCCAACCATTTCATGGAAAACAGACCTGGAGACACACCAGGTCCTGCATTTGCTGAGTGGCTAGTCAGCATTCAGTACCTACTAAGCCATATGCCTAAGGGAGGCAGTCAGTCGTGCAAAGAGGCAAGAGTTAAGAAGGCCAAGACTCATCCCTGACTCTGCCAGTGACTTGATCTGTGACCTAAAGACGTCAATTTTTCTCAACCTCATTATTGTTGTAAAGATTACATGAGATGATGTGTCAAAAGCATGTTGCTCAACAGCCTCCTCTTTATAAACATCAGTTGAATGAATGTAATTTTCTTGAGAAAAATGTGAGAAATGAATCCAATCTTTATTAAGAAAATAGCAAAATAAATATGTCCTAAGTTCACAATGATTGGTCATTAATAGAGGTATCATAATCAAGCAACTAAGACACAAGTATTTCTATAGAGGGATGAATAAAATTGCAAGTGATGGGAAGATAATGTAGCTCAACTGTATGTGAATTAAAACAATTTAAAAGAACTGCTGGCAAACACTGAATTTATATATCATTTCTAAATAAATTACATAAAAGGACTCCAGAGGTTTTCATCATAAACAAACTACACTTAAATTTTTATTTACTTGTTTTGATGCACTGCCTATGAATTTCTATATTGTCACTTCTGATATAAGGTTTCCATTGTTTTTTAATGGGAATGAAAATAAGAAATTCAGAAGAAAAAAAAACCCATCTGATAAATCATCTTAAATTTGATTGGGCAAAAGAAATTAGTCAAGACAACAATTTTCTCCCATGAAATTTACCTAAGGAAACATTAAAAAGTGTTCCATCATAGTGAGCATCTTTCAAATTACATGCATAACAATCCTTCACTATTCACTTTCATTTTTCAGATAAGAATTTCTCAAATAAAATCTCAATTCCTAATAGATGGCTTAGGAATAGATGAGCAGAACCCAGGCCAATAGACGAGCTTTCATATTAGCCAATCCCCTGGCCTGGCCCTCATGACTGCACCTCCAAAGACCACAGCACAGGTGGTCAGCAATCATCAAAAGAATGGATGATGGTGAGGAAAATATGCCGTAGGCATGGAAAGAACAAACTCCAGAATCCCCATGAGAAGTTATACTTCTTATTGCTTCTAATACCATCCCAAACAGGTATTAGAAACAAATGACTCAGCAGCCACCTACTTATTGTCTTTTATGAAATCTGTTCACTCCTATAGCTGTTTGGTCTGTAGAACCCAACAGAACTGTGGGATGTCACAACCGTCAGTCATTAGTGCAAAACTGCAAAGCAGGCAGTACATGCCCCCCCCTGCCGCTCCCCCCCAAGCCATCCCAAACTAGATGCAATTCTCTAACACATTTAGCCTTTATTTTCTTGGCAAAATGTTTAAATGAAATATAATGTTTAAATATATACACTTTATATAATGTCTTATACTCCCATTTCTGATGATTTTTCTAAAATATATTCTATGCTTTTAGAGTAGAATCCATAGGTCATAATGTAACCCCATAATGACTCCTTAAAAATCAACCATTCACCATTATTAATATCAACTTTTCTGTTTAGCCATAAAACCATGACCTTAAAGGCGATCATGGCAGGTAGCACAGTTTGCACCTCACTTAAGTGGCTCTAAACAAGCATGTCGCTTTATGATTTTACACGGTGTTTGTTACAGAGACTAGCGGTTATGAAATCTCAGTGCTTTGAAAAAAAGAGTAGCCTCTTGCTGTCAGTTTCTGATTGCTCATTTACCGCTTCTTAAAATAATGTGAACCAAGAAATCACATAGAGAAATTTTTTTCTAGAATAAATAGGCTTTGAGCTAGGAGCCTGTGGGTTTATTATGATCACTGTTTATGTAACTCAGAAGCTTTCAATTTTGCTCATACTAATCAACTTTTGGTACTTAATTTCTGAATCAATCAGGTGCTCAGACAAAATGTAAGAGCATCGCTATCCTCTCCAACAGTAAGTCAGGTGTGCAAAAAGTAATATGGGTACTTGATGGAGACAGGATTCATACTATAGATGGATTTTGTCATTTCCTTGTGTGTAAAATGTAAATTTCTTGAAAACAAAGCCTGGTCTACACATTTTTTTGTACATCCCAGAGCACCTAGCGTTGTGCCTCATACATAAATAGCAATCAATTGTTATTTATTTCTTGAAATAGCTATAAGAATAACAGGAAAAGAGCCTTTGGTATTTCATCAAATGCATTAGCTGCCTCCAGTGAGGATGGGAGCCACTCCCGTGGACACACCTCCCATTCAGAACACAGAATGGAGGAGGGGGAGCATAACAGCAAGGTGGAGAAACCAGAGGAGGAAGGGGTGGGGGGAGCTGACTCAGGGAGAACCTCCCTCTCCCTCCACTGCCCCCAGGCCATGGCTTAGGGGAACTAGCTGTCCATTCCTTGAGTTTCTGTTCTCAGGGCTCCCACTCTGAGGAATTTGGCCACCCAGCCTCACTCCCACATTTTCACTTCTTACTATGTGAGACTACTAGAGCCAAATATTCCATGGCCGGGCAATGTTTCCACATCTGCTATACATAATCCACTTACAAAACCCAAAGTTCCAGTGACAGGAGATCTACCTTGTGTTCCATAAATATCTATACTCACTAAGCCCTCTGCCTTTCCTAATTTGAATGTAAATGCCTTAAAGGTTAGAAGAAGCGGATTTGACAATTTATTGCTTACCAATATGCTATAGGTTGATATTCGGCAAGTGACTAAACACTAATATTTGCAGGAAACGTTTGGGAGCCCATGGCATTACCTAACAATTCCTGTCAACTTTTGTAAAATAACAAGACTCCCTAAAGATGAGCAGCGGGATAGAGAGGGCATGGACTCAGAGGTAGTGGGTCTGGGTGGTAGAACCTGATCCACACTCCGGAGATGCACTACATTAACCAAGTCAGAGGCACTAGGTAAAATACCACCCAAATGCTCATGGATATGATCAATTTCCACATATAAATCAGGAGACCTAGTCAGATCAGGTTTCAGAAACCTGTGGCCAACACCCGCAATGGCCATGCAGCGCTGCGTAGCGTCCATCACAGCTATTTATGAAGAAGAGCGAGTAGAGACCACAGCACAGGTGGTCAGCAATCATCAAAAGCACAGATAATGGGGAGGAAAATACGCTGTAGGCATGGAAAGAACAAACTCCAGAATCCCCATGAGAAGTTATACTTCTTATTGCTTCTAATACCATCCCAAACAGGGATTAGAAGCAAATGACTCAGTGGCCACCTACGTACTATCTTTTATGAAATCTGTTCACTCCTATAGCTGTTTGGTCTGTAGAGCCCAACAGAACTGTGGGAGGTCACAACCGTCAGTCATTAGTGCAAAACTGCAGAGCAGGCAGTACATCCCGCACCCCACCCCCCCGCCCCCCGCCCCAAGCCATCCCAAACTAGATGCAACTCTCTAACACATTTAGCCTTTATTTTCTTGGCAAAATGTTTAAGTGAAATATAATACACAGAAAAAAGTAACAAATCCTAAGTGCAGAGCTCAATACATTTTTACAGAGTTAATCTAACCAAATCACTAGCACCGAAATGAGAACACTGCCAGCCGTGCAGAGGCCGCCCTTCACTCGCCAGTCGCCAGTCGCTTTCCCTGCCCAGAGGCAAGCACTGCCCTAAATTCTAGCCCTTTCATTCCTTTGACCTCTTCTGAACTTCATTTAAGGGAATAAAACAGTGTATGCACATTTGTGTATGGCTTTTTTTGGCTCAATATTATGTCAGTGAGATTCAACCATGTTGTGATATTAAAAAGAGCCTGCTCTTTTCACCACATTATAGTATTCCATAGAGTAAACATACCATAAACTACATATTCTATAGATTCTTGGTTGCTTCCACTTTGGGTATGTACATGTGTACATATTTTTTATTGGGTTGATACCAACGAGTGGAATTGGTGGGTAAGAGGATATGTATATGGTCGTCTTTAATAGATACCACCAAAGAGTTTGACGTTTGACGTAGTTATACCAACGTGTGCTCTACTTTTAGCACATGAGCATTCCAGTTGCTCTGTCCTTACTAACCTTGATAGGGACAGTTTTTTAAAAAAAATCTTAAATGTGTAGTGGTACTCCGTTATGGTATTTTATTTTGTATTTTCTTGAAGAATAATGATGTTGAGTACCTTTTTATATATTTTTTTGGAGTATCTTATTTTCGTAAGTGTCTACTCAATCAAGTCTTTGCCCACTTTTTATTACCTTGTCTTTTTCTTACTAGTTTGTAGAAGTTCTCTATATAGTCTGGACATATATCTTTTTGTAGGAAATATGTGATAAAAATACATCTCTCTCTCTATGGCTTATTTTTTACTCCTTTAAAGGTGTCTTTTAAAGACAGTCTCAATGAAGCTAAATTACCTCTTTTATTACTGGTACTTTATGTGTCTTTTTAAAGAAATCTTTGCCTAAGTCATGAACCTATTCTTCTATTTTATCTTTCAAAAGCCGTATTTTTTCATTCCAGTTGGATACCCAGTTGACTTGGCACCAATCATGGGAAAGATCACCCTTTCCCCACAGCCCTGCAGTGGCCCTTTTGTCCTAAACCAGGTATTGGTCTGTTTTTTACTCTATTTTTTTAATATACTTTCAATATTCACTGATGAAGGAAATAGTGAGCCAAAGATAATATGAATTCAGTAATGTTTATAATTATTTTGTAGTCTGTCATTAAAGCTTTTATCTGTACTAACAAATAGTACTTTCATGTATGAGACTTAATTATACAGATTCACGATCCTTGCAAAAACTCAGAAACCCTCAGCCTGTCAACTTCTGCTTTAGATGTTAATCTTTAAAAGCTTTTACTCACACCCTAGCCGGTGTGGCTCAGTTGGTTGGGTGTCATCCTGTGCAACGAAAGGTTGCCGGTTTGATCCCTGGTCAGGGCACACTGCCTGAGTTTTGGGCTTGATCCCCAGTGGAGGGCATGCAGGAGGCAGCCACTCCATATTTTGCTCTCACATTGATGTTTCTATCTCTCTCCTTCTCCTTCCCCTCTATCTAAAAATAATTTTTTTAAAAAAGCTTTTACTCACATATCTTTGCCCTAACATAATTTCTTGTGTGTATACGTATATATGTAACTATCTAGCTGTCTATCTTTATTTTAAAAAGCAACCCTGGCTTCTTGTAGAAATCCTTGAAAATCTTAGGAACAGCCATCAATTTCACAGCTGGAAACAATGATTAACTTACCTAAAGGTCATCTTTCTGCTGTAACTAGTACTACAGTTAGTCAATCAATCAATCAATCAATCAATCAAAAAATAAAATTCCTCAATTAATTCCTCTAAGTCAGTGGTTCTCAACCTTCTGGCCCTTTAAATACAGTTCCTCATGTTGTGACCCAACCATAAAATTATTTTCGTTGCTAGTTCATAACTGTAATGTTGCTACTGTTATGAATTGTGATGTAAATATCTGATATGCAGGATGGTCTTAGGCGACCCCTGTGAAAAGGTCATTTGACTGCCACAGGGGTCGCGACCCACAGGTTGAGAACCACTGCTCTAAGTATAAAGTTCTTTTTAATGAAGCAGATTAAAGTAAAAAAAAGTTTTAAAATAACTAAAGGTATGCATCATGTGCACCAGTGTTGGTGTATGCCTGTGGCTTTATCAGAATGTTTCTGAAGCTACACACACAAACAACAGCTGACTGAGTACTGTGTCACATGACTTTTATTTATAATCACCCAGGGAATATGGGTTTGACCTTACACAGACTATGAAGGCGAACCTTTGACACTTCCTACCTTGCCTTCTTTACCCTTCATTATCTTGATATGCAATGTACTTCCTGCCAAACTAGTGTTTCTCCAAGTGTCGCCCAAGAAACACCTTTGTTAGAATCACCCTGAAGGTATTAATAAAACTGAGCCCCAATCCTGATGTAGAGAATCAGAATCTGTGGGGTCAGCCCCAGGAATTTCCACTTTTAAACACAGTCCAAGGCAATTCCTGAGCACCCCAATTTGAGAACCACTGTTTCTGATCCTACTGTAGCTTTTCCTCGTTTCCTAAAAGCGGAATGCAGGCGCTGTCCAAGCAAGGTCTGCCTTAAAGGAATCTTCCCTCACAGGCCCCAATTCCTCTTTCTCTTGAAAACAGATTGGGAGAATCAGGGCTTATTTGTGAAGGAGGTGACAGTAGAGCTAGTAATATTTGGATATTTGGGGATGGGTGGAAGGCATTCCCAGCAGAGAAAAGTGAGGAATGTAAAGGCAAGGATGTTCTCAGCACATAACGCGAACAGGGAGCAGTTGACTGGCTGACATGCCTGAATTATTTCTAATTATATTTAATGAGAAAGGAACATACAAACTGACATCATGTGGCTATGCCGATAATCCGCTTAGGTAGATCATGAGATTATATACAGTTGTGTTCACTGGTTAAAAGTTTACTGTGTTTTGCATAGGGCATTATTATTACTTCAAGACCTACAGAATTTAAATCCCACATCTAAAACCTGGATATAAAGAGGAAAAAGAGAAATAACACCCACTAAGCACATATGTGTGTGGACCCTACACTAGATACTTTACTATCTGCTCTTCCATTCACCAACATTTCTCTGAAATATGATTTTCCTTAGTGTGAAGTACAAATTGGTTGACATTAAGATACTTGCTGAAAGTCACATAGCAGCTGTGCAGGGGAAAGATCTGCTGTTAATTTGCTTTGCACGGTTCTTTCTTCCTTCTCACAAATGGCCAAACACATCCCTGGAGTCACCAGAATTAACGTTTTTCATTGTAAACGGCACTTTTGAAAACTGAGGAATTGCTGGCTCTTTTATTTTCTTCCTCGGAACTTTTAGTGATGGTCTCTCATGCTCTGTCACTTTGACTGTAATGCTGTAATATGTGGAACATGAGGCTCAGGAAGGGGCAGTGAGCCGCCCCACATCAGCCAGGCTATGTGACCAGATGTTCCCAGTGCAGCTGTTCCCAGGCAGCTTTCTGACTCACACAGCTAGCAGCTCTGAGTTGGGCTCCTGTAAAGGACATAGGGGAAACACATATCTATGGTGCTGTTGGCCCTCAGAATTCTATCTAAAAATACCAAATTGTACAGGTTGAACCCTATGACATTTCCAGTTTTTGACATTGGTTGACCTACAAGTGGCAATTTCATAACCTAATAGAAGCACCACATATGTGCTCTAAGGAGTTTTCTTGTTGGCTTCTGGCTCAGCTTTCTAGAGGGTAAGACAACTATTTGTTACTAAATTTCCTGCATTTAACCCCCAACCCCACTGATGTTTTTAGAGAGAGTGGGAGGAGTAGAGGCAGAGAAAGAGATACATCGATGTGAGGATGTGAGCGAGACACATAGATTGGTTGCCTCCTTCACATGCCCCAGCCGAGGCCAGGGATCCAGCCTGCAACCGAGGTATGTGCCTTTGACCAGAATCGAACCCACGACCCTTCAGTCCACGGGCCAGTGCTCTAACCACTGAGCCCCGGCCAGGGCGATTTCCTGCATTTTACAGAGCTTCAGCACACGAAACAGTAGTAACATGGAGTGTGACACTTAAAAGTACTCAGAGTAATTTCCTCCCCACATCTCATTTATCTTCAAGGCCCTGTACACTGAAGACCAAAAAATTCCATTTTTTTTGATTCTTAAAACTCAGAGGTGACCCTCTCATGCTAGGCCATTTGTCTAGCCTAGAAGGATTCTGTGACTTCTCTCTCTAAAACAAGCAAACAAGCAAGCAAATAGGCTCAAACAACCGAACTGCCCTGACCGAGCATGGACAGCAGCAAGTGGCTCTCCAGTCCTGGTCTTCCGTTTGATTTCCTTCCAGTGCTAATGACTATAAGCCACTACCCTGTGAATAAACCCATTCAGGTCTCCTGGCGCCAGCTGCAAATAGGAAATTAAAGTAAATGGAAAGCCAGGCGCAGCAACAGTTCCAGGGTGGGTACTGGATCCAAGAGACACTCATCCATTAACCAAACAGCAGCACTTCCAAACCCAGCGGGAACCACTGGCTCCCTGCTGAGGAACAGAAATTAACTTTGCAAGGAGATAATTTGTCTTCAGATGGCTGTCATATTCAGAGAAGCTCTGGGTGAGGTGGGGGGAAGAGAGGGAGGGAAGTGGCAGCAACACAGCCACATAGAAAAAGGAAGCTTATCAGGGAGACAGGTGGCACTGAGGATGGGTGTCCATCTTGCTGCCTCTGTGACCTGAGCTTGAAATGTAGCAGGAGCTGTGGTGCCATTTGGGTCTGATGGCTGCTTGGAAACACTGAGACTCCCCAAACAACAGCTGTAGATTTAACTCCATCGAAAAGGACCAAAGAGACACGTGGAATCAGGTCTTTGAAAAACAAATTGGTGCCAGTGGGTGGGGTTTTGCAAGGCTTGGGGGGAGAGGAGTCAAGTACCCAGAGGGTGTCCATGGTAACAAGAAAGAGACCTGCTGGGGTGGAAGGCTGCCACCAAGTAAGCCACGGGGATCTGAAATGGACCCTGGATCGGACAGCAAGCTGCCAAAAGATGCCACTTGCTGTTCAGAACAGATGAAGGATACTAGATACCCAAGACTGTGACACTGTTTTGACTAACTCGAACATATTTTAACATCACAGGGTTTGAAAACTGTGATGGGGTCAAAGTATAGGAACACTCTGACGTGTGTGAACTGAACAGAACACCACTCGATCTTGGAGCCAACATTTCTCCGACACCTGCCCAAGACCCAGTCCTCACGCTCAGGAGTTTCTGGATGTGTGACCCCCAAGGCACCCAGAGCGTCCTCTCAGGGCCGCCTGGCACATAAAGTGATGTCTGCGTGTTCCCTGAGTATCAGAAGACAATCAGCAGGTAGACCAATGGATATATTGTTTTGTAAAAGTGTTGTGTTTCTCCGCTGTATTGCTGGCTGCAGATAAGAACCTAACAAGCAAGGAATTTGAATCAAGAGCGTTAAGAAGCTTGGTGATGCAGACTGGAGGCAGCTTTGTGGGGTACAAACAAGCTACATTAGTTGGCCATGGCCCCACCGATTCTAATTTATAGTTATTTTCATAGATGTGAGTAATATCCCTGAGGTACTACGGCGTGAGAAGTGTCGCAGATGATAGGAATCATGCACTCGTTCATTGAGCAGACTTTGCTGGGCACCTCCACGAGAGACACTCTACCGGCAGGTGCGCAGGCAGTGAGGACAGCCCTCCTGCCCTCCAGGAACTCACAGACTCGCAGGTGGCAGAGAAGTGAACAAGCAATAACAAACGCGGTGGTGCCACACTGTTGGTGAATGGCAGTGCTGGGGGAAGGCCTGAGCAATGGGCCCCGCGTGCTTAACTCACGTTCTCTCACAACTCTCAGTCGCTGCAGCATCTCACATACATTTTCTGCACCAGTAACTACAATCTGCATATTCACAATGTACGCATTTCTTATTTAACCTCCATACTGATATTAAGAGTCACCTCAGTATTATTTCCATAAAACAGATCTGGAAACAAAGACACTGGGTGCTTCTCTGTGAAAGGCACCCAGCTAGTGAGTGGCAGGTCAGGGATCCAAGTCCAAAGGCCATGCTTTTTAAACTACACACAGGGTTTCACTTTATAAAATGCTTGTATAGGTTCCAGACCATTTAATCTTCCAGACAATGCTATAAGGTCAATATTTTCGATTCCAGGTAAGGAAACTGAGGCTCAGAGATGCTAAGGGATAGGACCCACTTACACAGCTACTAAGTGGCAAATCTAAAGGCTGACAACCAGGTGCCAGTCTCTAAATTGAAGCTTTGCCCACTACAGTCAATACATGTAATAACTGTTCGTCAGTGTGAAGGGGAACACAGGGTTAAGCATTTTGACTAGCAGATGAAAAACCGGGAATAACATAATGCCTACTTTTCAATCACTAGTTGCTTTTACCCTCTCCCCAAAGGAAAGGTACATGCTCAGCTTTTCAGAACTGTTCATCATTCTGCATTATGTTCAGAGTGCTATGACATCACCACTTGGGCACTTAGCACAGAGAAAATGAATGTGAAGATTTGAAGGTTATAGGCTAAAAAGTGGATCCCAGGGCCCTGGCCTCAAACCCACATATCTCTGAATGTAGTCGTGCTGGTATCTTGAGACTCCAATTGAAGAATCAATCCTGCCTGCCCGGTAAGTGGAAGACATATGGACCTGAGTGTTCTTATCGCTTATTTTCATATCTCATTAGACAAAAGACATCTTCAGGGTACTGGCTGTAGCATAGAGGAGCAATTGAAAACCCACAGGTGAAACCAAGTTGGTTTTCTGACAGGGATTATAGATTATTCCAGGATGCCTGGTGGTTTGGGAGAGGCTGAGAGGAGTACGAAGTAGCAGAAGCTCTCTCTGCTAAATGCCTGGGTAAGTCGTGCCTGAGAAACAATTGTCCAGGTCTCTCTGCTGGTAAAAAGGGCTGATTGGGCAGTGCCTTCGGAGGAAAATAGCAGGAGGAGCCACTGACAACACCATAATCCGCCAGAGGGCAGCACTGTGTGTGCTACTTCCTGCAAATGAGAAAGATCAAGTGGGATAATACGCTGCCCAGGCCTCTGGCTGATGGTCCAGATCACAAGGCTTCTGCCTTCTTTAACTAATGCCAACAGGCAAGTTCTGTTTTATTTTTCTAAATTGGTTTCTTGGGAGCAAAGGAAAGGACTAGATGGAGGATACACCCCAAAAGGAGAAATGGATGAGGTGCAAAGTAAGATCTCAAAAGTTTCAAGTGCCTCAGGGTTACTCAATTTTGCTGATGGCTGTGCTTATGTTTTAAAAATAAAATATCTGCTGAGTGGATGAAAGAGTGAATTGCATTCCCGAGGCTCCTATTACCTTCCCTTTGCCAGGTTTATCAGCAACGATTAGTATGACCATCAGGTCTGATGTAAACTTCCCTCTGGCACTCTTTTAGCTTCAGAGCCGATGGAGCACAGAGGTAAATTTTTTCTTTTGAACAGTGGAGCCCAGAAGGAGAATGTGCAAGAAAAATACCTAGTAGCCAGGAAACCACAAAGAGAGGGCACACACGTGTGAGGGACATTAACCTCACAGACTCTGAAGGCACTTTCCTCTGCAGTCCCCAGGGCCCCAGTGCCCTGTGTCTGTCACAGCTCTACCCCAACTTCCTGAGAAACAGGAAGCTGGACGTCCAGTGTCTGGAGAGATGAGTGTAAAATGACCCTGCTGACTGCCTTTCCCTGCAGTCAAATGGGATGGACCCCTTTATACACTTCTGTCCGAGGACAGTGACTCTCACCAGGCAGCTGCTTCCTCCACGCACCACCTCCTCTTGAAGGTTAAACTCTCCACCTCCCTCCAGAACGCAAATGCGCACACCGGGACATCTTGACCACACTAGGGACTGCGCTGCCAGGGCCGGCTGGTGAGAGCCTCTGGCTCACGGACAAGTCAAGGAAAGAAGGCACCAGAGGCCGCGCCCTCTCCCAGGCAGAGGAGCAAAGTCTGGGGCTGGAAAGAGGGTGTAACTCTTACGTGCTGCTGGGCTGACGTGAACCAAGAGGTTGAGGGATTTAACCTGGTCAGGAGTGGGAAATGCCTCTAGAGCAGGGGTGGGCAAACTTTTTGACTCGAGGGCCACAATGGGTTGTTAAACTGGACCGGAGGGCCGGAACAAAAGCATGGATGGAGTGTTTGTGTGAACTAATATAAATTCAAAGTAAACATCATTACATAAAAGGGTACGGTCTTTTTTTTTTTAAGTTTTATTCATTTCAAACGGGCCGGATCAGGCCCGCGGGCCGTAGTTTGCCCACGGCTGCTCTAGAACATTATCTCTGTGCCCCCAGAGACCAATAAGAACAGGGACACGTGGTAAGGGTTCAATAAACACTGCTGGACTGGACCACAATGAATGAGGATGTCCGAGAGCTGAAACACTGGCGAGTGGTTTGCTGGACCTCAGGCGTGCCAAAGCCTGATGCCAAACAACTCAGATGTTCGGGTGAAGAAAGATTTTCTTTCCCCTAATAGAGGTGATGATGAACACAACCATAGATGAGGTCTTGACAATCACAATATTAAGAAGAGAAAAGGAGCGATGGCAACTGAGCCCAGCTAGCTCTGTGCAGCAGGCGTGCTGGCTGGTGACTAAGCACATAGTTCCCTTGGTGTCACACTACAGAATAAGGTCGTTTCCAAGTAGCCAGACACCACCTTGACTGCCTAGGACAAAGCCAAACTGCACTTTAAACCAGTACTTTTCTACCTCAGGCTAGAGCAGCCTGGGCAAACTACGGCTGCGGGCCGGATCCGCCTGTTTGAAATGAATAAAACTAAAAAAAAAAAGACCGTACCCTTTTATGTAATGATGTTTACTCTGAATTTATATTAGTTCACACAAACACTCCATCCATGCTTTTGTTCCGGCCCTCCCATCCAGTTTAAGAACCCATTGTGGCCCTCGAGTCAAAAAGTTTGCCCACCCCTGGGCTAGAACATTAGGAGCAAAAAGTCAGGTAATTGACTAACTCTGGCTTTCAATGACTTGACCTATCTCTGACCTCCCAGGCTTTTAAAAAGTACTTAAGAGCGAAGATACCTGATTATCTCTTAATTTGTTTATTGTTGTGTTTTCTGTTTTGAAGAAATCATTGGTCCCTAGGTCACTGTGAGAGTGCTCAATAAATACAAATTTGTTTTGTGTGAATCTGTGTCAGTCATGGATTTTTAGAGACAGCAGACCTGTTACTCCTTTCTCTTAAGAACACTCATCAGAGGAGACTCCATAAGAGTTGTGCTAGCTCCCTGATCTCTATCCCAAAGGCTTCAGTCAGGAAAATGTTATTTTTTATTTTTAAATGGAAGAGAATGCATTTTAGAAAGAATTGATTAAACTTCAATCATCTTTTGGGTTATTGAGAAAAGAAAATGTTATCCAAGTCACATTTATATACATTTAGATGAATGTTATCTAAGTTAATTAGATATTTACATGTTATCTAAATGCATTCAGGGTGTTTTGACCATTTTCCTTCCTTTTTTCTTACAGGATTAGTAGACTGAGTGATCCATATGTCTCCAATTATCTTGAAGGCTATCCTTATGGGAAAAATATGGAATGGATGACAGTTCATGAATCAAGTATTAGCAGGTGGTTGAAAAACTATACTGAGAAAGGGCTGGTTAACGGATTCTTTTCAACCTAGAGAGATATCCATCCATAACAGACTAAGTCCTTGGAAATGACCTGAATATAATTTTATTGATAACTGTGAATAAAGACATATAAGATTTATTAAATTAAGAAAAACAGAAAGCTGAGGATGCTGCTATTACTACTGATGACAAAGTCAGGAATTTAACATCTGGACAAGCAGGAAATCAAAACAATGAAACTTAAAGATAACAAATGTTTTCACTTAGATTCCAAATTCTGGCTCTATCAAGAGTATAAAAAAGAAAAAAAAAATCACCTGGAGATTTTAATTTGTCAAAAATCACTAGGACTTAGAAACTTGATCAGATTCGTAGAAAAACAACAACCCCCACCAAAAACCCAGGCCTGGATCAACAGCACTACAATGTGCTACCAAATGTAGGTCATCAAACTGTCCATGTATATCAGTGAAGATCAGACTGACTGGAATTACCCTTTGGAAGTTCATGTTGCTCTCCCCTTACAGTACTCCCCAAGGTGGCCTTCCTTTCTACTGACAATACTGCCCACAGGGGCCGTCTCCTGTTCCTCTCTCTCCTATAAGGAGAGTTCAAACATCAGCTCCCAAATCGTCACTAACCACTGATCTCAAACAAGCCACTTCCTTCCTAAATACTTTGTCATGATAGACATTCCTGTCTTATGTATAACATTTTTGACTACCTGAGACCATCTTCCCATTTACCTATTTCATGGTTTATTTGGTTTTCCACCACTAGGCCGTAAGCTCCATGAGAGCTGTGACCTAGATTGTCTTGTTGCCTGTGTCTTGAATAGTGCCCCAAACAGAAGAGTGGTCCTAGAAGTATTTGCTGAATAAGAAGTTAAACGTTTCTGTTGGAAGACTATAGCAGACTGTATTTAATTCTAGGTATCTCATTTTGAGAGGGGACCTTGAACATTATCCAGGAGAATAGTCAGGATGGTGAGAATTCTAGAAACTTCCCCAAGTGAGGAAGAATTGAATAAACTAGGACCGTTCAATTTAAAGAAGAGAGTGCTAACAGGGAACATGCTAGTTATTGTGTAGAAAAAGAAGCATACTTGTTTTCCAATATTCCAGTTGGCAAAACTAGAAGTAATGGATAATTTAGAGAAACAATGGGCCACCAATGGAGTGGCCTGCCTTTTGGGATGGTAACTTTCCTGTTAAGATTAGTATTTAGCGGAAGCTTGGTGGCCATTGGGCCTGGTGATGCAAAAGGGATTCTGGCACAGGGATGGGGTTGGGGAGGTAACCTAGCTAACCTTAAAGCCTCTCATTCTAAACATTCCATGGTTCTGTAAGTCTGTTTGTTTATGAGTGTGATGTTCCCCAAAGAGTATTCCTTGGAACATGATGTCCTTGTGATACTCCTGTGAAAACAGATTCACTGGGAAATGGAATATATTGCATTCCCATCAGTAATGTGCTACTGTAAAAATACCTGCTTAATGTTAAATTAATTTTTCCCAAACCCATTCTTACCTTGGAGCCAGTTCTCACACTGTACCCATTAACATCCCACAGAACTGGTCCCATGGACCACACTTCAGGAAATGGCGGCCTACACGGTGGGAAGAGCCTTCTTTTCTCCTTAGGAGACCTTAAAATACGAAGATGCTAGAACTTCTAATTTTGCTCAGTACCAAAGATTTAGGCTAAAAATATAAAAATTATGCAGCACCCAGAGAAAATTTTTAAATTTTCTGCAATTTTATTAACACAATTAACCTTCATGTCATAGGAACTAACAGTATTTTTGTTGGCTTAGAAGAACAAAGAAATTGACATTCCATTGAAAAACAGTTCCCAAATATATTTATATTATGAGTTGTTTCTTTGAATATTAAGCTCATGAATAACTCACATACCCTTAGTTACAAGGTATTGAAAACATTAATATTTCATATACTAAAGTACTTAGAGAAAAACATACATAGAAAGTATATTGTGAAAGCTGACCAAAACCAAATCAAGAAAATAAAATGTGTATTTAGGAAAATAAATCTTTATGTTTTGTTTCAAAGTGGATTAACCTGGTGAGAATGCAAAAGACTGAAATGATTCACTCAGTAAACAAATACTTGAGTACCTACTATGTGCTGGGCATTAGAGATGCGCTGCACATGCTTTCAGGAAGCTCATTATTTAGGGAAGGAGGCAGACAGTGAAACAAGCCACCATAATACATTGTGACAAGAACAGCGATGTGCTGGAGCCAGCTCCCACTGGCTCATAAGAGTGAATGGTTAAATTTTTAGGACTTTGCGAAACAGTTGTTAAACCCCGACATGATTACACACACAATTAATACTACTATCAATGCACTTGAGGCTATTTATGTCTATTGTGTCTGTAGGGTGAAAATTCTATGTAATGGGTGCTCTGCGCAGCTCTTCTCCGCTCTGCATTCAGCTCCATGTTGGTAAATCTAGTTGGCCATGGTAGGAATAGACACACCATGACAATTGGCAAATGCTATTGATCTCTCGCCCACCCCACTTTTACCCCCCTAGAGAACTGGCTATTAAACATTTACCAGAAAACTATTGGGTAAAAAACTACTTTTAAGTCCCCAAGCTTGTGGAAAACAAATGACAGCTCCATTAAAAGGTAAAAGCTACCAAACAAGGTTAGTGTATTCTGGTCTTCTTGGCTTCTGAAAAGCTCTCCTATACCAACAAACCCTTATTTACTTTCCCCCACTCATGAACATGCATTGACCATCATATACAAGAGATTAAGGGTTCAAGACTATGTCAGGTATGTTTTTGACAACAGTGGCCAGACAAATTAGAAAGTTTGTGTTATATAAAATTCAGCATCCCATATAAGATACAATTATCTTCCACTGCTGTTCCTTATGAAACATGTTTACAAGCTAGCTTCATTCATGTTAAAAATATGGAAACTGGAGGAAGAGAAGTTATAGAGAGATAAATGGTGATGAAAAAATAAAATAAAAAGTACAAAGTACATATTTTAAAAAAAAATCTGTCATCACTGGTGTTCTCTTTCGAGAGTTCACTGCAAATTAAAATTATAATGATCCTGAAGCCAATAAATAAGTGAAACTGAAAATATGGAAACTGGAAACGTTTTAGTACTGTGTCTCTTGAGTCTATCAAATCCTTCCTGGCAAGTGTAAAATTTCATGAGAATGCTTAGATGGGAGGGAGATCATCCATAATACTGACCAACCCACTGGCTGCCAGGGTTGGTGTAAAAGACATCACAGACAATGTGGACATCATCTCCCTTCTCCTACCAGCGGTTCTCAACCTGTGGGTCGCGACCCCTTTGGCGGTCGAACGACCCTTTCACAGGGTTCGCCTAAGACCATCCTGCATATCAGATATTTACATTACGATTCATAAGAGTAGCAACATTACAGTTATGAAGTAGCAACAAAAATAATTTTATGGTTGGGGGTCACAACATGAGGAACTGTTTTAAAGGGCCAGAAGGTTGAGAACCACTGTGATCTTCCTGAAGCTGTGTACTCGGGCAAAAGGGGCCATTTCTGATTTTCTGATGTGCTGCTAGGGCTTCAATTTAGAATTATATGTATACTAGAGGCCCAGTGCACAACATTCATGCACTGGAGGAAGGGGGTCTCCTCAGCCTGGCCTGCACCCTCTTACAGTCCAGGACCCCTCAGGGGATGTCCACCTGCTGGCTTAGGCCACTAAGCTCACCAGCCAGAAGCCGGGCTCACTGCTCCTTAGTGCTGCCTTGGAGGTGGGAAAGGCTCACACCACCACCACTGTACTCGCCAGTCACCTGGCTTCTGGCTGAGTGGCGCTCCCCTTGTGGGAGTGCACTGACCACCAGGGGGCAGCTCCTGCAATGAGCATCTGCACCATAGTGACTGGTCGTTCCACCATTCAGTCGATTTGCATATTAGAGTTTTATTATATAGGACTAGAGGCCCTGCGCATGAAATTTGTCTGTAGGTACGGTCCCTAGGTCTGGCCTGTGATCAGGGCTATCTTCTCTGACTGCCTGTAGCCGGCCAGCCCCCCACCCCCCACCCCCAGTTCATCATTCGCCATTGGCAATCGGAGCCTGCCTGCAGGGAGGAACTGAGAGATTGGCCAACCACCCCTTCACCGGCCCTGTCCCCCTGCTGTGGGTTACCCTCTGTGTGGGGCAACCAGTGGGGCAGAGGCCTTGGCCTGGCACCCCCACATCCCCCGCCACCCACCCTGAGTTCCCTGCTCACCATCGGGCAACTGGAGCCTGCCGGCCGGGTAGAGGAGTGGAGAGGTTGGCTGTTCTGCCCACTTGCTGGCCCCGTCCCCCACCCCCAGTTCCCTGTTCACCATCGGCAATGGGAGCCTGCTGGCCAGGGGAAAGGGACCGAGAGGTGGTTAGTGCACCTCATAGTGACTGGTTGAGCAGTCATTCTGCTGTTAGGGTCAATTTGCATATTACCCTTTTATTATATAGGAGGATGTATATAATCATACACATATTTGGAGGTGCATTCTCCTTCCAAGTATGGGGCAATCTGAGGGCTTGTAGATGTTCTACCCCTGACCCATAAGTTCCAAGAGCCTCTGATATAATTGTGGAAAATTAGAAGTGAATCCTATTCTTCTACCCTCCTAGAAAAACTGCCTTGGCTGTCGCTAGTAATACCAGGAAAAAAGGCTATGCTTGCATAGTACTTCATAGTGAGGCAATCTTACATATGTTATTGCCTTGAACTTGCTAAGGAAGGTATGACAAGTGCTATTACTACAAATTTATTTGTAAACTAGAGGCCTGGTACACGAATTCATGCACGAATGGAATCCCTTGGGGTGGCCTGCGGGGATCGGGTCTCAGCTCACGCCCCCAGGCTCACAGCCCTACAGCCCCGCCTGGCACCCCACCATGGCCTGGCCCCCGCCCAGCTCCCTCAGCACCTGGGAGCCGGGCGGCAGCCCCACCCCCTGCTGCAGCGTGATCGATGGGGCGATCGGGCCCGCACTCGCACCTGCTTTGGCCTGGCACTGCCTGCTCACCTGCTCAACCATACTGCCGCCGTCTCACTCTCATGGGGGCTTATTGGGGCCGGCAGCGCCTCTACTGCCACCTGCTGCCAGCTCTGCGTCGCTGACGCCCACCATGATCCGCTCTGCCTCCTGCTGGTCAACGCATGTCATAGCGAGTGGTCGAACTCCCGAGGGGACAATTTGCATATTAGGCTTTTATTATATAGGATAAATATACCCACTTAAGATCACGCTGTGATGATATGGGTTATAAACCTCATCCAACAATCTTGCCATGATGCCAGGGGTCAGTGCTCTCAACAATAGTTTGTGGGCCAAATCTGGCCTGCCACCTATTTTTGTAAATAAAGTTTTATTGAAACACAGCTACATGTTCATTTGTGCACCAGCTATGGCTACTTTCCTGCTATGGAGGCAGAGTTGAATGGTTGCAAAAGAGACTCTCTGGTCTTTTGCAGAAGAAGTTTGCTGACCCGGCACTATCTCACATTGGCTCAGTTGACTGATTGGTCCTAAATTTTCAGCAGCGACAGATGGACTCTTTCAGTCCAACATGCAATGGATTATTGTATAGGTATTGGGTACTTGAAAGGGACCCTGGGCCCGGAGTACCACTGTGGATGCACATCACCTACATGTCAACCACAACTCAGCTAATGGTGGTTAAATGCTGTGGTTATAAAGTTCGTGACTGGCATGAGGTTGATCTAGAATTTCTATTATCAGCATTTTGAGGTTTACGAGAAACTGAAGAAAAAGAACTAAATAGAAAGATATAATGGAAGACTTAAAAGATGAAATGAAAGCCTAAGGTAACGAAAGCCTAAGCTGAAGGGCTAGAAATAGATTTTATGAAATCCCAGCCTCAGCTTGTGTCTTGCATTGTCTTTTCTCAAATTTCCTTTCACTTGATCCCTGATGTCTTGGCTTGACTGAAGACCAATTATGTGGGAACAAAATAAGGGAGAAGTCTTCCTATTTTTGCTTTACATTTTCCCTGTGTATATATGTATGTATGAGGGGAGTGAGGAGCAGAGGACAGTAATCATAGAATTCATCACAAAGTCTGTTGGTTTATTATGGCAAACAAATGCCTGTCTTTTATGTTCTTTTAAATCCTGTAAGACTAACAAGTTGAGCCATTCAGCCAGACACTTCATTTCCCCCCGGAAAAGGAGTGTGGACGTCAGCACTCTGACAGGACACTGGCAAAGACCAGATTATTGTGACCTGAGTTCATGACATGATTAGAAATGGACCTCTAATCTGTGAAAGCAAGCAAAGCTTCTGTCATGGCAACACCAAGTGTGGAGTTTTGTTTCAACCCAGCTCCAAACTGGTATAAGAAAGATGAGATCTGCTGGATGAGAGGGAGGTGAGGTGGCTGGGACAGGTGGCCCCCATATCATCTTTCTAAATAGATAACAGTCTAGTCACTCTCTTTCATATACAGAGAAAACACACAAGCAATAAAAACCAAAGTTCCCATGATGTAGAGGCTGCATACACATACAAACTTCAACTTCAAGACATAAGTTTAGATTTTTAGGCTTGAGTTTATATCAGGCCCTTTAAGTTAAAAAAAAAAATCCATATGAGGTAGAACAAAATCTACTACAATAAAAGTAGAAAATCTAGTGTAGTTTCATGTAAACAGACATTTCAGGGGGTAGTTTAAAGAGAGCTTCTGAAGGGGGTTTAGTGTGGTTATAAAACCTGAGTGGAATCTGAGGAAGAGGATGAAGACTGCTGGTACACCCACAGAAGCGCGGCGGCGAAGCGTGGCCAAGGACACGCAGGAGAAAAGTGAGCCGCAGCACGGGGCGTGCCAAGTGGTAAGAATGGGATGTGTGGTACAGTGAGCACAGCCAAATGAAGTTCGGTGGGTGAAATGGAAAAGAGGCTCTAAGGGGGACACGGTGGTTGGCACTAATGAGGGTGTGAGGATGGCATCTGAGCCTTCTTGGTAGGGCAGTGTGGAGGGAGTGGTGACTTACAGTCTGAAGAAGCAGGTATATAACAACATTTGTGTAGACTGACAATGAGGAGCAAAAGCTGCAGGAGAAAAGGCCTTGCCCATTGTGGACACAACATTCCCTGTCTCAGCCACAGCCATCTTCCTAATGGACAAATTAAAAGCCTGGGATCATGGCAGACCCTGGCTTCCCATCACCAACTGAAGCAGGGGCCATAGGCTTCTACTGCCTAATCCCCTTAACCTCATTCTTCCTTTTCCTACTGCCTTATTATCTTCTTTGTAAGGTATCGTGTGTGTGTCTGTGTGTGTGTGTATGTGTGTGTGTGTGTGTAAGTTTGTGACATGGATGTATATCTTAATAAGTAATCATAATGCAAACACTTGAAACCAAAAATCTGGTAAAGAAACAAAACTTTCTAGTATTCTAAACACTCCCCACTCAAACAAAAGTTGCTCATTTCCCAACAGTGGTAATCTTCATGATAATCTTTTTTTGCTATTCTTTATCATTTTGCCACTTTGATATGGATCCCTACACTATCTAATTTAAACTTGCCTGTTATTATCAGAATCCTATTTTGCATATTCTTTGTGTCTTTTTCCTTTCTTTCAACATTATGATTCATCCAGGCTATAACATGCAGTCAGTCATTCTCATTGCTGCATAGAATTCCATATGCTATACTAGAGTCCCAATGCATGGATTCATGCATAGGTGGGGTCCCTCCATGTGGCCTGTGGGGATCGTGCTGAAACCAGCACCCAACATCCCCTGAGGGATGTGGTAGTGCATGAAGCGCCAGGGAGGAGCCATTCCCGCTCATCCCAGCCCTGCTCATCCCAGCCCCGCTCATCCTGGTCAGCTGAGCATCTGCACCCCCGCCGCCCCCCATCTTCTACTGTCACCCCTCACATCTCCTGGTCTGCTGTACCCATCTATGGAGAAGTGGGTCCCTAGGGCGGAGCTCCCGTGGCCTCACTAGGGGTGTAGACTGAGGTTCTGAGAAGTGGGGTGAGTACCCCAGCAGCACCGAGGGCAGACCAGGGAGTCACAGTAGCTGTGCAGTGAGGCCGCCCACTTTGCACACCGTCCTGCAAGTCCCAGGGTGGCTCTCGTCTGATAGGAGGAGGCGGTACTAGGGAATGGAGTTTGTGGTCTCTTTTTTCCCTCTCTCCATCCCTCGGTTCCAGATGCCCCAGGAGGACACGGCCAGAGGGGTTGACAGGGGTCTGGGGCACCGTGTCTTCTTTGTGGGCCTGGGAAGTGATGGAATTTGGGCCGATGGCCCGGCTGCCCCATGCGAACTGCAGCTCAGCCCCACCTGCTTGCAATCTTTCATAGACTCAATCGCCTGTTTCTTTTTTCATCTGCCCAAGTTGACTGCTCAAATGGTCGACTGGTCGAATGGTCGCTTAGGCTTTTATATATATAGATATGACAAAGTATCTATTTCTCTCAATGTGCTATGCTCTTACATGCCTCTATATGCCTGTTAATGTTTTCTCCTCTACTTGGAACATTCTCCCACCTTTCTAGTTTTAGCTAAGATATCCCTTATCAACTCTTTCTTAAATGACCGCTCCCTCTCCTAAGCCCCAGTGTGCCACGTACAAATGTGGATCATGGCAGACATACTACTGATTCGTTAGTACCATGCCGCATACTAAATATACATGTGAGGCATGTTGGCTAAATATGTGCAAGTCTAGATAACTTCCAAGCACAACACGTAAAACTTCAAAGAAATCAAGTACATGTGATCGTCAGCAACAGATAGATTAAAAAGCTGAACCTAGCACATTGGCCTGAGGTTCATAAGTCTGAATTTTAATCTTCTCAATGTGCTCTTAACTGATGACCAGCTTTAGTTGTCATTCTTTGTTGACTACCAACTCATAAGCCCATTTCTCTGTGACCAGCAGATGAATAGGCAAAGGGTAAAAAGCTTGCCAAGGAAAACACAGGGAAAATGAATTTATTAAGAGCATGCATTTTTCACCAGAGCGCAATCTTCAGAGCAATATGCTGCACTGTCATTATCTCATTACAGTAATTTCAACACTTGCTCCTGTTAACTTATTAAAAAACATTTTAAATCATTTTCTTCATTGCAGGCACAACAAACTACCTCATTACCCAAATATGGATCAGAGCCAAATGATATGGCAAGGGATGTGATAAAGAAATGTGCACACACGGACAGAGCTGGAGTTCGGAGAGGCGAGCTATAACAATATGCAACTGCAAACCACTGCTCACCAATCAGAAAGCAGTTTTTTCCAAATGCTGTCATCTTTATGCCACAAAGGTGCTAAAATATCATGCCTCTCGTCCATTCCAAGTCCTCTAGGGAAAAAAGATACCTTGTTATTTGGCTTAATTTTTTCTTAAATAATATCTTGGTAGAGGATAAATGAACCTCTACCCATTTTATATATGTACCTACATTGTACAACAATCCCATACAAACACTTGAATGAAAACCATCAAATGTAAAAAATATATATCATTTCAAATACATTGTCTAAACCAGGGGTTGGTGCACTATGGCTCGCAGCCAGATCAGGCTGCTGCACTTTGGGTCAGTAAAGTTTTATTGAAACAAAGCCATGCTCATTCATTTACACATTATCCATAGTTGCTTTTATATCATGATGGCACAACCAATCCAACAGTGGCCATTAGGCTCCCGTAGCCACATGGACATATTTACTACTGGGCTTTTTGCAGAGAAAGCTTGTTGAGCCCTGGTCTACAGCCTTTCCACTTGCAGTGGGGCTCACGGAGCAGCAGCAACATTGCCTGAGTCACGTAGAATACCAGGACCCAACCAAACTGACTGCATCACAATGTGCCTTTATAAAAAGCAAAATAAGCCAGTCAGAGAAAGGCAACCATCACATGATCTCATTCATGTGTGGAATCAAGTGAATAAAATGAACTGATGAACAAAATAGATCCAGAGACACAGAAGCATGTAACAGACTATGGAATCTCAGAGGGAAGGCAGGGGAGGGTGGATGGGTGGAAAAAGAACAAGCAAAGACCCTGTATGCATATATGCATAACCCATGCACACAGACAATAGGGTGGTGAAGGCATGGGGCAGGGGGTGGGGCTGGGCTAGAAGGGGTCAATGGGGGACATCTGTAATACTTTCAACAATAAAGATTTTTTAAAATTAAAAAAATAGTAAAAATTAAAAATACCTCCCTGGTAATTAACATGAATATTAAAATATTAGAAGCATTGATCTAAAGAACACAGTCTGAAAGATAAATAAAATGATCAGAAAAGAGGTGGGCATATTGTTATGTTATTACTAGACAACAAAAGAGAAGGTGCTTGCAAATATTTTAATAAAGTGGAAAAAGGAAACAGATTGCAAGTTGGAAAGTATCAGTATCCTATATGAAGAGCAGAGTTTTCTAGCATCGATTTACACCCCTAGAGAGAACGGACATGTGCAAACTACTTTACCCCGGATGGCTAGGTTTCTTTCATAAAAGAACTATTACTGCTGAAAGCAGGTCTAGGCCCCATATCACTCTCCCTAGTGCAAAAACAACAAGTAAATAAGAAACAAATTTGCCAATTTCAACCAAGTCCATTTGGTTGTCATAGTCATTTCCTTTTTAAATACTCTATTTTCCCTGTATAATAGGAAAATTGTTTTTCCAATAAGGCAAATGGGTTATGATTTGCTCCCTGAAAATAAATCTGTTATAAAACCCCTCTAAATCTCTCTATTTTCTCATGTGGTATTTGTGTTCCATTTGTAACAGGGACACACTGTCATTTTGGGTTTACTTTATCCCACACTATAGGATCTGGCAGCGATGAATAGCATTTTTCCTCATAAAGTTACAAGGCCTCATCTACGCTTGTGATTATATTTACTACCTTTAAGCTCTTCAGTTGGCAAGTTTCACCATATCAAACTAGACACCTCCAAAGAGTAAAGAATAAAATATAAGCAGCCGAAGAAACATTTTCTGAGCTTGCCTTCCAACCAATGGACAATGAAATTCAGACTCATGAAAAACGCATTATAATCACAATCTTCACTGAAAAACCCCAGCTTCGTGAACTCGCAAAAAGATGTCAGGCAGTAATTTGAGAGGAAAGTTATTACTCCTTTGATAACAACTTTCAGTTGCTCAGATTTTGTTGCCTTCTGCTCCCAAGCATACCCTGCTTTGGCCCCACGGGACCTAAGGTAGAAAGCACATTGAAGAAAAATGTTTAAGAGCTTTCAGACCAGACCAGTTTTGATTTCAGAGGTGACAAACTAAAATCTCTCACAGAAAATTCATAACTTACCCCACCCCCCTACTCTTCCAATGAAACCTGACAAAGAAGGAATGTGGTCACTACTTTATGCTCTTTTCTCAAAGCATCATGGACTGTTATAGATGGAAGATCATTGGAAGAGGCCCAATAGCCTTTGCCAGAGATGAGAAATTGAGGCCACAGAGGTTAAGTAGACTGCCCACCGCCACATCATGAGCTGGTAGCAAATCACCAAGTCGTACACTGCTATGGCACAGTGTTCTCATTTCCTTTCAATCTTGGCACTTCTAATGTTCGGTCCAGGCCTGGGCCATAGCAGCCTCTCAGAAACTGCTCGGTGAATGCAGATCTTTGAATTCCAGCTCAAAGTTTCTCCCACTGCACCACGCTTGCTCGTATTTAACAATGGATTAATCTCTCTTTTATCTTCAAAAGAATCAGAAGTCACATTTCAAATTATGCTTTTACACAGGTATAATTAAATCTTTAAAAGGTGGGATGGCAAAGAAATTAGAGGCTAGAGCATAACAGACGTTTTACAACCCGCAGATGCCAACAGCCGGCAGCCCACCCCACTCCGCCCGCCTTCCCCCACAGTATAGCGGCAATTACATTCCAGGGTGAATAATATAATTATCTAAATGAAACCAGGAAGGGGAAAAAAGTATACAACATAAAAGGATTAGCTGCTCAAGGACTTGCGTTGGGGGAGGCGGGAGGATGGATCCTGCCTGACAATTTCATAAAGTAGCCATCAATTATTTAAATCATTGTGACTTTTCAGACAGCATGCTGGACAGCAAGGGAAAAAACACTGTGCAATTTTGAAAACCAGAAATTAGGAGAGAGATCCTTGTTATTTGGTTTTGGAGTGAAATGTGCTCTGCCTTGAAAGAAAGGAGCAAGCCAAATCCCCTTAGCGGGAGGTGGTTCAAAACGTCACTTTCCCGGAAGTCAGCACAACAGACTACTTTCCTTGTCCGAGCAATGGCAGCAGTGATGTAACGTATGGTAACAATTTTCTTACTACTGATATTAAGATGCAAATACATTTTCTTTTTTAAAATATAGTTTTATTGATTTCAGAGAGGAAGGGAGAGGAAGAGAGAGATAGAAACATCAATGATGAGAGAGAATCATTGATCGGTTGCCTCTTGAATGTCCCCACACTGGGGATCGAGCCCACAACCCGGGCATGTGCCCTGACCTGGAATCAAACAGTGACCTCCTGGTTCATTGGTCGATGCTCAACCACTGAGCCACATCGGCTGGGGGAAAATGTATTTTCTATTAGGTTGGATATGGTTCTTATCATTAGATGGACATTCTTTGTTTTAGGTTTCTAGGTGCTTTGGTGCTGCTAAAATCCAATGTAAATAAATTACTCAGTACATGCAAGGCAGCTAATTGTAAATAGAGCTGCAGGTAGAGTAGAAAGAGAACCAGGGCAGCAGGAGAGAGGCCTGGATTCTGTTCCTGGAGCTGCCGCTTCCTCACACTGTCACCTCAGGCAAGACACTTAACGTGCTGAGGGTGACTTCAGCGAGAGTTGGAGTAAGCTCTAAAATTCTATTGAAGTCCAGTGTTGAGATGACAGCCAATGCCAACAGTATCTGGGCAGACTGTAGGCTTAACTATACACAGTCAGACTTATTAAACAGAGTTATGACTTACAAAGAATATTTGTCCCGTTTGTAAGAGTTGGGTTACAACATTCCTTGTCTGCTAGATTATATTTCTGTCATGTGAGTAAACCAGCCTGTTCCTAGATGCCAAGGACCTGAAAGAAGTAAGGAAGCAGAATTTTAAAAAGCCTAAAATTTTTGCCATTGGTCTAAGCTAGCTCTAAAGCAATGAATTATTTACCCAAGTTACAGGTTTACGTCTGAGTTAGTATTCATGGGGTGAATATGTCAGTAGTTTCATGAGTCAATTAGCTTGGTTTTCCCTAGATACACCAGATATATCTAGTTGAGAAAGAGTGAAATTAGCTTTTAATCCAGTCACTTATGATTATTACTATAAAGCTACTCCATAAAAAATGCAGATGTTATAAATATATAACTAATCACATAAATATTTAACTAGTGCATTTTAGACAAATACATGAATTATAGCAAGATTTTAAAAAATATAGCTACCCAGGGACTAATTAAAAACATTCACCAACCAAATTATAACATTATAATTAGAACTTATTTCTGATTTTTTGTTTTTGACCTAGAGAAATCTTTAATTTGTTCTTATTTATGTTTTATACATCAAACAGTTCCTGATCACTTGCAGCTTACACATTCTTGCCATGCTGGGTGTAGGAGAAAGTTCTTTCTGCACTGATTGTGTGGTTCCTCTGCCTCTACTTCTACCCTATTACTTCCTCTACAAACGAAGAGGGCTTGCTAATTCGGTCGGGCCTCTGAGCTTGTGTTATGTTTTCCTAATATGCAGATCATTGTACATTCCAGCAGGATGTATATACCACCTCCTGTGCATGCATCTCCCAGGCATTAAGCACACTTTCCTTTTCTCTTCCACCTTCTTTACCCTCGACTAGTGTAGAAGTCAGGATCCAGTTGACCCAGCCATTTTAAAAAAATAATATGTTTTTATTGATTTTAGAGAGAAAGGAAGGGAGAGGGAGAGAGAGAGAAAAAAAAAAAAAACACACATCGATTTTGGTTGGCTCCTATACGTACCCTAACCAGGGATCAAACCTACAACCTGGGCATGTGCCCTGACTAGGAATCGAACAGTGACCTTTCAATGCATGGGATGACATTCAACCAACTGAACCACCCAGCGAGGGCAGATCCAGACATTTAACACTCAAAAGTGTGCAAGGAGGAAACAAGAGGCCTCTTAAAGGGCCCCTGGCATCTCTTCCAGGAAGCTTAACACAAAAACTCTTCTTGAAAGACAAGCTTATCGCTTGACAAAGCAGGGTTTCCTTTCCCATGTGCTAGTCCCTTTGGGTTTGGCTCCTTCTATAAGACATCCTGGGGGAGGACCCCCAAATCCCAGAGTAAATTTACTTGTTAGCTCGGGATGACTTGGGAAAGAATTATATTTGCTCTTTTGTCCCATTAATCCAGATTTCCAAATAGCTCAGAGTCTCTATGCCTTGTCTTCTTCTCTCGGGCAAGAGCTGCTCTCCCCCTTATGTAGCCACCTCCCCAACTACTGAGCCGGAGGAAGAGCCATGAAGTGCTAAAGGAGTCTACTGCCAGGGCATTCCTATGCCCAGCGTCTCTCCCGGAGATGTGCCACCTGGCGCGTGGCCTTTGCTTGGCTGGCGCAGCATGTCCTCGATCGGCAGTTTGGTTTCATTTTGAGGGTATGGAGGGTAGAGTTGCAGGCAAAGAGTGTTTTTCCTGGAAAAGAATTCTAAATGCTTTTAAAAAATAGAATCTAAGAGTAAGTTTTTAAACAGGATCTAAGAGTAAGAGCAAGTTATACTATTTTTACGTTGGCCCTTTTCTTAGATACATCTGTTTATTCATCATGTTCATACTTTCATTGAAACATCACTGTAATGTACTTCTTTTTTTATGTTTGTGCTCGCCACCACCACAACCCCATTCATCCCCACAACTTCCATAGTCAGCACACAGCTAAAATCATATCCAACTGACTTGAAAACTTATGACCGCAAAGAAACATATACTCAGATGTTTACATCCTAAATGGAAGCAACTAAGATGTCTTTCAATATGTGAGTAGATAAACAAATGTGATACATCTGTGCCTCATGACACACCCACAATCCATACCATGGGATGTTATTCAGTGATGAAAAGCCAAGGATGAATCTTAGGTACATGGCTAATTAAAAAAAGCCAGTCTGAAAAAGCTAAATACTGCATGATTCCAATTATATGAATTTTAGATAAAGCAAAATTATAGAAAAGGCAAGATAATTAGTAATTGCCAGACTTGTGTGGAGAGAAGCCAGAAAGGGTGAATAGATAAATTATTGGAAATGTGGGGGTTGGTAAAAAATACATTTTGTAGGGCATTGTAATGGTAAGTACATGACATTATGTATTTGTCTAAGCCCAGAAAACTTTAAAGCACAAAGAATGAACATTAATGTATGTAAGTTTAGTCATTTAGGCCCTAGCTGGTTTTGCTCAGTGGATAGAGCAGACTGAAAGGTCCCAGGTTCAATTTCAGTCAAGGGCATGTACCTCGGTTGCAGGCTTGATCCCTGGCCCTATCGGGGTGCGTGCGGGAGGCAATCAACCGATGTGTATCACATCGATGTTTCTTTTTCTGTCTCTCACCCTCCCTTCCACTCTTTCTAAAATCAATGGAAAAATATCCTCAGGTGAGAATTAACAAGAGAGAGAGAGAGAGAGAGAGAGAGAGAAAGAGAGAGAGAGAGAGAGATAGATTGATTAAGGGATTCCAGGATGGAGTGCAGAATATGAAAAAACCATCTAACTGAATGACAAAACTGAATGACAAAGGTATAAAACTACCTTCTGGAAAGGAGTGGGAGAAAAAGGTGCCACCCCAAGTAGTTTTGGAAATTAGTAGAGCCTATAAAACTAATGGCTAAAGACACTGTACACAAGGACTGTGCCCTATTGATAAAGGTATTTCCTACAAGCCTATGGATTAACAATTCTGATGTTGTTATACATGCTGCTGGAATTGAACAGGTAAGTAAATGATGGTAAAGATGGAAGCAGGTGTTTCACTGTTAAGAGGGAGGTTGAAGATACAGTAATGCATTAGAGTTGGAGACATCAGGATGAACTTAGTTTTAGTTTAATAAATAGGTACAAGTAGCTACATATAGAAATATGTACAGTTATGAATATATGCCAGGGTTAGTATATGCAAATATGTTTCCTTTCTCTATCAGCTGAGAGCACCTAGAGGTAGCAACAAGCATAGCAAGTCCCAGCTCCTGGTTACAGTACTATTCTCCAATAACAGCAACTGAGTTCCTTGGAAAAATGGCTGTTTCTAGGCCTGGGTAGAAAATATACAGATACAGTTTGGAGCATCTTGTGGTGCCAGGAAATTAGTGCTAAAAATCACCAGGATCGGGACACAGGATATAAGAGTGCCAAGTGAAATATCTCCCAACGGCCAAAGTTGGAACCATCTGAGCAACAAAATAAAGTAGTAGTGGATTGTAACCCACTGTGAACAATAAAAATCCATGAGTCCCTATTGACAAAGAGAAATGATTGAATACGTATAAAATGGGAGACGAGACACATCCCTCATGCAGAAGAAACCCAAATAACTAATGCACATTCTCTGCTGCCAGGGAAACGAAGCCTACCTGCCCGCCCCGGAGTGTGTGGGCCCTGCACAGCTGCTCCTTCCACAGAGCAAGCTATCGAGAGAGGGAGGGAAAGAGTAATTTTGCAGTGGAGAAAGCTAGGGGCCAAGGTCAACACTGACAGTGATGAGTCATGTTGGCAGCGTGCACACCTGATGTGATGTGATGAGAATGGCACGCTATCCCTGGGATCTTCCTCCCCAAAACATAACCCAGATCAAATAATGAGAAAAAGAGCAGACAAAGCCATATTGTAGGACATCCTACCACATACCTAACCCGCTCTCAAGGTCATTCAAAAAATGGGAAAATCTGGGAACTCATATCCAAGAGGAATCTTAGGAGACAAGACAACTAAAAGCAATGTGGTGCCCTAGGTGGATCCTGGAACAGAATAAACACATCAGGTGAAAAACCAACCAAGGGGGCAATCTGAATACAGTGTGAGATTTAATAAACAAGAATGTATCAATATTGGTTATCAATTGTAATGAACGAACCACACTAATACCAGATGCTAATAGTAGGAAAACCTGTGCACAGTGTATGGAGACTCTCTGTATTATCTTTGTAATTTTCTGTAAATTTAAAATTTCTGAAATAAAAAATAAGTTTATTTAAGAAGAAGGTCAAACATTTAATGTTACTTTCCTTGGCAAACAAGACAGGTTCACTTATACACACCCTGCCAGCTGTGTAAACCAAAGGCCACTCTTGAACAGATTGCTGACAATTTCCCTTTTATTCAATCAACAAATGAGTGCCTACTAGGTGTCAGAGACTTCTTCTGGCTCTGAAAGAATTGAAGAAAAGGGGATACTTCTCGCTGGAGAAGTAAGAAGTTAACCTGCAGCAGCCACTGCTAGGGTGGGCTGCTCATCTGGCAAACCCTGGGAAGCCACGGACAAACACAGCAAGGTCACCAGGGCTCTTCTGCAAGCACCTGATAGACAGCCTTGACCTTGGGATGACCAAGGGGAGAATAAATTTAAAAGCGCTTTGTGGAATAAAAAGGAAGAAGCAATTAAACTCCTGCTGTTGAAATAGGGCACAGAGAAGCGGTGTGTGGGGAGAGGTGCTGAATGGCGCTAATTTAAGTGCAACTATTGGAGTTTGACTTTGTAGCTATTTGCAAGTGAATACTCAGGGTATTCTGGACTCCAAAGATATGACCGTTCACCAGGGGAATAGCTGTGACTATGGAGGGAAAAGCAGACACAAATGACGAAGAAAAAGAAAGGGAAGCTGGAAGCTTAGGCGGTGTTTTGTGGGGTTTTTTTTTTCCTCCTTAAAAGACTATTTTCAATATGCACAATCCAAAAAGGACATAATGACACAGATAACCTGTTAATGAGCTCGCTGCGTGCCACGTGTTCCCCTAAGCAGGGCTTTAACTGACAGCTCCTGTGTATGGGAAAAGGCAATAAATGAGAGAGGTACAGCTTAATCTTTAAACAAATGTGACCCTTCGGCAGGCCAACGGCGGCTCCGTGGGCAGAGGTGATGGAGAGCCCCATCCAGTCCTCGCCTGGAGGCTCAGAGAGGAAACCCGAAGAAGATCTATGAGCACAGTATTTATTCCAGAAAGAAAGCCTGTCAGGTGTGTTTGGCCAATTATGACGATCGATCAAAAGACTGACTTCGAATGCTGAGCGGAGCAAATCCCAGGCAGCTATGAGGTCACTCCAAGCTTCGGGCTGGAGAGAAACATTCACAGGAAACTGTCTCCCCTTCCTGGCTGGATTACTGGTCGCTGCCTGGGCTGGCCTCTCTGGCCCCAGCTCTCTGCCCTCCAGTCTGTGAACTGTCAAAGCCACTCACCCTTCAAAGAGCATCCACTGGAGGCACACCCCTCCCCCATGCTGTACCTCCTCCCACTTCAAAAATGAAGACCTTCTCGAGAGTTCCGTGCTTGTGACCCTCATTTCTCACTCTCCATTCGTTCCTCCACTCATCAGGCTAACCCGCTCTCTCAGGAACACACCTGCGTCTTTGCTACGTTATGTCCCTTGTTTGGGTCGCTGTGTCCTCTGCTTTCTCCATTACCACACATGCCCAGTTCAGGACCTGCCTGTTGTCTAGAGTCTCTCTTGAGTCCTCTAGCCCACGGTGGTCTCTCTCCTCGATTCTTAAACTGCAATTCTTCTGATTCCCTAATTAAATGGGAAACTCCTGAGAAATGGGAATTATACTTTACATTTCTTCTTTAGCTCCACATGTCCTTGTCTAGTGATAGGACAAAGTAGGTGTTTAATAAGTCAATATTTATCATTTAGTTGTACCATTGAAATTTTAACCGTGGAAACTGCTCATCTGTGTCGTGTCCCTCTCGCTATAGCAGATGCATCAGACTTAGCGTGTGCGCTAAGATAAAGTGTCTGAGTAGGACAGGATCCTCACACAGCATGAAGAAAAGCAGCTGCTTTATTTGAACAGTTAATCTTAAAGGGCCATTTAACTTTCAAACCGAGAGTCTTGTTTCTCTCTCTCTCCGTTTTCTCACTAGAACATCTCTAAGCCGGAGCTGCAACATCCAGACAGGACAAAAATTACTTATGATAAGAGCCTCAAAAACGCCCAAGAGCAGCAGTTCTCTGTCTGCGCTCATCCAGCTCCGAGCAGTCATCTCGCCAGGTCAGCAGTCCCGCTGCTCCCAGGAGTGATAGCTATCATTTGCTCAGCTGTCGAGCCAGCCTTTCCCCTCTTCTTGGTATCTTTTGAGGGGACGTTCTTCCTCTTCTCTAGCGTTCAAGGAAAAGAAAGAAATCTGAAGATGCCTTTGTTAGCAAGTAAAGTCCAGTATATTTCAGGCAAAGGCGATTCTAAAGAGCTGAGCAACAGAGCGTTAATGCAGTTGGGTCCCTGTCAGCAGGTCTAAGTCACTACCTGTCCTAAGTCACTACCTTCTCTCCTGCGGCTCCACCAAGGAGGGGCCCAGACAGCAGCCAATCAAGGTCTCAACATGCTCACCACACATGAGCCCTGTTTCTTAGCACAGTCGAGGTGACGACTAAGATGGTCACCAGTGGGCCTACCTTTTCTGAGAGCGAAAGTCAACTCAGAGGCCTCGTTGACACCCAGGCTTGTCCCTGTACTGACGTCATTCTGAAATGGCCGGCTGCTCACACGTTTCCTAGTACCAATCGGAGCTGGTAAACAAGTGTCACTACTGAGATTACTTCCTCTCTCAGGAGTCCCTCGCCACTCTCCACCTGCCTGGAAAAAGCTCTCTATTCCAGCTGCTTCTTTTTTAAAATATATATATTTTATTGATTTTTTACAGAGATGAAGGAAGAGGAATAGAGAGTTAGCAACATCGATGAGAGAGAAACATTGATCAGCTGCCTCCTGCACACCCCCTACTGGGGATATGCCCGCAACCAAGGTACATGCCCTTGACCGGAATCGAACCTGGGACCCTTGAGTCCACAGGCCGACGCTCAATCCACTGAGCCAAACCAGTCAGGGCCCAGCTGCTTCTTCTTAAACTGACCTTAAACAGACATAAGAAGTGAATTCTTGAAAAGTTGCATCTCATTCAAAATCTGTTCCAAACACATTAAGAAAGACGAAGGACATTTAGAATTATAATTGACTTCAAAAGACATAAACTCTGAGATTACTAATGGGTCTCATACAACATTGGAGGCTGGTTGCAGATGACTTTCTGTGACAAAAGAAAAACATTTCTTCCTTTCTAGCTCCTCTGTACTTACTCTCAAAGCTTAGCTGACTATACTGTACAGAAGTTAGTATGTAACACACACACACGGTGGAGCAAAAGCAGGTTTATAGTTGTTTGTGTAGGATATAATATAATAATGAATAAATAATAATATAAGAACAAACTGTTTCATGTACTCACAACTATAAACCTACTTTTGCCCCACCCTGTATGTATAGACAGGGTGCTCCCACAAATGTATACACACATGTTGAATAATTATAAAGACAGTGTTTATTAAAATACATTTCTTTTTTAGAATTATCAGTTATTAAAGTGTGTATACACTTTTGGGGACACCCTGTATATATAAGTTTTTCTCTCTCCTTGCTGTGCAGAAAGATTCTTATAGAAATCTAGTTAACCAGCACCTTCTCTAAGAAAAGCAGCCAACCAGACAAGACCCTATTTCTTTTTCATCCAGAAATAAGACTACAAAGATATTTGTAAAATGCAGGTTGGCCTACTGTGTGCCTATTCCTCTTGTATGAAAAGTCATCTCTCACCTGCTCACATCACAGCCTCCTTCCTCAACAGCCATGCAGACCTGCCCCCTGGCAGTGTTACACCAATAGCGGCACTACTGACAGATTGGTCACAAGCATGAGCGGGCCAATTTGCTGTTCTCTGACACTTATTTAAAGGAAATGTTTGAATAGGCACTTTTAGAAATTGGACATTCTTTTAACAAAGCAACTACTTTCCCACTTAATACATTTCTCTTTATGTTCAGATTTTCTAAGAAAGATATTAAAAACCTATGAATACCACCACGGTAAAGAGCTTAGGGAATGATTGGAAATTCATATCTGGATCTGGGATGGCTAGTGAAGAATCAAGATGACCAAGTTTGTTCACTCTGAAACAAATACAGCAAAGTATTCATTATAGGATCTAGATCAGTGGTTCTCAACCTTCTGGCCCTTTAAATATAGTTCCTCATGTTGTGACCAAACCATAAAATTATTTTCGTTGCTACTTCATAACTTTAATGTTGCTACTGTTATGAATCGTAATGTAAATATCTGATATGCAGGATGGTCTTAAGTGACCTCTGTGAAAGGGTCGTTCGACCGCCAAAGGGGTCGCGACCCACAGGTTGAGAACCGCTGATCTAGATGGTGAGTGGTGTTCACTGAATTTTCTTCACCCTTTATAGGCATTTAAAATATTTTCAAAATCAACTGTATAAAAATATTGCCAGGTTCTTACCCTGGTTACCTAATCGTGGTTATCTAAACAAACTTGGTAAACACCAGTGCAGCCAGTGAATGGGAAACACTGGCCATGTCTGCAGGTGTTTTCTTAGCATCCCCTCCCTTTAACACTAGAAAGACTGAAATTTAGTATATACTTATATTGCCCAAAAGCAGTCAAAATGACTGCATTGTGAAAGAATAATATCGGAGCACTCTTCACTTATGTTCCTTAGCTTTTCCAATAACTCACTTCTATTCGACATTTCTTTCATGAATTTAGGGCGCAAAAGAAATAAAATAAACAACTTATTAGAACAAGTATCACTGCATAAAGATTCGAATAACAAGTACTAGTTTAGCTTATTGAGCAACTGGAACTTATCAAGTATCGACAATTTATCATGTACTTGTATGTTATCATGTGACGGTAATCGAAAAAAAAATGAAAACTGTTATTTCAATACAGAGCCGAACTGATCATATAAGAAATTTACTCAATTCAATAATAAGAGTCATTTGATTATTTAAAATTTCCCAAGCAGTCAAAATGACTGCTTTTGGGCAATATAGGTATAACACATATATATATACCAGGAATGAAGGAGGGGGAGGTAACTACAATTATTAATAAACGCATTTATATGTTGTACAAAAAGTCACAAAATTCTAAGACATTGTGTCCTTATATACATAATTGTTTTTCTAATTGAAATTAAAAAGCAGTCAAAATGACTTCCTTGGGCAATCTAGTGTTAATGCTAGTGGATTTCCTGAGCGATGTGATCACGTGGGCATGTGGACTAATAGCAGCAACTATAAAACAACTCGATATGTTGAGCAGGTCATAAGGCACTGCTGAACACATGGTCCCACGCACATTTCTCTTTGGTCTATGAGGGAGTTGAGCCAGCATCATTTTTGCTTTATAGATCAGGGGTGGGGAACCTTTTTTCTGCCAAGGGCCATTTAGACATTTATAACATCATTCTCAGGCCATACAAAATTATCAACTTAAAAATTAGCCTGCTATATTTGGTCAAACATTTCATTTACTCACCCCTAATGCCTTGGCAGGGCCCAGACCAAATGATTTCGTGGGCCTTATATGGCCCTCGGGCCTCACGTCCCCACTCCTGCTATAAAGAAAATAGAGCCCAGGGTAGGTAAGTGGCTTGGGTTTGTCTATTGTCACTAAGATGACTAGGAAGGAGACCAGATCCCTGTTTTAAATGCTTTTCCCACCAGGCCACGATGAAATTTGCATCAGTTATTTTTTCTGAAAGGCTATAAAGAATCACAACAGAAATTCTACAAACATTAAAATGTACTGACCCAGTAACAGAATTAATAATACAAAGATAACAACTAAATAAGACAATTTGAAGATGGAGATGAATGTTATAAAATCCCCAAAGTCCCATCAGTCATGAAATAGTAAATTTGCTTGGCTGCCTCAGCAGTGAGAATAGGTGAGTGCTGAAAGCCACGATGACAACACAATCAAGACAGGATAAGGGCATTTTCTCCTTCACCTTCCTGGGTAACCCTGACGTGGCCACCAGGGGTTGGTTATTTGAGGCCCTTACTTGTCATGAAGAGGCCAAACAATATCAGCAGTGTGTAAAATAAAATAATAAGAATAAAATTCAAAGAAAATCAAAATGCAAGCTGTGGTATTTCTTTAGGTCTAGATAGACACTGAAGAATCAAATTAGACCCTAACGCATCTTGATTCTAAGAATTATTTTAGTACAGTGAGACCATTAGCACCTCCTCTCAGAGCTATGGAGGGACTGGGGGGATCAATTGATCAGCTCTGTTTTCAACTTAATGATTCGCATCATGACTTCCAGCATCCCTTAAAATTTACTAATCTGGTTACGCTAATAAAAGCTAAATCTGTTCTGTACCACACAGTGGAACGGCAACAACTGGCCGTGATGCAGATATCAGTCAAATGCCACATTTTTCACATTAACATAACCCGAGGTGATGAAAACAACCTGCTATTGCTGCTGGCCGCACTTCCTTGGGACCCCAGCAAGAGGACTGGCGGTACCTCATCTCAGCCGGAGAGAGATCGGGTTTGGGCATCAGTGTAATTCTCTCTCGCTCATCATCACACTGTGAGCAGATGTGTCTACCAACCTTCAAGGAGGTTTAACCCCTGCTCCAGCAATCACTCGGCCTACTCAACATTCATTTGGAACCTTGTTGAGGCCTAGAATTTAGACCATCCTGACCCTGTTGCCTAACACTGCTTCCTGCCAGAGGGTATTCAAGGCAAATACAGCAAACTGCATATATTGTGTTCTATATAACTTGCTTCCAATTAGCCGTAGTAGGTTAAGCAGTGCCTGCCCCCAAATAAATTCCCACACAGACCCTCGGCGTGACCCTTCTAGGATACGGGGTCTTTGCAGATGTAATTAAGGACTGAGATGAGATCATGCTGGCCTAGGGTGGGCCCTAAATCCAATGACAGTGTCCTCAGAAAAGCCAGAAAAGGACAAATGGAGACACAGATGAGAAGACCAGGTTACATTGGAGGCAGATCAGAGTCCCGTTGCCAGAAGCCAAGAATCGCCAGGATGACCAGAGGTGGATGAGGCAAGATCCTCCTCTAGAGCCTTGGGGGGAATGTGGCCCCTGGAAATTTGGTATGGGAACTGGAGGATGTATCTCCACTGTTTTAAGCCACCAAGGTTGTGGTAATTCGGATGGCAGCCCCAGGAAATGAACACACTGGCTTTATTGGTCATTAACCCCGCACGCTGCTTTTGCTGCTAATAAATGGTCTGCAGAAAAACACCAGGAACAGAGAAAGGAGGTGATACAGTATCATCTTGCTGCCACACAGGGCAGTGTGAGGCCGGAGGCAGAGGCTACTAGGTGGGTACCAGCATACGAAGAACTGGAGTGGGTAGACAGCACAGTGGCACAGAGAGGAGACACGCTGAAATGTGGGCAGGGATGGCAAGGATGGGGGCAGGAGCCAGGGGTCTGTACAGGTGAGAGGTAAGGAGCAGGCAGGGAACATGTATCGGAGCAGCCAATGCTGGGATTCACCTGTGATGTGCGGAGGGAAGGAGACATGGTTTACAGTCATCGTTCCACCTGGTCGTTAGAGGTGACCCCTGTGCTCCGGTGGCACATGTACTATTCTTGCGTTACAAGGAGGAAACAGGTGCAGAGTGGCTAGCAATTTGGTCCTGGCCACAAAGTTTTCAACTGCAATGCTGGGATTTAAAGCCATCTGTATCTGCTTCGAAGGCTTAGGTACCCAGCTTGGTTCAAGGATCAGAGAGCCCGCTCTTATAAGCCCAACTGAATTAAAGAATGTCTGGACTATAATTTTCAGATGCTTCCTCTCGGGCAATAATTGATTCTCTGGCAAAGACAGATCCAGGCCAGTGGCACTAATCCTGGCTGCACCTTACAAAACTCGAATGCCCAGGCCCCCTTCTCTGGGGTGGGTCAGAGCAGTGATGTTGCAGGAAGCTCCTGGGCTATTCTAACAGTCACTGTTGCTGAGAATCACTGCTCTAAACCCTTGGGTACCAGTGGGCAGTGCGACTGGCTAAGAGAGTGTGGTGTTTGCGGGCTGACTATAACCACTTCACTCCTCAGAGGGAACCTGACCAATACTGGGGCATTGAGGAAAATTAAAATATGCTTTAAATCTTTTGAGCGATCACCTACAAGTTTTACTTGCACAGCTTACTGGTATGTTTTTTTTGCAGGAATTTGAGCCTAAGCATAGAAAGCCGCCTCTGCATGAGCCAGGAAACATAGGCTCATCCTGTGTTTGGAAAGAACTTTGAAAAAACTCAGCGATGTGCTAGACTAGGAAGCAGCTTCTGCTGCCACAGTAAATATTGTTTTTACATTTCTGGGCCTGTAGGAAACAAAGCTGAATCGTTTAAGTGACTATTGCTCTCCACGAAGCTAAGAGCGCACAGCGTGAGGTTCCGTTTCCAAACCGACAGCTGGGTGTGGGGGTATTATATAAGGAAAGGCTTCTAGAACTTTACTCTCCATCAAAGTCACCTGGGAGGCTGGTTAGAGCAAGGCTTCCTGGGCGCCAGCCCAGAGTGGAGTGAGGTGCAGGGACTTGCATCTCTCCCGGCTCGGGAGATGCTGATGCTGACAGTCCCTGGACCACATTTGGTGCTACCCTGGCACCGGCCACACTTCTCCAACTCTAATGTGCATGCAAATACCCCGGTGAGGATGTCCAAATGCAGATTCTGACGTTCTTGTCCACAGACCCTCTCTAGGTAGCAAGGTAAAGCATATTCCATCAGGGGTAGGGAGAAAACTGGTACCTTTGTTCAAGCATTCGGGTGCCCATGCAGCACTGTGACAGGTAAAAGGTAAACACCTTAAGCATTACCACCCTTGCCCTTTTTTCGGATGGAGACACTAAGGAAGCAATAAATTAAATGACGCCTCCACACCAATAGTAAGTAGGGAACTGAGTGGCCGTCTCCTGCGTCGCAGGCGTGAGCAATCTGTAGACTCCTGTAGGCAGATAAGGCGTGAGAGGGCGTCCACTTCAATTGAGTGTTTCTATAGCTCCAGGTGCAAAGGCTAGGAGCTCTGACTCAGGAGAAATGAGGAATGTCTTAAGAGATTTCCTCATTTTGAGGCATCAGGCTTTGCCGTGCACCATGTGGAAGCCATTTTTTAAAAGGCGGAATCTCAGATAGCGAGAGCATGAGGTATATTCAATCCTGCCTTCAGATGGACAACATTCGAGGCTTGAGAACGATGACATTTTAATGTAAGCATTGCCCATAATCTTCAACCCAAGACCACAAATCTTACCCCACGAGGAGAAAGCATGCACGCGCATGTCCTTGTACCAAGGAAGCTGCCATTAATTCTCTCCTTGTCACGCAGTCATCCATGTATTCACTAGTGAGCATCTTGGTAGCAGACACTGTTCCAGGGCTAGGAATTTAGGAGAGAACCACCTGCAACTAATATCTGAGCCACACTGTGGGCACAGAGGCCAGAGGTGGCTGGTGCTGTGCTTTCACTTCTCTGTGAGACAAGATAGGAAACAAGGGGTTTGGAGCACTGTGGCCCTAACTATGGTGAGAGCCCAGCCCCCACCTGCTGTAGATTGGCACTTTTATAAAATACAATAGAAATAATTTACTGGGAACAAAGAAATGAAAAAAAATGCCACAGAAGGATATACAAAACACAAGTCCCAATTGTTACTATTAGAGCCGACGGACAGTGATAACTGCTTTAAGGGGTGGGGCTCTAAAGGCTTATTTTCAGCTCTGTGGTCTCCGGGCAGATGAGGAGCAAACAGCTGGCAGACAAGCTTGCTCCTCAGCTCGGCTTTGGGCAGAACTCATTCAGAGCGTGGCCTCCAGGGTTAGGCTCCTAGGTTTGCATTACAGTGCTGGCACTTGCAGCTATGTGACCAAAGGCAAGCCATTGAATTCCACTGTTTCTCAGTTTCCTCCCCACAAAGCTGTTGCCCATATACAGAAAACACAAGTCAAAACATAAAGCACTCAGGATAGTGTCTGGCTCACAGTAAATGCTATTAAAGTGTTAGCTGTGATCATTACTACTGTCTACAACTATTACTATTATTACTACTTCTATTACTACTGGTACTGTGCTCTGTATTATTTTGGGCCAACACTTGAACAGTTGTTTCACCTATAAAGTGGTGCTTGTAATCTCTTTCCTTCTATTGCTTCCTTTCCTTCTATGAACTCGGTGCCAAGGAAGTGAAATCACCATGTGAGGGCACACGATTGCCCATGGAAACTGCCCCTGTCATGGACTCTCTGTGCTTCCCAGATGCCAGTCCAGAGGGGAGGGCAGTGTCCGGGGTCCCTGCACCTATACCTCATCACAGGTGACAGCAGCCATGGGAAACTGTCCTCCAGGCACCGAGACCCAGCTGGGCTGGTGCTGCCTGATGCTGAGCAACCAAACCACAGTCTAACAGACAGAGCGACTTTGAAGGACATTTTAAAACTTCATGTAATTGAATGCTTCACCCACCTGCATTTTTTCACACATGCACAGATTTCCCCAAATGCCCTTCTTGACAGCTGTTTTGGAAACTCAGCTTAAAATTTTCAGAATTATTTCTTACTTTTTCTTCAGATTCGTCACCTACAATTGGCTGGGGATCACAACACCCAGGTGACAGAGAAGCATTTGAGAAATATTGAGACTTGAGCTTGGGAAATTTTCTTAGAAAACAATTTACGGTCATTTTAAAGCAAGACTAAAGCTCAAGATCTGAAAGGGGAATAACCATCACTCTAGTTCCTTCCTAAATCTCCTAAATCTGAGACTATGAAACAAATTTATTAATATGGCCTAATGATTTTGCATTCTCATAAAATAAAAATTTTATTAAGAAAGAGAGGGCAACAAAACAACCAAATAAGAAACAACCAAAGAAGAAAGCGAGTGTTTTGGCTGTAAAAACAAATTTGGAGATTACTAACGTGAATGGCCTAGTTTCAAGACTCACTCACTCACATGAAATTACCACACTGTGACTAGGTCAAAGAGAGAATAGGTCAAATTGGAGTTCTTATCTGGCCTCAGAATGAATGGAGTTACTGATTTAAGGAACGAGAGGGAAAACCACACAACATTCAAACGGCATAGTGACATGTGCAAAGGCTGGTGATGAGGTTGGGAGGGATTTGACAAGCATATGGGGAGACTGCCCAGAGATGTAATTCAGTATGTGGCCCTGACATGGCCCAGATAACAGTCAACTGGTTATGAGTCTGAATGTGTCTTTGCCACTCGAGCCGAAAACGGTAATGTTTAATAAGCCAGCATCTTTAGTTCACAGACTCACTCTAGGGATCTTGCTGTAAATGTCATTTAAATTCAGTACACCAAGCACACTGAAGGTGCTCTGTACAGCGGAGAGCGTGGCACTGTAGGGGCACAGATGCTGAGAGGTGTCCTGACAGAGAGGAAGTTAATGTCAAACAACAACAAAAAATATTAACAAGTCTGTGTCAGTCTCTATTTCTTATCTTTTCCTCCAACTCTGCAATTATTTATGAATCTCAAAACTTATTCTCTGTGTCTATCTACCTCTCCACCCTCCATCTCTCCATGCTTGTATGCATTCATTCAGTAAATGATTTATTGAGTGCCTTCCTGCCGCCTGGTACTGTATTAGGCTTTTAGAACTTACATTGTAGTTGGAAAAGACAAAAAATAAACAAGTTAGAAAATAAATGAAATAATAATTACAATTGTGTTAAGAAGGAAAAAACAAAGTCAAAGTGTTAAAATAGTGACTAGCTGGGGAAACCTATTTGGGATCCTAACAAAAAAGAGAATTCCATTCAGATGATTCAAATGAAGAAATATTAAAGAGGAGATACTCCCAGGGGTATGGGCAGCACTGACAGAAGCAACAACAGCTGTCCTGGTACCAGAAACCAGCAATGGCAGAGAGCAGTGATCAAGGTCAAGGAGAAGAAAGGATGTAGCCAGAGTCCACTGAGAGCTGCAGGTCTGGAGGAAGGGTCATTGGGCAGGACTGTTGCCGAGGGATGTGCCCACAGCCAGCACCATGATGCAGCGTGGAGAGGAAGGAGATAAGAAATAACCCAACCTCCTCCTCCCACCCTCCTACCTGCTGCTAGTGCTTCCTATTGGTACAACCTGATCCCAAGCCCCCTGGCAAGGGAGCTTTGGTGATATCGTCCACAGAGTTTGACTTTAGTGTTGAGAATGGACTGGGGACATGAATGGAGGAGGGGAGAATGGAGAATAACCAGAGAAGGGGACCTACTTAGGTGGGACAGTCAGGAAAAGCTTCTTCGTGGAGGTGACATTTGAATTGAGACTCAAGGAGGAGAAGGTCCCAGCCCTGCACAGAGCCAGTGGGAGAGCCATCCAGCCTCTGTGATTCTCCCTTCTCTAGGCCAGGCTCAGTACACATCCCTCACCGGGAACCATGTCACACAGACCCCGACGATCTGAATGAACCCACTCCTCGGTGTGATGCTATAATTCAAGTTCCGGGAGAAGCAAATGGCGCTACTCGATTTTCTCAACACCACGGAGGCGTCTGCTCATAAACGAGAATGCTCCTATCTAGGACACTACCTATGAAAGACTCAGCGTTGCTATCAATTCTAATGTGCACAGAAGGAAAAATCAAGAAAGCTATATACACAAAGGTGGGTAAGGGCAGCCATTAAAGCAACTGTAGCTTCCTTCCACTGGTACAACTTCTCTTTGAAGAGTGAAAGCCTTCCACATTTGCAGATATCCTCATTTCATGCAACTTGGGTAAAAAATGAAGAAACATTTTTCTCTCTTAAGTGAAAAAACGCCAGGAAGATTCCATTTCAATTACAACTGTAATAGCAATCAATGTACAGCCATAATTTAAACTCATACTATTTTCTTTTAGTTTTATATTTGTCTTTATGTCCCCGGATAAAATGGATACAAAATAAATACCTCAAGCCTATGAATCCACATATCCACTGAGAAATTATTTTATGTCTGCTGCCCAGAAACCATTTCTTTATATAGTTAAAGTAAAAGTTTCAATATTAACAAGACCATCACTTAAACCGAAATGGTATGACTTTGAAAAGCCAGTTTGCTGGTAGGTTCAAGTTCACTGTGAGCTGGCCAGTCCGTAACAGCGTCTGCCCTCCAATGGATGGGTACGGGGGTTTCGGTGGCCTCTGTTCGGCAGGGAGATTTCCTTCCTGTAAGTCCCAGCAAGGGCAAATGCCAGGCAAATAAGGAGGCCTTGCCTGCATGTTAATGAGATGTGCATTCTACCATATTCAAAGCTATCCACATTTTTCTTAAAGATCCTAAGGAATTTCCATTATCTCTATATTAGTCCTAAATGTCCTTAGTGCCTATTTAATTTATTTCCTCTTGTTTTGTCCCCAGTGAATATAAAAACAGATGGCAATTCTTCTTCTGTTTTTTAATTTGAGACTCTTGCGAAGGCCATGAAAACTGTTGACAAACAGTAAGTTCAAAGCATATCCTTACCTGCAGCAGAGGGCGCTGCACGCCCAGCACCTTCATGGTGTCCGCGTTGGCCAGGATCTTCAGGGGATCCGATGTTTTCGTGACTCCTTCAATCTCCTTGTTGATCTCAGCCAAGACTTGATTGAGAAAGATGTTTTTGATGTACACAGTGAGGAACTCTCGGAGAGGACACTGTTTGGCTGGCCCAAGTCCCAAGGCATGCTCAACTTCCTGAATGAACCTGGAAGCCAAACAGGAATGGTTGTCACATGTATCAGAAAGATGGCTACAGAAACATGACAAAACCCACATGGGTATCTCTGGACTTTGGCTATTTTCATGGAGGGAAGCAGGGAAATTCCTAGAATTCTTAACAAAAGCAGCTCATCACTCTATAATAGTCATATCCATATATATCCATATCTATGTATATAGATATACTAGGGGCCTGGTGCACGAAATTCGTGCACTGGGTGTGTGTGGGGGGAGTGTCCCTCAGCCCAGCCTGCCCCCTCTCACATACTGGGAGCCCTCAGGCGTTGACCCCCATCACCCTCCAATCGCAGGATCGGCCCCTTGCCCAGGCCTGACGCCTCCGCCAGAGGCATAGACCCCCATCACCCTCCGATCGCCTGATCAGCCCCTTGCCCAGGCCTGACGCCTCCGCCAGAGGTGTCAGGCTTGGACAGGGGACCCCCATCTCCCCCCGATCACTGGCTCTGGCCCCCGCCCAGGCCTGAGGCCTCTGGCCCAGGAATCATGCCTGGGCAGGGGACCCCCATCTCCCTCTGATCGCTTGCTCCACCCCCCGCCCAAGCCTGACACCTCTGACCCAGGCTTCAGGCCTGGGCAAGGGGACCATCATATCCCCCCAATCCCCGGCTCTGCCCCCCACCCAGGCCTGATGCCTGATGCCTCGGCCAGAGGAGTTGACCCTCATCACCCGCCGATCACCAATCACTGGATCGGCCCCTTGACCAGGCCTGAGGCCTCCGGCAGAGGTGTCAGGCCTGGGCAGGGGACCCCCAGCTCCCCGCGGTTGCAGGCTCCGCCCCTGCCCAGGCCTAACACCTCTGGCCTAGGCGTCCGGCCCGGGCAGCGGGGACCCGCAGCTGCAGCGGCCCCGCGATCGTGGGCTCCTCTTTAGGCCCAGGCAAGGGACCCCTAGCTCCCGGGACTGCCAGCTTCGACCGTGCCCAGCTCCCATTGCTGGCTCCACCCCTACTTCCTGCTATCACTGGCCAGGGCGGAAAAGGCACCTGATTCTCCGATCATGGCTGGGGGGCAGGGCAAAGGCGGCCCCAGGGCCACCTTTGCCCTGCCCCCCAGCTCTTAGCTCCCCCCTGGGTTTCCGATCACTGTCAGTGGCAGGGGGCTTCTTCCTGCTTTCCCTTTCGCCTCCCTGCATTGTGCCTACATACGCAAATTAACCGCCATCTTGTTGGCAGTTAACTGCCAATCATAGTTGGCAGTTAATTTGCATATAGCCCTGATTAGCCAATGAAAAGGGTATCGTCGTACGCCAATTACCATTTTTCTCTTTTATTAGATGGGATGTGTGTATATATATGTATGTGGATATATAAATATATATATGTATGTGGATATATATGTATATATGTTTTAATATATAAATATATGTCATCTTTCTCTATATAACTATCCATCTTTTAAAATGTTATTTCACTAATTAAATAGAAATAGGATGAAGTAGAAAACTACTTCTAACCTGGGGTGAAGAAAAAGAGATGCACAGAATATTTTTATTAATTCAAAAAGTAAATAAGAATACAAGAAGCAAAGCACAATCAAAGAAAAACAATTATGTGCAAATTTAAAAGCACACCCCAAACACTACATATTTCTCATTGAGATTTTTATATGTGTAGATAGAAATGTGTGTGTGTGTGTGTGTGTGTGTGTGTGTGTGTGAGAGAGAGAGAGAGAGAGAGAGAGAGAGAGAGAGAGAGAGAGAGAGAGAGGTGATGATACGTAAGTTGGGAAATTACAAAGTGAACAGGATGGGAGGTGGGGGCAAAGAAGGACTTCAGCCTTATTTGTAATGATCTATTTCCTTTACTAAAGTACTTAAAGCATATATAAAGGATTGTTAATAACTGCCAAAGCTCGGAGATGAGTGTGCAGTTGTTTGTCATATTACTCTTTGTGCTTTTCCATACTGGCAGTTCTTGCTTTGCATGTTTCTGATATATACAAATTTTTTTAAAAAAATATATTTTATTGATTTTCTACAGAGAGGAAGGGAGAGAGATAGAGAGTTAGAAACATCGATGAGAGAGAAACATCGATCAGCCGCCTCCTGCACATCTCCCACTGGGGATATGCCCGCAACCCAGGTACATGCCCTTGACCGGAATCGAACGTGGGACCTTTCAGTCCGCAGGCCGAGGCTCTATCCACTGAGCCAAACCGGTTTCGGCTGATATATACAAATTTAAGTTACTACAGTTAATGCCTGTCTTCCAAAACCAAGATTCAAATTCCAGTTAACAGTGTTTTAACTGGAGTAATGGCATAAAGTATAAACTCTGAGGCTAGCTCTTCAGTTCAGATACCTCTACCAGAATAATTGATGTTCACCATGATCAATGATCAATCATCTCAAAATGTAACGGTGACTGATCATTGCACATCTGTTATTCAGTTCATGTACAGACAGCAAAGTCTCTCAGTGATATGCCCATGTGATATTTTACAAAGGATAATTAAAAGGGAATTGGTCAAAAATGGTAAAAGTACAGAAAAAAACTAAAAGTGGTAACAGTGGGAGTGAAGTTTGAATTCAATGTAAATGGATTTATAGAAGCAATAATTGACCATAGGAATATTAACATTACCCCCATTCGAGAGGCAAATGCAGTCAGAGTGAAGGTGAACTTGATCTAAATAAATGAGGAAAGTGGTTATGACAAAAGGGATAAAGGTGGCCCAGAGGAGGTATGCCAGCCAAAAATCTCACATTATAAGAACTCTTTGAGATATTTCATGACAGTGAAAATCAAAGAATAAAATACTGGCAGTTGACCCGAACTTTGAAGGAGGTGTGACAGTTCACCAATGCATGCATAGGAAAGATGCTCACTGTGTATTGTAAGGTATACAACACAAAGAAGATGCAAGCATTTTTCAACTACTCTGGACAAGATTTTAACAAAGAAATTAAATGTTTCTAATAGCAAGTGGACTAAATACATTGTTATATGTATACATATCTGTATACATTTATAACAGTAAGGGAGTTTTTAATGTGTTGTTAAAATTTGTAAACTCATGAAACCACTGTGATTTCCCCACTGATTAAGACTCTCTGCAGGTAATGTTTACAGTTCCACAATGCTATGCAAAGCAGGTTACCAATTTTCTCAAAAAAAAAAAAAAAAAAGGAAAAGGAAAAGTGAAATGAAATGAAATGAAATGAAATGAAATGAAATGAAATAAATAAAGACAACAAAATGAATGACTAACTGGGAAGATATATCTGCAACCTATATTACAGATGACAGGTAGGGGAAAACAAACAAGTTTTGTAGAAAAATGACCAAGGGCACAAAAAGACAGTTTACAGTAAAAGGAAGACTGTGGTCAGTAAACATAAGGAAATATTCTTCATTTCATTCACAATGAGAAGAAAGGGAAGTAAACTATGCTGAGATGCCATTTTAGCATCTATGCATTGGCCAAATTCCAAAAGTCTGAAAACACACCCTGTCGGCCTAAGAGTGGGGAAAGAATCATTCTATAATGTTGATGGGAGTGAAAAAGTACAACCCTTATGAAAGGCATGTTGTCATGATCATTCAACATTACACATGCACTTCTCTTTGACCCAGAAATCGGACTTCTGAAAAAAATTTTTGGACAGCCATAGCTGAACATGATTACACAGGCCAGTGTGGCATTATTCTAATGGCAAAAGACTGGAAACAACAAAAAAATTCATCAGTCAGGGATTCATCAAATCCACTAATGTATCTGTACACTGGAATACCATGCAGCAACCTCAACCCTCCAAACATGGAAGCTGTGGGGGCACTAACATGTAAAGGCCTCCAGGATATATTAAGTGAGAAAAAGAGCAAATTGCAAAGCAATTTGTGTTCAGTAGTATTTATATTACACTGACTTTTGTGAAAGAACTATATATCCTCATTTGTTTATTTTCTTATAAAGACACCCTGGGAAGACTCATAACAAAACTAAAACTGCCCAGCAAGCATGGCTCAGTGGTTGAGTGTCAACCTATGAACCAGGAGGTTGTGGGTTAGATTTCTGGTCAGGGCACATGACTGGGTTACAGGCTTGGTCCCCAGTGGGGAACATTCAGAAGGTAGCTGATCGATGATTCTCTCTCTCATTGATGTGTCTCTTTCTCTCTCCCTCTCCCTCTCTCTCTGAAATCAATAAAAATATATTTTAATATTCAGTTTAAAGGCTAAAACTGAGTACCTGTAGGAAGCAGAAATGGGGGGGTCTGGAAGAGGAGTGGGAATACGATTTTTCAGTTACAACTTGTTTGAATCATGTGATTTTAAAAATCATGAATGTATTAACTACTCAAATAAATTTAAATTAGAAAATGAAAATCACCTACATATGTCAGAGACTATATTTCATAAACTGCTTTCTAATTAGATCACATTTAAAGTTTAGTGTATACATGTTCCTTCAGTTTAGCTGTTTAGCCTCTGAAGTGTTTCCTTCAGTTAATAAAGAAATAAATCGTGGTTAATTGTGCATATCAGCAGTTACACACTCCATTAACCCCCGGGTGTGCATGTGTGGTGGGGGAAGGAGCGAGCGCACATAGGACTATCATGAGGAAAAAGCAACCCAAAGAATTTGGGGGAAAGGCAGAAATTGAGAAGTGATGAGAAACAGCCACAGGCTTCTTAATTGATGTCATCAACATGGAGAGGGAAATAAAAATACGACGCAGACAAAATATAACGAGTCTTTAAGAAGAGTGAGTGGAAGAAGGTAGGGGACAATGAAGACATGGAAGTAGATAGCCAACCATGGCCATCATTGTCAGATCTCTGATTTCCGCACCCTGCTCTGTGGGCCACTTCTCATCTCATCTAACGCTCAAATCATCCACCAGGAGCCTCTGGGGCCCCTTGGTGGGCCTGTGAAAGAAAACCTCTGCTATTAATCTGCTGATGTGTAAATATAGCAAAGGTCTTATTTTATTATTTTTAATATTATGAGAATCAATCATCAGAATCCCAATTTATTCTTCTCAATGGGACTCCGATTTCTGAATACTTCTTACATTTTCAATATCTTTAACATCAGAACACAATTTGTAGTGGTTAATCTGTTCCTAAACAGTGACAGAAGGCTCTAAATGATCCCCCTGTTTGTGTTTTCTGGTCCCTTATTTGCCTTTGTGTCCTTAAAGTATCGAACTGCTCTGAGCACACTGATGGAGGAGTTCCCGTCACTTGCCACTGAGTGATTTCTCTCAAATACAAATCACTTATTCCCTAAAGCACACACATCCGTCTAAAACGACACATCCAGGCTGATGCTGTCATCTCTGACTGGAGGGGACCCATCCAGCATGTTCCCAAATCTGCTTTCAGAGCTGCGAGGGCCCTCCCTGTGCAGAAAGTGTGAAATATTCGTAAGAGAATGAAAGAGAAAAATTAGAGCTGTCTTATCAGACCGCTTTTGTACTCTAGTCAAAAATGGGTAGCCATTGCATTAATAGGCAAACTGCTCTTTCTGGGGCAGGCAGGACACTGAACCAGCGCCTTCTCAGGCATCTGGGAGGTGAGCCAGACTCCTGGTCACGGTGGGGAGGAGTGATCTAAGGAGGCTGAGCGGCCAAGAGCAGGCCTGAGAGCAGCGGTACCCGAGTCTGAATCCTGAACTTACAGGGTTGGGCAGACTATTCAGCCTCGCTTTATCTTAGCTTTGTATTCTGTAAAATGGTATGATAACACAGGACTGTTCTGATAATTAAACGAAGAGATGAAAGTTAAGCACTCAGCACAGAGGCTGACAGCAACTGCTAAGGAAATGGTAACTAATGCTATTTGTGTAAATGACCAAAGTCTCATGTGGCCAGGGGCCAAATTGCTCAGGCTGTATCCTCAGTGAGTAGGACTGGCTAGCACACAGTAGGCTCTCAGGATGTATTTGGCGAAGAAAGTGCTGAATAAAATAATTTACAGACCCTTTAACTTCAACCCATAGTTCCTGAAACGGGTATGTCCTTGCTGACAGATAATATCCTCTTCTCAAGAATGTGAACTAGATAGCCAAATAAAAAAATTGTTTTTGAAAAAAATCACCCCATACCTCCACCACCCCAACGTTAATAGTTGCCTCTCTCTAAAAGAGCATTCTCTAGTCCCTGCCCACATTCCACACTGCTTTTTACTTTGCATAATTCAGTTGTTTCACATTACTTTATATTCTGCTCTTTTGCAGAGTATCAGAGACTCATTCATCCCCTCCTGCTAATGGACACACATTATTAAACCAAACATTGATTAGGTAGCAGCCATGCTGCCGCCTGGTTTATTACAGATAATCCCACAGTGAACATCTTCATTTTGTTTCTGTTGAATTCTTTCCCCAAGTTATTGGCAGGACCTCCTCATGGTGGTTCATGAGCAAGTCTGTATTTTGTTTCCCCCAGCCCCCACAGTACACCGCATGGCTCCTTTCACCATCAAGGACTTTGAAGATGATCTGCTGAGTGGGAGGCAGAAGAGTGGAGAGGAGACTCATCAAAAAGCCCAGTTTTTCTCACACTGCTCCCAGTCAGCTCAATGGAAGTGAGGAAGCACTGAATTCTTTGCAGTCAAATGAATCTCATTAGGAAAGAAAACACTTCACTTCAAAGGGAAGATGAACCAGATGGAACCCTGTCAAAAGGGTATTATCTCATCTCACGAAGTGCCTTCATGTTAGGGATTTCCCATCTCTGTAAATGATGAGAAGGCAAACACAAAGCCCAGGTAGAGCTACATAGAAGCAGACAGAATGAGACTCGAAGGAAAGGATCTACATAATGCTATATGGGAAGCATTTAATTACAGGATTTCGAGAAATCTTATTCACATCAGCTTCCTAAATTGAAAATTGTAAAGTAGGATAAAACAAAAAAACAAGTGAGAGTAGACAACCTATTCTCATTGCATTTGAATGACCAAAGCATGGATCTTATTCCCGACATTGTAATATTGCTACTTGTAAATATTTTCCAGTTTTCTTTTCAGAATTTCATCAACTATGGGCCTCCTAAAATACGTACAAATGTATCAATATTTTAAATTTATTCTTTTTTATACAAGTCTATGTCCTTTGGACTGCATACAAGGAACACACACTACCTATATTTACCCAGGATTTTCAAGATTTGTATCTTGATTTGATTTCTATCCAGAGAAATTATAAACTAATTAAAATTTCACACAAGTTTCCCAGGTCCTTGCTTAACTCAGCCTCCTCCTCATTGCAAATTCTAGCTCATTGCAAAGCTCCATTTCTTCCATCTCATCTCAGCCACGAATTGTAGCTGTTACCAGCTAGAATCAGCCTTGAACACAGAGGGCCTTGATTGTGTTTTAGAAGTGGCAATGATATTTATTCACTTGAATATAAATAGTTGCTCATAGTAAACATGTACTCCTTACATTCACACCCTAATGAATTTCTTCAGCTCCATGGCCAACATTATCAGTAATGGGACAACCGAATATCCTGTGTCTCCTAACGGCATCACTTCTCTGGTATTCTTGTCCTGAACCCAAAAGTTGAATAGTCATGGGGAGACATCATCTTTCCATAAAATCAAAATACAAAATTAAAAGTGAAAATTTCAGGAAAATTCAATTCAGAATTCTGGGTTTTGGAGCACAAAGAATTTGTCCCTGTCTCTCATGAACAGTGTGTCGGTGTTTGCTGTTAATTATGCTTTCAATGTATACATTTGCACATAATCTGTATCATACACCATATAAAATTTCAATTCCTTTCACTCTGATATTTCCTGACTTTGTTGTATATTATTGTACACATGTTTTGGTAGTGTAGGCCGAAGAGTGTACACAGAGTATTTATGTGAAAGGCTTGGGGGTGTTTCTGCCGATCCCGTGTATTAGAACCACTGGTGATGTGTGATGTATCCCACTGACCTACATTCTGCGGATCTCTCAGCGTATCACTTCACTGGTCTCTAATCTAGCCTGAATCTGCACTGATAGGCCATGCTAACCCCACCAAGAAGCTCTGAATCTCTACTACTGCAGAGTAGCTTTCGAGACATTTTTAGAAATCTGAACCATCTTCCCTTTGTGTTAGCCCAAGGTTCCTGCGTGAGGATCTGCGTGATACGTATGGGCCTGCGGAAGCTCTGCTTAAGTAGCCGAGTACATTCCAGGGTAAGTCCAACGGCCCATCCTCACTGTGCACATTTAATAATGTCGTATGACACAGACATTTCTAAATGTATGAATTTAAACTTAAACAGCGACACACTGTTCATGAGAGAGACATGAATGAATTCTTTGTACTCCAAAGCCAGCGTTCTAAATTTGAATTTTCTGCAATTTGCACCTTTGATTTTGTGTTTTTGTTTCATGGAAACAGTGCAACCAACAGCAGTAATCACAACCCTATAGCACGAATGACACAGGAATGACAAAGAGAAAACAAAACTACATTTCCCCTCATATCCAGTAAGTAGGAATAATCTTTGGGCAGGAAAGATAATAAGATGCTGAGTGTCACATGTAGAGCTTTCCTGGAATACACGGGCCAGGTAAGAAGACGCCAAGCAGTGCTCATAATAGGGTCCTGCTGAGGACCCTTCCTGCAAGTCACTCCAAGGGGCAGAGCAGACGTTTATGAGCGTATATTTCCAATCCCTGCCATGCTTGACGGACACGGAAAAAATCAATCCATAACCCATAATAAAGCCATTCTGACACGAGCCCATCCTTGCATGTTAGTTGTACCCAGGGAAATGGGCCTTTGGAATCAAACCCTGTGACGTCACACCAAAGGCCGGAAATAAATCAGGGTGCGGAGAGATGCTGCCCGGCGAGCATGGCTCCTTGAAGGTATTTCTTACTCAGTCGCGCTCAGACACGCCATTCACGGCACAGAGCAAACCCAGAGCAACGTGGGCTCAGAAGGAAAGAAGCCTCAGAAGAATTGCTTGGAGATGCAGTCAACTTGCCTGGATTATCCGACTCAAAAAAGATCCTTTAGAAATGATTTACAAGGGACTCATTGAGAAGCAGCAGCAACAAGCATATTTAAGGCCATAAATCAGTGGAACATGAAAACTGGAGAAAAATCCATGAAGGTTAATGCACATTTGGAGCCCATTTGCCTCTTAATGCCCGGGAGTAAGTCATTGGCACAGCAGGGGTGGGGGAGACTCCCCAACAGGCTGCACTCGCTCATGCTGAGGGTAACCGCTCTCTGTGCCTTTTGTATATGAAGATTTTCTGAGTAAAAGTGCACAATAAGCTCTCGTTGCAGAGCCCAATCATGTCCTCAGCCCAAATCCCTAGGAGACAATTTGCTGAACTAATGAAATAAACAAGGATTTGGATGCTCTTATTTGCAATGAGTAAAATGCATGCCTAGGACTAGAGGAGAAAAAAGGTAAAAGTCATTAAATAAACGGAGAAAAGAATATTACCTACGAAATGTGAATTCTGCAGGCCTGTAAACAAATTTAACTAGAAAAAAAAACTTAACCTGAATATATTGCAAGTGATTTTGGACTACATTTAAGTGTTCCCTCCAGACGAAAAGCACTTTAGGCAAAATAAAGTAAGCCTCTTTAAATGACAGCTGTGTATATTTTTTAACCACATAATTTAAAATTGATATAATTTAAGCCCTAACCCTTAATATTAAGCAGTCTTTTTGAGCCAAAAAGTGCATATAAATAAATTAATAAGGATTATGGATATAAAACTCAAAGACAAATATGATAATCCTGCTCTTCTGACAGTCCTGGGATTGTTTGTATCCCTTCCATTTATCTTAATTGTAGTAAAATAACCTCTCCTTTATATTTTTTATTATAAAAGATAAGGCTGTCAGAAAAATTTTCAAGAAAAATTATAACTTATTATCAAGTGTCCATCATAGTACCTGAAAATTATATGTAATGTATTAAATATACTTTTGTTGTTATTGTTGTTAATCCTCACCCAAGGATATTTTTCCATTGAGTTTTAGAGAGAGTAAAAGTGAGGGGGAGAGACAGAGACGTGCCTTTGACCTGAATCAAACCTAGGACCCTTAGTCCCCAGGCCGATGCTCTATCCACTGAGCCACATCCATTTGGTCTTTATTTATTTTTTAAAATAATTCTTTATTGTTGAAAGTATTATATATGTCCCTCCCCCCCCTTTTAAATTAGGCTGAGAGCTAATCTCTCTTCTTTTAAAATATATTTTTATTTATTCCAGAGAGGAAGGGAGAGGGATAGAGAGATAGAAACATCAATGATGAGAGAGAATCATTGATCGGCTGCCTCCTACATGCCCCCAACTGGGAATCGAGCCTGCAGCCCGGGCATGTACCCTTGACCGGAATCGAACCTGGGACCCTTCAGTCCACATGCTGACACTCTATCCACTGAGACAAACCAGCTAGGGCCATATGTTCCTTTTTTCTCCCATTGCCCCCCTCCAGCCCCCCATCCATTTGGTCTTTAGCTATTCTAGTGCAGGATACAGGGCAATGGCCAATGTGCCTGCTTCTCTGTCAGTAGAAACTATACTAATAATTGCTAGCATCTATTGAGCTCCTACCATGCCTGATTGGACAGCTTTGTACGGATTACTTTATGCAATTCTTATAATAACTCCATGAGGTCTGTGCTATTACTATCTGCATGTTACATATCCTGAAAGTGAGCAAGTGAAAAATAACAGTAGCATTAATGGCTGACAGTTACATGGTACTTACGATATGCCAGCACCCTTACTTCTCATAACACTATGAAGTACAGGGCTTTCATAATTGTCCTTTGGAAGAAGAAATGAAGGCATACGAAGCTTAAGTACTTTTCCCAGGTCAGCTACTAAGTGATGGGGCCAAAATTTGAACTCGGGCAGTTTAGCTGCAGAGGCCAGGCTATAATGTAGCCTTCTAACTTTGCTGCCTCCCAAATGTTCCCTTTTGGGTAATGACTCATAAAGGGGTTTGGTAGGGAAGGAAAATCAGCAGAAGTCCATGCAGAAAGCCCTCGAGTGTGGACTGATGCAGCAGAAGCTTGTATTGATTGACAGGGCCACAATGTTGCTAGATACAAACTACCTGAATATACGAAAGACTGAATGATTTCTCTTAAAATACAATACATCTTATCCCATGCCCTGACTTCTCTCTCCAAGCTCCTGACCTGCATTTTTAATCGCCTATTAGATACTTTCAATTGATGTCCTCTTGATAATTCAAACTCTGTCTAAAACGAACTCATCATAGCTGCCCTCCCATTATCATTCCTATGTTCCTATGTTCCATTTCTGTACCATCTCATTTCACTTATGGAGGCTTAAACTTAAATATCTTTTATTTCTTCTTATTTTTAGCCTTCACTCATGTAAGAAGCTAGAGACATCCTCATTATATTATCTTTTGTGTACGTGCACTTACTCACTGTCCATTTCTTTGTTTGAATAAGCAATACGCATGGAGTATCTACCTTAAGCCACGCATTGTTTTGGTGCTAAAGCTTCCACAGGGAAAGAACCCTGTCCCAAGGATGCCACTCACATAGCATACGACATGAGGTGCCATCTCGATTAGTCCCTTGTTGGAGTCTGGGCAGACATTTCTGTGGCTCCATTTGTAACGTCCAGTACCATGACTCAGGCTTTTATTAAATGAGATGATGTAGATGAATGGGCAGAACTTAATTTAAGGTAATTTCTTTCCCAGGCCTCCCTAAAATAATCTCCTGACTGGTTTTTCCATCTTTAATCCCTCCTTCCTTCAATGTATCTAACATACAGCTACTACGGCACAGAACATATAACTACCTGCAGTTCTATGAATGCACCACATCCATATCCGTTTGGCCTTTAAATAATCTAATGCAAGGCAGAGGGCAATGGCATCCTTGTCTCCAGGTCTTGCACATGCTGGCTTATTTGCAAGAACATTCTCCCCATAGATCATCTCCCAACAGTCACCTACAGCCAGTAGCTTAAATATTACTTTCTCCAGGAGGCCTTCTCCCTGGAGTCTCCCCTGAATTGCCTTTCATTTTGTCCCCACAGCACCCCAGGTCCACAAAAGACTCCTGATGAGGGGTATTTTCTGCTGGTTTGTAAAGATTTTGAGGAGAGGGAACGTGTCCTGTTCATTGCAGACAGTCCCTAGTAGGCACAAAGAAATAAGTCTAACATGTATTCATTTCTACTCATCAGCAAACTTGGCTTGCTGTATACTCTTTACATAAAAAAACCCAAACCAAAACAACAACAACAAAAGCCTCTTCTCATGGTATCTCTGTGGTCTCCTTCTCCATCCAGGCATTTCCTAAATCGTGGTAGAGAAGCCGGAATGGAGGCTTGAAAGTTGTCACTTTCACTGTAACCTTCCTTCAAGGACCAATCAGAGCCCACTCACTCATGGTTTTCCCCCATCTCTTTAAACCACATTATTAATTGAACTACTTTACTGCATTACACAGCGTTAGTCATTCCTCTCCCTCTGTTTTCTCTCTTCTGTTGGAACTGAGCTGGAGCAGCCACGGTGCCCGCCCGTCTGTGCGTCACATGCGACGCACTGAACGACGCACTGAACGCGAGCGATGCCAAGCACAGTGGATGTGGTGAATAGCGTTCTAGTGAACAAAGGCACGGTGTTCCTATCACAGACGAGGCCTGTCGGGAAAGGCCGGTGCTTTGGAAAGGGTTACACTGCACAGCTTATTTTAAAGGCTGTGATTTGGAAAATAAATGCAGAGTATTAAACAAAGTGAAAAGATGGAGATAATGAAAGAGCAAAGAGAAGGTTGAGAAGTGAAATGATGCAAGCAGTGGGTTAAATGTATCAAGGAGGCGTTTTAGGGCAAACCATTAGCAAATCAAAACATGTTTCCATCCCTGGCCCCGTGAAATTTAGTGACTGTGGCCTAAGTGGGTGCTTCTTGGGTACCAAGGGCAGATGTCAGAGACGAGGTATGTCCTGTGCCAAAACATGGATTTTGAGCCTGCTGGGGTCAAATGACAGCATGTTGCTGGAGAAGGCTGGCCAATGGGTCCACTCCTTCACTGTTCCTCAGTAGAATAGATTTCTTTACATTTAATAAATGGACGCTTTAGAAAACAGTGTGACTGTCTCTAATGAGTCTATTTGGCAGTGAACCTTGTTTCTGAACTTAGCTTATGACTTAGCTTCTCCCACTCTACGATTACTGGCCCTCAGTGAACTGCCAGCTAATGCTCAGGGCTCTCAGGAAATGTACCTAGGAAATAGCAAGATCCCCTGTCAACAACTATGGCACACGTGAGTCTCAGACATTTCTTGTCCCCTAAACTTTTCTACTTTTATCTCCTTTATTCACAGGCTTAATTATTCCAATTAAGCCATAATAATATTCTCATATCACCGTTGGTTCCTTTCTCTGCTCCCACATCCACACGTTCCCAGACCAATATCTATAATGATCTTGCAACAACATTCACAAAGTTATTTCCACAGTGGCTCAAAGTTCTCCTCAAATTTACCTCCTACTGATCTCTTTCCTATTTGAAAGAGACTTGGTTTCTAGAGTCTCACGTTGGCCATCCGCTGTCACATTACACTCTCAGGGCTTCTGCCTGACAAAATGCGCTGCAGTCACATCAACTTCATACTAAAAGTGAACGAAGCTAAACGGTTCTAAGCCATCTCAGCTGGGTTCTACTACTGACTGTTGGTTCCACTATTATTATCCTACTTCCTTCCAGAGGCCTCAGACTCATTTCCTCCTTTATAGTTAGTATTATAAATAGATCCACTTTTATATTATTCTATTTCATTCAAGTTTTCATATCCTTTGTAAGGCTAAATAAATGTTAAAAATTAGGCTAACAGCCCATTTGCTTTGGCTCAGTTGGTTAAGTGTTGTTCCATGCACCAAAAGGTTCCCAGTTTGATTCCAGGTCAGGGCACATGCCCAGGTTGCAGTTTTGATCCCAAGTAGGGGGTGTGTAGGAGGCAGCCAATTAATGTTTCTCTCTCACATGGATGAATCTTTCTCTCTCTCTCTCTCTCTCCCTCTCTCCCTCTCCCTTCCTCTCTAAAATCAATAAAAAACATATCCTCGGGTGAATATTAAAAAAAAAAAACACTACATAAAATGATGGAATATACAACATTTTCAAACAAAAACTGGCCTCTATAAAGCAATTTGTATTGCAATATTATCAGTTCCTACAGAACTGATATTCCTCTGGATTATGTTGATGACAAATACCTAAAACACTCAGAAAACAGCTGCCACAGTCAGTGTCTGCATTTAGGTTATTCTGCTCAGTGAGTTACATGCTTGAGCTCATTGTCGCTACTAACTGCCGCTGAATATGCAAGGGACAGAAAAAACCTATGGTAGTTCAAACACTAAAAAAAAAAATTCAATATAAGCCCTGGTTACATCTGAGAAACGTCTCCTGTTTTCAAAGCAATGGAAAAATAAGTAAGGAATATATGCTTTATCATAGCACAGAGATAAAATATATCTTAATGGAAAAATTATTTCGGAAAACTTTGTCTCATAGGAAACTTGTGAAAAAATGCCTAGCCCATCAGACTAGCAACGAGCTCCCTCTGCTAGTTTATTTTCAAAATGATAGCAGACATAAAAGTGTCCAATTTTATGAGGTCAACAAGGAAAAATTATGGTCACAGGCATGAGAGCCACCGGCACTGGAATTAGCTTTGCATTGAGCATGTATGTATTCAGATCGTCACTGTGTGCATTTATATTTATTAATACTGTTATGTGTTCTTATATCATTTCCCACAGGCATATTTTGTTTTGGCAGCTATAGAACAAGCTCCTTTTAGGCAGGAGGTATTCATTGTTGTTCCTCTCCTTTTATAATAATCACTTATACAAGATCTCAGCACCTCACTAATTGATAGGGACACCAAGTCTAAATAAGTCACGTGGCTAAATGATGGTCTAACTGCAGTGCCTGTTAGCCCTTGCGAAGGACTTCCACATTCTTGAACCTCACTCTGCTTTGGGGGCTGTTTTGACAGTGATAGTTATTTGCATTTTACAAAGGAAGAAATTGCAGTTCAGATGAGATAATTTGCTGACAGTCACACTGCTATCAAGTTTTAAGATTGCATCTTGAACCTAGATCTGACTCCTAAGTAGTGTGCCATTCTTCTACACCAAATTCTAAAAATGTCAAAGCCCGTATGCATTGGGATTCCGAATAAAGTAAAATAAATGGCCACAGATCTGATAATTCTAGAGACTTTTTCAATGTGCTCATTTCCAAAGATGGAGAGGCAAGTTTTCCACAACTAAGTTTTAGATATTGTGGTTGTTTTAAAAACATTGGCAACGTCAAATGCATACAGCTTTGTTGGAAAAATGAGTGGGCAAAACGCACGTGTAGAAAGGAGGGACATGACAGGAGCTTCTACTATCAGTGTGTTCACTTCTAGAGCAAAGGACTCTGGCATGGTGCCAATGCCATTCACAGGCCCCGGAGGCTGGGGGAGACCTGGAATTCTCAAAGACTCAGTCATAGCACTAGGCCAAGTGCAACATCTCCGTCTTCTGCCCCTTGGTTCAATGTCCTATTCTTCAATGACGAAAGTGAAACAATAATTAGAACGTGTAGGTTTCTCTTTAAACCAGTTGGCCATTTATCTTAACAGCACAATCACCCTGCTAATGATATTAAGCTGGGTTGAACTAGAGGATTCTTTCACAGCAGAGTTCCCAAGGACTCCCGTTCCCATAGGATCCAGCCTTCTGTAGATGCGCCCAACATTCATTTGCCGTAATGAAAGCCAGACACAGAATGGGGCCAGCACAGTGGTGAAAACACAAGGGCTTTTGTTTATATTGAAAAAGAGCCCCGCTTAGTCAATCTGAATCTTCCTAACACCTAGTGAAATATTTATTAATGAGCATCCGCGCAGCAAGCCAGAAAGTCCTATTTGCATTCATTTGAACCATAAATAATTGAAGGTAGATTTCATTCCTTAAGTCATGGTTTCCGAAAATATCCTCACTAGCATGCTGGGGGGCGGGGAAGAGAGCCCATCAGTGAAGTAAAATGCATTAAATGTTGAGTGTGGTAGATGCTGTGCAGATCCTTGGACTACATGGACTATTTCTCAAGAATAAATAATGCATTATCCTGTTACACTCACCTCAGTGGAGGTGACAGGATGAGACACTGATACTTTTTCCTTATGTCTGTTGGTCAGGACTACAGGGACTGTATCTTGCTGTTCATCAAGCTGAACCAAACAGTAGTTCTCAGCAGATCCGGGTATCCATTTACTCACTCAGGGAACAAACATTTCATGTGCTTACTATATGGCAGGAGCCGCTACATCATAAGAATGAGAAATGGACAAAACAGAGAACTGGCTCTTAAAAGAGCTCAGGCTAACGCAACACTGAATCCAAAACATAATTCACACCAAAGACACTGGTCCAAAGGAAAAGGACTTAAGAATTACACTCTGGACAGGCTAACGGGCTGAAGGCACAGCCCATTGTGTATTTGCTTGCATACCTCTCCCTCCACAGGACTGTAGGTTCCCTAAGGGTAGGGGGCTGGTCAGCTTCACCACTGCATTCCCCTCAGTGCCCAGCCCAGGGGGTTAGTAGATGATCAGTGCAGACTCCCTGCATAAAGAAGTTAAGTCGACTCTGAAAATGGCAACGATGTAAACCAGGCAACTAGGGCTCTGTTTCGCTGAGCAGATGTAAAGAAAATATATATTCATTTGCTGTTGGCCAGTGTTAATGTTCATTTTATGCTGTATTTTCTCTACAAATGACAATTAGAGCTAACTCCATGTGTGCAAGCTCTCATTAATTCACAGCTTTGAGTCTCTACCTGTAGAAAGAATTCAGAAATTACAAACAATATTGCTGCTAAGACAAATTGTGCCTCTTATTAGCTGGGTATGCTACTGTAGGGGTAGGGAAATAGGTCTATCCATTATTCATAAAGAGCAAATATAACATAAGCAGCAAGAGAACATAAGCATGAGGGGATGCTAGTAAATCATGTCCAGCTCACAGCCAATAAGAAGAAAATCATTTCCAAATATCGTGCATGCCTCTCATCTCATTGCTCCCCTTGGAAATTAGCACAGGGATAAACAGCATTGCCAAGGAAGCAGTGAGCATGGTCAAAGAAACACAGCCTCCTTCATGCTCTCTAATCACCCTGAGCCCATATGCCATGTCTGCATCATCGGCCCCACGATGTTAAAGTTATCTGGTGGGCGTCTGCCACGCATGCTATGGCTCTTGGCCAGTTGTCACCTAACACTTCTTTATCTGAAAAAAGAGGGGCTCGGTCAACTCTGACCACAGGCTGAGCCATTCTATTCCCTGAGGTAATTTACAAAAGTTATAACACTGGAAAGGACCAACACATGAGATGATCTTACAATTTTTCTCCCTTGCTCTCTGACTTGAGAAGTTATGCATGCTTGACACACCGTAGTATTGTTACGAGAGAACAGACGATGCCTGCATGTTAGGTCTCCACACCGAGAATAAACACTCGTTTTAATTAGATGTTAACACTGTCAGTTGCTTGGGTCACCTACACCTTGAAGGCAATGGCCAGGGAATGTCCCTGATGCGTTTCCATAAATCAACTTCTTTTTCACTATTGTTTCTAAGACTGAACGTGTGCAACAAAAGAAAGAAAACCATATCAACAGAGGACTGAATATTTACTGCAAGGATATTATTTAACGATATGACTATTACTTAATACTGCCTTCTGAGGAAAATAAAAGCGATGTTATTAAAACAAAATAGCAAAACCTTTATTCTTATAGCTGTTAATCTTTCAGATGGAGCATCATAAAGAGAAGCAAAGTAGTTATTTCAGATCTTCCTAGGGAGAAAGAAGACTCCCTATTTGGTCAATTAATTCTCTAGGAGAAGACATTGTCATAAAAATGTTGAAGGAATCCGAATAATTAGAAACAGAATAATTGACGGATATATTTATTTCCAAATGTACAAGCAATATACCCATCTACCTATCTAATCTAAATATGATATTAGAGAATCAAAAAGGGATGAAACTAAGTAATACTCATAATGTTTGAAATGTGTCTTCAGAATTTTGGAGGCACGCTCATATTCATTACCTAATTTAATGCCAGTGCTATGTTGGCACTGTTATTTGGGAAAGCAATGTGTTAGAGGGAGAAAAAAGTACAGGATGAAAGAATGGCTGGATGAATGAATAATAGAGTGCATTTAAAAAAACTATAGCTAGCTGATTTACTAATTTCTTGGTATTTAACCTGTTCCTTTGATGTGCATTATTCCCCTTAAATTGCTTCAATGAGATCAATTAAGATGCCAAAGTCACCAGAAGGGTGTGGCTCAATGGTTGAGCTTGACCTATGAGCCAGGAGGTCACTGTTCAATTCTGGTCAGGGCACATGCCCGGGTTGTAGGCTTGATCCTCAGTGTGAGGCGTGCAGGAGGCAGCTGATCAATGATTTTCTCCCATCATATATGTTTCTCTCTCTCCCTTTCCCCTCTTCTCTGAAATCAATAAAAAGATTTAAACAAATTTTTTTAAAGATGCAAAGGCAACAGAGTGATCTCCACACAAGTCCCACCTTTATGACTGGTCTATAGCTCTGGATTATTACAACCATTTCTACACCAGCCTTTCCCATTCCCATGTCACTCTCCACCCAATGTTTCACCAACAGATGGATCTACATTAAAGATGCAGTGATATTTCACAGTGATATTCCATTTCTCAAAAACCTCCTGTGGCTTCTACTTCCATCACACAAATCTAAAATTCTCTCTGGTTCTCACAGCCCTCCTATGATCAGGCCTGCTACTTTTGAACATCTCTGGAGAATGCTCATTGGCTTATTATTTCACAAGAATCAAAAATAATTCCTGCCCAAGACCTTCCATATACATTTTTCCACTCATTCGGAACACCCCTCACTTTAGAGTACCCACATTTAACATAGATGACACATGCTGAGAGAGAGGCATTTAGCTGCCATTCTACTTGATGGAAGTATGACCTGGGGTGAGCAGGACAGGGAGACACAAATCCAGGTCCCTCAATCAGACTCAACTCCAGGCAGCCTTTCATGGTGTTAGCACCTGGGTGTGACTATGTAATCAAGAATCTATATCTATATATATAAAAGCCTAAGCGACCATTAGGACCAAACAACTGGAATGATGGGAACGACTGGTCGACCAGTTGCTGTGATGTGCACTGACCACCAGGGGGCAGATGCTCAATTCAGGAGCTGCCCCCTGGTGGTAAGTGCGCTCCCACAGCCAACCTCCCGCAGTCATCCGAACTCCCGTGGTCATGGCTGGCCAACCTCCCACAGTCCCTCCCCCTGGCTAGCCATGGGGTGATCGGGGGGGATTCCACTCATGCACAAATTTGTGCACTGGGCCTCTAGTATATACATAAAAGCCTAAGTGACCATTACAACGGGTCGACCATTCACTATGACAGGCACTGACCACCAGGGGGCACTCAATGCAGGAGCTGCCCCCTGGTGGTAAGTGCGCTCCCACAGCCAATCTTCCATGGCCAGCCAACCTCCTGTGGTCCCTCCCCCCCGGCTGGCCGCCCTGATTGGTGGCCAGGCCCAAGGACCCCACCCGTGCATGAATTTGTGCACCGGGCCTCTAGTTTTAAAATAAGTATTTTTAATGCACTATAATGCCTATTATTCACAAAGTGAATACTTCTTTTGGAGCTTTACTGAACAGAGGAAAGAAAACTGGGAGGAAATCTTGCCTATTGTATTTACTATGTTAACAGACAATGGTTCATGTCTAACTTGGCAAGTGATTTCTGCAGGTAGTTATGAGGCTATTCAATCTTCACCTTTGGTACAGGAGTAGATTCTAATACCCACACATGACGGGAATTTTCTGACGTAGCCTATCTACATTCCACCTGCCTTTTAAAGCTCATCCTCAGGCCCAGTGTCACCTCTCTTCCTCAGCTTTTGTAGTCCAAGGAATGCAGTTATGTGTTTATACCTCACTGTTCCCTGTCCTCCATTATTTCTCATGTAATCATCTCTTGCCAACTGTATTTTCATTTCTCTGAGTACAGAGACTCTGCTTTTGTTTTTTCCATAGTCCCCAGGGTTCCTAACACAATGTGCCATCATGTTAAGAACTCCATGGTATATTCTTTTCAACATGGTATACAGAAGACAGCATAGGGCTTGGGGTCAGATAGGGCTGGGTTGGAATATCAGCTCTCACAAATATTTAACTGAAGGACGCCCCGACCCCCAGGCACCTAACCTGGTGAATAATACCTGCCTTGGAGGGTCTGGTGAGGCTGGCAGTGACGTCTCTATGGCACTAAAGCCTCCTAGACACCATACATATAAGCAAAGTGCCCGAAATTTAGTAACTCTCATCAAACGGTGGTGGGGCAAGTGCAGCAGGGCTGGGATGAGCAGGAGTGGTGTGGCGCCCGGCCCAGGCTTGGGCTGCTCCTCAGCTGCCTGCTGTGGCCTGATTCCTGCAGGCCACGCCGAGGGACCCCACTGGTGCATGAATCCATGCACGGGGCCTCTAGTCTAAAATAGTGCCCAACTACTCTCTACCTCCTTTAATTGCCTCTTTTTCATTGTACATTTTTATTGTAATCTGATACCATATGTATTTCCTTCCTATTTGCTTCTTTTCCCTTTGTTCCCTGAGGGCAGGGACTTAGGTTGGATCACAGCTGTACATCTAGGACTCAGAAAAGTACAGAACACACTGCAGGAGCTCTGAGGTCCCTGCCAATCACGTGAACTTGCTGGATCCCTGTCAGAGCTTCCCAGGCACATCATGGACTGGAAACTCCCGGAGGCTGAGATTCTCACGGAATCACTCAGTGAATGAATGAAGCCAGGCCTTTACCAGTTCTCGCCATCTGACCCACCCCAGACAGGCGTTTGGGGGAGAATACAGCTCTGGGCCAGGTTCTGCTCCCAAACTCCCATAGTGAGCCCACCCCATGTGTCCCCTCCAACAGTCCCAGCAGCAAACTGAACTCTATGAAAGAAGAAAGGTGCTTAGCAAGACCCTGTCACGTTCCTTTAATGCAGTGGTTCTCAACCTTCTGGCCCTTTAAATACAGTTCCTCATGTTGTGACCCAACCATAAAATTATTTTCGTTGCTACTTCATAACTGTAATGTTGCTACTGCTATGAATCATAATGTAAATATCTGATATGCAGGATGGTCTTAGGCAACCCCTATGAAAAGGTCATTTGGCCGCCAAAGGGGTCGTGACCCACAGGTTGAGAACCGCTGCTTTAATGCCTCATTAAGACTGTTGTTTGTTTAATGATCACACCTAAAAAGTAAGAAAAGAATACTTGAGTCTAATGACATTACTTGGGCAGAATAGCTTAAATTATTTTTAAAAATGATCACCAGTAGCACATTTTTGCATGTTCCAATCCTGCAGCTCTCAATCTGGCCCCCATAAAAAGTAACATATGCTCACAATAAATCTTTAAAATGGCTTTATTAATAGAGTGGCTATAGTGACAGTTTTATAAATGGGCCCCATCTTCATGCAAACTGTGTTTTATTAGATTGCATTATAATGATTTGTAATAAGAATACAGAGATGGATTCTGAGAGAAGGAACTCCAAACATCCCTGAGCCAGTCAGGGGTTTCAAAGCCCGTGATTCTGTGTGGCAGACTGCGCATCCGGGAACAGACACCATCAGATTAGTTTTGCCACAGTTGCATGCGTCTCCGCCTGCTTTTCCCAATCAGATAATAACAGTCTAATAACTGGCTTTGTGTCTGTCAATCCAATTACTTCCTATTTGGGATGTGCTGACACTCCATTAAAGAGGCAGACAGATGGCAGGGTCTTTCATTACCCTCAGACTGAATAATTAGCTTACTGGGCACATAACCAGGCAAGGAGCCCATCTATGCCGTCAGGTGTCTTCCGAATGAAACCAAAGACATAGATCACTAAAAATAATCTCATTAGTTTAATGTTATGTCGATGCCGTGCCTGTAACAGGCACAGCCATCTAGTTTATCCTTATGTCAACTCAGAGCCTTTCTGGGCAGCTCGATCAGGCGAGGGGCCCTCCGGCCATATTTCCACCAGAGCATAAGTCTGACTGGTGTCCACCTAGGAAAAATACGTCAGTCTGAGATTCCAGTGATGTCACCTTGAGAAAGCAAAACTGTTCCTTCATTGACCCGATCTCTTCTCATTAAGAAACAAAGGGAATGTAATATTCACTAAAATAAGCTGCCTAAGAAGAAAGCTAAGTAGAATTTAACCTTAAATTTTTAGGCTTAGAGGTCTGGGTGCCTATTGTGAATTAAAATGCAACCATAAGAATTTGAATGAAGTTATCTTATAAATCTTCATAGGATGCTTACAAACAATTTCAACGGAAGCACCGTCATCTGTCTTCCATATGCCTCACTCTATTGACCATAATGATCAACATTTAGCAGGTGTTCCATAAATTCTCCGTAAACCAACTTACAGGTGTTTTTAAAAAGTTAATTATCATAACGATAATGTTTGAAAGGAAAAACTGTGATATAGTTGGTGAAATTAATGTCCCCAAATAAGAGAGTTGACTTCTAAGAACCTACATGGTTGGCACAGACCCCTCTCCACTCCTCTACCCTCCCTGAATAGCTTTGTGTCAAATGTCTCAAAGTCATGGTTGAATTCTAAGTAGATACTGGGCACTTCATGCTTTCAATGGGTTAGAACTTGAGGAATGAAAAAGGCAATTTAATATGGAGACAGCACGATATTATGGAAAAAATATGGCCTGGGAATATGGATAGACCTGGATCCCACCTGGCTGCCCTATTACAACTGTGACCTGGGGCGTCAGTCTATTCACCAGGTGAAACCCACAGATCCTTTGAGTACAGCCCTCACATCCCAGGACTCAATATGGGATGCTGCCAGGATCTGGCCATTTTCTCAGCTTTCCTCATTGCTAAGAGTAATCCCCCCAGGGTCCTAAAAGGAAATGAATATTCATTTCCAAAGGCGACAAAGGCTAATAAACTCCCAGCTGCTGGGAACAGAGGGTCAACACACTAAAACAGCACTAAAAGCCAGGAGACATTAGTGTATTGAACCACCATCTCAGACAACTTTATAGCCCTTTAAGGAGGCTTATTTTTTTCATGGTTATGGTTAAAGGGAAAGCAGGCCCATTAAACCATTGTTCTCCCTTTTCTAAGTGTCTTCATCCCTTATTTATTGCGGGTAATAGTTATATTCAACAATAGTTACGTATGAGCTGGATGGTGTAATACCTTACTTTTTTTTAAAAAGTTCTTTGAATACAGAGACTCTTCGATTGAGCATTTACGAAAGCATTCACAGTGGGCAGTTGCCTTGCGAAACAGTGATTAGATGGGAGATGCTCCGTCAATGGAGCCAGAGTGCAGCTCTGAGGAAGAGGCTCATGGCGGGCGGCTTGGGACATTGAGGCTATTATCCTGAACACACCAGCCCAGACAGCCCCTAGGAAACCAGTAAAATGATGGAAGGAACACTTGGGCTGAAAGAATTGAAACCTGAATGAGTTGACTTGAAGGTAGTGCCTCTCAGATGCTAAGAGAAGAGATCAAATAGCCTAATAACTAGAGTTCAAAATGGGGAAAGAGGTGATTTAATTTTGAAATTTTACAGACACTGAAATTTAGTCAGAATTCCAAAGTAGAAGAGGCAGGCTATGTTTGCTGGCCACTAAGGAGGCCAGGGATTATCAGTGCCATTAGTACAGTTAACAAGGGGCTAGGCTGCCGGTGGCTTTCTGAAGTACAGTAATGCACCCTTTAAAGTGGGAGAGCCTGGACAGTGTTGCTCAGTGGTTAAGCATTGACCTAGGAACCTGGAGGTCACGGTTCGATTCCTGGTCAGGGCACATGCCTGAGTTGTGGGCTCAATCCCCAGTAGGGGGCATGCAGGAGGCAGCCGATCAATGATTCTCTCTCATCATTGATGTTTCTATCTCTCTCTCCCTCTCCCTTCCTCTCTAAAATCAATAAAAATATTTTAAAAAATAAATAAAGTGGGAGAGAGTAGGAGAGGGTAGAGGGAGATACATGATGATGGAAGGAGACCTGACTAGGAGTGGTGAACACATAATATACAGATGATGTATTATAGAATTGTACCCCTGAAACCTACATGATTTTATCAATCAATGTCATCCCAATGAATTCAATAAAAAATAAAGTGGGAGAGAGACACTTAGTATGACTCATCTGGACAGCAAAGATGAAATACCACCCTAATTACTAACATCACCTGAATGTATGTGATATGGTATTTCTAAAGAGTTAGTTTTCCAACTGGGAGTCAAGAGCACTAGGAGCCCCATGAAGATCACCCTCCCTTCCCCCCCTTTCCTCCTCCCCCCCCCCCCCCGCCCCACACAAACATTCAACAGCAAAATAATCGGCAAGATGTATGGAGAAAATGGCCTCCATGCTCAGGGGTCCTGGATCTAACTCCTCCTTTAGCCTCCCTGTGTCTCAGGAGAGCCTAAGGAGGAAAAGACTTAGAATATGCAAGGGGGGTGTTTCCATTGAAATTAGAAGGGTACCATGGAGCTGGAAGTGCTTTTGGAGCTGTTCAAAGCTATGCGAGGTCCCTGATACATCCTGTCAACAGAGTGCTACTCTGGTAGTCGCCTCAAACCACTCTGAAAAAATCACCGATGAAGATGGTGAAATGAGGTGAAAGGCTCCCTGGTCAGGTTCCTTGGGGGATTCCGAGGCCCCATTTTTATTAAATATCTTTTTTTGCCAATGAAACACACTGTGCTTGCTTTCCTGGTAATGGGCCCATTTTCACAGGTAAAGAAGGAAGGGGTGGCTGGGGTGGGAGAGGCTGCCTCAGAAAAGTGAAGTGAATGTTTTCCTTTCCCTTTTCTTGCCCAGACCCCCAAGGCCAGGGGGACACCCAGGCAGATGACCCACCACTTGGCTCTCTCTAGACCAGCGAGCCTTCACATGCACTCAGACCACTGAGAGTTTTGATATGCTCCCTTGAAAAACTACAAACACATATCATTTCTATACACTATTTTTTGGGCATCAAAACTGTCTTAGTTTGTAGATCCACATTGTGATAAAAATGCACACTCCACAATAGCTCCATTTATGGCTGCATCGCAACACAGTAATTTAGATTTCTGTTCCTCTGAACAATTTTCTTCTATAGCAGTTTTTTTTTCATTATCCATATTCTTAAAAAATGAAATTGCCTTAGTCATAAATAAAATAATCACTTTCTGTGGACAATATGAGAAGTACTTGTTGGGGCATTTTAAATGGTGAAACATTACGGGCGGTTTAACTCCGGTCTGAGCAACTGTGAAAGCCCTAACGAGAGCACCCAAACCTGCAGGACAGAAGGGACGGCAGCGGATTTCCTGAACCAGGTCCCCGTTGTGGGGTCTAAGGACTGCCTGCCACTGTGCTTAAAACTACATGGGTCTGGGCTTAGGAGTACTTACCCAAGGCTCACAGCTGTCATCTCAGAATCTCAAAGGCAGCTGTAACTGCCCCCTCAAATTCCCTAAACCACACATTCCCCTAAAAAGATACTTATCTGCATGTGAAAAATAAAAAGTTCAATTCCGTTTCCACATGTCATACATGAGAATAAAAGCTATAGAGGCAAGTTTTATTTAGAGCCACAGATGTTTGATTTCTAAATCTCAGATAACATTTCTATCTTGTAAAAATTAAACATATACAGAAACCTGATACGGTTTACATGATGTAGTTGGTAGTGGGAAGACTGGACCGGAAGTTCTAAATTCTAATTCTGGTTCTGAGCCCCCTGCTGCTCAGCCTGGAGTAGGGTGACTTCTCTGAACCCCCGTTCGGACCTGCTGACAGTAGTTTACACGTCAAGAACTATTTTACTAATTCACTCTCACTGAGGTTTTTGTTTTGAAATAGTTCCCCTAACCAAATTGCATTTATTAAACACCTGATTTCTCCTTTTAAAAATTAATCCAGATTTATATAACTGTCCAAAGAACTTCTGATTAGTTTTTCTTCTACCCTTTGTCCAACCACCCAAGCAACAAACACTTACTAAGCTCCTAGCATGTGTGAGGCCCTACTCAGGGAGCTGAGGACACATAACTGAGCAGTGTCAACCCAGCCTCCACTGCTCTAGGGCCTATAGGTGCCTCACCTTGAGTTGGTGTAACTCCAGCCAGAACATAACTGAACGGATGTGTAATTCTGCAGGCATAGGCTGAGTGAATCCATACTTGTGAGGCTTATCATCCCAGACTTCTAGGAGCTGGGACCCCTGGATGGACTGAGATCAGCTGTCAGATCCCTTCTGGTTCTGAAACATTAAGGTCTCACTGTTGTAAGTGAAGAAGAAAGGACCTACAACTCAATACCAGTCCCTGATATCCGGCCCTTGTACAAATGATACTTCAATGATTAAAACACTCCCACCTCTCCCCAGTCTACATAAATGTCTCCTTTCACGGAAACCTAATTACGTCTACAACTAAAGCAGATATTTATACTGATAATTCAATTGAGGTAATGTACATCTTCCTCCATGCTTCAGAGAGTTGAGTTTAAATGCCTTTTTGATTACTAATTAATTTCTTAGTGAGTGTAATGCCTGTGAACGCCACTGGGACCACATGCCAGAGAGTAAATGCTGTTTACTTGACAGGCAGGCTCCACCGAGCCCTAAGCCGCCTGCAGCGGGACCTCTTCCGCAAACCCCGACCTGGAAAGGCTGGTTCTGTGCAGCTGAATAGTTCAGTCACGATTTCTCCCCTTCAGTTACTGGCTACTTATAAATGTCACGCAGGAGGATGACCCAGCGTTAGCCATAAGGGAAGAATTACATGAAGAATTTGCCTAATCATTGATTTCAAATGGAATGCATGTGGCCTCTCACAAACTAAAACCTGGAGGAACAGGGCTAACATGAATTTGTAATAAAGGCAATTGCATCCTTATCTTTTCTGTCAATTGTGTAAATTCTCTCACTCCGTGCAATTTGAGGTGTTACTGTAATCACCCCCATAGTTCCAGGAAATCGAATCATTTTTGCATCATTTGTTTCAGCCTGCTCAGTGCTTAGCAACATGTAAGTGCCCCCAATGGATGGGCAGACTCATTAGCAGCCTAAAGCTTGAGGAGAACTAAGCAATCTCAGTAAAGATCTCTCTCAGATTATTGCAGTGAAAATCAATTCATTGGACTCCCGTCCTGTCCACATACTACTGCAGGCTCCTAACAAAGCCTGTCCTTCCCCCAGCTGGGCAACCGCAGTTCACACAGCACCCTCTGATTCTGGCACATTGCGGACTATAAAGCAGGCCGGCTCCCATTTCTGCGGGGAAGATTGGGTTGTGCTACTTATGCGCTCATTATTTACCAGGCTGGAGGCAGCTCCGACTCCCTTAGGAGACGCCTAACACTAATGGTGTCAGGTTTGTTACACGAGAATATGTATTTCTTCTAATTATGTGGTCAATGGGCTAAAGACCTCACTATCCTGAAAAAGAGGTGAGTCCTAGGACACCTTAAACTAGATGATAGATATGTTTATTATACCTAAGATGAAGAGGTAGAAACTAAATCAGTAGAATATGGTTGTGATGCTTAAAATGTATAGCTTATACAGAAAGTCTTTCACTACTTTCTACAACAGTGTATTCTTAGAAACTGAAATGGAAATGAGACAGTTTTTTCCCATCAGCCTCCAGTCTACATCAAATGCCATCTTCCCTTTGAAATGGGTAGGCTGATCAGTAAACCTGCGATTACTGTACTGGAAACACAATCTTATACCCAAACTAAGTAATGGAAGCACGGACTTTGTAGTTTGACCACGGCTATCCTTAGGTCAACACTAGGCCTGGAACCCAAGACTTTTAAATACTCTTCAGTCATCTTTCCAATGCGTTGCATTGTTCTGTTTTATCATCAAATGGTAATCCGTTATCATTAGTGTGGCAGACTATAAAGTTCCATTAGGAAGCTTGCTGGAACTTAACAACTGAACTAAGTAAAAGAGGTCATTTGGTGGTGGGGGGTGGGGAGGGGAAAAGTGACACAGAATTAAGTAAAGGTCAGCACAATACAAAGTGGAGAGCCCTGCCGCAGAGCGACCACCTGAGGACAATGACTTCCTCAGCCCAGGGCTCCAGAGCTTTGCAGATAAAGAATTCCTTTCTCTCCTTTCCTTCCTTCCTTCTTTCCATCTGCCTTTATTAAGGTATCATTCACATACCATATAGTTCACCCATTTAAGGTTTATAATTCAAGTAGAGGCCCAATGTACGAAATTCGTGCCAGGGCCTTGGCCCTGGCCCCTGTCCACGGCTGCCACCGTGGCCAGGGGCCTCTGCTGCCTCTGCCACCTCTGCCGCGCCCCCGCCCGCTCTGGCTTTGTCCAAAAGGAAGCACATCCAGAAGGACGTCTGGTCTAATTAGCATATTATGCTTTTATTATATGTGATTTTTTTTATTATATGTGATTTTTATATTCCTTCGAGTTGTGCAGCCATCACCATAATCAACTTTAGAATATTTTCATCACCCACAAAAGAAATCCATATCCATTTGCAGTGACTTCATTTCCCCCACTTCCTGCCCTAGGTCATTACTAATCTACTTCCTGTTTCTATGCATGTGTCAGTTCTAGACTTTTCATATAAATGGAATCATATAACAGGTGGTCTTTGAGACTGGCTTCTTTCACTTAGCATAACATTTCTAAAGTTCATCCATGTTTTAACATATACCTGTACTTCACTCCTTTTTATTGCAGAATAGTCTTTCATTGCATAGATATACCACATTCTATTTATCCATTCATCAGTTGATGGATGACATTTGCTTTTTGACCTGTTAAAAAGCCCTTCTAGGTTCTTCATTAGCTTATAGTTCACTGTTATCACTATTTTTATTTTCTTTCATAATGACTAATGGAGTTGTGCTGTTGTTTTTTAATCTGAGGAAATAAAAACAATCTAAGTAAGAACTGAAAGGCAGATTGAAGATAACAGATTAGCCCTGGCTGGTAGGCTCAATTGGTTGAGCTTTGTCCCATGCACCAAAACATTGCGGGTTCCACTCCCAGTCAGGGCACATATCCAGGTTGCAGGCTCCATCCCTGGTTGGGTATGTGTACGAGGCAATTGATTAATGTATCTCTCTCACATCAATGTTTCTCTCTCTCTCTCTTCCTTTCTCTAAAACTGGTAATAAAAAAAGATAACAGACTAAAGGTCATGGCTTGGTATGAATAATAATCAAATTAACCAGAAACCATTAACAGAATACCAAAAGAATCTTTTGGATCTTAGGAACTAGGTGATAGTTATCTAGGAAGGTGCTGCAGTGTAGATCCTTTTGGCATCACCATAGAATAGTGACTAAACAGAGACGGTGGGTTTCATAGTACTTTCCTGATGACTTCTCAGTACGCCATTAGAAAAAGGCAATGTCACTGCTTGAGCTATCCACCTGTTGGCTCCCCTGGTCTGACATCTCTTTGAACCTCCTCAAAAGCCTAGAATAGCACCTGGTAGATCTAGAGTTAACAAATATTTATTAAATGATCATATATTCCAGCTTCAGAGTCCCCTGAGAAAATTCCAGAATTTGCTAATGCACTGGGATCTCATAGCAAGTTTTCTAAGGGACAAGCTCTTGCAGGTCACAGCTGTGTATGAACACATTTGATTCTTGGAATTATACTTAAAATGACTGCACTGTTTAGTATTGAATAAACATCTAAACACAACTGCTAATCAATTCACAGGCACTGTTGAGTATCTGCTATGTGGCAGGCATTACCCTAGACACTGGGACCTAAAAGACTAAGATGCTGCCTGATAGAGCTCACACTCTCAACAGGGGAGGCATATGAAGTAGGCATTATCAAGTAGCAACAGATGCCATGAAGTAAAATAAAGAAATAACAACTGGAGTCTGGAATGTGAGGAGTGCTTGCTCTTCTACATGGATGGGCAGGGGACATTTGAACAGAGACCATAGTAAAGTCAAGAGTGCTGCAGACTCCTGGAGCTCTAGCATATCTGGATGGGGAACAGCAAGTGCGAAGATCCAGAGCAAGGACAGATCTTCTGCATTTGCAAATATCAATGAGGCCAGTGTAGGTGAAGCAGGAGGAGGAAGGGAGTAAGGAGAGATGACTCCTGAGAAATCATGAGGGGCTAAGTATGAAGACTTTATAGACCACGGATTTGAATTGGGTGTCATGATTTACCTTGTGTTTCAACAGGATCACTCTGCCTGCCATGTGGACAGTAGAGGATAATGGGCAAGAAAATAGTAAGAGCTTCATCGTGTAGAAATTACAACATGCTGATGAGACATTATGGTGGCCTCAGTCAGACTGGGAGCATGGGGATGGATGGTGTAATGTAGGTAGTGACTAAACAGAGAGGCTACAACAGTGTATTCTTAGAAACTGGAATGGAAATTAGAAAGCTTTTTCCCATTTGAACAATAGAGGTTTGAGCTGTGCAGATCTACTTACACACGGATTTTTTTTCAGTAAGTATGTAAAGTACCCTAAATGTATTTTCTCTTCCTTATAATTTCTTTAATAACACTTTAAAAATATATTTTTATTATTTTCAGAGAGGAAGGGAGAGTGAGAGTGAGATAGAAACATCAATGATGAGAGAGAATCATTGATTGGCTGCCTCCTGCATGCTCCACACTGGGGATCAAGCCTGAACCTGTGCATGTGACCTGACCATGAATCAAGCCATGACCTCATTGTATATAGGTCGATGCACAACCACTGAGCCATGCCAGCCAGGCTCTTAATTTTCTATTCTCTAGCTTACTTTATTGTAAGAATACAGTAGATTATAATACATATAACATACAAAATTTGTGTCAATGGACTGTTTATGTTATTGGTAACAGTTCCATTCAACTATTAATAGTAGGCACACCTAAATCCTGTATTGTTTTGGGTCAATATAGTGTGAAGGTAGAACACCTAAGATCTGTCAATAAACGACTGTTTTAGGGATATAAAAATGAGAAGTCTCTAGTATGACATAAGGAGTTTTGGTCTGAGCAAGTGGAAGGATTGAGGTGACATTTACTGAGATGAGCAAGACAGTAGGAGAAAGAGGTTTGGGGAGAAAGTGAGAGTTTTGTTTTGGACAAATTTAGATAAGATGACAGTTAAACATTTAAGTGGAGAGATCATGTGAGTCTAGAGTTGAGTTTTATCTGGCAGTGCAGATAAGCTTTAGAAAATATTAGTACACAATTGGTATTTAAAGTCATGAGAGTAGGAAGTTCATCTGAGATACCTCAGTTCAGACAGAAAAGACAAGCAGGAGCCAGCAAAGGAGAAGCAACAGCAGCAAGAAAGGGGCAGACCCAACCAAAACCTTAACAATTATTACATAGAAAGCAAGTGTTTTCAATATATATGGACTTTATTCCCCTTTCCTCTAGGAAATTCCCTAAAATATGGTATGTTATAGAGAATATATAATAATTAAGAACACAATTATTGGGAAGAAGCACCTAGGTCATGCTGGTACTACCTGTGTGACCTTGAACAAGTTATTTAACCTCTAGGAGCCTGTTGCATTACCTGTAACATCACCTATGTGCTGAGGGATGAAATGGCACAAACCATAAAAAGTGTTCAATATACTACCTGACAGAAAGTGTTCAATAAATGTTACTTATTGTTATTCATGAATCTTTCATCTTTTATGTCTAAAGCACTTTCCATCTATATACTGATCATTTGGGATTTATTTACAACCTTGAAGCATAATGGTAACTACTTCTGTGTTTATGTCTTATGTTGTCAACTAAAGCGTAAGCTATTTGAATTCAGAAACTGGCTCAACTTTCTTATATTCTCCACAATTCTAGCTCAATACTCTGAGCACAGCAGAAGCTGACTATATATATTAGTGAACTAATTTTATTAGTTTACATTTTGACAGGGCAGAAAGTATATGGGTCCTAGGGGTTTTCCTCTCTCTTTGCCTGAACACTTTTAACAAAGGAAAATGTAATATGCATCATACTCTATGTTCCTCACAGATAAACTGTAAGTCTTCTAACAGCCAGGGGTTCTGGCTCTTACCTGGCTTTTGTTGGATGGGGGAAGAAGTGGCAAACAACTGAATAAAGGTCAGCAAAATGTAAAATGACACAGAGTGTAGAGTATAGATCTCCTCTGTGACCTTAAGCCTGAACAAAATTGCTTCCTGGACCTACTGTTCCAAACTTCTCAGGTACTGAATATGCTTTGAGAGCTTTCATTACATTTCTGGAACAGGTGCTGGTCTATAAAACTCTCTGACACCTGCTTTTTTATTAATGAAAATGAAGGTTATGGGTTCAATAGCACATGGACACTTTTGGGGTGGCTTACCCAGCCCAGTCCCCTTCTCAGTGAAGAATCCATATTCCCCAGAATGTTAGACATTTTGAAGCTATTTTTTCCGCTGTGTGACCCTGTCTTTGCACTAATTGATTTGCACAGTGTCAGGAGATACTTGGCCAATGCGGGAGACCTGGATCATGTAATGGGAGCACCAGAGGGAAGATTCGCAGATTCCTCATACCAAGGTCCCCAAGAGGCCCTAGTTGCTATCCTTCCAAAGCTTGGGTTCGTGAGACATGCTATTGTCCTTCCAGAAGTTTCCTTTTTTTATATATTGGTTTCTTTTACTTACAATAACACACACACACACACACACCATGATTCATTGATACATTTGGTACACTGGAAAGAGGCTGAGATTTGAAGTAAAGCCAAGAATATAGAGCATATGCCAATTTCCTTCCTTCATCTCTTCCTTTGACCTCTTGGGTTGGTGACTGAAAATAATGACATTCTCAGGGCTGAGGATGAAAGGAGCCAGGCAGTTTCAAGAAAGTACGTGTGTGCTTAGAGAAAAAGAAAGGAACAGAGGTAATTTTTGTCCAAGTCACCCCAGGTCCTCCATCTCTTAGCACTATATTCCTAAATTACTCAGTTAAACAAAAGATAAAAGTCCTAAATATGGTATAGTGTAATAAACCGGAATCATATGGGAAGAAAGGAATCCACTGAAAAACTTTCTCAATTCCATGGGAGTGCCAAAGAAAACAGTTACTGAAAAAGCTAAGACTTGATCAAGTGCTTGTATTATTATTATACTTAAATTAGAGGCCCAGTGCACAGTGGGTCCCTCGGCCTGGCTTGCGCCCTCTTGCAATCCGGGACCCCTCAGGAGATGTTGGAGAGCTGGTTTCAACCTGATCCCCATAGGCCAGGCCAAGGGACCCCACCAGTGCACGAATCTGTGCACTGGGCCTCTAGTATACATATAAGATCTTCGGTTAATCTCTTTCCACCCTCCCCACTCCCCGCTTCCCACCCATGGAACTCCCCTTATCAGTCTGTTCCATGTTCCCATGCCTGTGATTTCCGTTCCTGCACTGAGCACCTGCCCCCTGCTGGTCAGTGCGCATCATAGCTACTGGCTGGCCAGCCGGTTGGCCGGTTGCTTAGGCTTTTATATATATAGAAGGAAGCATAATTGGTAGCTGGGAAAAAAGTAATATATAAGTAGGAGCTGGTTTACTCACAATACCCTGATACCCATGGTGTGGATATTCTCCACACTGACAATTAAATCTCCAACTCTCTGGACACCAGGTGGATGCCCAACGACTCAGTTCAATTCAGACACTAACTAGAGTTGGTGCTAGACCCAAGTTAAGAACTCAGGTTCACAAAACTGTCCCCACTTCAAACACCATCACAAGCCCCAGGCCTCTCACACTTCTGACCGACCAGCTATAAATCAGGTGCCAACCATCTCCTTGCTGGGTTTGATGATTTGGTAGACCAGCTTACAGAACTGAGCAAAAACAGGTAACTTACTATTACCAGTTTATTATAAAGGAACAAATGAACAGTCAGATGAAGAGGTACAGGGGGAGAGGTCCAGAAGGGTCCTGGGTGCAGCACCTTTGCTCCCGTGGAGTTGGGGTGTGCCACCCTCCTGACACATGGATGTGTTTGCCAGCCTAGAGGCCCTCAGAATCCTGTTGTTAAGGGGTTTTTCTATGGGCTTCCTTCAGGCACGACTGATTAAATCATTGGCCTTGGATGACTGATTCAACCTCCAGCCTCTCTCCCCTCCCAGGAGGCTGGGGACGGAATGAGAGCTGAGAGTTCCAACTCTCTCATCATCTTGGTCTTTCTGGCAACCAGTCCCCGTCTTGAAGCTATCCACAGGTACCAGTCATCACAGGAGCATGCAAGTCTACGTCACTCCAGAGATCCCAAGGGTTCTAGGAGCTGTGTGCCAGGAACAAAGGTCAAATATATATTTCTTATTGTACCACAAGTAATAATACCTTGATTCTAAACACGATGTACTAAAAGCCAAACAGGTAAAGAAGACAGAGTTTGAACATATCACTGCAATAGTGATGCCACCTTTGGACTGACCAGTAGAGTTCTTTTCCCAGATCCCCTTTTGCTGGCAGGCAGTAATGTGAGCGATAACTAACTAGGGTTGGAGATATGGTGACTGATGATTTAGTTTAGTGAAGTCCTATGGGAACTAACTCAGGGCACTGGTCTCGCTCAAACTGTGCTCCGATGAACTACAATGTACTATTCTGGGGTCGTGGAGCTGCTGCTGACTGTAGCAGCACAGCTGCTCAGAGTAAAAGCCAGCAGCCAAGCAGTTAACTGCATTTGGCAAAGAAAAAAACACTTTTGAAATGCCTTCTTTTTTTAAAAGTTAGCCTGAGAGCAGCTGTGATTCTGGAACAGCTTGTTCTGAACCACAAGGCCTTCCAGCCTCCCAATCCCCCACTATGTTCCATGCTCAACTGGCTTGCACAGCTCTCCCGAAGCCACTCTGCAGCATACTAAACTGGGGATTCTTTACACCAAGCAACACTCTTTTCTCTTTAATGGGATAATTTAGCCTTTTGCCTTTCGCAGAAGATGCATTTAAGACTTAGTGATGTCACTTAATTACAGACTCTGAAGAAATCTGCAAGCCTCATTATAGCTAGCCTGGTAGTCAGCTCCCTGACGGAGCCCACCAGCAATGCCACGGACACCAGGACTGACTTCTGGGGAGAAGAACGAGAGAAAGGCACAGGTCAAAGCCTGCACTTCATCAACTGAATCCTGATGTCCAAGGCTCTTCACATATCATCTAGTTAAATGGGGATAGAACTCAGAGAGGCAAAGACTGAGGGTCCAAATTAGAAAGCAATGATCAGTCAATATTCCTACTAATAGTTATTAAGATGTATTTTCTCAATTAGAGTGATCAAATTAAGATACCGAAGGTACATTGTTCTGTCCTCTTAATGTGGTCTTAAAGTCTTAACCACCAGAGTTCAATAACTACTGTGCAAGCACTCCCACTTGACCTTTTGCCTCGTAAAGTAGAGATAATGAAGATTAAGGGATACAAATATAAGCTTTCTTTGCTTCTTTTAACCAAATGAGAAAGTGCTTTAAGAAAAAATTAAATGGCATAATTAAGAATGTTATTGATTTGAATTAAATTAAACTTATTAATGTTACCATTGAAAATGAAAGGATAGTTAAAATGGATATTTTAAACAAACGATTACTATTCTTTAAGAACAAAAGTGACAAGAAAAGAAATCCCAAGCTATCCTAAGTTAAATTACAGGAGGCCAGAGGGTGAGAGGAGGAGACAAGGAAAGCTAATCAATTAGCAGCCACGGCCGAAACCAACAAAAAGCTAGCCATGTGCCTCAACGTACAGCTTCCAGGCAGCTATGCAACAATTACCCAGAAAGAACAGCCGACTGTCAGGAGCATCCTGCTGGTGCATGAACTTTCCCAACTGCTGCCCACAACTAAGCCAGAAGCAGCAAGTCCTCCTCCTTCTGGACTGTTTACCTATCCCCAACCTTCCCTGCTTCACCTCCTCCCCCCGCCCCCTCCCCCATTTATAGCCAGTGTAAGTTCTTTAAAAAAGACTGACATCTGTCTTCCTCAAGCTCACTGCACAGACGAGCTCCATGAACCCCAGGATGGCAGACACACTGTGTTCTCTGTGTAGTCGCGCTGGTGGTTTAGACTCCAGACCTCCAGACCTGGTCCTTTCTCAGGCTAGAAAGGGTTTGTTTATGGTTTAAAAAAACCTTTCTTTCAGAAAAACTCTCTATCTCCAAGGTCTTTTTTGTTTGTTTGTTTGTTTAACATAAGGATGGGGGTGTGAAGAATGTATCATGTAAATAAATTATCCAAAAAAGGAAATCAAAACAAGTCAAAAATAAATATGCATTTCGTCTACTGCAGAAAACGTTCTCTTCGTTCTCACTGCCATCAGATCTGCTAAGAATCTGAACAATTCAACTGCACAGAAGAGTTTAGCAAAATATGAAAGTGTCGCAACTCCAAATATGTATGATCTGTTACTGAGAACACCTATCACTGGGATATCACAGCAAAGGAAGAAAGAACTAAGCTATCTTTGTTAGTCTGTCAAAATCAGAACCTTCCTCCCTTCTAAATAACTTAGAGGTTTTAAAACTATAAGCAATAGTCCCACACACCAACTCTCCACACAGTTCACTGAATGCACACTTTATTCAACTACTTAAATGTGAGAGTTCAAGAGCACAGACAGATGAGCAATTGGCACGATGACTGAGATGAACAGTCTGGCCTTCTGCTACATAGAGTCATATAAAATTCATTGCTCATAAAAGCAGTTATGTCCTAGGGCCGTGGTCGGCAAACTGCGGCTCTTTGGCCCCTTGAGTGTGGCTCTTCCTAAGCCTTAGGAGTACCCTAATTAAGTTAATAACAATGTACCTACCTATATAGTTTAAGTATAAAAAATTTGGCTCTCAAAAGAAATTTCAATTGTTGTACTGTTGATATTTGGCTCTGTTGACTAATGAGTTTGCCGACCACTGTCCTAGGGGGACTGCACGTGGGATGATGGCCAAGGCCATGGCTTGATATCATGATGTCATACAGAGCAGTGCTTCCTATGTAAGCATCGAAGTCCACCTGGTTATGTGACCATGTCCCACTCTTTCAACAATCAGTCACAGACAATCCCTGGTCTCTGCATATCTCCAACCAGAGCTGGTCTTGGCAAAGGGCTTGGCAGCCTATGGAGCAATCAGACTTAAGGATGCCATGAAGATGTGGATGCTCTAAGTTCTCTGCTTCTGGGCAGGGCCTAAAAAAGTAAAGTTTTTAAGGGATACAACGGCTCGTAGCCACGGTAGAGGATATGAGTTACAGACGATCTAAAAGTCATTTATCGAATACTATAAACTGTATAAATTGCTGTATACATTCTATTACTAATGTTCATAAAACTCCCATAAAAATAAACATCCCAGTGACACTTGAGTCTTTCCACTCTGTCACCCTACTTTCCAATGGTTGAGCAAGTGACCAGAGCAGAACCCACCAGTGGGTGGCCTCGCAGGCAGAGGGCAGGTCTGGGGAGACTTCTCCTGTCTTTCTGTACACTCCTCACAGTGCCCTCAACCTTTGCTCTCACCCCTCGCCCCACAAGAACAGCACACCTGTATTATGTACTCGGGTCCCGGGATAGTTAATCTAAGGACAATCATTCCTGGCGCTCACTGAATCCGATGTTATCTACAAAAGAATGTATTCCAGGGGACGCATTAGAGTATGATTTGCCCCAGGCTCCACTTCCATGACGATGATGTGAAGGAGGCTTCCATTTGAAATGTATCCTGTAGCAGCACTCGGCCTCCCTGATGGGAGTCTCCTCTGTGCAGGCAGATGACTGCAAAAGAAGCCCCGTGCCTAGTGAGATCTCCATGCCGGGACACCAGATAAATTCTAACTGAATTTTGCATCACTTTGATTAATGCCAATGCCCTCAAGGCCCCAAGAATGGGTGCATATGTGTAATTTGAAATAATTTAACAATTTTATAAAACCGAGGAGAGTGTTTGCTTATTTGTAAGCCTAGAGGCCCAGGTATCTAACTAGTTTGGATCTGGAATGATTGCATGCCCTCAGAGGTTACATTTATTTTAGTAACCAAGATATGTATAAACATAACAGTTCCTAATGTAGCATTTTGACAAATAACTAGCGATGTCTGGATTGATGACTTCCTCTGAGCTAAGGAAGCTAACATGTTCTCAGCAAAAGCTTAAAAGATACTGTGAACATAGATAATACTGCAACTCTTGGCAACTCTTTAGCCCATCCTGGCTGTATTCATCCCCAAAGGTAAGTCACGTAGAAAGACTCATGCAGGCTAGGATTACAAAGGGGGTCTCTCTCTCTCTCTCTCTCTCTCTCTCTCTCTCTCTCTCTCTCTCTCTCTCTCTCAAAAGCTTTTGTGTGTTGCCCTCATTAAGTGGTGTGTCTGGAAGGAGATGTTATTTGCTCTGTAGTTGTTGAAAGTCATGTTATGTTAGACAACTCACCCAAAGGCATAAGCACTGAGAGTAAGCCAAGAACACATTGGGAGCTGAGCTTCTGAGTCCCTACCTCTCCACTGACCACAATGACTTCATGCTGAGTCCATAGGGGAGACACACAGGCAAGGAAGGCCCCATGCAAGACAAAGTCTCTGGAGACATAACTAGCTCTCCCACAAGCTTCCAGTGTGGGGATGGCTGGGCTTTAATTGCCTGGACACTGAGATGCTAGAATTGGAAAGTGGCTCTGCACTCATGGATACCCCAGTTCTTGCATTGTGCAGAAAAAGAAACAAACTCAGAAAGCCTAGGTGATGTGGTGAAGGAAACAACCAGTAAGTGGCAGAGCCAGACCCCACACCTTGCCCATTGTTCTTTAACATCGCCATGGTGTGGACAAACCATCTTTAGATTTCAGAACCTACAGAAAGCCAGTTTATTTTTACAGTGAATCCTGAAACCCCATTTGATCTAATCTAGAGTTTAATGACCACCCTCAGGGCTACCAACAAATAAACCAGGTAACCTGCAACACATTTAAAGTTTCCAGCTTCACCAACCTTCTTCAGGGACTATTTGAATTCTGCTTTTAGAGGTGTGTGAGTGTGTGAGTGAGTGAGTGTGTGTGTGTGTGTGTGTGTGTGTGTGTGTGTGTTTGCTTCTTGATACGTTATATTCCCTATAGAGAAAGACACACTCTCTAAGAGCTGTCATTTTCTCTTAGAACCACAGCTGGAGGGACCGGGCATCATGTTCCACCATAGTCAGTGCTGCTGACACACTGGCCAGGGTCTCATGCTTCTAGAGAGGAACAGATCATATGCCCAGGTCGGTGATGTCACCTGTGGTCACCATGAAACAAGGCATACATTCTCAGAGCAATCTTTGGAGGATCAACTAATCACTTAGCACTCCAAGAAGCAAAATTGGAAAACTCTTCGTTTTAAAAAGACCACACACTAACAGGGGCTGTAGCGGCCATGGAGGTGTTACGGGGAGAGGGTTGGTGGTCAGCCTGCGGGTGCACACCTTAGGACCCGTTGGTGGTCATGTCCGGCCACATTTTCTGGAGTAGCTCCCAGCTGATGGGGAAGCATGGCAGGCACACTTGAATTGCAGCATTGCAGCCTGATATGGATTCCATATGACACGACTTTGAATCCAAACAACAACAACAAAAAACACTTATCTTGGGAATTATTGAACAGAATTCTCTTAGCAAATCAGGGAGAGTTGCTAAGTCCAAATAAGAGGGCTGTCTCTATTGGTACAAAGGGGCAGTTTTTTTAAAAAAATGCACAGGAAGAAACCTGTTTAATACAAGCTCTTAAATGCAGTTTTTGAGCTCCTAACTCCAAAACACCCCTGAGCTAGTATCATTACAAAAATGAAACAGAAAACCTCTTACTGACTTGGTAACACTGCCAAATAAATTGCTAAAAGTGAGGCCTTTTTAGATTCTTTAAAAAATAATTATAGGACGAATAAAGTATTTCAAATATGAAGAAAATGAAGGATATTTTTGGAAGACATATTAGCCATGAAAGTTAAGGTATTTAGGGTACTGCTTGATGAGGAAAAATAAAAACATAGCTGATTGTAAAAAAATATTATTAGTGACCATCATCTGTGAACCCAAACTGATTCCTCCAGCAACCCACTGCTGCCCCTGTAATCGGCAGGACTCACTCCGGTTCCCCAGTGAGGCATCACTACTTGACCAAGGTATCACTACTGAAATGTCTCACAGGATCCAAAGGTCTAGTGAGCCTGAAACATATTAAGAAACAGAGTTTTTATATTTGTTTCTTCTCTTTTTTCCTCCTTCACACTTTGCTTTTTATAGTATCATAAATCCACAGTCCTCAGCTAGCACTATAGCAAAAGTAAGAGTTAGCACTATTGAGCAAGCCATTAAAAATAAGCCCATTTTTTCTAGACAGGGACATTAAATGCACAATATTTAAACCTCTCACTTATACAATGAAGATAACAAGCAGTTATAAATTTTACCGTATCTAAAAGCAAAAACCTGTGGCCTTCCAAAACAAAATTACCTTTCTCATGCATTTTTTCAATGGGAAATTTAAATTCCAAAGGTAATTTTGCTCCAAGGTACTCACTAATATATGAATATACTCACAGAGATGAGTCAACACAATTTGCTTGATTGCTTCCTCATTCTTCTGTTATCTCAAATCTTCTAAGGCAGCAGGAAAGATCATAAGCATGTTTGAGGATTGCTTATTTGAAGGTACAGAGGAGGCCAAACTCTATCATACCTATTACAGAATACAGCCCGACCATGAAATCTTAATTAACACTGTAACAATTTATTTAAAATTCTCTGATGCAGCTCATGTGAGGCTAAATCAGAATGGAAACAGTGCTAGCATTTTAGAAGAATTAAATTAAGAGAAAAACCCCAACATGGCAGAGGCTGCGACACAGACTAGTAAGAAATTAGACAAAGCAGTTATTGTTGGGTATTGTTTCTGCTGTGTGCGAGGATGAAGGGAAAGCAGAGCCTTGGTTAGACTCTGCTAACTCTCTGGATGAGTAGTGGTGGAAAGACAGGGCAGGTAAAAGGTCCACCACCGTCCCGCTCAATCCACACCCTAGAAATAGTGGAGAAATGTTCAATGAAATAAAATCACAGATCAAGTTCTGTTTAAAGTAAATAAGGGAATTATGAGAAACTTGGTTTATTTTTTTCTCATTAATTACCCAGTAAGATCCAAATTAAGAGCTAGAGTAGCATGAATGGAAACTTGCGTTACAACTTACTCTATATCCAGCATGTCAAACTCACCGCCTGTGGGCCAGATGCCTCGTTTAGTTGGCTCATGTTAGCCTTTGAGTTTGACATGCTTCCTCTACATACTTTGGACCTTTCCTTTTCTTTAATCACAGCACAGTCCTAGGAAGAATAGCTGCAATTTTCATCAATTAAGTATACTTTATAAGCCTTTGAGGGACACCTTTCTGTTTTCTAAGTAGGGAATAAAGTAAAGAGTGGATGTTATGAAATATCTAGGCTGCAGAGGTACAGAAAAATGTAGTTCAAGGAAGAACAGAATATCACAGGTAAGGTATGGCACAAACTTCATAATATCTCATGATAATAGAAAATGCTATACATTTGTGCTAGTTATATGCCAGAGACTGTTCTAAGAACTCCACATATATTAAGCTTAATCTTCATAACAACTCTATAAGGTAGGTACTATTATTATTATCCCATATACGAGATAAGGAAACTGAAAAACAGAGAGAGTTTAGTAACTTCCTCAAGGTCACACAGCTAATAAATGACTGGGCAAGGATTTGAACCCAGACAAGATCATTTTAAAGTCTGCATTCTCAACCATATGCCACTATCTCTCTACTGCTCGTCTGCTTCTTACTACAATTCCAAATCAGGCCATGCCTGATTTCACCAAAAATCATAATCTGCCTTGTCCTTTAGAATGACACTCACCAAGAATATGAAAACACTTTTAAGCTCTAGAATAGCAGCTTCTCAGATGACCTTCCACAGGAAGTATTTTTATGATACATTGTGGTCCAAAAGGAGACCCTCAGATTGCCTGAATCAGACCTAGACAAACAATTAATTAATAACGTTTCCTGATGATTTCTTCTGAAGCTACATCTCTGAAAGCAAAATTAACAGACAAAACAAAAAAATAAAAAATAATATATATATATATATATATATATATATATATATATATATTCAACAGAACAAGCAGAGGCCTAGAAGACAAAGTGTACATGGTTTTTGATCTCAATAGAAATTCTGATAACTACTGTGTTCAAAGAATTCTCCTTGATAGGGAGCAAGAATCATTAAAGATCCTGGTAAAATCATTTTAAATTAATAATCTTGGCAGGCTAAATGTAAAACACCAATAACAAAAGATAATTATGAAATAATGTCCAAAAATATAAAGAAGTAATTTTCTTAGCCCTCAAGTGGTCCCATATTTAGAACAAAATTAAAGCTTGTATTCTTTTCCCCTGTGGTCACATTCCAGAGGCTAAAGGGGCCTTGTTGTTACAGCAGTTTGGCTTCCCATTTTTAGGATAGTAGTGAGCTACACATAACTATTCTAGATACAAAGAAATTAGGAGCACATAAGTAAAATAGGGAACAAATTTGTGGCTCATAATTTGCAATACAGAGACATAGAAAATCATGTTTTTTAAAAACACCCATATGAAGACCCAAAGCAATAGGTTTCTGAACTTAATCCAAATTATTTGGCATATGAATAGGCTTACTCTGAGCCAAATGTTAGCTCTTGAACATTTGATAACTCTTAGAAACAATGTTGATAATTCAAGAGGATACAAGTCAAATAGGAATTGAATTTTTCATAAATTACACATGATCTTAAAAATTAGAGAGAAGAGTGAGTGAATCCTGTCCACATTCACAACAGAACCCAGTTCGCCAGGCGCATCCTTCATTCACAAAGAGGTCAATTAGCCTCCTTTGCTTGCTTCTTTTTACACATAAAGGAATCGGGCTTAGGGCAACACGTGCCAAAATGTCTGGAACAAGAGACAAGATGTTCAATTAACTCCTGAAAGACGGCTGAATAAATTAATGGGGAACTGAAACTCATGCCAGTGCAATTAAGCGTCAGAGAGTGGAGGAGGAGGAGGAGGAGGAGGAGGAGGAGGAGGAGGAGGAGGAGGAGGAGGAGGAGGAAGAGGAGAAGGAGGAGGAGGAGGAGGCGGCGGCAGAGAGGAAGAAACTGTGTTGTTGCTTTACTGAGCAGCAACATGAAGACACCACCGTTTGTACTCCTAGCACCAGAGCGGGGAATCAGAAAATAGACTGTGACAATCATTAAAGGGACAGTGACAAAAGAAACCAAAACTCAATCTCCCCAAGTGGCTAACCTATTCCTTAAAGCCTTGCTTGCAACTTGACGTTCCCACTTGCTTTAGCTTTATGGCCCAGCTAGATTTAGTTCTCTATTCTTATGCCTTATTTCTTTGATTCAAGAATGCTTTTCATCCATAGGCTACCCATAAATATCCAAAGGGCTTTCATGCATGGAGATTACACACAAAAATAAGATAGATGTATTTCCTTCAAGAGAACTTGTAATATTTTTTTCTTCTAGCACTGGGCCTAATTCTCTATTTCTTAAGAATCCTTTTATTAAGTTCCAAGAATGCAAATTTCAGGGTTTTTTGTAGACACTAGAACTTTCCAAATGATCAACAGCCATGAGTTACCTGCACTGATGGTCCCAAACCAGCCCTCCTGTCTCCTATGCATTCATGGACTGCGGACTCAACAGAAGAGGGAGTGAACAGCTGGTGGGCTATGGATGCCTCAGAGGAGACATGGACAGGGAAAAAATCTCTCATATTTTCTTGGATATTTTGATGCCTTAACTGTTTCAAAGTCCTCTCTATTGTAGTAAATCCATGGAAAACTAAGGAGAGAATATATCCCAGGTAACATTAGTGTCGCTATACATATATGCTGCCGAGTGTCCCTGCTGCATGTTTGGCAGATAAAATTAAGTTGTCTTCTTGTCTAACTTTATTAAAGATGATCAATTGAAAGACAAGAGCTCAAGGATGGTGCTCCACTCTGTACCCCAATTAAGAGAGTCATGTGTTTGCAGATTACTCTGTGGGATTGTCAAATTGGCTCCTTCATTAAATGGTCTAACAAGTGGCTTGAAGTCACTTCTCAGTGAGACAGGCTAAGAGGGACCAATGAGCACTCTTCTAGTTTATATAAAAGCCTAACACATGGGGGCACACATTTCATCCATGTTGATTTCTACTCCTTTTCCCCAAAGGACAGGGCCATTGCAGATAGACGGGATTAAGAAACCCTGATATGTGGTACTATGTAGTCCCTGCTTAGAGTTTAGGAGGGAAATGGAATGCCTCACTTCTGACGACACAAACTAAGAGAGTAAAAAATTGTAAAATATTGTCCACCTTTTTGAAAAACTGCCACACCGGTGAGTCCATCAAGAGTTTCATCCTCTTAGAAAGCATGCCTGGAGCCAGGGTACAGGCAGTGCTCTCACTGCCTGCACGGAGCTACTGCTGGAGGGACAGACAGCCAGGTTAACCACGTTTTCATCATTATTTATTCAACTAATAAGCGAGGCAAGTTGAGTGGAGGATTAGAATCTTCAGGGAAAAATAATCATAAACTTTGAATTGACATTGTGAGTTGTCCATAAGGCTCAATGATTCCTGAAATTGGTCCAGGGAAGAGCTTCGTACAGTCCATTTAATTCACCTAAAAACCTCTAATTCACTACACCCAATGGAAATATGAAGTCAGAATTAATGTCCATAGTTAAGGACCATATACCATAATATGCACAAATAGAGTAAGAAGTTAGGCTTGAACTAAGTGGATTTTAAAAACTGCCCTCTCCCCCTGTGAAAAAATCAAGTTAAATGCCTTCAAGTTTTTATGCTTAATATTCATGGTCAATATGTCACTGATTATCAGCAATAGCTTGAGCTAAACAGCAATGGCATAAGAATAATAGCAATAACCTGGACTGGAGCTAACACTAAATGCTGACTATATGCTGGCTTCTGTCTAAGCTAACTTTACGTATATATCAAATCTCATTATCTCTGATTGCCTTCTTTTCTCAACATCTTTATTCAATGTCGTTCTACTTCCTACTGGAACATCTTTCAATTTTTGCAAACACTAAGAGTCCACAGCTGGGAAGGAGGCTGCATTCGTTTAGAAAGCAAGTGAACCATTATGGTAGCACATATGGAATTGGCCAGTCATATGCTTTCTGCTCAGGCCTGAGAATAATTCAAGACATCAGTCTGGATCTTCAGGGATGTGGATGGTCTGCAGTCCTGCAGCCTTCCCAACCGACCCTGGCTGGTTAGCTCCTTGGGGAATCACACACCCAAAATTATGGCATCATCTGCTTTCAGGTACCAGTTTATTTTGCACAGAGAGCAATCACTCAGTACAATATGCTATGCCCTTACAACCAGCTACACGTTTTGAAAATATCTTTGATCATGAGGGGACCAGATGTAAGAAAGAGGCCTTTCATGTAAACATGCCCTATTATTAGGATGGTGCGTGTGTGGAGATTACATCTGACGTGCGTTTTCTAGTAGTAGACCACAGACCAACTACAGAGTCCATTCAGGTCAGAAGGGCTGTGGACAGAGTGGCGGTGGAGTTGGTGAGGGGGGGAACAGTGGGGACAGTAAGTGGCTTTGTGTATGTATGACTACATAAGGGCAAGGAATAAAAGCGTCAGTACCTCCAAGATTTATATTATCAGCTTACTGCTGACATTTCAACTTCTGAAATGCACAAATTAATTCAAGCCTATAAAACAGTATCCAGAGCTTACAGCAAGCTGTAGGCCGCACATGTTAGCTAGGGTGTGATCTGCTCTACAGCAGCATCTCCCAGGCAGTCCCCCAGGGAGCTCCCAAAGCAAAAGCCAATAAACAAGCCTGGCCAATAGGAGGTAATGATCAGGCTCCACTCCACCCACTGCGTTCTGTTTCTTCTGAAGGAGGTGCTGATGGCAGGGGGTGGGGGGGGTGGGGGGGGTGGCGGCAGGAGCAGGGACTTGTACTTTTAGAAAACGCTCTAGGGGATTCTTTCTCTGTCATGCTTGGAAGCTACCACCCTGAAGACATCAGTTATGACCACTGGGGTTGAAAAAGACTGAATTTCTGCACAGGACTTGAGTGGCTATATCTCTAAAACAGAAAACAGATGTATAATGGCTAACCTGTGAGTATGGATTTCAATCAGAAAGGTCCTGAGAGCCTTCTTATGACCCTTAGCAGGCGTTTCTGAGCTAGACAGACACTGGGGAAAGGAGACGTGACCAAAGCAGCCGAGGGCAGCACAGATTGCTGGGAGTCCTCCAGACTGCATGGAGTTGCTCCCTCTTCGCTCAATGCCCCCTGAGGGTATTATTCCTATGCCCATTTTACAGATGGGGAAACTCAAGGACTGAAAAGTCTCATGGTTTTCACAGCCACCGGGTGGTGGGGCAGGAGGTGGTACTCTACAGGGAAAGGAGCAACTGCCTTGAAGTCGGGAGATGCAGTTTCTGCTCAGGCTTGCCATGAAATGACTTTAGCACTGCGGGTCTCACATATCCTTGTTTGTAAACAAAGACATTCGAATGAGTTAGTCATTTCTATGGCACCTTAAAATTTTCACAATCTACGATTTTAAGCTGTCACAAGCAGGATTTTCCCTTCATGGCTTAGTTTCTTTTATGTTATACTTTATTGCCATGTTATAATGCTGGTCAGCAAAAGGGGGCATTAAAAATCAAGGTTAGGCACTATGGCAGGAGATATCCGAATCTGAGGTTTATTTATACGAGAATAGATAATTTTAATTAACAAACTGTCAGTTCTGCTTTAGTGAAACTGGAAGGGGGAGGTGCCTCAGTGGTTTGCTCTAACACAGGTTGCAACTGGTAAGTGGCGTCCTCCATGAGCCCAGCTGTCGGAGCCTGCTGTGCGAGACGTTCCTAAATATTACCAGGGCTGCAGCAGCAACTCTGTCTGCAAAACGCATGCCCGGCACAGCCTGGGACACAGAGCACATACTAAGTGGGAAACATAAATGTGCAGAACGGCTGTATAATTGTTGAACTTGTGCCTCATATATTCATAGTTAATTTTGGCAACGAATTTCAGTTACGGGAAGGGGGAAGATGGGGCGGGGGTGACTTCCCTTGTCCTTCAACTTCCCAGAAATGTATTAAAAATGACAGCCTGTGATTGCTGCAGACAGTATCTAATTAACTGTCATTATAAAACACATGTCAGAGCCTGGGGCCTATGAGGGATCTGATGTCTGATTTCTCTCCAGAATAATAACAGTCTCCTTTGAAACAAGCTGGTGAATGAATTTTGTTGTCTTATTAATCAACTGATTTCAATCTGACCCCTATTTCCCTCCCCTGCCTTATTCTTTTCTGCTGTACCCCTAAACACCCCCCCCGCTCCCCCACCCCCATTCCCCCAACGACTTTGGAACCATACTTTAGACAAGTGATGGATTTAAAACAACTCCTTGTCATCTTTTGCCAGAGCAATCGCAATAAAGAGCTACCGCAGAAATATGATATGGGAATGGAAGCTGTTTGTAAAAACTATTAACTCAATAATGAAACAATTATTCTTAAACAACCATGAAAATTACTTACAAGCCTTATTTTCTCTCATTTTGCCACACCACAGATTGCGATTCTATTTTCATTCCTATTAATTAGAACAAAGACTTTAATCCTTTTCTCCCGCTATTATGCAAAAACAAGCATGGTTATTAGGGAGCTATCTAGTTTCCAATTAATTTTTTTTTTTTAGGGATGAGCTGCAGAGCTGGAATCATCACGGATGCCCTTTGTTGAGGGGGTTGGGACAAGATAGGGCCTGTGTTGACAAAGAGAGTAAGAAATTTCCCTCAATTCACTGTTCCATTCACAAGAATACTCCTCAGCCCCTCCTGGGCAGCCTGCGACTAAGCAGGAACTCAGCAGTGAGGCTGGATGACACAAGAGAAAGGCTGCCGTTGACAGCGTGTGTAAGAGCCCGCATGCAGCATCCACAGTAACTCGCCTCCCCACCTGCTGCCACAACGCGTGACAGCAATGGAGGAGTTCAGCTGCTGCACCTGCTTGATCTGTGTCACTGAGAATGACCATCGTGTGTTTCTCAAACTGTGCATCATAACCAGCAGGAGATGAACTGATATGCAATGGAGTAGGACAAAATGGAACAGCATTTTGAAGTATCAGAGTGTATCGCATATGCTAATATTCATGTATATACAAATATGTATATATATTTATGCCTGCATACTCTTGGTTAAGGACAAATATTTTGAAAATCCTTGGACTAAGGCAAATAAAGTAGTCATCAAATATTCATTAAATACTTAGATGACCCCAAAGCAAACTGAATTGGCATGATGCTTGTCAGCTACTCAGCTGAACTGCAGACCTACTCATTAGCCACATCGGCTCCCATCCTTCTTCCACAAGGAGTAGCTGGACCGTGTGGGAATGATCCTGGCCCCATAGGTCTAAAGACAGGCCTATGACTCCTGGTCAAGTCAGTTCCAACTGCTTTTGAAGAATTAGCTGAGAATCTAGGATGCTGGTAAATGCGGAAAAAGCTCCATTATGTGAATTATTGAAATGTAAAATAAGCCATAAAATTTCACCTTGGTGATCATAGCAGGTAATTATGTTCTACTTTAAACATGCTATGAGCTTGCCTACAAAGAAGCAGCCATCACTTGACTGTGACATATGCAAGAGCCAATTATTTAGTAATTTACGTATACATCAGATACTTATTTACATCTGCCCATGAGAGTACTGATAAGTAATCACCATATAAAAAAATCAAAATCTGGGTCTTCGTCCATTAGCTCTGCTGAAGCACCTTGTTCAATCTTATGTGGCTCAGGTCTTAGAAGATAAACTAGCTGAGAGGTTTAACAAGGCTTATGTACTTTGTGAACTGGGCTGCTATGTACAGGGTCAGCTCAGGACAAAATTGTTCATAGTCCATACATCTACCCACCTATGCAACTAGTATTTACTGAGTGATAACTATGCATCAGGCATACTGCTAGGTGCTAGGGATATGGAGTTAAAGATATGTTTTTTGTTCTCAGAGGATCGCTATCTAGTAAGAGGATACCAACCAACAAACAAATGAGTGCATCATTATTAGAGATTCCTGTCACACAAACAGACAGTGGAGAGGAAAGGAAGGAGCGCCTCGTTCTCGGGAAAGACTAATCAGAGGAGAGCGGATGATCCTGAAGCTGGACAATGGCTGGTGGGAGAGAAGACCTAAAACTGAGCTTCTGAGTGAGGCAGAGAGGTCCAGCAGAGCAAAGCCCCGTGCAGACGTGAGGCCAGGTCCGCATGCTTCTTTGAAGAGTTAGACTAAAGCCAGAAGGTGGGGAGAAAGACTAGAGCCCAAAGCTCACTTAGAAGTACTAGTAAGTCACTGAGTATCAATCTCGCAATTCACGGTTGATCTTCTCAAAATTTGCAATCTTTTCCCTCAGTACTTAATTATTTAATACCTCATGTTACTTCCTATCTAGACTTCATCATCAAAGTACCTTACCTAGGACCACCCTTTTGAAAATGGGAAATAAAAGTATGCCTCAAGATTTCCTCTCACTTACTTTTATGCTGGGGTAAATTTCATCAGAGAATATTCATTCGAACATTCACTCACTATATTTCTATGTAACCAAAACATTGTACAACATTCTTGGTGCAACAAATAAGACACCTACTTTCTAGATGAAAAAAGATGATATTTCTCATCCCTGATGCCCCACCGAACTCCCCTCCCTCAGGCAGTGCGCCCTGGTCTCTTGGCTAGATGTATTTCTATCCCTCTCTGACCTGCCACCGCACTTTACTTAAACTTCTCAGTGCACGTGGTATACTCCACCTTTCATTTTGTGTCTCTTCTATGGAGTTATTAGCTCCATAGGGAAGCCTTAATGGCATAGAATTTTGAGGAAGACGAACCTGAGTAGGAATCTCAGTTCTGCCCGTGGTAACTATGTGAGCTTGGGTAAGTAACTTATCTGAGCCTCAGCTTCCTGGTCCCTAGAATACACATCATCACCAAGCACCTTCCAGGGTAGTTTGGAAGGTTAAGTACAATTTCTAGAACAGTGCTTGGTATATAGCTCAGGCTAGGAAACTGCTGCTTCCTTCTCTTCCTCCCTTTACAAGGGGCTGAGATCATGTCTAAATCTCTTACAGTGCCCAGGAAGGAGAAATACATGGTAAAGATACCCAATAAATGCTTGAGGGTGAATGGGGAAGTAAATGAATGACGAACAAATAAAGGCAATATATGAATTCAATACACCTCCAGCCGCAGCACTCAGGTGCAATAATAGACTCACGGGAGAAAGATCTTTGGACATAGAAGTGTCCCTGGAACCCTCATATCAAAACATGAAGATGACAGTCTCATGACCTTATGCGAGGATAGCCATACAGTTAGGGTCGATCATTTGATGTAATTTCGTAGATTTCTTGGGAGTGGTAAACACCTTGCGGGTGAGATGGAAAGTCGCTGTGAGATATCAGTGACAGTGCTCACTGGAGGTGATTTATGACTTCCAGTCATTACCCCTCCACCCCCACCACTGTGGTTCTGGAGGTTGCAAACCACACTTCTACACCTCTGGCCGAGACTCACTCAGTTCTTTAGAATCAGTCTGTTTCCCACAGGGACAGGTATGATAATTTTATATGGAAAGTTGCTAAGCTTTCAGGATTTTTCTGAGTAATTAATCAAGTGAGACATCTTGTTTACAAGTAGCTGGAGAAGATGCATTTGGGCAATCTTCTTTCATAATACAGACATGCTACAAGACAGAATTTTCTACTAGGATGAAACAAAGAAAGTCTTTTATTTTTTAAATCCTTCCCATAATAACCTATATATAATGACAACTGCTCCATAGAAGGCAAGGCAAAAGCTCTTGGTGAAAAGGAGACAGGCAACATTGTTTTTGAGATATGAAGCTATTGGGCCCCTTTGTTCTTTTTCAGTTTTGAAATTTATTCTTCAAGATCCTCCTCCCACCATCCAACTTCCCTGCCTGCTCTGAAAATACTTTATCACCATGAGATGGAAGGTGCTTGGATCATAGCTGAATATAATTCTTAAATGTACACAGTTCTATAAAGAAAACTTCTAAAAATAAACCTCTAATCGGTACTTCACTTATGTCTTATTCTTGATCTTAACCCCAGTCCTACATTAGAATCCCCCAGGGTAACTCACCTTGATTTCTTTAAATCAAATCCATGGGAAGACTTGTCAGTGGAACAAAACCCTATTTTGTGGCAGCTTAAAATCAAAGTCTACTCAATTATTCTCAAACTGCAATGGAAAAACATTCCACGGCTGGTCTTTAACTCAAGCTGTTGGAGACCATGTCCAAGAGGCGTTAATGTAGGATTCTCTCCTTTGTTTACAAAGGAAAAGAATAGGAAGCTACAGCCTATAGCTATGCCGAGAATGGTTTAAATGGCCTCTAACATGTTACCCCAATCAGAGGTGCTGCCTTTCCAAAGTATCTGCACTAGTGGCCGAGATGTCCTCAGCCACTCACTGACTTTCACAGAGCGGCCGGCCTCTAAGTGACACGTGACCTCCTGACAGAGCTCATACCCCCTCACGCCACCTCGCATCTGACACTGGCGCCTGAAACCCCTCCTCCGCAGGGAGGAGACACTTTGCTGCTATTCTTATATTCATGGCTACACCTCCCTTTTCCTTCTCCACCAACAGCCTCCACCCTCTTTAATCTCTTTAGCTTCGTTTCTTCCCTCTGACCTTAAATGTCATCACCTACATTTTTTACTTTGCCCACCCTCAATAACATCATTTATTGTCGTAGATTCAAATCAGCATATATATACCACTGACTAAATGTCAAATTTGTAACTAGTGCTTCAGACCCCAAATGCCAAATGCCTGCTATATATCCCCACAAGCGTGATATAGGGGAAACTCAACCCCAAAATGAGCACTAGTTCCTCTGTCAATCCAAACTCTCGCTCTGTTCTTCCCACTGGATTTCACAGCCTAGTCAATGGCATTCCCACTGGCCCAGAGGTCAAAGGTCAGCTTTCAGGTCTTTTCTTCATCTCTCAACCCACCTCCTCTTCTCCGTTCTTACTTAATTACTGATACTGCTTTGGTTGAAGTCCTCCTCACCTCAGACTCTGTTTACCAGTACAGCACCCACACTGTGGTAAGGATTTCTTTAATGCAAACATTCAGAGAAGCTCTCTGTTTAAGGCCTTTCCTGACCCCCCACAGTCCAGCCACAGAGAAATGCAGTGCACACTCCCTGGGGCGTGCAAAGCCCTCCAAAACCTGGTGCCGGCTTGCCTACCGAGTCCTGTCCCCCCCAGACACCCGAGCCAGGTTCTTCAATGATTCCACGTCTCTGCCCTTGACTTCAGCTCTGCCTGGACGCCTTCCACCTTTGGGGGAATTCAACTTTCAGCACCTAAAGCCCCCCTTTTGTGAATCTAAGTCAGGCCAAGTGGTCATTCCCTCCCAAGCTTCCGGTCACTGTGCGGGACCTCATTCCCTTTGCCAAAGCCCTGGGCTCAGCTGTAGTTCAGAACTGAGAAGAGCCACGGAGGGCACTGTCTACATATTACATGACAACTCCGGCAGAATGGGGAGCAGCACCTCATAATCAAACACACACATCAAAAATTACCCTCAGGTACAAATCAGGGCCATATGTAGCCTCATATCCGTTCAGGCCATGTCTTGGTACTAAATGAGCCTCACAGGGAAAAACATCAAAACCTTCTGAACTTTCGGGAACTGCGAATTCTTGTATATGTTGCCAATATGCTACGGCCTCCTCGAGGTCAAGAGGTATCTTTCTTAGTCTTTAAATCCCAATGCCTGGTGTAAGGTTTGGTTTGTTATTAGCGAAAACATCCTTGCTGAATAAATATATTATCAAGTCTGCATTGGCGCCAGCTTGCTTTTGCTTTTTACAAACAAAGCTATGAATAAGCTAACAAGCACTATCATAAAAGATGAGATAAATCATGGCTTACATTAAGGACTGTCACGTGGAAAGTCGGCTTTAGAATATCACAGATGAACTGAAAAGATGCAGTTTAGCCTCATTTTAAGAGCATGGGCTCTGGAATCAGAACATGGGTTCTGGGTGCAGACCCCAGCCCTGTTATCTGTAGGATCGTGGGCGAGTTGCTTGACTTCTAGACACTTCAGTTTCTTCATAGATAAACTGCATTATCATGTTAGCATCTACGTGATAGCCTTACTGTAAAGATAAACAGAATAACACATGCTACATATATGCTTAGTATGAGTTGATTGATTTAAAAAAGAGTTTATGATTATGCAGTGATAAGAAGAACATTTATAACACTTGTGCTGACGTAGCTATGAGGGATCAAGGTGACAGTCACGTGTATGGAAGGCTACAAGGCTTGCATTTACCAAGCTTATTGAAGCGCTGATCTCTACTCCTTCCCAGTATAAAATCTGACACTTTCCTGGTGTCTCACCTTGGCGCAGGGGGACACATTTAAAGTGTAGATGAGGCCAGTGAAACAAAGGGACCTGCTTTCACTACACGGAAAGTGAGTCTGTTCCAGAGGAAAAGTGTAGCAGATATAATCGAAGTGTGAGGCTCCCTGTGGTGACTGCTAATAGTCCTTCAAACCTGGAAGCTAATTCTGTACAAAATCCAGCTCCTTTGGATATTAAACATTCATGATAAAGGAGATTAGGGAAAAGTTCAAAACTGTCTCAGATTCCCTTGTTATCTAGGAAACAGAATTGATGTATTGCATTTAGAGATTTTTTCCCCCATTAGCTAATATCCAAAAGTTTCTCCAAGCAAGTTTTTTTTTTCTTCTTAAACAAATGCTATTTCCCTTAGTTGTTAATAAAAAGAACAATAAAAAGGAATCATTGTCCTTGTATGAACTGCATGGCTCAAGGCATGATGTGCACAGACAGACTTTAAAATTGGAATGAAAACCAGACACAACCCCAGGACAGAGAGATTTGATGGATCAAAACCATGTCTGTTCAGTTTCTAAGAAAAATGATGCATTAGCCTAACCATTGTGTAAATCAGTGGTTTTCAACCTTCCTAATGCCGCAACCCTTTAATACAGTTCCTCAGGTTGTGGTGACCCCCAACCATAAAATTATTTTCATTGCTACTTCATAACTGTAATTTTGCTACTGTTATGAATTGTAATGTAAACATCTGATATGCAGGATGTATTTTCATTGTTACAAATTGAACATAATTAAAGCATAGTGATTAATCACAAAAACAATATGTAATTATATATGTGTTTTCCGATGGTCTTAGGCGACCCCTGTGAAAGGGGTAGCGACCCACAGGTTGAGAACCGCTGGTGTAAATGGTTGGCAAGTTCAGCTGCTATCAATTACCAAAATGTGGCTTTCTGGGTAACAAAAGTCAAATTGTCAATGTTTAAAACCAAATCAACTTATTTTAAAACTGTGCACCAGGCCTCAGTTAGCCTCACTGTATGTATTTCACATTTCATTCTCACAGTGTTCTGCGGTGAGCACTAAGCAGAGGTGTGGGAAGTGATGTTCAGAGGCTAAATAACTGGCCCATTTGTGGTCAAGGCCTTGAACGTGGCCGGCCCAGTCTCTGGTGTATCAGATGTCAAAGCCAAGTGCTTCCCGTCTTAACAGGAAGCACATAGGATATGTCACCGTACCAACCCCCCACCTCTGGCACCAAGTCTTCATCTGCCTAATTCCTAACTTAACCTTAAAGACTCAGTTTAAATGTCAGGGCCTGTGATGTAACACCCTCCTTTTTATGTTCCCATAACCTGCTCTTTATATTTCTTCCACAGCCTTATTACAATATTTTTAAATTACCCATTTACTGATCTGACTTCTTTATGGGTCGATGGCTTTCTGAGAAGAGGGGCTTTTCCTTTTCCTGATGGTACAGGTTCCAGTGCCTGGCATATAGCAGTCCATCAAAAAGTTCTTGTTATATTGAGCCGAACATCTGTCCCCAATATGGCATCCAATTTTAGGGAATTCATTAGAGTGTTATCAACTAGCTAATAGCCATTACCTTCCTGCCAAATAAACGCAAATTTTCAGATGATAACTAGGAATCCCCCTCATAAAAACACTACAGTATTTCCATTTTGTTAATTAGGGTTCATTACCTAACCTTGGTGATAGTTTACACTAGATGCTTTGCATGTGTTATGTCATTTGACTTTCTCTCTAGCTCCATCTTCCACATAAAGTCTCTGAGGCTCAGAGAATTCACAGTTTATCTGAAGAGGTACATTTTAAACCCATTTCTGTCTGGAGCCAAAGCTTAAAGCCCTTGAGGTAGAAAAGAAAGGTTTTGGTGTGAATTAGGGAGCATAAATAGGAAAACTAAATTGCAAATATTTTAAAGTTGGTATTTCAGAGAGAGAATTTAGTTTTAAACTAAATGAAGGAAAACAACAAAGATCAAGCCCTCGGGATAGACACAAGAGTGTGTGCAAATGAAAGGCAACAGTTACATGGGAGAGGTGTGTTTCTAACATCCAACGTCTGACAAAGATTGGGAGGAAGGGGAAACCTATACAGGTAGAGGAATTTTGAAATGGAGAGAGAACAAAAAAAAAAAAATGAAACGGAGAAGAGCCAACTCCATTGCAAATTATTTTAACTCTAATAGATGATTTGCAAGCTTGGGTAAAACTATAAATATACTAAGTATGGAGAATGATCATAACCAAGTGAACTGGGCGATCTGACATTAAACACGTGCTTCAGAGAATACGTTCGAAGGTGAACTGAACCTGTTGGGTCTTTGACAATCATTGCCAAGTACTAATTCTCTCGCTCCCTCTTCTAGAGTTGGTGACAGAGAGGTTCAGAGGGCCAGGAAGGTTTTCCTTAAAGCAGTGGTTCTCAACCTTGGCTGCACATTAGAATCACCTGGGAATCTTTTTAAAATCCTGATTTCTGGGCCTCATCCTCCAGAAATTCTGTTTCTTTGTTACTAATGTTGTGGCCCCACCCCATAACAAAAAAACAGAATTACTGGAGGATGAGGCCCAGAAATCAGGATTCTAAAAAGATTCCCAGGTGATTCTAATGTGCAGCCACGGTTGAGAACCACTGCCTTAAAGGATTTGGTAATGTTGACCATCGTATTCTAAAACTTTACCATTCTTAATTACAATTTGATATTGAAACAACTCTTGTTAGATTTTAGCCAGTCCAAATTCCATGGAGGTGGCTAAATATTTTTCAACTACCATTCTAATGATATGTCACTGCTATTATTTTAGGAAGCATATTAAGTTGGAATTTAATTTAAAAAGAAAGCAAGTTGCTTTCCTTTAAAGAATTACACTGTTTCCTGTGTTAAGCAAATAATAATTAACACAAGTACATCCAGTTATAATTAGCAAGGAATTTAATTAAACAAATATGCCAACATAACCAGATGCATGACAAAGTAATTGTAATATGCCTTGCCAATGCATTCTCTCCCACTTCATAGTTCTTACATAGTAATTATAAAGCTATCTCTCTCCTTTTAAAAAAATAAGTACAGAAGTTTTAAAGATTAGCCTCCTAAAAGCCATATTCAAGGAAAAACTTTAAAAAGCAAGTTAATGAAAGCTTAGCGAAGGGGCAGTATTGGAGAATGCAATCATTTATTTCACTCAGCACTCCTAATACAAGCGTAATTGATTTTGATTCTTTAGCTCCATCTGAACTTTTCCAGATTGCAACCTCACAAAATTGAAGTGATACTCTTCCAGAGTAAGTACTTTATCCTTCAAAAAGAAAGCAAGTCACCCAGAACTCATATGCCACTTTGAGCCCCAGAAGAGTCCCCCAATAGGGAAATAAATCACAAAAGGGGGAGGAACTGTGGACTCACAGGTAAAGTTCAAAGTCTGCATGCTAATTAAACACTGAGAAAAGAAAAATGGGCTAACCTGACAATTTCCTTACAGAAAAGACTATATACGGAAGAAGGTAATTAATGCAGAAAAGAGAAAAATTTAATTAGCTCATTTCTAGAGTAACTCCAAGAATAAACTTTAACATCACAATGCTATGTTATACAAAGATCTTCAAAAAAACATGTGGTTTTCTTTTTATCCTGTATGTAAAAAAAATATGATACTTGTAGTGATTAAAAAAACAAACCATTTGCCCATGGTAAAAGTGCACATCTACTTCAATTCCCAAGCCCACCATCGTTAGAAGTATTCCATTAACCTTGGGCTTGCAAAATGAGAATAAGCTATTTTAAAACCCTATCTACTCTGCATACAGAACGATTCCGCTGCTCAGCATTTAACTTTTACCTAGCACAGGTTACATGGAAACCAGTGGGAAATTCAATCAAAAGGCAGGAGGGTTAGAAGTATAACAGTTAGAGATCATTTCCATTTAAATATTAAGTCCTGAAATCAAGGGGGGAGTAACTGATCCTGATTAGATAAAACATGCAGTTAAATCAAAGTGTAAACTCACCCTACGCAATTAGGATAGGCTCATTCTACAGGAAAGCCAACTTATGTTCACATTTAACATTAAAGATAGCGGCAATAGCCTAACAAGTCCCACTCCAAGTAGGACTTCCTAGGTTATAAAAAGCTTTCACACATTTTATGTTACCTGATGGCCACAACTATAGTTACCTAGTAACCGGTATCTGTACTGAATAATGCAGAAACTGAGATGCGGAGCGGTTAAACGTCCTGCCTAATAAATGACACAACTGGGGTGGAAACCAGGTCTTTGGATGTTGACTTTGCTGTCTTTCCCACCGCCTAGAAGAAAGGCCTTTTATATGTATAACAGATCACAACACTCTCCAGATCAGCACAAGCTTGAGCAATAAAGAGTCAGCAGCTCCCAGCTGAGTAGCTAATGGCGAAACAACTTACCAAGTTATTCAATACACTTGAAACAACTACCTTTCTCATTATTTCAAATATTTCTCAAAAGTCCATTAAGTGGCATATCTGAGACATAAAGTTTCTTTCCTCACTGTCTCACAGGACTCTCTTCTGCGAGGAGGCAGTGTTTGAACTGAAAGCCTCAAACCACACAAATTCCAGTGGCCTGGGCGCCTCAGGAAAATGTGATATTCCTGAGCTAAATCCTCTCAGCCCCTAACACGTTGAAGTGGATGGATTTGTCTCCAACTCAGAGGCACCGTGATAGAATGCCCATGAAGGCTTCTCCTGGGAGAGAGAGGGCTTCAGGTTTCACTGGACAAGTTAACTTCTTAGAGCACATCTCCCCTTTTTAATGGCAGGAGTATAAAGAATTATTATTTTAAATTTGTCACCCGTTAGCGATTTTTGAAAAGTATGCCAATACTAAGAAACACACCACCCTGACTTCCATTCAACATTTGAAACCTACACAGAAACTGTGTGAGGCAGAAAGATAAAAAGTGAGTTTGTTTCTTAGTCACTAAAAATAAAATGAATGTTTAATTTAAATCAACTGATTCATTTACCTATAATTCCTTGTTTAATCTTATATGTAACTTATAAGGGAATCAGTATTGACATCATTAACATAGGAGACAGGGGCAAAAGACAGAAGTTTGAGAAATTCTACTGATCCACAGAGAGCTATGCTTCTTTGTGATTTATTTTTATTTTTACGGCTACAAAAATCAAAAGTAGACTAGGAAGCTTCCATGTGCTTCTGAGAGGTCGCGTAGTTGGTGAACCTGGGGCTGTGGGGGAACTAAAAGCAGAAACGTGCAGGAGAAACCCATCCAAATGCTTTCAGAGAAGGCAATTTTCTCTACACTTCCTTCCCAGGGCTTCTGCACCTAATAAAAGGATTGTAATTTCCCTCTCTTAAAAGTATCTGGTATTACAAATTTGTTTTCCTGCATACTCAGATAACTTTAAAAAACACATTCGAATGCAGGCAGTTTTGTATGGAAGTAACAACAGCTGCTAACATTTATTAAGCACTAATTCCAAAACCTGTGTATTAACTCCTTTAATCCTCCTGTGAACTCCATGGAGTCATTTTACAGATGAGCAAACTGGCACATCAAGAGGCTAAGTAATCCGTCCAAGGGCACATCATTAGTAAGTCTTCAGGGAGCCAGGAGTTCAGCTCATTTTTTCTTTTTTTAATTTCAAAACTGTGCCCTTCACCACTTAATTCACTCAACACGGCAACCAACATAACACGCAGGGGGTGGCAAAGGTAGGTCTACAGTGTGAGTGTGTGCAACAGAGTTGATTCTTGTATTCTTATTTATTAACTATTGCATTGCTTTCCATGGGAACCACTGTAACCCTCTGGCCTGCCCTATATTTTTCTGTGCCAGGTACTGTGCCAGGTGAAGGGTATACAGAAAGGAAAGGCATGGTGTGTGCTCAGGGCAGACACGTGTTGGTTAGAGCCTAGTGACTTACAACGAAAGAAGCTTTCTGCACTTGGTGCTCAGTCCTGTTTCAAATAAACCAACCTTGTCAGAAATGCATGTGTCCACAGTTCCATGGGACACGTTCAACTCTGGCCTGGGAGACATCCTGACTTTATAAATTTGTGTCCAATAAACAATTATTTTAAAGGTCCTCCCACATTGTAAAAGCAAAATATGTTAATTGCATAGCCAAGTTTAGAGTCCAAAAAAACCACTATTTTCAATATTTCAATGTATTTTCTTCTTGTCTCTTTTCTATATTTACAAATAGTTTTTTATATATCATATTGTATATATTATTCTGATATTACCATATGCATTTTATTTTCAATATTATTAAAAACTCTCAGTAAATACTGTTTTAGTTACATAACATTACATCATATGGATGCACATGATTAACTTACAATTGATTCCCCTATTTCTAGATACTTAGTTTGTTTCCAATTTTCTGTTGTTATAAACAAGCTGAGATGAACATATTTGTACAAAAATATTTACTCACATATTGGTGTTCTACCTTGGTATAAACATCTATAAGTAAAAAATACTAAGTTTAAATATTTTCATACCTAGTGTTGTATTTATCAATGATCCCACTAGCAGACTGTAAGACCATCTGACAAAGGTAAGGAAACAATTCTTATTATAATGTTCATTTTCTGGTTTCTAGTAATATTGCCGCTTTTATATATTCATCAGCCATTTATTCTATTTTTTGCACATACCAGGTATGCGATTTCATATGTTGATTTTACAACTTAAGTCAAATTGTAGAAACTAGTAGGACCTCTTATAGGTAAAACATAGCTGAAAATCAGCAATTTCATATTGTTCAAACCTAGCAGCTCAACTTTTAGGATTTGAAACTGTATCACTTACCCAGTGATGGCATTTTCAGTTTATTTGGGACCCAGGAGATTTGTACATGAACAGAAGAAAAAACGTTCTTGTCACTAGTTTCAGTATCATCAGCCCAGCTCTGCCTCCTCTTACAACCAAGTACCCAATGACATTATAAAATTTATAATCCCATCTTAATATCTTCCCTTAATAGAATGTCAGTTCCGAGAGCAAGGAGGAGAGGGGAGGGAGGGTTATAAAAATCATTGAAAATCTCAGAATCCAGTGTCTTCCAACATAAAGCCCTCACTCCATACACCTCTCCACCTGATTCCACCCACCCCCACACTTTCTCTCCTGCTACAAAGATGCGGACAGAAAAGGCCGGCGCGAGAATGCTTGGCTCAAGGAGGCAGAGAAGAGCATCCAGGTATCAGATCACATGCTCTTTTCTAACCCTTCTTGGCAAGCCACTTCCGGGAAGTTTCACATGAGGGACAGAGGGGAAACCAACCGAAATTATCCACTGACCAGTCCCTTATTAAATGAAGATAAAAACCACTGGCCCAGGTGAACGTGTTTGCTTCCTACTTGGAATTGCTAGCAAGTTGTACAAGGGACAGTTAGAACTGAACCAGGTCATAGACAGAACTCACTTATCAGCTACCATCTCAGTCAACAACATTGATTTCACACTGAACAGTCAATCAAACACCAGCCCAGCCATATGGTGGGTGGGAAGGGCAGGGGACTGCTCTCTGTCTCTCAGGCAACCTGGGGTCTAGTGCTGCTGCCACCACACCAGCTGTGGGACCTGTCCCGAGTCAAGAGCCAATGTGTGGGTCAGGTCTCTGTTGTAAAGGAGATGGATTAGACCAGCTCGGAAGTCTCTTTCCAGGCCTGAAGTCCATGAAGACATGGACAGCTGGATAGACCATGGCTGCCTCTTCTCCTACAGCTCTGGAAATAGTACATTTCATCAAAGGAGACTCAGAACATCTTTCAGCACAGGCTCTTAAGCACCCTCAAACTCTCACATATGCTGGAAAATACAAGGCTTTTTATGAGTTTCATGAACCTGTTTCAGATGCTTTAGAAGAAATAATGTTATCCAAGCTAATTAAATTATTTCATCTGTGTGGCTCTATGCAATTGTTGGGATTTTTCCAAAGATGCTCCCTAGGGTATCTTCTGCTTACATTGTTTTGTTCAAAATTACAGAAAATGCTAATCTTCCTTTAAGACTTCTTAATGAGGGGTGGTGAAGCCCAGTAGACCACTGTTAACACTAAATTCTTCATTTATTGGTTTGTTTGCTGATAGGCTGCTGCAAGCGCATCTGGGCGCAGGGCTGTGAACTTGTAGTCTTGTTTTTGAAATCAAATTGTGATGCTGGGTATTATAGGCCAAATAATGATAACAGAAAACCCAAGAGATGATAAACATCTGTTTATTCTGTGCTTAATTCTGTTTTATCAAATATTGTTTGCAATAGGAGACCATTTCCTAAGCCTCGGAAATATCCTTGTTACACAGAACTTCCTGTTATCTAGAAAGAAAGACTTTTGACACTGGATTCTGAGATTAAAAGAGGACAGGTTTCCAATGATTTTAGAGCCCTCTCTCCTCTTTCCCCCTTCACTCTAAGAACCGACATTCTGTTAAGAGAAAATAATAATGGTGTACTCTTCCATACCCATCCCATCACTAAAACAGTAGTCTGAAAAAGTTTGTTAATTAACAGTAATTCAAATGTAGTTACTGTACAAAAACACTGCACCAAAATAGTACTCTTCACTAAAAGGACTGGTCGGAAAAGGACAGGGCCCTCCGAACGCCCGTCTTGTGCACACCCGCGGTGACTCCACGCCACCTGCTGTGTCCACGGGCTCTCCGAAGTCTCCCTACGCAGAACTGGGCAGCACAAAGGGCCAGGTGAAAACGTAGATGATCTCCCTGTGCTTTCTCCTGGAAGGCATCTGACTTGTCCTTAACGTTTTTGTCTTTGGTCAGACAGGTGCTGACTTGGAGAGGCAAGGAGTAATTCTAACCTGCACCCTGCTTCTTCTCTCTTTTTCTACCCCCCTTGTGTCTGCTTTTCTCATGCTACAGGCAATTGCTAGACCGAATTGAAAGTAGGTGAAGTCTCCCACTACTTTCCCACATTACTTTTCTTCTAAGCTCTGACTCCACATCCCCTCTAACATTCAAGAACTGATGCCCTAGTCCAGTGGTCGGCAAACTGCGGCTCGCAAGCCACATGTGGCTCTTTGGCTCCTTGAGTGTGGCTCTTCCACAAAATACCGACTTCTGCGCATGGGCCACGAAGTTTCAATCGCACTGTACATGCGTGCCCGCACGTGGTATTTTGTGGAAGAGCCACACTCAAGGGGCCAAAGAGCCGCATGTGGCTCGCGAGCTGCAGTTTGCCGACCACTGCCCTAGTCTATCTCTTTACTCCTTTGCCCCATTATCCATTAGAACTCCAACTCAGCAAGGCCCTTTTTTTCAGCTTGCTGTCCCAGAGAAAATGGGTCAGCAAGCGATTCTAAGCTGTATCTGATGACAACTTTATGAGCAGTGGTACTCAGTGTGGTGAAGACACAGAGGTGTGGCTACCCAGAGTCCTGGGTACCCAGGTTTGACCCTGGCTCTGCCACTTACTAGTGTGTAACCATCATGTGTAACCAGTATCCAATTAATGTGTAACTAGTATGTAATCCTGTTAAATCTGTATTTCTTTAGCTATAAAATGAGAAAGCTCATAGGACTGCTGTATTTAAATGAGATGATATACTAGTAAAGAAAACCATGTTAGATCTGTACCTCGGACATAGTAAATATCCAGTGAAGCCTAGATATTAATTTATTACATCACTAATATGTTATTACATATTATCATCATTTATTAGCCTCTCCCAGATCTATTAGGGTATTAAGAGAATATTGCTCAGAAAAATAATACCTTAATCCAATATTCGGGGGACGGGTAGAGAATTCTGTGGTCAAATGAATATGGGAAGTGCTCTTCCCATTATTCTAGAGCTAATCTCATTCTTGGCATTTCATTGCTCTCTAGAATAATAAAAATTCTAAGAAGTCTCATAGTAAGAAAAAAAATCCATTTAGTTTTATTTTCCATCCCTATTCTTATTTGCTTTGGAACTCTTTGCCTGTCTAAAACATCTTGAACATCTTACAAGATTCTATAGAACACAACTCAAGAAAAAGTGCTTTAACACAGAGATTTTAATGGCATAATTTCAGACACTGTTATAAGCTGGAGGTAGGTGATTAGCGACATGTGGAACCATCCCTGAATCCCAAAAAGTTTCATCCTATTTAAAGCTGTCTAGCCCCGTGGTTGGCAAACTGCGGCTCGCGAGCCACATGCAGCTCTTTGGCCCCTTGAGTGTGGCTCTTCATAAGCCTTAGGAGTACCCTAATTAAGTTAATAACAATGTACCTACCTATATAGTTTAAGTTTAAAAAAACTGGCTCTCAAAAGAAATTTCAATCGTCGTACTGTTGATATTTGGCTTTGTTGACTAATGAGTTTGCCGACCACTGGTCTAGCCTATCAATATCCTACTGGCCCTTCTCCTTCTCCCCACTCTGGAGAAATGCCTCAAAACATCATCCAGTTATTCCTTTAGCACTTGTAACTGCCAAAGAACTTGAACTCTTATGAAGGACATGCTCTTTATACTTCATGATCTGAAGATTGAAAAGGCACAATCTATCCCAGGAAAAAAAATTCTCTCTCTCTCTCTCTCTCTCTCTCTCTCTCTCTCTCTCTCTATATATATATATATATATATATATATATATATATATATATATATATATACCTTAGGTTATTAAACTTCAAAGATTAATACAGAATCCTTTGTGTATCTGGGCAAGAAAATGAATGTATTTTATGCACACACTTCCCAGTGTGTAACTATGTAACAGGTACCACTCCCATTGTATACCATGTTCTGGCTGAGTTATTAACAATGTATCTACACACATAAAACAGAGGTGGAAAGAAAGAGCATGCATCCATTCCCGATGCTCTCTGCCTTTGTAGCTTATCTCAGGACTGAAACCCTCTCATCCTCCGTGTGCCGCTTGGTTTGCATGTCTGCCTCTCACACACAGTGGGATAAGTCCCTCAGAGACCGAATCCTGGCCTTTTCATCTTTGTGTCCCTCGTGCCTGGCATGGTGCCTGGGAAACCATAGGCCTTCCATAAATATCCAGTCCATTCAGCCAATAAATTATGGATTGATTGCATTATTTCATACTAGCTCCATGACTTTCTGCCTGGGTCACAGTCATAAGTGGCACCATTAAAGGTGGTTTCTAACCAGCCCAGCAATTGAGAATTTCCCTGACTGAAGAGAAGATAAAAGCAGCTATGAAAGCAACCCTCCCTTAACCCCCTGCATGAGAGAGCAGGTCTGGAGCCAGACAGCCTGCTTCTTCCCTTACTTGCTGTGCCAGGCGAGTTATTTAAATTTTTAAAGACTCGGTTTCCTCACCCATTTCAAAATGGAAAGATTAATAGCACAGTAGTGGTCAGGGTTCTCCAGAGAAACAGAGCCAGGAGGGTGATGGGATGTTACAGTTCAAATCTGAAGGCTGTGAGCGGCAGAATTCATTCTTGCTCTGGAAAAGTCAGCCTTTTCATTCTTTTCAAGTTTGCAACTGACTGGATGAGGTTCATCCACATTCTGGAGGTCAATTGCTTTATTCAAAGTCTACCTGTTTCAATGTTAATCTCATCCCACTTTCACAGAAACATCCAGAATAATGTTGGACCACATATCTGGGCACCTTGGCCCAGCCAAGTTGACACATAAAATTAACCCTCACAAGTCCCTGCCTCATAGAATTATTGGGAGGGCCAAATGAGTTAATAAATATAAAAGCACTTAGAACACTGCGGCATTAGTACTGAGGATTTATGAAGAGGTATTCAAAAGAACACCAGTTTGGGGTCACTGAACAAACACATATTTAGTCAGAATCCCGATCCATGAATACCTGGTCCTTACCCAGGTCTGCAGTATACTGCAGGAACATTCAGGTAACAAGCTTTCCCACAACATGTGAGAGACATATCATTATGGGATTCTTCTCTTTTTGAAACACAATGCAGTCCACGCTGGGATTCCTTGGCAAAAAGCCTCTCTCAGGAAAACAGCTGACTGGTGAGTCTCCTCTCCCATGGGAACCTGGGCATTTCTGAAGTTGGACACCCTCATGACACTCCTGTAAACATCTAAATCACAAAGCAGACACAGTCTACTTCTTGAAAAAAAGAAATGCTGCATTTCCCCCTAAAACGACTTCCTTCCTCCTCTCTTATTTCACTCAGCAGAAAATCCCGGAAAAATTTAACTGAGGCATAAAATGCAACCTGTGTTTAATGGCTTATATCCAACATGACCTCCCTTGACCACTGAAATCGCATTTTAAAGGTAGGACCCACTCTCTTCAGTGTAAGAAGAGGGCCCTGGAAGACAGAGTGGCCCGCTCTGTACTGAGGCAGGATGATGGGAGCTGTGAATGCTCTTACATACGGAAAACAGAATTGCAAACAGCCAATTTCAGACAGACTTTATAATGTACCGTGAAGCTAAGGAGCATATTTAGTCCTTCAATACATGCTTTTAAAAGGCAGCCGGTCACGGGCCTGCCCATTTGTTCCCTCTCTTGCCCAGCAGCCTAAGTGCAGTATTTCCACATTTCGCTGTAGGAGTCACCATCTTTGATGATAGCCACAGTGATTCTCCTAAACTAAATAATCAAATCACACCCAGATATTTTAAACTAATTTTAACCATTATTTTTATGTAACTTTACTAAGCATTTATACATGCTTTTCAGAATTTCTTCCCATTTTTGGCTTTTTAATTAAGAGAAAGATGAACCATAGCATCTCTCCCACCTCTCGGACGTGAAACACTTTCTGAATTCTGTCATTTCTGTGAATTTTTCTCTCCTGTGCTTAGAGAGAGTCTTGGTTTCCAGGTGGTCTTGCAGGTATTCTTTGTGTGTTTGTGCATAGAGGCATTTTTAAATGGAGTGGGTCCAAAGCTGTCCACATTCTTAATGAGGTGTATGACACAAAAGAGTGCAGAACTACCAATGCCAGAGAGACTTACTATATTAAAAGAGTAACAGAATCAGACTGGTTATGGTGTAAAGGACTTTACAGATACTCTCAGAGACGATCAAGCTCAATATTTTCATTCTAAGTTCAGAGAGATAAGTGAATTTGAAATCACTTTTTTAAAGTGATTATCAAGTTAAAAATAAGTGGCAATCAGTAAGTCTTCCTTAGCTATTTAAACATCTCCACCCTCCATCTTAAATTGTAACACAGGTATGCAGGAAAAACAAGTGAGAAATGTCATCAAGATGGTGATTATGAATGATTTATTTTCTATAATGGGGTAATACTATTTTAATAATGAAAATGATAATTATGAAAGTTACATGGAAATATGAAAAAACATGATGTGCAAGAGAAAAAGAAGACTACAAATCAGTACATGCAGTATTATATGAATATACACACAGGAAGAAAATAAAGGGAGGGTGTGTAAGCAAAGTTGTCATGCTGGACTAGAGTGGTGATTGCTTTCTTCACCCACATATCTCACTAGTTTCACACTATTTTCCCAATGACTTCACTGCATAGCAGGTCACCATGACACGCTGGTAAAACAAGCTAAGTCTTGAAGGATGAAAAGGTATTAGAGAGAAGGGAGGGCGAGACATTCGGAGGAAACATTCCACCTTGAGTCAAGACATGAAGAAATGAAAAAACACGAACATCTGGGGAAAGACTATAAGAAGTTCAGGGAGTGTGAACACCAGCTGTGAGGATGAGATGTGTATCAGCCTATATGCACAGTTAGCATTCAGCAAAAGGAATGTAGTGATGCCATTATTATAACTCAGTTCCAACATTCTACATGAGAGGCTTACTGGATCCTACAGACCACACCCCGCTCTGCCCTCTGGATCCCAAAGACCCCACCCCGCTCTGCCCTCTGGATCACACAGACCCACCCTGCCCTGTCCTCTGGATCCCACAGACCCCGCCCCGCTCTGCCCTCTGGATCACACAGACCCCGCCCCGCTCTGCCCTCTGGATCACACAGACCCCGCCCCGCTCTGCCCTCTGGATCACACAGCTTCAGTTCATGGCGGTGCAGTAAGAGGAAGCAACTGAAAAACTAGGTTAAGTGCTGCACAGACATGAGTGAGTCCCTAGGAAAGGAAGACTTACTGGAAGAAGAGATTGTAGATGCTGGCCTTAAAGAAAATAAATTAAAAAATTCAAGAGAGATAACGAAGTAGCCAGTCCAAGGGAAAGAAGTGGTAGTGAAAATCGAAAATTAGATGTAAATATTTTGCAGTTGGGTTTTAAGACAACATGTAAAAACCAACACGACAAAAAAGATGTATAAAACTGGTTTTGCTGAAAATGAAGACCAACCAAGAACTGACACTCAAACCAAGGCTCTGTTAAGTACAGAGTTGTTTGCTCACTTATATCGTCCACCCAACTTTTGCTTTCCTGCTTTAATTCTGTCCATGAAAACCAATCTTGCTTGAATGGAATGGAAACCAAGCAGTTTCTCAGAAGATGGAACGCCCTCTCACAAGTTGAAAACTCAAATTGGGATGGAGGCAAAGCAGCAAGGAATAGTCGGGCTATTTCGGGCTATGTGTCTTCAGAGGCCTTTCCCTGGCTAACCCTTCCCACCCGGATATTTGACTAATTGGAACTCTGGATTTCAAGCAGGAGTCTCCAGCTGTAATTTGGTACATCTGCTTAGAAATGTGACCAGATTCTCAAATGATTTAATTTCAACATTTGGGAATGAGGGACACTAGTGCAATTACATATATCTACCAGAAAGATGCTAATAAAGGTCACTTTGCTGAGAAAGGAGAAAGACACGCAAGCAATTAAAGATGACTTCGTGACCATGAAGCACACTGGCCCCCAAATATTCTGGTGGTTCTCACACACGAGGAACTTGAAGGAGGCAGGAAGGCAGTACAGGAGACAGTGCTCGGTGATGGCCTCCTCCATGCTGGTACACGACTGGGTGTGGAATGCAAATCACTTCTCTGAGTGGCCTGCCTCTTGCATTCCAGAAACATTTGCATTCTGCAAAAATCCATTTTCTGAAATTTTCCCCCTGAAAAAGTTCCATGCAAGTCTACAATCCCTTCACACATTAGCTACTCATCTCTCCTGTCCCAAACCATCTTATTTAAAAACTGGACTTCTTGCAGAATGAAGCACACAGACATTGTTGCTGTACATGTTTACATATTCACTAGAGGCCCGGTGCACGAAATTTGTCCGGGAGGGGCGGGGGTGGTGGGGACCCTCAGCCTGGCCTGTGCCCTCTCATAGTCCGGGAGCCCGTGATCCATCGCCCCACAGAGGGAGGCCCTGCCAACCTACCGCAGCCTGCCGGTCGGTGGCCTGGGCCTCCCTCTTTGGGGCAATCGTGGAGCCACCCCCTCACAACTGACTGATCGCCTCGCTGGCTGGTGGCCTGGGCCTCCCACTGCAGGGTGATCATGGGGCGATGGCTGGGCCCCCAACCAATTGCATCGCACCCGCCTTGGCTGGACTGGTCATCAGAAGGTCGTCTGGACGGTCGTTCTGCTGTTCGGTCAGTCGTTCGGTCGATTTGCATATTATTTTTATTATTATAGATATTCCAGAGGAAATCTGTGGTCTACTGATGCTGTCTGAGTCTCTGTGCAAAGAAGAGTCTATAAAAACAAAACAGCCTGGACTCTTGAGAACTGGAGTTCAATGGACACTTTGGAAAAACTGCTTTAGGCCAATGATCTTAAACACATCTGAGTCTAAATGTGTATTAAATAAAACGATTTCTGTCAACCGTTAATGGCAATGGCTCACTATTAAGGGGGCACAGAATCCAGAATCTGGGGAAGGAGACAACGGGAGGAGGACGTGGTAAAGAACCAGAAGCTCACGTAACCCGAATCCCCAGGTAATTCCAACATACAGCCCCCTTCTGTGCTGATGGCCAGAACACCACAGCACCAGGCCTGTAGCTTTCCCCCACTTCAGATAAATCTCCGCATCTCATCTGGGTCTCACAGGTCTATCTGTTTAGTATTCATGGCACCAAAATCCACTGGCAAAGAAAAAGGCAACCAACCTTTGGCAGAGGCAGACTGACTAGGATTCTTTGTCTTTTACTGAATCTCAAGGTGCTTTGAAAGCAGAAGCAATTTACTGTGAAAAGAGAACTGATCATTGATTTGGTATTAAAATACTAGTTCCCATGGAATCCTCCTCAGTGCTTGAACTAGAGTGTTTTAGACATAACACTATATCCTTGAAGTCTGACCAGATTGGAATTACTTATGACATAGACTGAACAGAACTCAAACCAACTGAGCCACATTTTTAGATTTCTTTAGTCTGATTATACTTAAAGTCTTTAAATATAGGCCACCATCCATCAGGACACAGAAACATGGATAAAACTGTAAAGTTGGCCACCTGGGGGACCCCTCTCCTTCCTGTCATTCCTTGGACTTCATTGCAAAGTCTATCAGCCAGGGCAGGAGTCCTGAAAAAAAAGAGCCTGACACTAGATCTCTAGATTCTAATTTCCAGGTAATGAAGTTCCCCCAAATTACCACCAAAATGAGTCACCATTACTGGTGTGAGGATGGAAGTGTTTGTCTTATATCCACAAGAACAGACACCTGACTTATGTATGGCCAGCCACCCTGGCTCCTGAGCGTACACTGCCATTGTCCCCTGTAGACAATGAGCAAACTCACTGACTCCAAGTGCCCTTGTGCTAAAAGGGCTCACACAGCAAGCCCCAGGCTGCTACCTGAGGAAGGGTCAGGGTGAGCCCTTGGCGAATATTTGGGAATTTGGAGTTTGGAACCGTTCTCACCTTTTCCTAACTGATAAGCGTGCACATGAGCCTGGACTGTTTGTGCAAACAGTGTGGTTTATGCTGATACCCGCTTTCCTGCCTGCAGTCAGTAAGTGTGGTGCCTAAGAGGCAGAGTGCCCACAAGACCAGTGGTGCCCAGGTCTGACCTTGGCACTGAACTGCTCATCGTGTTGTTGCATTGCTGTTCCTAGGAGAAGAGTGCTCTGTGTGACCTCATGGGAGAGAGCAAGCAAAAGGAAGCCATGCCCTGGATGGTTTGGCTCAGTGGATAGAGCGTCGGCCTGCGGACTGAGGGGCCCCAGGTTCAATTCCGGTCGAGGGCATGTACCTGGGTTGCGGCACATCCCAGTAGGGGGTGTGCAGGAGGCAGCTGATCAATGTTTCTCTCTCATTGATGTTTCTAACTCTCTATCCCTCTCCCTTCCTCTCTGTAAAAAATCAATAAAATATATTTAAAAAAAAAGAAGGAAGCCAGTACATGAATCCTCCAGACTTCACTGTGCCTTTTCCCTTCTCAGCCAGCAGTGCGCCCTTCCCACCGCCTGTAACAGATCTGACCCATGGGCACAACTGCAGGCCGAGTGAGTCCTTTTAGTGCTTCTCCCAACATGTGAGATGGACTCTGAAATGACTTCCCAATCCAGAGCTTCACGTGGCTCCTCTCGTCACAGGGGCCCATTCATGGGCAGGCCGCTCATTCCCTCTCTTGAAGTTTGTCCCATACTATTCATAAGGTGTTTAATGGAGAAGCGGCATTGTCGATTTCTAGGATCTGCGTTCTTCCTTCAAACTGTATCATCTCATACACGTAGGCCTCTGCGGAAATAGGCTCAGGTTCATTCGCCAATAGGCAGTAGTAACTGCGGTGGTAGAACTCTGAGGCCAGGCAGAAAGATGTCAGTTGGACAACTGAACAGTATAAGTATCCTGGAGCAATACGGGCTTTGCAGGCCTCAGCTCCCACCACACCCTCGGTTCCTAAATCTGCAAGTAGGGTTGATGGAGCACATGGGAAAGGTTTGAGGAACAAACCTTTTCTACCCAAGGAAGAAAAAAATTCACTGGTCTCTTAGCCTCTTTGTATAGATTCTTCTTTTTCAGTGTGAGAACAAGGAGCAAAAAGCTAACAAGCCATTCTAAATCTGAAAGGCTAAATTTTCAATCAGGATGTAGAAGATATACTTATGTGGTGATGGCTGATAGGCAAGAAAATAATTAATATTCTCCTTGGCTGCTGATTTTTCTTGATGAATCACACAGATTTTAGATACTGCTTCAGAACATTATGTTGAAATGGGGGAAGGGGTGAGCAATAGAGAAGCTAAATTAGGTGGTGTGCTCAGTCTATTCTGATGAGGGGCAAAAGGCTCAAGTCACCTTTACTTTTGAGCAAGGTAATTCAATCCATAGGGTCCAGCCAGATGCATCATCATCATCATTCACCAACATCTATTTCACTGCATGTTAATTTCAAAACCAAGTCATAGATTATTTCATTTGACCCTCACAGCACACAAATTTCTATGAATATTTCTGGTGTGGCTTTAAGTAAATGATGTTACTACTAAATCACTTGGAGTTCTTATTACAAGTTAAACATGCCACATTTCTTAAATGTGAGGAAAATAACAGCAACATCAACAACCACCACCGCTGCCAATAGAGCAACAGGGCACTGACTATTTATTCTTCCTAACTAAGCACACAGCTTGCTGTCACTCTGCACTGTGTTGCTTTCGATAGTAATTGCTTCTAGATGTGTTCACTACAATGCACTCCAATATTATATAAAAATTAAAAATAAATGGTCTTAATATACAGCAATAATAGCATTTCAGAAAAACCAAATCATTAGTGATTTGGAGTTAACCTAACTTACGAGATCAGAGAAGATTTTCACAGCAACAAAACGCTACTGGAAGATTCACTACATGCATCTACTTTACGTCACTTCTGCTCCAGACTTGGGGATGTGGACACTTTCTAAGTGCTGCTTGAAACAACACAGCTTAGCATTGAACTTCTGAACCCCTGACTCTCTCCTCAACTTATTTTCTTCTCTCCTTGTCCTACTCTCCTCTGTGCCGGCTTTCTCCTAAGTGTTTCAGTGAGACCCTCACTATGTAAGAGAAAGTTTTGCCCTGACTTATAAGAACCATGGCAGAATTGACTGCTGTCAGTATGGCAGCTGAAGGGGGAATCATGGGAAAGATGGGGTGCATCTCTGTGACTTTGAAATTTTTCAGCAACAGATGGAAAGGTTTTTGCATTCTGATTTCTCTCTGTTGTCACCATCCTATTTCGCTGAAGTCTTAGGCAGAGATGCACAGTGGCTCAATGGTGGAGACTCTGGCGCTGGGAAATTGACACCAAGAAAACCGATGAAGGAAGTTGTGATTTAGCCAGGTTACAATATTTTGAATTAAAAACTGTAATATTTCTTCATCTATAATAAGGCTCTAAGGTAATACTTCACCAGCAGAATAACTGAAACTCTCCCTAACGGGGAACTGCAAGTGTCCTAACTAGAAAGGAAGAGCTTTTCATATGTTCAAAACAGAGCAGTGGGGAATTAACTGACCGAGGATTTCCCTACATTGATTAAAAGCTAAGGCAAAAAAGTTAACATAAACAAAGGCTGTGAGGTGAAACAATCACTTAAAAAAATGCAACGTGAGAAATATTCTCTTATTATTTCCTGTCTTACCATAAACTATACAGCAATAATACACCTTATGGAAGGCGAGATAATGGTTTAAAAATGGTTTTCACCCTATCAAATCAGTTATAATTTTTCTATTAACATAATTGTAGACACAGAAAGGTGAGAAGTAAACATATTCACTCAACAAATATCTTTGCAGGGCGTCTGTCAGCCAGCCAGTGGCACCAGACACATGATCCACAGTAGTGAACAAGGCCAGCATGAGCCCTTTCTCGTAGCATGTCCATTCTAGAGGGCAAGACAGTCAAAACCCAAGTAAACTAACCAATAAAATAACTGTGCATAGCGATAGGCACCTGGCACTAAAAAAATAAAAGATAAAGATTAACAAAAGGTGATGGTTTTAAAACAAACCACAATTAATATTTTGTTCTCTTTTATTCCAGTGGTTTTAAAATAATGTGTTTTTATTTTTATAACTGTAATCCTATCACTTTATACCCTGTTTCTTTCATTTAAAGTTCCCTCATGATCATTTTCTACATCAAGATACATGCTCTATGAACATAAGTTTAATAATAGTTTTTATTAAGTATGCTAACTTTTATAGAACAATGTGTAAAAGGCACTTTATATGTTAGCTCATTTCATATTCATAAAAGCCTATAAGGTTAAAAAATTAGACAGAAAATTTAAATAACTTACTAAAAATTGTATAGTTAAATTAAAGCATAGCTAAGACTCAAAACAGGCAGCTGGACTGGGGTCTAAGATTTTACCACATGACTAACCTATATTGCCTTAATGGTTGCATAATACTCCATCATTTTTATTTGTTAATTGGGATTATAGAGTTAAAATGAAAGACAAAAATATGGAGTGACAATGAAAGCAACAAATACAGGGGGGAAAACAGTAGAGAAATAGAAAAAAGCTCCCTTTGGAATGTCTCCATTTCATGTGAGGCATGAAGGTGAAAACAGAGCTTTCAAAAATGACCCCCTTTGCAAATTTCTAAACATCACTAATAGAGAAGTGGTTATGTATTTAGAATAACTTTTTTCAAGCAAAGGAACAAATTTATATTGTGTACTATTTTCACCATAAAAGCATCAGCTTGACCCTTCCAAACATTTGGACTCATGGGCAACAAGAAGCAAAGGATTTGGCCATCAGATGTGTCCAGGGTTAAATACATTCGGAGATTTCTTGGCCTCGGCGAGTCTAAAGGGTGCACAGAATCTTCGGAGGGCCTCGACACCATCTTATAAAACTGACAGACCCAGCCCGGCCAGAGTGGCTCAGCTGGTTGAGCGTTGCCTCATGTACTGAAAGACACATGATACACAGCCGGTTTAATTCCCCGTCGGGGGTCAGGGAGCATGTAGAAGGTAACCAATCAATGTTTCCCTTTCACATTGTGTTTTTCTCTCTCCCTATTTCCCTTTCTCTCTCTAAGCATGTCCTTGGGTGAAGATTAAAACAATAAAAGACAGACCCAAACCACCCATCAGGACAGGTCTTCCTGGAAATTCTACATGCAGCAGGGATTCAGATTCACATATGCAAGCCCAACCAGCAGTGGAATAATACAAAACCATTTGCAATATTAAGAATAATTAACAATAATTCCATCAAAACTCTAATTCCATCTGTGCCTTTGGGTATATGATTTCCTCAATACTCTCCCATCCCCCGCCCTAGCATCATTATTATCTTCAATTAGATTTGCATTCATTCAGTGGAGACCATGCTTCACACATTTCATCTAGAGCAGTGGTTCTCAACCTTGGCTACACATTAGAATCCCCTGGGAATCTTTTTAAAATCCTGATTTTTAGGCCTCATCCTCTGGAAATTCTATTTCTTTACTAACGTTGTGGCCACACCCCATAACAAATAAACAGAATTTCCGGAGGATGAGGCCCAGAAATCAGGATTTTAAAAAGATTCCCAGGGGATTCTAAAGTGCAGCCAATGTTGAGAACCACTGATTGAGAGAGTCTTTTTAAATTAAGCTTCCAATAAAAATTATCCTACATAATAAAAGGGTAATATGCAAATTGACCCTAACAGTGACCAGAATGACCACTCGACCAGTCACTATGAGGCGCACTGACCCACTGACCACCTCTGGGTCCCTTCCCCCGGCCGGCAGGCTCCAATCGCTCAATGGTGAACAGGGAACCGGGGTTCGGTGGTGGCAGGGGGTGGGATCAGCTGCAGGCAGCCGGGGAAGATGGCCCTGATCACAGGCCAGGCCTAGAGACTGTACCTGTGCACGAATTTCGTGCGCCAGGCCTCTAATAATATAATAAAAGAATTAAGAGTTTGTGCTTTGAAATCAAACTGTCATGGATTCAAGTCTTGGCTCCATCACTCACTTCTGCCTTGCAGACTTAGGTTGGGGTAGGCTGGGAGGTGGGCTGGGGCTGGGGAGACAGAGAGTATACTACATTATTTCCTGTACGCAGGGAATCCACTACAATGCCCTGTACATAGCAGATGCTCAATGAATTTCTTCATATTACATCCCCTCATATCTAAATTTTTTCTGTATATTTAACAAGATCTAATTCTCTTCTACATTTTTCTTGCTTCTTGGAAACACGTACCTGGCAGATGTTTAACAGCTCCACGTCGGCAGTGAATGAAATGATGTTGGTACATAATTTGGCTGTAAAGTTTATAAAGTGCCTTGAGCTGACAGATATAGTGCAAATGAAGGCTGTAAATGAATATAAAACATGAAATATCTTTCTCGCTAACCTATCTTTTCTGCTTAGATTTGTCTCTCTCAAACTGGGGATTCCTTCTTTTTTCTTTCCCCTAAGAGGCAGACACACCAACCTAACAGGCAGCAGTCAGACAAGGTGGCTCTCTTTTATTTAGGGCTTCCAACATCAGGGCACAAAGATGTCAAAGTAGCTTAAAACCAAAGATTAGCCTCTTCCACCTAAAGTAGGTAGCTTATTCATTACAGCTGATAAGTGGGCAGTGATCCCTGTCAATTAAGCCACAAAGGACAATGGCCAAAGTATGATCCGCAGGGCAGCTGTGAGGTCTGCTATCTCATGGTTTTATAAAGGGTGGCATCTAATTTCCACAAAGATCTTGTTTCTGGGAGAAATGCATCCTCTTTGCTACATGACATGTCACGGTGCTTGGGAGTAGGCCTCTGCCAGTGGCAAACACTGTTGACACAGAACAGGTACCAACAAAGGCACAGCTGCTAATGGGGACATTTAAATCAACGCCTATTCTTCCCACGCCATCCTGCACAGCCCCTTTTGCTGCTCTAAAACAAATACGGCTTAATTTTATTTCCTGCCTGGCTTTGTGTAATTGTGACATGTCCTTAGTCAAACACGACCCAGTCCTTCAATCAGGCCCTATTTTCTGGAGATGGAAAAACAAGAGGAAGCTAAAGCAATTATTGAAAACTCATAAGCAGCAGCTTTAGCCTAATTACCTTGACTTTCCTCTTTAATTTTTCTATCGATTGTCTCTTGTTAATATACAAGTATTGACTGAGCTGGCAGAGCCCCGTGCTACTATGATAAGAACAGATGCTGGTGGGAAGCGAAATGTAATTAGGGGCCCCAATATTCTGCTCTTCCTTTTTGGAAGCAACATGCACTGCAGACTTTGATTTGAGGCCCTGGTAAGACTCAGCAGCAGCCCCTACACAGCAAGAATCTTTGTTCAATGCTTTTGCTGTAGGTTGTGCCTTTGCCACCAGGGGGCAGCTGGGAAGAAGAAAAACCACCCCTTTTTCTTTGTTCCTCTTTTGATGTTAAAATACTGTCTTCTTTATTTTCAGCACATAATCTATTAGAACTCCTGGGTAAAGGACTCTAAAGGGATGAGCAACCCAGGAATGAAGGTGACATCCTTCAAGCTGCATGTGTTGTCTTCAAATGCTGTTGTATGCAGAGTTTCAACTTGAAAATAACTGAGTCACACCAGGTGAGCGGCCTGAATATCAATGCAGCATTGACAAATGCTTTTAATAGTTCCTGATTCCTCTGTCAGGGGGAAAGCTGACGTTTCCTTGCTGTCGAATATGAAACTCATTTAAAAATAGTTATTTCTAAAGTACTTTAAACTTTTCAATTTCTCATATATCGTTCTCCGGAGCATTAATAACATGTAGGTTGAGAGTCTTAATCTGCTACCAAGGTGTACTGCACTATAAGCAAAAACAATATAGTAACACCGAGGGGAGTCATTCTTCTAGAAGCCTGGGAAACCAGGGTGTCATGGAATATCTGTTTTATTTTATCTTTCGGAGAAAATAAATAAAGCAAGAGCAATTAGCAATGCTAAAATAAATCAGAAATGTCTATAAGATGGACTTTTCAAAGAATAAACCCTGGTCACAAGTTCTATTAGATATTCCAGAAGGAAAGAAACATTCTTAAAGCTGGCAATAGCCATGAGAACCAAGTTAGTGCTGTAAAATCCAGGAAATGAGGGGCAAAGTGATAGGAGAAGGAGGCCAATGGAGACAGAAGGGAAAGTGAATGAAAGAACCATCAGACTAAGGATGAGGGTTGAGGACCGGCTGGGCAGACAATGGTACAGCAGCAGGAATACTTTAGTCCCCATCACATGTATTATAAAGCAACAAAGGTACAACTGTGAAGGGACAAGTCTACAGACTTCGGGGGCAGTTGTGAAAGGGCAAACGGATTTCTATGAAAATAACTTCATCAATCCCTGTGGGCTGGTCACAGGCACACATACGTCATCAATCCTGCTCAGCAAATAGCAGACAATTCTTCAGACAGTCCGGAGAAACACAGTCATACCACAACAACAGTCCATAACGACCTCAGGTAATATCACAGATATTCATCTGCAACATAGGTGTCAAACATGCTTCAGTGAAATACTGGCTCAGATCCCATGTATAATATTTGAGATTCAGAAATGCAAGCTGAGAAAACATGTTTAGGATTTTGAATTCGTGAATTCCAAAAAGAAATGCTGCAATTTGCATCTGCCTGGACTCGAACACTTCCACAGGGCGTCAGCAGGTTGGGAGCCAGGTGCTGCGAGCACACTGCATCCAGACAGCAGAATGCAGAGGCAGACATGGCCTGGGCTGTCTCTTTGCAAAGGTCACTGTTTGGAGGAGAGAAACACTCACTAGTTATGATATGATGCACCAGGAACAATGACTCTGACAGGAATAAGATGTCAAGCCAGCCTTTGTCAACAAAGGAATGTGGGAGGCTTCATTGAAAGGAAAGGTTCTATTTCAGGTGTGTCTTAAAGACACATGTGCATGACCATTGGGAGAGCAGCAGGACGGAGCAGTGGGCATTCCAGGCCAGCCCAGGCCTCTGGTGGGGAGGGCCAGCGTCTGAAGGGAAGACCTATGCTTAGAAAGACAAGGGTGGGAAGAGAGACAGGACCTGCTGGGGCTACTCTAGGAGACAAAAGGAAGGGAGACAAAATGAAAGGAAAAAGTGGAGTCAGATCCCCCGGAGAGAGCTGTGAACTTGTCATGTGACCTGGACTGAAGCCCTAGCTCCACTTCTCAGTATGTATGTGTCCAGGGTTATTTCAACTACAAGTGATAGAAAACTGACTAAAAGTGGTAGACAGGGCTTCAGGGTAGGAAAGAGGAACAACGCTGGTTATTTTAAGCAGAAAAGAATTTAATGTAAGAAATTCCATGCTCACAGCATCATAGGAAAAGCTGGTGGAGCTAGGTCAAAGCTGGGTTTCTAGGAATTATTCAAAAATAACGCTAAAGACCTGACCCACCAGAGGAACTCCTACATCTGTCACTAGCAGGAAAGGAGGAGTGAGGAGGTTTCCAAGGTTGCGATAACCTCTGGAAAGCCATGAAACCAGTGAGTGACTTTCAACACTTGCGGGAATACCAGCATTGCCATACCTGCTCCCAGAAAAGAGCCGCACCACAAAAAGCAGCCTTTAGCTCAGCCTTCACCCCTTTCCAATGCCACATGCATACAGCTAATAGGATGAACCTAATTTATATCCCTTAGGTTTTGGTCACAACATCACATTAGGGGGAGCCTGGAATGTTCTCGACTGCCCAAGCACCAGACTCACAGGCAGACTAAACAGTAAGAATAATGATTAGCATTCAAGACGAGGATTCCAAAGGCAGGGCAGTTTCACAACTAGTTCATTCAATGGCTCAGGGGTTTTCCATCTTTCTATACTTTTATTATCAGAGGTTTGTCCCTTTTTGATTACAAAATGGCTGTCACACTTCTAAGTAAAACATGTACATTTGACAGTGCTGACAGAAACAAGCAGCCTATGTTTTTAAATTATCTTTTCATCAGAGAAACCCTTTCCCCAAATGCCTCAGTATACTTCCTCTGGAAATTGCTGACCAGAACTGTATTATTTATCCATGGCCCAGCCCATTGCTGGTAAAAGAAACAGCATTGGCATGACTGCCCTAGACAAACCATGATGACTCTAAGGGGCAGGAAAGGGCACCCTTCCTGGCAGAGCACAACCAGAACACCATTAGCCTTTGAAAGCCAGGTAAAGGAGCTGGGTCTGGAACAGCAGGCAATCAACAGTTGGCAAGCTGTTTATTGCCAACGCTGTATCTTTCCTCAATTCTAATAGGAAGATGTTAATATCTGCCTCCTCATCTAACAGGGCCATCATTCCTGGGGTCACCTGCACCTATGATCCAACAGGACCATCATTCCTAGGGTCACCTGCACCTATGATCCAACAGGGCCATCATTCCTGGGGTCACCTGCACCTAAGATCCAACAGGACCATCATTCCTAGGTCACCTATGCCTATGATCCAACAGGACCATCATTCCTGGGGTCACCTGCACCTATGAGCCAACAGGACCATCATTCCTGGGGTCACCTACGCCTATGATCCAACAGGACCATCATTCCTAGGGTCACCTGCACCTATGATCCAACAGGACCATCATTCCTAGGGTCACCTGCACCTATGATCCAACAGGACCATCATTCCTGGGGTCACCTGCACCTATGATCCAACAGGACCATCATTCCTGGGGTCACCTGCACCTATGATCCAACAGGACCATCATTCCTGGGGTCACCTGCACCTATGATCCAACAGGACCATCATTCCTGGGGTCACCTGCGCCTATGATCTAACAGGGCCATCATCCCTGGGACCCTCTGTAGACAATGTGAGATATCATCACCATCATATTATAAGGCAGCTGATTACAAAGGAGACTTTTGTCCTTACAGAGTACCACCCTTGTCTTAAGGAAAAGCAATTTGCTGAGATGTGTGTTTTTGAAGCATTTTACATTGTCACTAGAGGCCTGGTACATGAAATACATGCAAGAGTAGGTCTCCCTTCCCCTGGCTGCCAGCACCGGCTTCCCTCTGGCACCCGGGACCCAGGCTTCCCTCACAGCTCTGGCTTTGTACAGAAGGTTGACCAGAAGGATGTCCGGTCTAATTAGCATAGTACACTTTTATAATTATAGACTAGAGGCCTGATGCATGAAATTTGTGCAAGGGGCTAGGCCCTCACAGCCCCTTGCAGCCCCGGCTTCATGTGGAAGGTCATGTGGAAGGTTGTCTGGATAGTCGTTCAGCTGTTCAGGCTAATTAGCATATTAGCTCTTTATTATATGGGATTAGGAAAAAGAAGGCTGCATTCTATATAAAGAAAGACAAGCAATAAACCATGAAGCTGCCCAACAGTGTAGGAGTGCTTCCAGAGAACTTGTTATTTGTAACAGACGGTCCTGAGCAACGTTTCTAAAGCATGTTAATGACTATCCCCGCTGGTAAGGATGGATCAAGAGCCTTAAGTTTAGAGGACAGAGCTTACTATTAATGCTCATGTTAACACTGATGCAGGCTCTTATGTAGAAAATGTGTGGATAATTCAAAATTTCATAGCCCTAGAGATTTCAAGGGCCCATATGCTTACCTGTTGCTTCAGGGTATAAGCTAATGCATATCAGTTTCTTCTGTCAAGCTCAACACTCAGGGCAATTTCACCCCATATACAGTTTACCTTTGAACAGCACAGGTTTGAACTGCACAGGAACACTTATAGGCAAATTTTTTTCCAATAAATACATACTATAAACGTATTTTCTGTTCATTATGATTTACTTATTAATATTCTTTTCTTTGGCTTATATACAGTGTACAATATATGTAACATGAAATATGGTTAATTGACTGTTTATATTATCAGTAGGGCTTCCCGTCAAAAGAAGGCTATTAGTAGGTAAGTTTTGGGGGAGTCAAAAGTTATACATGGACTTTCAACTGTGTGAGGGTTCAACACCGCCCTGCCCTCACATTGTTCAAGGATCAACTGTAGTTATATGAGGCCAGCAAGGATTACTATTAATATGACTTGATAGTATAATATTTTTCTGCTTGCCAAAGTTAATTCACTGAATCAAATTAAATTATAATATAAAATATTATTATAGAATTGATCTCCTAAATCAATGATGAAACTTTCCAAAAGAATGTTCCCTAATTTTCTCATTTATTTATTTTTAATTTTACTACATTAGAATTCTACCCTCAAATGCAATGAGCCATTACATAGGACTCTAAGCTCCAGAGTAACATTAATAATGCAATTACATATTTTGACTGTGCCTGGAATTTTATTATTTTTTTTAGAGAGGAGATACATTGATGTGAAAGTGAAACATAGATCTGCTACCTCCTACACACCCTCTACTGAGGATCGAGCCTGTAACCCAAGGATCTGCCCTGGCCAGGAATAGAACTGGCAACCTTTCAGTACATTGGAAGACACCCAACCAACTGAGCCACACCGGCCAGGGCAATTATGCCTGGCATTTGTCTACACATATTATGAGAAGATTGGGAAAGGCTTTGACTTGTTGAAGAATATTACCCTTTTGAAATGATAAAGAAGTTATACAGAAGGCTTTGCTATTATGATAACTTTGTAATGTATTGACTTGGCCAGACTAACCTACATTTGCCTGAGTTCCCTCCCCTGAGTGTTTCCTGTGGGGTGGGATTTAAAGGTGGAAAGGAAGCAGCAGCCACCTGTTTTATAGATTGCGAGGTCGGGGTCTTCATCTTGCTGGTTCAACTCCTCAGCGTGGGGCTGCTGTGGGGCCTGCAACTGCTCCTCCTTCCTGGGTCCTCAGCTTCTGCGAGACCTATGCCAAGTGTGCCTTTAACTCAATGATGAGGTGCCAGGTTCTCCTGCAGGACACAGTTCCCATCCATCCTTGTATGTTCCAGCTCGTCCTTATTCTCCTTGACCTTACATCTCTCTCTCCTCCTTCCCACTGCCCTGCAGACTTCAAATTACAGCATGAGATCTAAAGAAACAGTTTAACCGGAGCCCACAACTGCATACAGTCAAGTCCCTGTAACGTTTTTATTTTTTATTTTGCTATGTTTGTTTTTATATTATACACACACTCCTACATGTGCTTCTATTTTTCTGATTGAACACCAGTTTTTAGTGCCATAATTAACTTTTTGGAATTTCATTCCATGGCATACTATCCATAAAGATCTTTGTTTTGAAGAGAAATGACCAAAGGTAAGCTTTTTACTTTTTAAGTTTCTACAATCCGGTAATTGACAGATGTGTGAATCATCATGAAATGGAGAGTTAAGGCTTAAAGAGGCAAGAGGGATTACTACACATTTAAGAGAGATTTCCTTTGAAAGGTTCAAAACTAAGTTTTAGCATTAAAAGCTAAACCAGTCTTCTGCTAAATTTTTCTTTGAAAACTTCTTAATCTCCAATCATTCTAGAAAACTTGGGCATTTTTATATATGCAATGTTGATTTTTTTCAAAACATATATTAGAGAAAATGAAAGTGGCATAGAGAATTTAAATATACACTGAGTGGCCACATTATTATGACCCCTGACGTTTGTAGGCAAATTAGCTATAATTTCACGCTGAAGTTGCTAGAGGGCCAGACCATTATAAATAGGGAAGCAGGATGTTTACCACAACAGTAGATGTAATTTTTTTCCGAATATATAGGTAAACAACGCGATTTAACAGCCTTTGAACGTGGGATATATTTGAATGTGAGTGGCCAGATTATTATGACCACCCCATCAGTACTTCGTTGGGCCACCTTTTGCCTTCAATACTGCAGCGATTCTACTTGGCATTGACTCCACGAGATGTTGAAAGGTGATGCGAGGAATCTGACACCATGCCTGATGAATAGCACTGTCCAGTTCTGCGAGATTTGATGGTTGTGGAACCAGCTGCCTGATGGCTCTTTTAACTTTGTCCCACAAATGCTCAATTGGATTGAGATCTGGTGATTGTGGGGGCCACCTAAGCAAGGTAAAGTCTCCCTCATGTTCTTGAAACCACTCCTGCCCAATACGAGCACCGTGGCATGGCGCATTGTCTTGTTGGAAGAAGCCATCTCCATTGGGATACGCCATCAACATGATAGGATGAACTTGATCAATAATGAGACTTAGGTATGTTGTGCTATTCAGACGCTGTTCCACACGAATTAAAGGGCCCAAATCATGCCAAGAAAACATGCCCCAAACCATAACACTGCCCCCACCAGCCTGAAGGGTTGTACTCATGCATGTGGGGTGCATGCTTTCATGCTGTTTCCGCCATATTCTCACTCTGCCATCTGCATGATGCAACTGGAAACGTGATTCATCGGACCACATGACTTTTTTCCGATGCTCGACTGTCCAATCCTTGTGTTCCTGTGTGAATTGGAGACGTTTTATCTTGGTAACTGCAGACAGCAAAGGTGTTCGAACAGGCCTTCGGCTTCCATATCCCATACGATGCAGTGTATGGCTAATCTGCCTACAAACGCCAGGTGGTCACAATAATCTGGCCACTCACGTTCACATATATCCCACGTTCAAAGGCTGTTAAATCGCTTTGTTTACCCGTATCTTCAGAAAAAAATAATTTCTACTGTCATGTTAAGCAACCTGCTTCCCTATTTATAATGGTCTGGCCCTCTAGCAACTTCAGCGTGAAATTATAGCTAATTTGCCTACAAACGTCAGGGGTCATAATAATGTGGCCACTCAGTGTATAGATCTCTATATAAAGAGGAAGGGTAACAGCAGCATCTATTGTGCAAAAAAGGTACTAACAGGAGTTTTCTAAAGAAGAAGAAGAAGAATTATAATTAACATTCACATATATGGTTCTGCAATGAAATTTCACTGAAACCACAAGCCTGTTTTTGTGAGTGTTAGATGTAACATGACACCTCAATACCACTCTACAGGGAAAGCCAGTGATTACCTCCCTTGTGCTGATGGGGAAACTGAGACAGCTGAGATAATAACTTTCCTAGCATCACCTATGGAGAAAGTGGCAGGACAAGGCAGAAGGGCAACTGCTGAACTCATACTTTCATCCAAAATGTCCTGCTACCATTTTTTAAAATTTATACAAAATTTTTAGAAATAGAAATACTGCTTATAATAACTATATGATGCCTCTTCCTTATCTCAAAGCCTTTACTCGAATTCCAATCCAAACCATCTAGGTACAACCAGTTTCTTCTGTTCAGCTGTAAGCTTCCTGTGCCAAAGTCAGAAGTATTGACGAAGATACTTCTGAGTAACAAATATAGTCAAGGCTAATACGAATCCATGGTTTGTGATAGTTAAGTGCCCTCTCATCTGTGGCAGATACCTTCTACTTTCAAGCATCCTCTCAAATGGACACAGTGTTTCACATATAGCAGATACTCAATAAAGCCTATTCTTTTTTTAAAAAGAAAGTATTTTTTATATTTATTATTGATTTCAGAGAGAAAAGGAGAGGGAAAGAGAGATAGAAACAAGCAGTGATGAGAGAGAATCATCAATTGGCTGCCTCCTGCATGTCCCCCACTGGGGACTGAGCCCACAACCTGGGCATGCGCCCTGACTGGGAATGGAACCATGACCTCCTGGTTCATAGGTCGATGCCCAAGCACTGAGCCACACCAGCCAGGCAAAGCCTCTTCAGTTTAATTGTCAACTGGCTTTTCATGGGGCAAGGCAAAGCTGAAAAAAGACAGTCAACAAATTGCTTAACTCTACAGCAAAGGAGCCTATCTTGAAGCTTAATGGCCATTTCAGAACAAATCCAAGAAATGACAAACAATGGGAGGAAGATGTATAGAACTTGTTATTGTTATTCAAGGAAGCAACACAGATTCAAAATAATGAAGATTACAAAAGGGTTTTTGATGAATGAAAAGAACACATTCATCATGACATGAAGTTCAATGTTGCCCTTTCATAAAATGCTGTTTGCTACCCTGTTGAAAAAGCATAGGCCTATCCTATGGTGGGTACAAAAGGCAGTAGGAGGTCAGCAGTATCCGGTCTTAGACCACCACGCATAATTTGCATTTATATTACACTTTATAGCTTTAGACAGCACTTTGGGATCTCAGGTTTTGTTTCTGTCTCCATTTGGCCAGTTACTTTCACTCTCTTCGACAGCTAGAAACTGTCAAAACAAGGCATCTATTTTATAAATGTGTTCAACATATAAAAATGGGAACTTGTCTAAAGCATATTTATCTCACTTACTGGAGAAGAATTCAAATGGAATGGACGTAACACCACAACTTGGAGTTGGAAGGGAACTTATGCTGGTTCATATGGTACCCTACGCTCCTTACTGCAGCGTCTCTAGAGATGTCAATAACATTATCTTCAAATCAGAAGAAGCTAATAGTTTAGACAATTTCTAATAATTACTACTTTAAAAAAAGACTTTAAGTCATATTCTATGAAAGTGATGATCTCAAAATACCAAAAATACATCTGCAAAATTATCTATGCAAAAGAGGTCATGCTGACGAACTGCTCACCTTTTACAGACATGCAGAGCCCATGGTCCATCTCTAGAGAACGCCTCAAACAGCAAAGTCACCAGTTTGTCAATCCATTACCCACACCCCAGTAGAAAGTTCATTCTGCTGAAAGAACTCTTGTCTTATAAAATGTTGCACTAAGCACTATACTGTTTCCCAGCAATGCTGGCCACGGAGGAGGTGAATGATGCTGTGCATTTAATTTTTCCAGCCTTCATGAGTCTGCCAGCATTGCAAACGAGTCATTAACAGACTCAGACAGATTGACATTGTTGTTGCTACTGCTGAGAAATCTCATTTCTTCTAAGACAGCAGAAGGACAATCTGGGTTTAAGTTAAAGGAACCTAAGTATACCGGTCCGACTTTCTAGGAGATTTACTCTGTCAAAGGCTGAGTGGCATATTTCATCAAAGGTCCAGGCTGGGAAGATAGGCTCTAGCCTACAGAAAGCACAGAAGTTGTAGCTAATAAAAGTGAAAAACCTAATCTTCACCTTGGATGGGTTGAAGGGAAGAGCAATTTGCTAGACAGAATCCCAGGATGTCCCACACAGCGCAATCAGCCACAGCCATTTCCTAATGTTCACACTCTGGTTAAATGATCTCTGAGCCACCAGAAACCTTAAGCCACTTAGTTCCATGTTGACTTTGGAAGTCAAATACCATGAGAAGAATCCACACATGCTAGAACTTTTATGGCAAAAATCTTTCTTCCTATGGGATTTATAATAAAAGTAATAAACTTCATAAGGCAGAACATTTACACAAGAAAAGTCAGAGGAACAGTTTAGAGGTGAGGGAATAGCAAACAGCTTAGTTTGGCTAAAGCACAGAGTCCTGTGGCAGAGTAATGAAAATGCTGGCAAGGACCCATTATCAAGAGCCTAGAATTTCATAATAATTGTTTGCATTAAATTATAATAAGGAGCCATAGAAGGTTTTAAAGGATAGTGAAAAGATTGGAACTGTGCCTGAAAATTAATATAGCAGCACTGTGTAGGACACAGTGAAGGCCAGCTAGTGGGCCACTGTAATTGTTCATGTGCAACCAGAACAAGATTAATGACGGGAGATAGAAAAAGAAGAGCAAACTAAGGAGCAATCCCTAGGTGTCTGGGGGGAAAGAAAGCTAAAAACAAGTAAACAAACAAAACCCAACAGTTCCTGAAAGATGATAAGCTCTTCTTTGGACATGATTGCCAATGGTGTATGTGGGTACAGATGTCTATAACGCAGTTTATAATGAGGATTCTGGTTTAGGGACAGTGAGTAGGGTGATACTGCATAAATATAATGCTAAAGCAAGGAAATAAGATCACTGATCTGTATTATTTAGCCTAGAAGACAACATAGGTTAGTAATTTGGAGAGAAGCAATGCTTTAGGATAGGAAGGAGAAAGAGGAAAGAAGAGAGGACAGAGACAAGTGGGAAAACACACAGCACACTCATCCAACTGTGGATGTCTACAAGCATATGGAAGAGGTTTCCACCTAATTTGAAAGGAGGGTAAATGTTGGAGAGAAAACCTGTTGAACTGAATGAACAGTTAGGGGTGACTACTGTGGTCATTGGGACCAGTCATTCTCAACCCTGGCAACACATCAGAGTCTTCCAGTAAGATTTTACAATCTATATACATAAAAGCCTAAGCGACCGTTCGAACATTCAACTGGTAGCTATGACGCACACTGACCACCAGGGGGAAGACAGTCCAACCAGTAAGTTAGCTTGTTGCTGGGGTCTGGCCAATCAGGACGGGGCTAGACGGGCTAGACATGCCCTGGAGCCCTCCAGTGGTCCCTCCCAGGCCCCCAATCATGCACCAGTGGGGTCCCGGATTGCGAGGGGGTGCAGGCCAGCCCAAGGGACCCCACTGGTGCACGAATCCGTGCACCAGACCTTTAGTTTATCAATAAAGAGACTTATCACTGACCAATTAAATTAGAATTTGTAAAACGGATGCCCAGGTATTTGCAGTTTTTAAAAGCCATACAGATGATTCAAATGTAGCCAGGATTGGAAACCTCTGATCTAAATAGAATGATGAAGAATATTAAGCATTAAATTAAAACATCAGTGGGTGGCAGAGAAAAGGAGCACAGCCTGCTCTCTGAATGAATGTGGTGTAGATACAGGGCGATGTCTGGAGAAGATCTCACGTCCGGAGAAGGTTTCTTTAGGATGAGGAGGAAAACTGGTAGATAAAAGAAAAGAAACCAGTGGATATAGAGGAAATAAATATGTGAGGAGAATGGAGAAAGGTTGGATTGGGGTGGGTAGTGGATAATGGAGCAAGATTCTGAAAAATATAGGAATTAATACAACTAAAAGCACAAAAGGCGAACTTTGCTTGATATGGTGGAATAATATTTATTCCTCAGAAGAAGGAATCAATGCATAGAAGAGGAAGATAAAGGGAAAATTGTGAAGTACAGTAGAAGGGGCATGATAAGAGAATGCTCTTTAACAAGGAGGATTTGGAGTTTTAAGAAGTGGAGAAGGGCTTCAACATCTCGGAAGGTAAAAGGCCTAAGGTCTCATTTAACTGAGGCAGATAAACAATCTTCCAATGTAACTTGGCATATTTCTCATGAGAAAAGACTGGAAAGATGACTGGAGTATGTGCAGAGGAATCACGCACACTTGTGAGCCAGCTGGAAGAGGTTAATAAACAATATGGCTCAACATTAGAAATCAGACGTTTTGTGTAAAGGAAGCAGACTGCCTGAACCAAGGTTTCAACTCACATCTACATTAAGTCCTACATTAAAGAGCTCATCAAAATTTTGAGTTAGGCCTGGCTTTAACCAGTTGACTAACACTAAACTATAGTTTAAAAATTTGTAATTTTTAAATTTTTATTATATTTATGATATTGGTTAATAAGATTATAAAGGTTTCAGGTGTATGACTCTATAATACATTATCTGTATGTTGTATTGTGTTCACCACCCCATGTCAAGTCTCTTTCCATCTCCATTGATCCCTCCTTTACCAACTCTTCTACCTCCCTGCATGCCCCCTTCCCTCAGGTAATCACCATATCATTGTCTGTGTCTATGAGGTTTTCTTTTCTCTGCCTAATCCCTCAAGAAATATTGGTGATGAGTCGGGAATCAATTTACTAAATCCCTAAAATTTCAAAAAGCTGCATGAAATAAATAGAGGAAAATTAGAATGTCAAGGAATCCCTGGACTTCTAGAAGGCATACAGAAACGAAAAGAAATAAAAAAAAACTAAATATAATTTTCCCAATAAATGAAGTCTAATAGAAATAGCGATCACCTCAAGTTTCAAACTCATACCAATGGTGAAAGAAAAGGGAAGAACAATCATGAGATAAGTGAATTTCAGAGACTCCATTTACATTCTGCCAGGTCCTGTTTAAATAAAAGGAAAACCAATTTATGACCCATCATCCCCATCTCCCTGCTTAATGTGATAATGAGCACACAGGCTGAAAGGCTTAATTTTACATTCTTTCCAGGACTTGGGATGCTCCCATCTATAATTTGAGTATTTAAGTGTCACCCACTGTCCTCCTGGGCTGCTAACAGAAGCTGTCCTGGTGACACGAGGGAGCTCTCCTATGGATAATAGACAACCCGCCTGCACAAATTTGATCTGCTAAGGCGCTATTGTCTAGTGTTTGGTAAATGGTTTGTATAAAAATCCATATATTGAGTTGAGCAGAAATGAAGTAAAGTCTGAGCCGTGACAGAATGTCAATTATGGAGTGGGCCAAACAGCCCTTTTCTAAAGTTGTTCACTTCGGCACTTTTCTTTTATTCCAAGAATTTTATTTAAATATCATATTCCTCTGTCACAAGCCACATTTTGAAAAACCACAAAATTATTTAATGAAAAGAAAAACTATTGTTAGGCAACTATTTTTCTGGGGGCTTCACTAAAAATAAGTTAAAATTGGCATTTTCAATCGCATCGATATGACATGTTTGGAAGTGAGGGCAAATGACCAGCAGCCCCTGCTTACCTAGGTCACAACGCGTTACATCTCTGTCACTTGCAGTCAGTTATATGAGGAATTCTGGGAAGGACAGGCCTCAGTAGACCACCTACAGGAGAGCTACAGAGATGTGGTGGGTGCCAAGCAATGGGAAGGAAGTCATGGACTTAGTAACACTAAGTTTAGGGACAATAATGATTAAAGTTTAGGGACAATAATGATTAAAGGACATAGTCAGATTTGTCAAACATAATGACAAGACCTCAATTTAGGAAGTTAAGACTTGGCAAGGAAAGACAATAGAGGAAAACACAGAGGTACATGACATAACAATTAAATTGGCCCCTGAAATGTGAGTTCTGATTTTCACAATATTTTTACATAACTAGCTCCTTAGTTCCTTATAGCATCCCTGTGAGGTAGGTAAAGGAAGCTTTTATTAAACCCATTCTAGAGCTGAGGCAACGGAGGTGCAGAGAGGTTAATTAATAACGTGCCCAGGAGCACTATCCAGAGTAAGTGCTGGAGCCAGGATTCAAGCCGAGGTCCTGCCAGGCCGGATTCCATGCGCCTCCTTCCTCTGCACCAGGGGGTGCTGACTCTGACTGGACAGATTGCTATTTTATTTATCTCCTTATCTTTTTTCTGGGCTGCTTTGCAAATTAAATAGATATTTTTCTCATTGTACACCAGTAATAAACAGAAAATCTATTTACAAAGAATTCAAAGATAAAAGACATTCTTTTTATTCACATCCAACATAAAAGAAATCAAAAACAATAAGAACGGGGATGGGGAGTGACTATTAATGGGTAGTATTGGAGTGTGGGAAGAGGAAAACCTTCTGGAGATGAATGGTGGTGATGGTTGTACAACAAGGTTGAATGTATTTAGTGTCACTGAACTGAACCCTAAAAACGGAAAATTTGATGTTATGTTTATTTTATCACGAAGATAAGCCAATACAACATTTTAAAAATCACACTAGAACTTTGACTGAAATGCTGTTGTACAAAAAAGAAATTACTACAGGGTAAAATCTACGTCTGCTGTTGATTATGTTAAATATGCTGCTCGTCTCTTTAAATGTGACCTATATTTTAGTAAAGTCTGATAAAAAGAAAAACTAAATCTCATTTTTCATTTGTACTAGATTCGTTTTGTAATAATTATCAAGTGAGTCTTGTGAAATCAAATGAAATCTAAGAGAGAAAAGTAGAACATTTAATCTTACTTAAGGCTAATCATGCCTTTCACAGCATTCACTATGAAATGACTAAACCTCACCATACTAGTGTTTATCTGTTAAAGTGAGTTAATTTATACAAAGCAGAAAAACAACAGTAACAACAAAGTGTATACTTGTAAATTATACTGATAATTATCAATGCTGATAATTATGGATACTCCTTCTGAAATGCTTTGGATTATAAACTCCATTAGCACAGGAACTTGCCTTATTCTTTACTATATGTTCAGAATTTCGCAAATAACAGAAGGGAGGAAAGAAAGAGAATGGAGAGAAAAAAAACTAATGGCTTTAAAGACACATCCAGACAGTCATCCAGAAAACATGGGATCTCAAACTCTGAAATAGTTAGTAGTTCACCAAGTAGAGTTGATAATGTCAAAAGCTACTTTTTCGAGAGCCATGCTCAACAGATATAGTAGCAGCATTAATACATTTCACCAATCTATCATCTGAAAATAATAACTGGAGTTTAGAACATTTCAGTAAAGGGTCATCACAGGCAATTAATCAGATTCTGTGCTTGCGGATCCTGTTTGCTAACCTCTAGAGCAGGGATGGGCAAGCTTTTTGTGAGTGCGTGCCAAAACCAGCAAAATCGCCGACTCAAATTTCTTCTGCGTGCCAACCCTAATTTTTTGAGAACATGTTACGCCTACTTGATATCTCTTAAGGTGTACGTATGTGAAGAACCTTGAAGAAATAATAAAATTCATTCGAGCGACAAAAACACAGTATAAGATGATTAAAAATACATTTATTTTTTAATGTATACATGTACACTGATAGTCCGAAAGAAAACTTTATGACTCCGTTTGATATTATCAGTGGGATTTTTGCTGCTGCATCACTGATGACAGAGATTTTACATCAGGTTTATATTTCGTGACCTTCAGAGATATGCACGAGCTACTACTTTCATCCGTCAGGGTACTTATTATGAGACTTAACAAAATTCATCACTGAGAACAAAGATTCACAAGTGTATGTGGATGAAACCAAAACACTGGTCAGATCTAGGAAGGCAGGGAGAGTTAAGGCAGAGGCATAGAAATTGCTCTTCCCCTCTCTCGTCAATCACGTCTATGGTCCTTAAGATAACTTGTTATGTAAAATTATTTATTTATCTAAGATGCACCTATACTGAATTTATCTGAAAAATAAAAAAGTCAATATTAAGAAAAAAATTGTAAATGGAAGATTATAAGAGAGGGTTTCGCGTGCCAGCAAAAGTTACTGGCGTGCCATATTTGGCACGTGTGCCAGGGGTTACCCACCCCTGCTCTAGGGTTTGTCCTGTAAGGTCCCTATTCAGGTAGAGAATATCATTTCAAACCCATTTAACAAGCCTCCTCTTATTGTCCCCAGTAATTACTACCCTTTTTCCAATCATCTTATTGGTATTATGTAGGTCACCAGGAAGGTCACCAAAATGCTGTTTTATCTGCCTTTGGGATGTATAGGGTGTTGTTCTTTTCCTTTTTAACCTTTCCTTGCTTTGAGGTTGTTAGAAATAGTAGCAATAATAGAATATCAGAAAATCAAAGCCCCACTATTATTTGGTCAAAAGCCTCCATCACTTATTCCCTTCACCTACATCTAAGAGAAGCAATCACAGTCGTCAATCACAGCAGTCAGATGATTACTCATCAGAACGCTCTAACATTCAATTTCTAGAGGTCAATTACTTTATACCTTGCTCTGGGAGTTTTCCAGATTAAGATTTAATTAATTTTATTCCTCTGACCAGGAGACTAAGTTATCTGAGACTTAGAAAAAGAAGTATTCCCAGTCTCCTGTCAGAAAGGGAATATCTATCACTGAATCATGGAAGCCTTTTGGAGAATCATCAAATTTGACTGTGATTATTTTAATGCTTTTCAAAAAATACCATTAAGAGTATGAGTATGAAGCTTAGAAAAAGAAGACTCATTAAATCAAATGTTAAACAAAAAGTCTACAGCTAACTAAAAATAAAATAACATCAGGAAAGCCTGAGGAAATCTCCTATGCCCCACGGACCCAAGGAAGCACCCCCTTCCAGTCACACCAAAAACATCACTGCAAAAGGAAGCACAAGGAATCCTTTTTATTATTCCCTGAGGGGCAGTGGGCTGACAGCAGTGCTCATTCTAGCTAAATAAATATTTAGCTGGCAGGATCTTTTATGAAGGTCTCCTTTCCCATCACCCTCAAATTACAGTATGCAGGACTTGCACAGTAGGTCAACATGCATCCAAATCCATTGATCACTGACGAATAAGCAAACAGTACTACTTTAACAAGTATGTAAGACACTAGTGTAATTACTGTCTTTTAAAAAAATGCAAGATTTTTTTAATGGCATAAGTATATACACTGAGTGGCCAGATTATTATGACCACCTGACATTTGTAGGCAAATTAGCTATAATTTTGCGCTGAAGTTGCTAGAGGGCCAGACCATTATAAATAGGGAAGCAGGTTGTTTACCATGACAGTAGAAGTGATTTTTTTCTGAAGATATGGGTTAACAACGCGATTTAACAGCCTTTGAAGGTGCTTCCCTATTTCTAATAGTCTGGCACTCTAGCAACTTCAAGGCGAAATTATAGCTAATTTGCCTACAAACGTCAGGTGTCATAAAAATCTGGCCACTCAGTGTATATATACTCAATAGAGAATAACCAAGACAGCTGTCAATCATTCCCACATTTCTCCTTACAGCCTGCCACAAGTTTGTAGTTTGCAATTAAGTTCTTTTCTCTCTCCCCCTCTCTCTCTCTGCATTTTTTATAAATTTTCTTAAAACTACTTCTAAGGAAGAATAAATGGAGAAAAATTCATCAATAACCAACATTACCTGAGAACCTACAGGGTGTATAAAACAGAACTATGTTCTCATCATCCAATATTGTGAAGGACTATTTTATGGAAGAGGGATTACACTATTTCCTTTAACCCAAAGGCTAGACAGGCAAGTTTGCAAGAGACAGAGTGTGCTGCACTCACAGAAGGCTTTCTAATAGCCCATTTCACTGAATGGAGAAAGGTTTCCTCAATAGGTGGTGTGCTCTGTATTACTAAATGTCTAAATGTTGGAATGCACAAAAGTAACAACAGAGGGGCACTACAGAAAAGATCATGTGTTGGAGGGTTGCTGAATTAGAAGACCTCAAAAGTTATTAGTAAAAATGACCTGTCTACAGAAATCATTCTTATTATTGTTAGTAGTTAACTAATAAGTGGGATAAGAGTCCAAAGGAGTTTATAGGATAGACAATTTTTACATCATGTTATAGAGGAACCGAGTGTAGATAACAGAAAGCTAAAAGGCAATGCAGTAAGGAAGGTTTACACTGAACATCAAGACATATTATCAGCAAATACACCTATTTTCCAAGGAAGGGCCAAAAAAATTCAGCTTCAGTCTGACAAGGGAAGGCACTCTTGTTTGATTCAATGTAGCCAAGAGGGCGGGAGATACTCCATAACTCTCAATGTTACCTACAGTTCTGAAATAAAAAGCTGTCTGCAGTAAGCACTATGTGACAACACCAATGGAAAGTCTCAATAAAAATTTCCCCAGTACACACTGTCACGGAAGCAATCCTTTCAAGACAACTCCCTAGCAAATAGCTACTTGGGGGAAAGAAATATGCTTCTTGCTGCTGAAGGTTCACAAAGCCACAGCAGAGGGTCAGCGCGACCTTTCCCTTTCTCCCCTGATGCAGTGCCATCAATTCTGAGCACAATGTTTTAGGGTCTAATGGAAAAGTCACTAAGTATTGACTTTGCTACAGCTCCTTCTCATTCCATGATGCTGTGTTGATGAACAAGAAAAGTGGCATTTGGGGCAAAGGAAGAATCACATATTCCTGTGCTGTTATCAAGTTAATAAACTGTCAAGTGGCAATGATTCTAAAGAGCTTCAACAAGGACTGTAAAACGAAAAACGAGAAATTCACTTGTAATTTACTTAAGGCATAGAAGTTAATGCTTAATCCTTTCCATGTAATTTAAGAGGAAGTATGTGCAAGAGGAAGTGAAAAACACTAGAGATTAAAAACAGCAATATCTTTATGATTTTTCCTTGCAAATTATTAACATTATATAGTACAATAAATGCATACATTTAATATAAATATCTTATTTACACCTCACGAAACTTATCTGTCTTAATTCACAGGTGAAGAAATGGAGCCTCCAAGTTACTGAGCAAAATCACAAGCCAGTGGTGGCAGAGCTGGTATTGAAACATAGGTCTGCTTTACACCGTTCTCTGTGCTTCTGCTTCTAGTAGTTTAATATATCTTGAGGGAATTACTCAACTGGAATCAAAGGTAGACTGGGAGGAACCAAGACCAGGGTTTAATAATGGATGAGAACAGATGGAGGGAGGCTGATATTAAGGACATATTTATGGAGAAAAGGACATCTACATTGTCTCTGAAGAGACTGCTAGGATTTCAATAGGCAAAGAAGGGCAGCATGGCATTCCAAACATAGAGGATTTGAACAGGATGAGTAAATAGAGCAGGGTAAAGGTGCAGGGCTTACTGTCGACCTATGAAGAGTGCTGTGGTCTGGCTCACAGCCACTTTAAAATACAAATTCCTGGTTGAGAACTTGGACTTTACTTTGTAGGCAATGGGGACCCACCAAAGGCCTCTGTGCAGGGGGTTTGTGCATTACACCTCAAGAGAAGTCAGTGTAGAGTATTGTGTGCCCAACGATCCATGGACCCCCACAAAGATGCATGTGCCTGCTGTGTCCCAGGAGCATGTGACTGTATAGATGGGTCTCTGACATATCTTACCTGGTTGCTAGATCACCACCTTCGGTTGCTCTGACCCTTCCTCATGGCTCCTTTGCTGGGTCCTCCTTACCTATTTTACCTTTACACAGTGGAGAATGTCAGGGGATTAGTCTTCAGATCTTTGCTGTTCTTCATCGAACTCATTCTAGCAGACCTTATGCAAACGTTTAATACTGTTATTTTTGATGACTATCAAATACAACTCTGCAGTCCAGATCTCCAGCCTCAACTTTAGACTCCCCCTGGATGCCTAATAGATATCTCAAACTTAGCAAGGTCAAATTCAACCAGATCTCTCTCTCTTCCCAAATGTTCTCCCATCTAAGTCTTCTCCATAGTAGTCAATGGCAACTCCAATTTACTAAATTCAGAAGACAAAAACCTTCAAGTATCTGCTCTTCTCAGCCACCCCCCCTGAGTCTACAAATAAAGCCTATCAGTGCTACCTTTGAAGTACATTCTGGTCCCAGGCACCAGCACCTGCCACCCACATCTGAGGTTGGCAAGCTGCAGCCAGGGGCCAAATCTGACCCACCAATAACGTTTTAAGAAAACCCAACCATTCTAGTCATTTTCATATTGTCTGTTCTGCTTTCGTGCTATAATGACACACTTAAGTAGTTGCCACGAAGATCACATGACCTGCAAAGCCTAAAATATCTACTACCTTGGATTTTACCAAAAAAGTTGGCTAACCCAGGGTCTGGATTATTACAATAGCTCCTAGGGTCTTCACCCTGCTTCTGTCTCCCTACAGACTGTTCTCCACAAAGCAACCAGTGAAAATCTCAAACTGTGCTGTCCAATATGCTACTGCTAGTCACCTTGGCTATTCTACTTATAATTATGTTAACTGAAAAGTTCAGTTCCTTAGGTATGTTAGTCCAGTTCAAGCGTTCAACAGCCACTAGTGGTTAGTGGTGCCTTATTGGACACTGTAGATTTTAGAACATTTCCATCATCACACAAAGTTCTGTGGTTCAGCACTGCTTTAAAATCTAGGATCATTTCCCTGCACTTCTCTAAACCCTCCAGTAACTTCCTTTTTTATTCCATGTCAAAGCCTTTGCTATGACCTATATCTGATTATCCTCGTCCCAAGTCCGCCCCTTCTCTGACCTCATCTCCTTTCACGCCTCACTCACTGTGTTCTAATCACCCAGTTCTGCTCATGGTGCCCTCCAAATGCCAAGGATGCACTGTCCCACTCAGGCACTCTGTACCTGCTGTTCCCTCTCCCTAAATATCAGTCCCCAAACAGCTGCATGAATCATTCCCTCATCCCTCTGCCTCTGCTCAGACATCCTCTTCACAAAGCTCCCTTTCCCAACCAGCCTGCTGGTCCCCTTTTCTGTCTTCATGGCATTGGTCACCAGCTGACCAGTGAAAGCTACTTAGTAAGTCTATGATTCACTAGTAAAATGATAGATATGACATTATTAACATCTGGAATTGTGACTGTTTTGTTCTCAGGGCTCAGAACAATGTCAGATACACAGTAGGTGCTCAATGACTATTTGTGGAATGAATGAGTGAGTGGTGAGTGAGTGAACGAATGGGAATACCCTGCAGAAGAGCCTGCTGGGAAATCCGCCTCATGGACTTCACTTCCAGATGTGGATTCACAAGTTTGTCTTTTACTTCCACCAAAGCTTAGCTTCCTCCTTTCAGTTGACTTTGGAAAAAGCGATAAAGGAAGGAAAAGCTTCTCAACAGCTCCAGCTGAGTCCTCTCTGCCACCCTATCAGCAAGACAGGCTGTGAGAATTCCAGCCTGGAAAACAGCTCTGACTTAGCAGCCCCTGCCTCAGGCTCCACTTACCTGCCCGGAGCAGCACTGGCCCGGCCGCATCTGCCTGGGGCTCATTTCTCATCTTGATGGGGGATTTGTGAGCCTTCCAGAATTTAAATTGGCATGACTAGCAATTACATGTAAGAATTTTTTTTTTAATTTATATAACTCGGGGCTTCATTTTTAATTCTGCGTAAGTCATGATGGAAATAAACTAAACTTCTTTAGTAGCTCAAGATATTATTCCTCATCCAGTCCGGTGGCATTGTCATCTCTGCCCACAGGAGACACCATTCCTCTCGTTTGAAACAGTATCCTGCTTTCCACCCTAACCAGCTCCATTTTAGCTCTAATGAAGGAAACGCAGAGGAGGAGGAAAGGTGAACGAAGACTAAGATTTAGTGGGAACTGCCGGAGGCCCGCTGGTGCCGGGTGCAGCACAGCCGACTTTCATAGGGAGCACCCGACCTCTTCTCCCCCCTTCCCTGCCCTTTAAGACACTTTAATTTTGCCAAGAACTCCAAAGCAGCTACTTTAATGAGCAACTGGCAAGTAGCATGAATATATTCACTCATCTGGCAAATTTGTAACGTATGCATTCCAAAGCAGGTAAATAATTGAAGACTACTAATGTAAATGGAGAAGTAACATTTCACTTACACGTAATACTCATAAAGAAAGGGGTTTCTATCCTCTGAGGTACACGAATAAAAGCAAATCTCTGAGATGATCAGTGACCTAGGAAAAGGTTAAGAGCAGCTTAAATAACAAATGCAGAAGTAGAATTCAGGCTGACATACATGTCTTTTTCCCGCTACTGCGTCCAGATGGTGATAATCAGATCTGAGGAGCTGAATTTATGTGGTAAAGGCACAACTCAAAGCCCGCTTGTCTAAAAATGCAACAATTTAGGGCACTTTGGAATGGGTGTATTACACACCACTTTGCATTTTGAACGGCAGGAAAATTTTACATTGATTTTCACAGAAGACACTTACATGAACACTCCAGTAAAAATCAATGGGTTATCTTCCCTTTCGCCATGACCATTAAATGTACCTACCAGTTATCACTTCTGCTTCCTACACCAGAGACCAAAGACCGAATGTTTCAATAATGTTTCCAAATTGGCTACTCTTGGCCACAGAGAATTGCCACAGCAGAGTTTAACTGCAGCCCGCTTCCCAGTCCTAGTGAAGAGGATACATTTCTTCTTAGACATTCCTGGCTGCAGAACCTTAATTTTTTTCTGAGGGAGAAAGAATAACTCTTTTTCTCCATTTAAGGAGCCTCTGATTTCCTCCCTGAACCCTAGGTAAATGCAAAAGTAGCAGGAATTTAAGGAACTCGGGTAAAGTAGCTGAATATGTGCAGCCAGAGAAATTGTTTTTCTCTAATTTCACCTCATAAACTCTCAAAATCAAAGTACATTATCAACAATCCTCAACATATCAGTGCAATGAAAGAATTGTTTTAAGGCTCCCAAGTCCCCAATGAGAAATGAGTTAAGAAAGAAATCTGAAAGTCTAGAAAGAAATCGTAAAGTTACATTTTATGTCTTGCATCTACATTTTCTATCTTTGTGTGCCAGAAATTGCAGGCAGTTGCTAATTGCAGCAAATGCATAAGTGCATCTACGTGCTTACTTCAAAGTCAGAAGTTCAAATTCAATTCTATCAGGACCTGTGAATGGTCTGAGTCTTTAGCCTGCTTGCTCACTCTCAAGTTAGCGACCACAGCCACACGGACACAGGCAGAAAACACTGCTCCCTGGTCAGAGACAAAGGACAGCGGGTTACTTTCCGCAGTGACATTAGCCAGAGGATCATCGTGCCCTTGCTTGACTGGTTCCCACAGAGCCCGTGATGAGGGTCAGGGGTGCATGATGCTCAGTCCGGGAGGAGAAACCCGAGGTCAGGAAACTCCAGTCCTATCATGGGCTGCGAGCTGACCTGCCAGGCCTTGCGGCCTGGAGGGAGACGTTCTTTTTAAGACACTGGGCAGTGAGTAAACCTGCACTTTCCTCCGGGGGAGACACCATCTCTTTCAAGGCCTTGAGAAGATGGGCCACAAAAGCTCACTCCATCTTACAACAAGCATCCTATTTATTATACCTGCATTTTTCTTTCTCTAAATCTCACAATGGCCCATGTCTAATGTGATAAAATCTGGCCTTTGGCACAGTAACAACATTAGGAGAGAATGAGACCTCTTTCTTGACTTCCAAACTTACTTTTTTTTTTTTTTTTTTTTCCCTGCCACACCACATTGCCTCCATATTAACAGAGATTCTGTTATTAATGGTTTCAATGATCAGTTTTGATTGCTGGTTCTTTCCCTAAAGACACTCTATGAACCCCAAACAGGTAACATTCAGAAAGTATTTCAAATTCTTTTTCTTTATAATAAGCTCCTAAGAGTATAGAAAAGAGTGAACTGCAAAGTGATACTGTTGCTGATAAATGTGTGTGATAGGATTTTCTTAATCTTAATGAAGAAAAGGAAATGAAGCTCTACAGTTTCCCGTCTTCGCCCCACACCTAGGCCAGTCCATTAGTTTAGTGACAAGAACAATGCATTATCCGAATTTCAAGCTCTCTGTTTCCCTTAATTGGATACAGACAGTAAATGCAAGAGCAAGTCCACCAGAAGCGAGGGAACGAGCAAAATGACAATCTTCACATCAAACACCACTCGTTTTTACTTTAGGAAAGCTGAAGGGTCCGACTTCATGCTAAGAAGTTCTAGCCCAAATTAATTTCTTCTTAAAATTGTCAGACAAATGTGTGCTCTAACTCTCCACTGTGTTTGTGGTGGCACACTTAGAACAGCAGTCAAGTCTACTTAAAGTTACCCATCTCCTTGCTGAAATACTCACTGTCTACATGTCCAAGGTATCTATGTTCTGTTTAGGGAGACACATTCGACAACCTGTTCAGTCCATCACAGTCCATGAGGTAAGGGCCAGTCATTCTTAACTGCTCTGTGACACAGCCATTCATCCACTCACTCATCCATACATCCACCCATCATTCCTCATTAGCTTCTATCAAGCACTATGCAGGGCAGGGTTAAAAAACAGAATGCCAAACAAGACATTGCAAACTTATATAAAACTTTGGTCTTGCTATAGTAAAAATAATTATTCCTTGAAAAGGAGGTGCACTATTTCTACATTTGTATCAATTTAACGAGAAATCACCAGAATCCACTTCAGATAAATGCTGTTTCTAGATATTGTTATGTAATATTTTCATTTGTTACTGGGCTTTAGTAAACTAATTTTCATCGCCGTTTAAACTTGTTTTTACAATGCTAAGCCTCAAGCTGTGCACGCCAGGAAGAACAGCGGGAGACGGACACAGGTCTGAAGGTTTAATGCAGCTAAGACTGTAACTGACGGGATGAAGGCTGACGGCAGCCGGAACCAAGTCAAAGTTCAAACAGCTCAAATCCGCGGCTTCCTGGAAAATAAATTACTTCTAGCCTAAAAGGTCATCCTGCGTTCAGTTTCTTTACCTCTGTATATCCCTGGAATGCCTACCACCACATTATTTTTCCCCAAAATTCTTCTACATGTCATGGTTTGACAAGAAAATCTCCCAGGGCTCCAAACCGACTGGAGGATGGCTCTTCAGTCCTGCACTAAGAGCCCCACAAGTCCATTCTTGTTCTCCCCCCCAACACGCCCCTCTCCGAGTGAGGCTGGCCCACCGCTGTCCCCATAACATGCAACTCCCATCCAAATGCCTCACTGGTCTGCTTTCTCCCTGACACACTAATGGTATTTTAAAAATTTACTGCAGATTTCCTTTTTAATACACACAAAACCGAGTGTGACCACAATATACTTCTCTGATGAGTAAAATCTTGTTTTACATTATAAAAACAAACATGAAACATTTCTAAAGAGAAGTGTTTTATCAAACTGTGCTACATGGAATACTAGTTTTAGGAGACATTAATTTTCTTTTTACCGCAGAATATAAGGGGGGACTCCAAGGTCAAATAATTTGGGAAAATACTGCAAACTCACTGTCTTCTTTTGAAGATTCAGAGCTTATGCTAGCATATAGAGTTTCTGAAATTTCTTACAGGAAAATGTTCAATACTGCTTAATCCACTTATTTCCTAAAATGTTTTTCTAATTGAGGTAAGAGTGGTTTATAACATCTACACTAATAAAAGACAAAGATGCTAATTGACCATACCTTCGCTACACCCACCAGCCAATCAGAAGAGTATTCAAATTAACCCAACAAAGATGGCTGTTAAATTTGCATACTGCAGGTGGGGCGGGCAGCACCAGACACCGCCTGCAGGATCTGGGCCGCAGATCGGGGACTGGGGAGGTGGGGCAGGCAGAGCCAGATGCCACCTAGGGAGGTGGAGCTGGCGATCGCCCTGGCCAGAAGCCTAAGGCCTGGGCAGGGGCGGAGCCCAGTATGTGAGAGGGGGCAGGCTGGGCTGAGGGACCCCCCCTTCCTGGAGTGCACCAATTTCGTGCACCAGGCCCCTAGTTATATATGTTTCAGGTTTGCAACATTGTAATCCAACATCTGTATCCACTACATCATGCCTACCACCCAAAGTCCAGCTTCCTTCATCACTATGCAATTGACCCCTTACCCACTTCACCTCCCTCCACCAGCCTTCCTCTCTGTAATGGAAATCTGTTGTCTGCCTCTGAGTGTTTGTTTACTTTTTTGTTGTTTGTTTTGCATTTATTTTTTAATATTCCACATGAGTGGATGGTATTTGTTTTTTCTGTCTTACTTCACTTGTTGTTGAAAATTGCAGGATTTCACTGTTATTATTGATGAGTAGCATCCCCTTGTAAGATATATATATCTTCTTCACCCATTCACTGGCTGATGGGCATTTAATTGTTTCCATATCTTGGCTATTGTGAGCAACGATGCAATGAACAGAGAGGTGCATACATCTTTCCAAATTTCCCTGTTCCCTTTCCCAGAGAATCGTCATCCTTCCTTCTCAGCTAATGTTTACTGAAGCTTATGGTGCATTAAATGGCCACTTTGCTTAACCCTCACTACACTCCTATGAAGAAAACATTATTACTCTACTTTCACATTGCAGAACATTGAGGCTGAGAGAGGCAAGGGCCTATGGCCACAAGAGCCAGGGAGTGGGCAAGCTGAGATTTGAACTGAGGTCTCTACTTCCAGGGCACAAAAGCTTACCCACCACCCTGCAACAAGCATGATGATCTGATAGTGATCCCAGAGCTCACTCAGTGTTGCCTGGAAATCAAACTACTGGGGGCAGGTGACTACCTTTCTCCTAGCAGAGGGGACTGGCTCCCAGGTCAGGTACCCACAGCCCTGGTGGCTTCCTCCCACAGCAGAGGAAACGGAAACTCCCCCTGGGTGTGAAAGGGCCTGGATACTTGTTCCTGGTGCTCCTCAGTGAAGGGGGCGGTGGGACTCTACACGTAGCAGAGGTTATGCTCTGGCCTTGGAACAGAGCACGTCTTTAACATATACCATTATTAGTTAAGACCCTTTTTCACAAATATGCTTTTTGATTCTAATGAAACTGTAGGCTTCTCAAAGGGAGGGCAGGGGCCCCATATAGTTAGTACCCTTAACAGGCCCAGGACAGCCCTGGGCACAGCAGGTATTTAGTGCATATTTCCTGGTGGTGTGCGTATGTACTTATATGGGTAAGTATATTTTGTTCCTCGGGAGGCCACATTTCATCCACTCGTTACATATACAGGATCACCTACTATATGCCTAGCACTGTGTTGGGTGGGCGCTGGGTTTACAAAGACACTGTTCTGACGCAAGGAGCTCCTATTCCAGCAGTAAGAGAAATGCACGGATGATGAATTATAACGGAAGCAGAGAGTGGAGTGGGCAGTGATCATGGAGAGCCTCACACAGGGCGGGAACGAGGACAGGCAGAGCAGTCACATCCCAGCAGGGCCCTGATGAATGAACCAGGCTAGGAAGGAACAAAGTTCTACAATAATGAGAGAAATACACCAACTCTTTTGTTATTAAAGGAATGCTAATTTAAGAGGAGATGATTCCTATCATTTTTTAAACTCTAAAGCTCACTTAATGACCAGAAGTCCTTCCAGCAGTTGTTAACCTTGAATTAGGAAAATTTTACTGATTTTTTTCTCTGGCAGGAGCCACCTGAGGGGATGAGAAGACAAGGAGCCTCTGAGAGGTTCCCACAGTTCATCTGTGTGCACCCCCCCACTCCCCCTTCCCCTAAGAGCTACATCTGAGCTTTTGCAAATATCAGATGGGCTTCCCTGCTAACAAGACTTTTTAAAGGTAACAATGAATGAAAACAATTTCTTGTTTCTTTGCTTATATGTTAGTTTAAGGAACACAGAGCTGTGGTGAATTATTGCCAATTGCATAAATATACTTTTAAAGAAGATTTTTTAAAACTAACATGAAACAAGACAGCTCCAATTCTGAGGGCATTTTCATTTTTATATTTCATGACAGGAGACCACGTCTATATTAAAAATCCCTTGAAGTCTTCAAGTCTCCCAGGCGAGGCCAGATGCGAAAAGTGCCCACTCAGACTGTGAACAGGAGAACTCCTCCCGCAGATCCTGCTAGAGCAGTGCTCTCCTCTCGGGATTCTAAACCCGTGTTTCTAAAAGGGCTGTGTTCACACAACAGCCTCTCCCACACACAGGTATTCAGCTCTACAACAAGCCCCCGCAATTACTTGTTCAGTTTTTTCTTCTGTATTGAAAGCCATGTCCACTTTTTTCAGGGTCGCATGTCCCCAGTATTTTGAAGTGCTCTGCACACAGTAAGTATTCAATAAAAAGTTGCTGAATGAATCACTAAATAAATGGAATGCCTCTAGAAGAAGAATATTGAACACATATGCTAGAACAAACATATCTAAAGGAAAGGATGTAAGATACAGTCTTTGAGAACTTGCCTGTAATATTTTAAGGAGCAAGAGAAAAATTCTTTATTAGGACATGGAATGCTTCCGACATAAGTCAAGGCAAAACTAATTGATTTAATGATTTTGCATCACCTATAAGTGGTTCTTGCCATGTGAACAGGAATAATGGCTATTGGACAGTAAGTTTCCTATGAAGAAATGTACTTCCTAGAGGAAGAAAAAGAGTTACCATTAGGAGTAAATTATCTAGTTTCTTGTGTCTATACTAAAAAAAAAAAATACCGCTTGCTCACTAAATTAAATAAGGAAGGCACTGGCACCCCTGGCATCCTCCCTCCTCCCTTTTTCTCTCCTTTCTCTCTTTCTCTCTCCCTCTCTCTCCTCTGAATGCCCCTAAGAGTAAAGACAAAACAAACAATGTCTGGTAAAACAAAATGCAGATGAGGTAAGAATCATCATCTATGAATTCATCACAGCTAATTAGGATAGAAAGTCCCTAGGATGCAGCTTAGGAATTAACAGGAAAAGATAAAAGAAGAACAGGGATAAAGCCAACATTTGTAAAAGCCCATATAGTCGCTCAAAATATAGGGACCTTTATGTTAAGACTCTCAATTACTATAACTTTCTTTTAAAATATATTGTATAGATTTCAGAGAGGGAGAGAGAGAGAGAGAGAGAGAGAGAGAGAGAGAGAGAGAGAGAGAGAGAGAGAGAGAGAGAGAGAGAGAAAGAAAGAGAGAAACATCAATGATGAGAGAGGATCATTGATCAGCTGCCTACTGCACGCCCCACAAGGGGGATTGAGCCCACAACCTGGGCATGTGCTCTGACCGGGAATTAAACTGTGATTTCCTGGTTCATAGGTCAATGCTCAACCACTGAGCCACGCTGGCTGGGCCAATTACTATAAATTTAAGCTTATAATTTTTACCCCAAAATCTCTCCTGTTTGCTGAATTCCCAATATTATCCTTACCGCCCCCCAAAAAATCATTAGAAAATATTAAAGATTTAATGGCCACCTCAGGGTCAGGAGGAGCGCGGTTAGCGAGCAGGCCTATGTGTGTTGTCTACAGTCCAACTGGGAGTGCCCCATGGTGGCAACAAGAAATGAGAGGACAGTGAGAACCATGAAGGCCCAAGATCACTGGTGTGCACTCCAAGCCTGGGACACTCAGTACCACGGCAGCCACCGCTGCACTTCTCTGCCTCCAGTTTTCCTCTGTTCATACAACCCAGCAAGAAATGGCTGCGCTTTTGTGAAGATCATCATGATTTTGAGCCAAAAGATAAAGAAGACAAAAATGAAGGAAAAACATTAACGGAATCAGCAGGTTTATAGAGGACACTTGGCAATCAACAGATACAACCTACCTCATTATAGCAAAGAAACACTGAGCTCAGGGATAGAATGTCTTTCTCTCTCAAGATCCTGCAGTGACAGAGCAGAGGCTAATGTCCAGTTATTATTCCTTTGTAGTCAGTATCATTCCTACCATATTATGGCGGTGATTATGATCTGAACGGGAAAATGAACTCTAAAGAGTTAAATTCCAAAGGCGAGCTGTACACAAGTCACCAAGTCATGACACCACTGGGGTCCTTTGTTTCCTGTCACAAAATGGGGATGATGCTTGCTAATGTACAGAATTCTTTTCTAAAGTAACATCATACATGGGAACGTATAGCAGAGACTACTGAATACAAACACCCTAGGTGATCTGTGCGTCACTATGCTCTCAGCAGCAGGGAGCACAACAGCCAGACGATGTATTTTCTCGTGTAGCAAGCAGTCCGAGGGCTCCCCGCGCTCGGGGAGGCCCCAGCACCGTCATGTCAAGGCTCTACTGCAGCTCTTCTCTCCTCCAGTCATCTCGTCCTCAATTTATCTTCCCTGAAAACCACAGGAAAGAGAAACCCTGTCCTAACTGGGGAGTAAATATTTTTCCTTGCAGCCTGATGTGTCCAGGAAATAACGTGGACTTTCTCATCTTCACTAGCTGGGCTTCCTTAAGGGCAGCTCAACAAGCCTAGTGTTAAGCATATTCGAGGGCTGGCACACTGGCATTAACCGGAGGCAAGTGCACCCCAGGCTGAAAGTGACCGAGTTCCTCGAAATGAGGAGGGCTTATCAGTGTCCCATTGAGTCTGCTTCTCTCATAAAACATCCATGAATTGCTTACCACCATGTACCTTTAGGAGACATTCAAAAGTGACCCTGTGTATCGTTATGAGTGGGTTTCAGTGTATGCATCCCATCCTTCACAAAAATCCATGAATCTCTCTACTTTGAGTTTCGCTAAGTCCATTTCTGTCTTATTTCAGTCTGAGCATTGCACTCTGGCTCCACAGGTAGCAGATTGAAATGGCTGGTGGCCACTGCAAACAGACTGAAAAGAATGTCACAGACAGAAAGAAGAAAGGCAGGGGTATCACACAGTGAAGCTCTTACCAACACGGTGCCCACGTGGGTGAAGGACCGAGCATTTGTTAAACTTCTACCATGCGGAAGTAACCTAGTATTTTCCTGGTTGTGCACTGAAATGCCTGTCGCCGCCAGAACAAGTCAGTAAGGATGACTTAGTTTATTTTATATTGCTGTTGCTCTAAGGGGACGGTGTGGCACATTGTAGCCCACATCCCTTGAACTCCTCCTCACCAACAGTATAATCAATTTATCTCTCTCCTTTGACCATTTTGTAACTGTTTCATATAGTGGTGGTGATGGCATTTCCTTTTCTTTCTTCTTTGGTTGTTAAAATTAAGTCCAACATAGTCTGAGTTTAAGTTTCACATGGCATGCTTATAAAATAAAAAAATAAAAAAGAATGTGGCAATCATGTCAAAGCAAAACAAAAGAAAAAGAAATTAGCAGTGGCCTCCCTGTAACATGCTTCTTCGTCTCTGACTGCACAATAAAAATAGTTGAAGTTATAGCATGGATCACATGGTAGCATTGTGCACCTGCAACTACCAATGTACATCCCAACCAGTTTCCATGTCCACGTCGCTGAGTGTAATCCCCACACAGCAGCTGCACTGACTTAGGGCTGTCAGCAGAGGGACAACAAACACAGGAAGGCACCTAAAGACCAGGTGCGAAGGAGATGAGTGGATCCCTCAGGTCTCGGACCTGTGACGTGAGCCCCACCATCATCTGCACTGTCTCTGCTGTGCATCTTCCCGAGTGCTATGGACTGAATGCTGTGTCCTCCAAATTCATGTGTTAAGGACTCATAACCCCAATGTGATGGTGTTTGGAGGTGAAGAATGTAGGCCGTAATAAGGGCATGAAGTAGAGCCCTCAGGAATTTGATTAGTGCCCTCAAAAGAAGAGTCACAGAGAGATGTTCTCTGTCTTGGGCATGTGAAGATAGAGCAAGAAGGTACCACCTGCAAATCCCCGGATGCCGATCTGCTGGCCCCTTGGTCTTGGACTTCCAGCCTCCACACTGTGAGGGTTAAAGCCACCCAGACTATGGTATTTTTGTTTTAGCAGCGTGAACTGGCTGAGATTCCAAATATCATGTCCTAAATGCCTGATTCTACCATATGCAATATTTTATTAAATTCACACTTTTTTTTATGGCTGATACAAATTTGTCAAGATGTCCAGGCAAAGTACTAAAATTCTAAAAGTAAATGCTCTGTCCATGTGCCATTTGATGCTAAGAGGATAATGATGCCCATTTATGCACAGCATGATCATATACCTGTGATATTAATAACAATAACACCCACAATCATAATACTAATACTCCACCGAGTGCACACAGCATAGACCAGGCCCAGCTGCTCTATGTGCTTCACTGACTAAAATCCTATCAAGCAGGTTCTACTGCTCTCCCCGGTTCACAGAAGAGGAGTCTGACAAGGAGAGACCAAGTCATCAGTCCCAGGTGTCATGGTGGAAGAGATGGGCACTGAGACAATCTGGCCCCAGAACCTCGGTTCTTCTCGAGGACACTAAACTTACACCCCTCCCTACGAAGGACATAGAAAACAAATTATATGATGACTCCATCACAGGAAATCTTGAAAACAATGCTAAACTCACACAGGCAGTGAATAACCTCCCAGCTACTTGACTGTGCCCTCTTCTGTTGGGCCAGTTGTAATCAAACCTTCATCTGATAAGAAACAAGGAGTCTATACAACCTGGCAGGTAACAACTCTGACCTGCTGGGACAGAGCCTAATGACGGGCTGCCCGTAATCAGTCTGCAGAATGTCGCACTGCAGCTGACCTGCCTCCTGTTTATCTTTTTGATCCCTCTTGGTGTCATCTCCTGAATTCTATTCCTTCACAAAACCTATCTACCTCTATAGCACCCGCCCCCATGCCGACACTGGCAGACACCGCTGATTAGAGCTGGCTATCCTTTGCCATTACAGACGATGCTATTAAAGAGGCAACTGCTGATCAGAATCTCTGCTCTGAAGATGGCCCCATTCAGACTCTTCCTGTTGTTACTGGGGGGAAGCAGTCACTGGTGCGACCCGACCAGACTGAACATAGCAAATGTAACTTCATTGGAAGACATAACCAAGCCTGATACTGCAAAATGATGGCTCTGAAAAGGGAACTGAATGTTGAGCAAAGGTACAGGTTCTAAGAGTAAGACATGCCAAGGTTTTCTCACAAAGAGTGTGGCCAGGGGAGGCAGGCAGCAGTGGAGCTATGGAATGAAGAGGTTGAATGACCTTTCCTGTTGCTTGCTGGCTGTGTACACCTGAGCAACTTACTGAGACTCAGTTTCTCCATCTTTAAATTGGAAAAATGGTAATGTCCTTGCTGTGGGACTTCTGAGAGAATATATATGAAATACCCAGTGCAGAGCCTACAAGAAAACAGAAACTTCTTCCCTACCAGAATTTAACCTCCATGACGGCAAAGACTCTTGTCCCTTTGTTCTCCAGAGTTTAATAAGTGCTCAATAAGGATTTAATGAATAAATGAATAAACACACTGACTGCCTTTTTCCTTTTAGCAATGCCAATTAAAGTCAATAGCTCTGTTTGAGTGATGCAGAAGGAAATCATTTCATTAGAACTGGGTACCTTACTGAATCCTTCAATCACTGTGGCCCCACCTTGCCACCTTGAAATGATAAAGGGCTCAAACTCTTCATTTTCCTTTCCTAGACCACTTATGAAAAATTTCTATCTTCTGTACTGACCTCATATTCTACTTTTTTGTCTTCCTCTTCAAATAGTTCTTGTAAATTGGGAAATTCATCTGCATTCTAGTTAAGACTAATGGAGCTCCAGTCAGAAGTAGGATTGGTCTTGGCTGATAGCTGTGCGGCTCTGCCCCCAAACGTGAGTCGGAGGGTTTTTATTATGTTCTGTTAGAGGATTTCAAAAAAGTACTTTATAAATAACATGAACTATAAAGCACCTTAAATTTTCAGGGGTTATTTTCATTATTCCATTGTCTAACTAATTGCTCACTGTCACTCAAGACAACCAGAATTTCAAAATTTCAAGTCCTCACATCTGTCAAAAACAGAAGTGATAGCAAATATTTTTTCAGAACTAAGCATTCAGGAGTTGAGAAAAGACTAGGCACATTTCTATTCATTTACTTTCAAATAGGAAATTGTTGATCTAATTAATTGGTATTTCATTGTCAACTTTGTTCTTCTTTGTAACAATGGCATTTCTTGTCACTGGTATAGTGAATTCTAAAATTTTACCAGTAAAAACTCAAATGTAAATCCTGACAATTACTTTTGTGTTGAATGAATATGTTGGCTTCAATTTTATATTGCTTTTAAAAAAAGATTAAGTAGGAAAGATCTAAAAGCAGTCCCTAGCTCGGACTAATGCTTGTAGGTGTGCAGGCATATCGCCACCCTGCCACACTCCACCCCTGCTCCTGCTAAAGTCATTCTCAGAGTGACGGAATTTGGAGGTGGGGCCCCTGGAGTTAACAGGTTTAGATGAGGTCATGAGCTGGAGCCTCATGATGGGATGGGTGCCCTTATAAGAAGAGAAAGAGGCATCAAAGCTTCATCTGTAGCTGGGGAGGACAACAAGGTGGTCATCGGCAAGCCAGGGAGAGGGACCTCACTAGAACTCAACCACACTGACACCCTGATCCTGGACTTTGTCTCCAGAACTGTGAGAAACACATTTCTGTTGGGTAAAACACCCAATCTGTGGTATTCTGTTATGAAGGCCAGAGCTGACTACACCTTCCTTCTGTCTCCACATTCACTTTAACTGGGCCAGAGAGACTGCACTTGAAGGAACTTCCCGCTGCAATCTCTTTTGAGAAGCAGGTGACTCCTACAACTCTGCACCTCCGCCCAGAGTAGCCTGGGCCCAGCCCTCTGCACCAGGAGTGTTCATGAGAGCTTGCGGGGCTAAGGCAGGCTTCCCATCTCTGCAGGTCTCCTCCTGGGAGACAGGCTCCTCCTCTCCAACCTGAGAAGGAATTAGCAAGGCCTGGGAATTCCTGTGGCCCTTATCTCTATTTTGAATTAGAAAATCGTGATTTCTGTCGGCAAACAAAGAAAAATAATTTAGGCAGCTTTTTGGCAGATACCCTTTATTTATGTCCACATTATTTAGAAAGTTGTCCTTTTCCCCCTACCTTTTTCTTTCTTACTTTCCATAGTAAAGAAGTAGTGATGACTGAAGAGGCTGTAAATGATAGATGATTCCATCCTTACTTCACTATTCTCAGATTCCTCACCATCCTGGAGCTCACGGGGCACACACACTTACAAGCATCTTGCCCTGCACTATCTAATTGTTATGCTTTTATTCTGAGGGAGGCAGCAAAATTATGCTCCAGAAACTGAGTGTGTCTTTGCCAGTGATTTATTTAGCACAGGTTTGCTGTGGGAGTTTATAACAATTTCACAAGCCAACAGCATATAGCATATCTCTTAATAAGCCAAATAAAGAAATAACTGACTCCAAAGAAATAACAGATGATCACACAATTCTTCTAGGTAAGGGGAGATGAAGGAATAAAGTCCAAATTTAATATGAGTTGTACTTTTTTATATGAGGAGCCACTCTGAAGAGGGGCACAGACCAAGAGCCCATTTCTAGCTGCCAGGGCAAAATAAAAGTCCCCTGTTGCTAAGAGCATGTTGCTAGGGATCAAAGACACTGGTGTAGGCAGTAGTCTGACTTTCTTCCTGGGGCCACTATGCTGCTTTACACCACTGCCCTTAAGAGAGCAGCCCTTACCAACATAGGTCCTAAAGCTCCAAGGGATTTCAGAAAGCTTTTAGGTTAAGAAAGAGTCGCCTCACTGGAACTCTGTCTTTACAGTCTAACTGCCTTTTGCACAGTTGCTTCTCTACCTGTTCTGATCCATAAGCCCCCATTGAGGCTCCTCACTGCTGAAGTGCTTAGCAAGGACAGCAGATGTGAAAGATGACATCCTGACACAGCTTTTTCACTTTGTCATAAACAAGTAGATTAAAACAACTGCACTTAAGTCATAAACAAGCAGATCTAAAGTCACACTGAACCTATATGCAACACCATACAATAGTCAAGAGCCACAGGGAACTAGTAAGCACTTCAAATATGGCCAGTCCAATTGAAATGGGCTTGGTCACATACACTGGATGCATACGATTTAGTATAAAAAGAAGAATGTAAAATATCTCATTAACAATTTTTCTTTTGGGAAGTGGTGATCTGCACATTTATTTCGTCAACCAAAAGCCATGTTGACTTAGAAGTCTGTATATCTATATAAATGTACATATAAGTATAAATGCTAATGTATGTGTATCTATCACCTGTGCAGAATGCATTTGTAATTGATAAACCAAGCTTGTAAATTCCTATAAAGTAGGAGAAAGGTACCATGCTGGAAACTGTTCAGGTGTTTTCATAATAATAATTATGTTGAGGCAAACGGAACTAGGAAAATAAAAATGTGACCACATATATTTTTCCACACCCAAAGACTTGTGCACCATACACATGGTGGTCTTTATCACACACAATAAAATTGTCATTAGTTCAAACTATCTGGGAGGGAAATCCACTCACATGAGCAGAAAGGCCAAGTTTGATCATTTCTAAAGTTATAATGCACTGGCACTCCTAACAAATGCTGTGTAATAGGAAGTATGATTTAACACACAAATAAAAATCAAGCAAATTGGCATAGCAAAGCCTCGGGGGAAGCAAGCTTTTTAACAGTGCCTCAAAACGACTTGATTATTAGCTTTTAATCTTGTTGATCGTGTTTAATCACGCTAATATCCTCTTTCATTAAAATCTTTAAGGTAATATCATGCTTCAACTCAGCTCCAATTTGGATTATCCTATCACAGATTGTGAATTATGCCATTCTATTACACTCCACACAGATCTTTTTGAGGAAGATTTCTAAAGTCTAGGACTACATTTAATTTTGATGACTCAGGAAGAAGTTCAGCTTGGAGAATTAAGACTTTGATAGTGTTTTTAACACTTTAGTGCAGTGGTTCTCAACCTACTGGCCCTTTAAATACAGTTCCTCATGTTGTGACCCATCCATAAAATTATTTTCTTTGCTACTTCATAACTGTAATGTTGCTACTGTTATGAATCATAATGTAAATATCTGATATGCAGGATGGTCTTAGGCGACCCCTGAGAAAGGGTCGTGCGACCACCAAAGGGGTCGCGACCCACAGGTTGAGAACCGCAGCTTTAGTGGCATACCACTTGCAAATTCAATATACTGCTTATTTTCATTGACATACATGTTTGAATTTTGATTCTCAAATCCACTGCTTACTTGGTCCTTCTTGTTTATTTCACTAGGTAAGACTATATGCTGTAAGATAATTGCAACTTGTTAAAAAAGTATTTATTGATTTTTGAGAGAGGGGAAGGGAGAGGGGGAGAGGGAGAGAGAGAGAGAGAGAGAGAGAGAGAGAGAGAGAGAGAGAGAGAGATAGAAATCTCAATGAGAGAGAAACATAGATGGGCTTCCTTGAGCATGCCCCCCACTGGAGACCAAGCCTGCAACCCAGGCATGTGTCCCAACCTGGAATGGAATCAGTGACCTCTTGGTGCATAGAGCAATGTTCATTCCACTGAGCAATAAAGCCAGGAGATAATTGCTACTTTTAATAAACATGAGAATTTAAACATCCAAGTGAGAGTTAATCTTTCAAAATACTTGCCTATGGATGTTAGATATTTACCTCAGAGCTGCTACCACTGTAAAAATATTCTAGAATTCTACTTTAGGAACTGTCCTGAAAAAGTTAAATGGTGAAACATTTGTTGTCTGCTAAGATTTTTTTTTTTTTTATCACTTAAAACCATTCAAACCTCAACCTAAGGAATTATAAAGTAAACGAATTAAGAATTATCATTTGACATTTAATATACACATAAAAATACATAAATATATGTAAAATATATTAAAAATATATAAACAATTGTACCTAGTTTTTGAGTCCCTGAATTTGCTCAAGAATAATTCCAAACGTTTTTTAAAATGTGTGAAATATATGGCAACATTTTATATATTAAAAATACTTCAAAATTAAAAATTTTATGTATAGCCCTAACCGGTTTGGCTCAGTGGATAGAGCGTTGGCCTGCAGACTGAAGGGTCCCAGGTTCGATTCCGGTCAAGGGCATGTACCTTGGTTGCGGGCACATCCCCAGTAGGGGGTTTGCAGGAGGCAGCTGATCGATGTTTCTCTCTCATCGATGTTTCTAACTCTCTATCCCTTTCCTTTCCTCTCTGTAAAAAAAATCAATAAAATATATTTTAAAAAATATTTTATGTATAAAATTTAATTAGATAATTGAATCTAGAATATTTATTAAAAATCTATGATTATGCAAAGTCACTAATCATCCAAGAGATAGAAATAAAAACTACAATGAGGTACCATCTCACACCTGTCAGAATGGCTATCATCAACAAATCAACAAACAACAAGTGCTGGTGAGGATGTGGAGAAAAACGAACCCTCCTGCACTTCTGGTGGGAATGCAGACTGGTAGAAAACAGTATGGAGTTTCCTCAAAAAATTAAAAATGTGTAGACGAAAGGGGCCACATACTAACCTGACAGGCTCAGGGAAGGCCTGCATGGCGGTCTTGCAAACTCAGAGACCTAAAGTATCCACAAAGGATGGTCTGAAATTAACCCTAACCCTAAGACAGATACAAATTCCTTCATTATCATGTTAATTGTTCCTGCAACCACCTAAGTATGTGTCTATCATTTTACTTTTTATCCAATCCCAGGGGTTTCCCAGCTTTGCTTTCTCCCACCTCTCTAGTCTATCACCAATGGATTTCATATAACCCACCTACGTCCCTTCCTTTGATTGCAATGTATTAACATAGATGTCACCCGTCATTCTCCAGAACATTTTCCCAATCCATTGAGATTCTGCTTCCCAGCGACGGTAGACAGATTGGCTCAAATAAACTCACAAAAATTCTTTGCAGGTTTGAATGTTTTTATGCTAACATTACTTGGCGTAGTCACGGCAGGATTCCAAAGAAGCTCACCCAGGACCATCCCTTGGACTTGGACTAGGTGCTAGGATCCAGCAAAGGGCCCATTGAGCGCGCTGGTTTCCGCCCATTGGGTGAACGTGGGTGAGCTGTCTCTTGGATCCAGGACCTTCCCTTGCTTTGGTAGAGGGTCTGGCTTTATTTGAGCTGTGTTTTAAAATCCTCGAGGTGGAACCAGGGTGACAGAACCCAGGCTAAGGCTGGACTGGAGGAAAAAATGGGTGGCTGGATTTGATTTTGGCTTTTCTATTGGAATTGCTGAGAGTCTGAGCAAAAAACCTTCGCCGTATAAATGAGCTGAACTCATTCAGCTCCGAAGATAAAAGGGCACATCCTCCCTCCAGTCTGATTCTGGGATGTGCTTAGGTAACTAAGAATCTTTATGGAGGTGTCAGAAGTGCCGAAGCCCTATAGGGAAGGCCTAACTCAACTGTAATTAACTAAATGGCTCGTCTAGGGGGCCACCATAAGGCTTGGTCTGGCTGGGCCCCGAACCCTTCCTGTGGTTTTAGACAGCTGGGAGAGAAACTGAGGCCACACTTGACCCACTACATAACATGTCTAGAAAATTTGCTCAGAATACAGATATTCAAGAATACAAAAAAAAAAAATTTAACATGGGAAATTGTGCCTCCATGGCCAGAAGCTCCCAAACCCCAGCCCTCATTTAATACTCCTGATAGGAAGCCTTTACTTACAAGTGCTATACAGAAATTGGAAGGTTTTACTAGAAAATATCAACTTAGAAAAGGCCAAAATGCAGTTGTTTTGGGTTCCTACATTAATATTTTGCATCCAGATATTAGAAAAATGCTGGCTCTGAAATTAAACTGGATGACTATATGGGAAGCATATTTTGATTTGAAAACTAGAAGCTTCTAAGGAAAAGCATAGAAAAAAATTCTTCCAAAAATGATGGAAATTAATGAGAAATTTTATAGACTGTCTCAGAATTATTCTGAAATTAATGAATGCCTACACCCCATTCCACCCCCCCCCCACCCCGTAGGAAGCATCCCTCTAATTTATCTTCATAAAAAAGAAACAGTAGCCCTAACTGGTTTGGCTCAGTGGATAGAGAGCACCGGCCTGCAGACTGAAAGGTCCCAGGTTCGATTCCGGTCAAGGGCATGTACCTTGGTTGCAGGCACATCCCCAGTGGGGGGTGTGCAGGAGGCAGCTGGTTGGTGTTTCTCTCACATTGATGTTTCTAACTCTCTATCCCTCTCCCTTCCTCTCTGTAAAAAAATCAATAAAATATGTTTTTTTTTTAAAAAACAAAAAACAGTAGGTGGCCAGGCCATTACTGAATTTCCCTACAGCAAACAGGATGTGGGGTGGGGAGAGAAGGTATCTGTGGCTGATAGCACAGGTCCTAGGAAGATTCCCCTAGACCAGTAGTCGGCAAACTGCGGCTCGCAAGCCACATGCGGCTCTTTGGCCCCTTAAGTGTGGCTCTTCTACAAAATACCACGTGCAGGTGCGCATGTACAGTGAGATTGAAACTTCGTGGCCCACGCGCAGAAGTCGGTATTTTGTGGAAGAGCCACACTCAAGGAGCCAAAGAGCCGCATGTGGCTCACGAGCCGCAGTTTGCTGACCACTGCCCTAGACAAAGGGAGGTAGAGGCAACTAGAAAAGGCCCCAGCCCATCAATTATTAGGTCACTTGCCTCTTGCCTTTATTGTGATCCTGTAAAATAGGTGCCTGCTCTTGGGAGTGTTATTAAAAGACTCATTTTCACCATGTTTTTGTTTCCTAGTCTATCATTTGAAATTTGGATAAGTGAGCCACTTGTCACAATTGGGGGATGCATCCAGGACTTCTGTACTCATGGAGAGGGAAAGGCTGGTTTAAGGAGAGGCGCGCTTCACCGATTTTGGGTGGGTTCTTAGCCTAAGCCCATGTCTTCATGGATGCTGTAGAATAGGCCTAAGACTGTTTTTCTTTGGAAGATGGCGAAAATGACACAAGGGGAATATATGCGAGGCAACCAGGCATGCCACCTGCATGGGCCAAAATAGTCCATTGGAGAAAGCTGAGGTTCCGGGGAGGGGAAGTTCCCGAGCCAGAGACAGGAGACATTGCTCTGCTTTGGTGCTTTTTAATGCAGGATATTCTGTGGTGTAAACTTTTAGTCTGTTGTGTGTGCCTATATAAGAGTGTTTCTATTGATGTCTTATGACTCTTTGTTGCTTGTTTAATTTGTTTAAAGATGGGGCAAGTCCCGCTTTCAGGAAGCTCAGTTATGAGTGGTGAAGCTGAACACGTGAAAGACTGCAGAAAAGTCTCAGTGGCTGCCAAGAATTCTTAATCTTGGGGACTCTTCCTGCTCTCCCTTTCAGGACTTCAGCTGCCAGAAACTCGTAGCTAGTGAGGTTTCTGTCTGTGTGTCTGTAATGTAATTTTGGCTTTCTATCTTTTGGGGACTTTGGTTTGCTCTACCCTGGTTTATGAATATAGGGACAAAGATCACATAGGGAAGTAGGGATTACAGGTGTGGGGAAGTGAGCTATACAGGCTGGATATGGGCAACAAGGTTAATGTTTCCATGTAAAGGGCAGTTCTTAAATGAGAATGGACCGCATTCCAAGGTTGACTCCCAGGTCCCGGGGGCGTGGGACTCCCAGTCAGGTTAGTATGTCCTTTCTTTACATATTCTGGGCAATCATGGTTAACAGCATAATTAATATTTCTCATAACCATAACTACTCCCCAGTGTTCTACTTTTCCCCATAACACTGGGAGGAACAGATCTGTTGAAATATCCTCTAGCAGTGAAGTGGAGAGGGGGACGCGCCCCTGTTTTATAAAGGAAAATAAAATAAAATAGTACTTTCACATTAAAGCCACTGAAGACTGGTGAGTTATCCCTGTTACAAAATTGGTCAAGAAAATGCTTTGGGTAATACTTGGCTTTAAAACTCTCAAAGTTGCTAAGATATAATAAATAGATATTACTAAAATGAAGGGTTTATGATAAAACTTTCTCAGTGAGGATTATAAATATGTTAATGATAAAAGTCCAGTCACTCAATAGGGGATTGACTATGCTCTCTGTTGGAGGAAGGGGCCAGTTGCCCTTCTCCTTATAAAGGGAGAGTAGCCTAAAAGAGAACCAAGGCGGACAGACAAATGAGGTCCCTTGTCCTTCCTTCCCCTCCCTATGCGCCAGGGGACAGACAATCTGAGGGAACATCCAAGATAGCGATTTGAGATCCCAACCTTCCTCTCAGGAGAGGGGCTGTCCTGATCAGGTTCCCACCCGCCCAGAGGCCCCTGTGCCACCAGAAACCACACTTTCTAGGTTGCAAAAGGAGTTGAAACAGTATATAAACAACAAATGAAAATAACGTAATGCTCACAACTGCAGAACAAATGGCCCAGGGAAGGGCTGGCCCTGAGGGCCAGAAACAGCGGCCACAACAATATGGACATCCCCAAAGAGGGGGGGCATATGGGTCACAGAGAAAAAAGGGACCCCTCACTGAGCCTTTAGATCCTAAGGCCAACATTCTCAATCCCCTTCCCAAAGTTAAATAAGCATTACTTTACTTAACAGTCCTGATACTATCAGAAACTACTCATTATCACTGAAACCTTAGCACGTTATCACTAAGGAACAATGTGGCAGTTTTAATCCAGGCAGATGGATGCTTGGAAACCTGCAGTCCTAGAAGAGGCTGCAGGGCCTGCTCTCTTCCCTCCTCCGCCTTTTCTCCAGCCTCATGTGCCTAACTGGTAACATAAAAGCTTTGGAGCATTGCTGGGTTAGATAGTGAATAATAATAATAATAATAATAATAATAAACTTTTAATACCTAGGATTTTTGAAATAACAGGATACTGAAACATTAATTAATCTGAGTTTCCCTGGTGTGGAGAATCTAGAGGGTAAATCTGAATCTATTAATTGAATATGTCTTCTATTTTATTTGAAATATATCCTTAAAAATGAGAATGTATTACGAATCTGAGAAATGCTTATTTAACTTGCCACCTAAAATTTGAGGCTTCTAAGAGTTAAAAGTTCAAATTAAGTTGGGAGAAATTATATGATTGTCATAATAGAATGCATGAAATACGAAAATTCATTTTTGAGGAAAATAAATTCTTGTGTTTTCTCTGTTAAAATTAGTAGTTTGAATTATGTTGTGGTCTTTATATATATGATCTTTATGTGGTATGAGTTTGTGTATTATGTGTGGTAAAATTTTAGCCTAGAATATAATATTTTATTGGCCTGATTAAAAAAAAAGGATTAATTCTATGGTCTGGATCAATTTTTTAATATTAAAACGGGTTTAGGTTTGATTGATGTCTTTTAGAATAATTACAAAGAGTTTGTGATATAATCTTTGGGTTATGTATATTTGGCAGTCTTTCCAAGTTAAATTTCAAGACTTTAACCAAGAGATAGCTTTGGGACATTTCAAGGGCCCTGGAATGACTCAAGGGTTTATTCTCTCTTCTTAAAAGAAATATTTTTGAGCTAAATTAGGCCAATTTCATGTACTTGAATTTATGTGGGGAGCTTGGTCAAATAAAAATTATTAACTATGTTCTATCTATATACATATATTTTATTAAAATTAATGATATAGAAATTTCAGTCTACTTTAGAAAAAAAACTTGCAAAGATTCAGAGCCAAGTTCAAACAGGAAACTTTTAGAGGTAACATGTGTCCAGTCAGGGACACCAGGCAAGCCAAGAGTGATGATTCTCTGTGGGGGCGTCTGCCAGTGATACTCAGTATTTGCGTTTCACATATTGGGAATTTATGATTTATTTTCAATGTTCAATACACCGCTTGCATATATGCCCCATTTTAAAATCTTACTTTATGTGCTGAAATTATATATTAAGTCTACCAGTATACAAATTTTATATTATTCTCTATATCATTTTACAGGAATTATTATTTACCAAGAAATTGTTGTCTTGGAATGTTATATCTTATAGAAAAGGAAAGTTTTCATAAAGTCTATAACCATGCCACTTTTAAATTTTGTCATTCATGGATAGTCACTGCTTTACTCTGATGCATTTGTAGATATATTATATTTTTAGAAAATCCATAAAAGGAGTTTGACTCTAAATTGCAGGCTTCTAAGGAGGTCATGTCTTTGAAATGAATGAAGGTTTATAGAACTTCAAAGAATAACTGAATTCAAAAACCACTGGCAAATAACCAGGATAAACAAAAATAACTATGGGACTAAATGAATTAAGAGTAATTATTCTTATGACTTTGTTTAAAATATTGTTGATTTTTAAATTTTTTGTTTCCCAAATATAAGGAAAACTAAAAAGCAGACATTCCACATTGTAGGAACTAAGTAATTAGTAACATTCATTTCACAGGAGACAAAACTTCAAAGACTACAACAACCCTGAGATTTTTGTCCATTGGGAAACACATTAATGAAAGAGTCTAACAGTGTTAAAGGACCTTACCTTATCAGGTACCTAACCACGAATGGACATTTGCCCTTGTCTTTGACACTCGCCTTCATCTCAAGGATGAGAAGCCGCCCACTACGGAGGAGATAGATACACAGCCATCCCAAACAATCAACAAGGCCTGTATACTCACAAATGGATACTGCTCAAACCTTGCTCTTATATCACCTAATTGTTATTGATTGAATGTATACAAATGATTTTTATACTGCTATTATCCTCCTTATGGTTTCCTAGTGGAAACAATATTTGTTTCTCTAGAACGCTTTCCCTATTAAACATAAAAAATTTAATTTGGGTACCTGCCGTGATATGGAGTCTGTCCCTATATCCACAATATCTTTCAGCTTCTGAGCTTTCCTTCTCAAATCACAATATAACTACCTCTAATTGCCCTCTTATAATTAGATTTTAATTCATATTAGGTTAGGATTTGAATTCAATCAACGAACTATAAGTTAATATTTATTATCAGAGAAGCCCCCTTCCCCTTTATTAACTAATAAACTGCAACAGAGAACAGTCCCTGTCATTGTTCCTTGGACCACATGGATACCTAAGTCTCCATATAAAAAACAGTTACCAAGCCAAATGATTTCAGCAGTAAAATAAGTGAATGCAGATTGTCAATTGTTATTTGTTATCATATGATCAGACATATACATCTTGTCCAGGACCTCTCAGCAAAAGAATGATATAGGCTCAAAATCTCCCCTGATATCCCCTTTACTAAAGAATAAATGGAATCAATTTCCTGCAACTTTGGAATTAGTCCAATTCAGAGACAAATTCAGAGTAAATCAGAGGCAAACCAGGAAGAGCCCACAACCAATATCATTCAATTTCTTTTGTTCACATACCAAGTCAAGATGACTTTGATATAAAGAACCTGAATCAACATCATGCTGAATTCATTTAGCACAGCTCCTCTAAACTGCATCTTAAAAAAAACAGTCTCTTAAGAGAAGATAAGAGCAATTGTAGAGAGGGGCTTCTGTTAACATATAACTTTAGAAAACACTGCGTGCTGTGCCCACCGCTTTAGCACATTATAGTTCAGAAAAGTCCTGGAGAAAAAAAATCCCAATACATTATATTTAACCGAAGTTCTCCGCTCCCCCAAAGTCTTCTTCTCTCCGACTGGCCATGAATTCAGTTACATTTCCTGGGGCACTATGTCTAGTTTGGCAAGAGCTGGTTTATTAAAAGTATAAGACAAATACCACTAGTGCCAGACAAAATTTAAGGAATATTCTGTATGACTTTAGCAAGCAATTTAGTTGTACTTGACCTCAGTTTTCCTAAAAATAAGTCATACATTTCCCACAACTACTAGTATATAATGCAAAATTAATTGCTCTATTACATTTTCCATTGCAATGAAATTAATAAACTTTATTCACTAAACCAAAATCAAACATTTAGTGAACGTGCAATGTTCCCAGACTCTCTGTAGCTCTTAGAGATGGTCCTTGTGTGAAGGAGCCCATTCAGTTGAGAAGACACATGGTTAAATAACTCACTACAGGGAGTTATAAGAGGAATGAATACCCATCACCCTTCATTCAGCCTTTTTAGGGTCAGGCAAAGAAAGTTCTACCCAGGAGTGGGCCTGAAGGATGAATATCAATTTGCTGTAAGAGCTAAAGGTGAAGGAAATCCAAACAGGGGTAAGAGTTTGAGAATATAAATCTTTAAATAGTCTAGATGTAAATATGTCTCTTTGTGAATACATTTCATAGTTGCCTCTTTAATGGGTGTTCTAATTTCACCTTTGCAAATATTTATATCATATCTATCAGTTTGGTTCTAAAAAAGGCCAATGCTAATACTAAACTATTAAAAGCAACCTCAAGTTAGTGCATAGTTTTATAAGAAATAATATATACATGGCACGGAACTGGTAAAGCACATGCCTACTGTTATGGACTAATCTATTATCGTGGCCCAATTTTTATTTTCCATATTATAGACACACAACACAAATACATCAACCATCAACCTGTGAACTTTCACATTCTTTGCAAAATCTCAATTCATGGCCTCAAACACCATCAAGAGAGAAAAGCAATGGCTAACATATTGATATAAGGAGAAAATGAGACATTACATCCCAGTATAGAGTAACATGCCCACCGAATGTTGGCAGTTAAGTTAATACATATAGTCTACAGAGCTAAAAATAAAGCTATACAATATCCCTATGCATCTTAGATTAATAGTCTCAACTCAAAAGTGAAACCACTACTTAAAACTATTGACAAGGATTTTTTTAAATGGCCTAAGTTTTGTTTTGGTTTGGTTTGGTTTTTGTTTTTTCGTAGACAGGCACTAATACCATGGCAGGTGGAAAAAAATCAAACGTCAAAAATATAAACAATTTATTTCATAAACCTTTTTTAGGAAGCATTCAACTTATTTGCATTTCCTTCTTTGTTCTTACAACAGAACACATATGCAGTTAACACAACACATTTTAAAAACAAGGAGTTTCAGTTTGATGGTCTCGGGAAAGCATGGGAATAATATTTACACAGATGTACTGTAAAAGTTACATTAGATCATCTGTGCTAAAGTTCCTCAAGCTTTAAAATAAGCCATGTCACCTCCCCATTTTATTTCCAGTTTGTTCCTCTGAAGGAGAACAAAGATAAAGAGTAATAGAAACAGAGATAATGACAAAAGATAAGAAAAAGACTAACCAGTCTCCGGAAAGCATCATATCTCTATCTCTCAACCATAAGGGAATATTAGAATTATCAGGGAGCTCTAAACAATTGCTCTAAGGTCCCAGGCCTCACCCTACAGTGTCAGGACATCAGGGATGGAAACTGGTTTGAAAGTTCCCCCAGGTAATTCTGATGAAGCCAATTCTGACATCTGCTTTAGGAAACTTATTCTAGCACAAACATGATGCGCAATAAATGTTTACCAAATGAACATATTGCATAAAATTGACAGCCATTTGTGATATAAAACATTGGAAATAATTTTAAAAAAAGAAACTGCTTTAATAATGTACCAGGCAGGCACTGATGTCCCTTGGAGACTGATAAAGGAGTAGGAAATATAAACAAATAAATTAAAATAAAATTGTGATAAATGCAACAATAGAAACACAAAAAGGAGAGTAGGATTAATGTGCTTCTCTAAAGCGGCAAAATTCAAAAAGAAACAATAGATGATGTTACTTCAATGTGAACAACAAGACCAAAAATCCCAAAGATTATATAGAAAGAGACCAAAATTTAAAGGGGAAATATCAATTTATTTTATATTTATAATGCCCTGCTTTAAATACTCCTTGATCAGTAGTGTATTTTGTTTTCTAATGACCAGAGAATCAGTGCAAGTAACTTCTGAAACATGGAGAATACTCGACCCATATATTTCTGTTAATCTTCACATAAGAATATTATTTCAAGCAATCTGTATTACAGCCATGTTTCGGTATAACAAATGAATGTGGACAGCCCTTCGGCTTTTACTATAATAGGATTTGATCCATTCAACGCACTTGTTCGGATAAGCCTAATAGGGATACCTCTAGAATAGCCTTTCAAACTTTTAAAACACTGAGACAACTTAATAGACAACATTGGTAATGATGACTAGAAAAGGTGCTGACACTATCATTGTCACAATTACCATCACAGCCTTATTTAAGCTGTTAATGGCTTGGTTTTGCACAGCCAGTAAATAATGATAGCAACAGTAAGTCTCTGGAGACTGATAGGTTAGCTGAGAAGAGGCTCAACTCTTCGGTAAACAGCTAAAGATGGGGAGAGAAAAGGGGTAAAAGTTGACTCTCGAATCCACTAGTTTCTGGCATAGAGAAGATCCTCTGTAAATATTTATTAGTAGTATTCTATTTATCCCGTTGTATTGCATTTACTTAACTGTTGAAAACACCATTAATTAAATTACAAAGTATTATTTACAAGAGAATCTCTTTTGAGGAAATGGTCAGCTTTTATATTATGGATGTTAAAGAATCACACGAGTGCCTAGCCAGCATGACTCAGTGGTTGAGTGTCGATCTATGCACCAGGAGGTAATGGTTCGATATCTGGTCAGGGTACATGGCCGGGTTGCAGGTTCGATCCCTAATGTGGGGCGCGCAGGAGGCAGCTGATCAGTGATTCTCTCTAATCACTGATGTTTCTCTTTCTCTCCCTCTCCCTTCTTCTCTGAACCAATAAAAATATATTTTAAGGAAAAACAAAAAGAATCACAGGAGTGGTACACAGTAAGTCCTCAATGCTCTCAATAGGTCCTGCAACTTTAAGTGAAACGATGTATAACAAAACCAACTTCATTACAGGTTCACTGATATAAACAAGAGTTAAGTTCCAAGGGCAGCAGTTCTCAACCTGTGGGTCGCAACCACTTTGGGGGTCGAACGGCCCTTTCACAGGGGTCGCCTAAGACCATCAGAAAACACATATATAATTACATCTTGTTTTTGTGATGAATCACTATGCTTTAATTATGTTCAATTTGTAACAATTAAAATACATCCTGCATATCAGATATTTACATTACGATTCATAACAGTAGCAACATTACAGTTAAGAAGTAGCAACGAAAATAATTTTATGGTTGGGGGTCACCACAACAAGAGGAACTGTATTAAAGGGTCGTGGCATTAGGAAGGTTGAGAACCACTGTCCTAGGGCATTTCACGATTATTGTGACGTTGCACAAAATGACATTATCTGAAGACCTGCTGTACAAGTGCATGTCTGCACTGACCCCTGGAAAGCTCCCAGACATATTCAAGGCCCACCCTACCCAGTGTACGACCACTATGACCGGTTACATCCAACTGCCTGAACCACAGTTTCCTATGTCTCATATATCTTTATGTTTAACTTACTGAGTTGTATCTTTACAAGCCAACTTAAATGGTACATGGGAGAAACTACACAGATAAATAGTAATCTGACAAAATACATGTTAGGCAAGAGGGCATTTGAACAATTTCAGCGTATATGCAGAATATTGCAAATGCTCGACTGGGAGAGAAGATACCTTTGCTGAATTCCAAAAGAACTGGCATCCTTGAGTCTCACGAGTATTCAGAGTGTAATAGAAATGTCAAAATGTTCACACAGGAACCAATGAAGCATCTCCTGACAAAGAAAAATGGGTCTGGACCAAGGGGCTATGCCTTCTGAAATGTTTGAAATGACAGACAAGGTAAATTACGTTTGAAGCTTTTATTTTTCTAAGGCAGACAAACTACATTTTATTAATACTGAAAGATAATTTACTTGTTTAAAAAAATATATTCGGGACCTGTTCTTCTAGTTCCATACCATTTATAAAGGAGAATGCTAATGACTAACAAGATTGGGTACCATTTCTTTTCTTATCAGTCCCCAAGGAGCAATACTCATCACTATACTGTCATCTCTAAGGCAAAGGAAAATCACTGCTCCACTGGGACTCAGAGTAAAAAGCGGTAAGGTATTGTTTTATTGCTGCCATTTTGTCAGTACATGTTTTCATTCTGTGGAAGACTTCATTCTATTTAATTAAACGTATACATTGATCAAATGAAAATGTATATAGATATGTGCATAATATGACACGTGTTCTATAAATGGTGTGTCTACACTCAGCATTCTATTTTCAGCTGGATTCACCAAAAGGCTAGCTCCTTCAGAGTTAATCACACTACAAAATGTATAACCTTCTTACAAAATGACGTCAGGACGTTTCTGTTTACTTTACAGTATGTATAAATCATGACTTTGAGTTCGATGGCATACAAATTGGTGCTATTAAATAGTTCTACTCTATACCAACTATATTCAGAGTTTTCCAAGGCAAATGAAGATTTCCTCTAAGCCTACTTTTAAAAATGAATGTTTCAGCCCTGGCTGGTGTGGCTCAGTAGATAGAGCATCGGATCTGGCACCAAAGGATGGTGGGTTCGATTCCTGGTCAAGAGCATGTACCTGGGTTGCAGGTTCGATGCCCAGCCCCAGTCAAGGTGCGTGCAGGAGGCAACTGATTGATGTGATTCTCATTTTAAAACTCTCTCTCTCTCTCTCTCTCTCTCTCTCTCTCTCTCTCTCTCTCTCTCTCTCTCCATCCTCTTCCTATTTCTCCCCACCTCTCCTCACTCCCTTTCACTCTCTAAAAATCAATGGAAAATATTTTTGGTGAGGATAACAAAAAACAAAACAAGAATGAAAAAATGAATGTTACATATGTCTCTAAAAACAGTTTGCTAGATTTATATACTAGCATTTTAAAATTTAAAGCAAATATTTATGTTAAATAAATACTCTTATCCAACAGGTTTTTTCTTTAGGTCGCATTTCATGGTAACTGTTTAATAACTAATTAAGCTAAAATAATGAACAATTGCCAGGTTAAATAATTTAACAAGTCTGGAGAAAGGTTAGTACTTGTATGAATAGGTCCTGAGGTGTGGGGAAGAAAGGCCATAGAGGCAACAGAGAGCAGCAAATGCCAATATAGGAATGTAGAACTCAAAATATAGGAACAATAAGAGAAAGCCAACCATTAAACTTAGTAGCATTCCAAAGCATAACTGTTTCCTGCTATAGCTTATCAACAGTAGTAGCCCCATCAGCTCTCAGCGGCCAGCTGACTGGATGGAAACCACACTGCTGACTGCACACAGCTGGGGTAGGAAGTAGGTCTAGTACAGCCGTGGGCAAACTACAGCCCGCAGGCCGGATCCGGCCCGTTTGAAATGAATAAAACTAAAAAATAAAAATAAAAATAAAAAAGACCGTACCCTTTTATGTAATGATGTTTACTTTGAATTTATATTAGTTCACACAAACACTCCATCCATGCTTTTGTTCCGGCCCTCCGGTCCAGGTTAAGAACCCATTGTGGCCCTTGAGTCAAAAAGTTTGCCCACCCCTGGTCTAGTAACTGCCAGGATCACTGAGTGCATCCACGCCACACAGTCCCTGCTGAGGGGGTCAGCCGGAGACCTTGTCCACAACCTGATTCCATCCCACCAAGCTGTAGGTAACTGGACCAAGGGTAGACAGCTTATTCAATGGCAGTAAATCCAAAGGCTGGCTAGAAGCCAAGCTCATCATATTCTTACTTTCAGAAAGCTGAAATTTTGAAATGAGGTAGTTAGAGAAAAAAACAACTAAAGGATCATGATGTAGACAAAGACTGGAAATGTCATGAAGTAAGTTAAATGTTTAAAAAGAACCCAAATTGTGAGAAAATAAAATTACAAGGAGGGAAAACAAGTAGAAGAGCTAGCTGAATCCTTTACTGGAAGATGAATATTTAAGGGCCAGCTATCATTCGGAGTCTGTGGCCTCCTGTTCAGCTTTACAATGTTTCCCATTCCCGTGTTTCCCCTGCATTTTTAAATAACTCCCAAGTACATCACATACATGCCATAACCCCTGCAATTATCTGAATGAGTCTCTATCTATTCTTTGCAAAGAAAAGATCAACTAAAAATGAAAGAGCAAAAGTTTTGCCAATAGATTTTTTAAAAAAACTGAGTTAAATGTCCAAATAAATTGTAATCTCCAAAGCTCATTCATGTCCATTTGACTAACTTACCATTGGAGAGAAGAATAAAAATGGTAGTAATGGCCTCCCACTATCATTCTTAGCAATTTTATAATCAGTAACTTCTTTACTTCCCACCTGTCTTTCCCTATTCTCTCCTCCCCACTCCTATGTGCATCCCCTCTCTTTCCCATTCATACTCACTTACAAGGACTCCATTTATTGTTGGCAAATCACAGTGATTGCCAGGTGTCTGAGAATGAAAACAGTCATCTTCAACAAAATGTAGCAGACTATTTGCTACTACAGATATTCAGAAAATCAGAAGATTGAAGAATACGAAGATTTTTCAATGGTATCACCAGTGATATAAAAGTTCAAAGTCCACCTTCCTCATTATCAACCAATAACCAATATATACCATTCATACAATTCCTAGATTTCAGCCAGAAGGTTTGATTTCTTATTTCACCTCCTCCACTCCATCCATGCCCCCTCCTCTACTAAGGCTCAAAATCTCCCAATCAAGTAAAACTTATTTCATTCCACATATGCTTCGATTCCTGTCCCATGTGTTAAATTATACACTTAAACTAAAAGGCGAATAGGATTTACTTTATCTCTATCCTCTAAATCCTTTCAGACTAAGTATGTATTTCCTTCAAGGAAATGTCACACCACTTTCTGTTATAAAGATTCATGAAATCTTCATATTCTTGTTCAAAATTTTATTATAAAATATTCTGACATACAAGGATGCATAAAAAGTAATGATTAAGAAATTAACCATTACAGACTTAAAAGCCTGAGCATAGTCTTTCTCATTATATTCATTTTCCTTCTCTATTCCCACCCCAGAAATAACATTACACTAACTTTAATGTTTATCATTCAAACTATGTCTTTATATTTTACATATGTGTGGATTGCTAAAGAATATACACAGAAATCCATACATATGTACAGTTTCTCAAATTTTTAAACTTCAGATAAATACCTTCATACCATAGTCCTCACCTAACATCACCTTTGGGAGATTGATTCACATTGATATACCTCGCTCCCATCAATTATTTTTTACTGCAAGATAGTATGGGTAGCTTTTTGGTGTTACAACATATCACAAAGTATTTATCAATCCTCTGCTGATGAATACTTAGGATGTTTCCAGTTTTTTTGTTATACCACTAATGTAGGTTGGAATTCATTGGTAAGTAACTATCTTTTCTCTGCTTTTAATGTCTTCTCTCTGTCTGCTTTTAGCATCTTATCTTTCATTGACTAGGCATTCTACAGGTTTATTTTGCTGCATTAAGGTATGGGTTTCCTCTATCTTTCCTGCTTGGGATTCATTATGCTTTTGGTATCCAAGGATTCATTTCATTTATAAATTCTAAAAATTTATCAATTTCAAGTTCTTAAATATTGCTTTTTTCCTAATTCTATTTCTTTCGGAACTTCTTTGAAATGCATGTTAGAACTTCTAATCCCATCTGTTCCAATTACCTATTGCTGTATAAATAACTCCAGGGACTGAGAAGTACAGATTAGTAGTTACAAAATAGTCATGGGATGTGAAGTACAGCATAGGAAATACAAATAAAAACCTACGTGACCCTTAAGACCAGAACGACCAGTCGACCGGTGCTATGATACCTCCTACACACCCCACACCGGGGATCAAGCCCAGGAGACGCTCAATGCAGGAGTTGCCCCCTGGTGATCAGTGCACTCCCACATCCAACCTCCCAGGGCCAGCCAACAGCTTGCAGCCCGCGACCATCGCCTCCTCTTCGGGGCCCCAGGCTGAGATGGGGTGGGTGGCGGTCAACGACGCAGCCTCTTTCCCAGGGGGGCCAGCTCCCTACTCGGGGCTGGCAGCCAACCTTCCACACCCCATTTTTTTCCCCGGTCGGCAGGCCCAATTGGCCTGCGGTCCCACCTCCTGTCCCTCCCCCCAGCAGCAGGCCCCGATCGGCCTGGCCCTGATCAGCCGGGCTCTGATCAGCCCTGATTGCTGGCTAGGCCTAGGGACCCCACCCATGCACAAGTTCATGCACCGGGCCTCTAGTATTATAATAACTATGTACAATGCCAGGTGGGTACTGGAAATATCAGGGGGCGGGGGTCATTTTGTAAAGTATATGTTTGTCTAACCACTAAGCCATACACCTGCACCTAATACAAAATAATATTGAATGTAAACTGTAATTGAAAATAATTTTTTAATTTAAAAAAACCCTCCATAACAGTAACAATAACTATTTGGTGGGTCAAGAATTCCGACAGGGCAGAGCAAGGTTGAACTGTGTTGTTCAATGATATCTGGGACCTCTGCTGGGAATCATAAAATGCCTGGGAGTGACCCAAAGAGCTGGACTCTCCATGTGGTTGGCATGCCTCACACCACAGAGTCGCTGGGTTTCTTTCATGTCAGCTCAGGGCTCCAAGAACAATTATTCCAGCAACTAAGGTAGCAGCTGCACAGCCTTTTACAACTTAGCCTTGGGAGGTACATAAAATGACTTACACCATATTCTTGGTTAAAGAGGTCACAGCCTGCCCAGTTTCAAGGGCATGGGCTATCTCTCAAGGTGAGAGTAGTATCAAAAATCAGTGGTCCTTTTTCAACCTGCCACAGCATACCACACATTTAACTTCTCTTTCATACTTTCTAAACCTTTTGTCTTTATATTTCACATTTTAAGTAATTACTTCAGATCTGTCTAGTAGTTTGCTAATTCTTGCATGTTTAACCTGTTCAAATGATAAACAAAATTCTTAATGCAAAGATTACAATTTCCATTCCTAGAAGTCTATTTGGTTCTTTTATACGACTGTCTAGTTTGTGTTTTTTTTCCAGTCTCTTATTCTCTTATCGTGTTTTAGATGCAAATGTTATTTTTCAAATGTTTAGAACATAACCATTCTGTACTCTGCAATTAGTAATTTCATTTCTGAAGTTACTGAAAACTAATCCACCTGTTCGTTATTTTTGCTTGACTCCAGCTCATGGTTACGTATTACTTGAGGCTGTGAACTCATGTTTTGGGACATTTTATCCCTGGGAAGAACCAAGGCTTACACTGAGGGCACATTCCTCCAGAAGAATTGTTTGCTAGGACAAACGTTCTTGTCATCTCCCTTTGCTGATGAGTGAATTTTTTCTGTTCTACCCTTTCACTGAAGGTATAACACTTGAAAAGTTCTGTGCGTTACATGGTGGTTTTAACTCTAAATCTCTCTGGTACAGGCCCAAGGTCCTGTCTCCAGCAGTGATGCAGCTGTTAGAACTCAAACCTCTGGATTTCTGAGACTGACAAATGCCCCCAAGGCAGCTACAATATCACTCTCAGTTTACTGCTCTGGTTTTCAGTTTTCTCTATTTTCATCCCCAGGAGACCTCTTACTTTCTAACAAGGTCAGCAATACACTGAAAAGGAAGTTTATTACATTAGATCTAGCATTTCTACCTGCCTTGTCCTGGGAGATTTTCCAGACTTTTTAGCTCTCAACCTTGCCAGAAATCAAAGTCTCTTCATGTTATTTTATGTGGTCACTTCTAATATTCTTCTTTCCCCATTCATTTGGCCTAGAACCCACAAACTTATCACATATTATGCAAAATCTTTTTTAAAAAATTTAACTTTATTGTTGAAAGTATTACAAATGCCCCCCTTTAAAAAAATACATATATTTTTATTGATTTCAGAGAGAGGAAGAAAGACATAGAAACATCAATGATGAGAGAGAATTACTGATCAGCTGCTTCCTGCACACCCCACTCTGGGGATCAAGCCTGCAACCCAGACATGTGTCCTGACTGGGAATCAAACCTTGACCTCCTGGTTCATAGGTTGATGCTCAACCACTGAGCCACACGGGTCACAGATGTCCCCTTTTGTCCCCCCCATTGACTCCTTCTAGCCCTCACCCACCCTCTGCACCAGGCCTTCCCCACACTATCGTCAATGTCCATGGGCTATGCATATATGCATATAAATTATTTGGTTAATATCTTCTCACACACTGAAAATTCTTTTTACTTTATCAAACCCAATTATTTTTAAAAATTGAGGTAATTTGGTATTTTTAAATTACGAATCCTTAAAAATTAAAAATCAAGTAAGAATATGGTAATTTTGTATTAAAATTCTTTGTCTTTATAAGCATATCAAGTTTACATACAGTATAGTTGAACCATAACTTTTGCCATCACTTAAAAAGTTCCAAGAGTGCATTAAAAATCAAAGAACAAAGTTTTCTGACATGTTAAATAAATTTTAATTGAGTAAATTAGCATAAAGGATGAAACTTCATCTTTTATTTGTGAAACCCTACGTCATAGTTTGCATACGGTTCTAACAGCAGAAGGATGACTGACGTCTAGAGACATCTTTTTCTGAGCTATGACCGGTCCTCAAACAAGTGTCACAGAGCTATGCTCAGTAGCATCCACTAGCTAAAGTCTGTTAAAGCTGAGGTGTCTGGATTAGCTGGATAAACAAAGTAAGTTATATTGCTCAAGCAATTCTGGGTGGGGCAAATGTAGGTTTATAGCTGTGAGTATGCAAAACATAGATTTATTCTTATATCATTATTTATTGATTAATGCATTATTTTCCATAAGAACAACAGTAAACCTGCTGTTGCCCACATGCACATCTTTAAAATAGCAAATGTGACTGTAACTTTCTAAGTCACTTAAGACAGACTGCTAAACATGTATAAACGAACTTGGGTGCACACTGTGATCATTTGCTAAATAAGCTATGTTTAAATAAACAAGGAAAATTTATGTTTTCTAGGTATTTTATTTTACATCCTTATTTTTTGGATATTTAGATGTACAGGTAAAATTTTTATCAGCTTTTCATATTTTGATGCTAATATATGTTACTTGATTATTTTCCCACATGAGTGTGTCAAAACAGTGAAAAGTATTTTAATAGAGCTAGCAAAGTTACTTTTCTTGGTTCAAGAATACCTATAATCTCATGAGTGCCCCAAAATTGGGGCACAGGGGTAGTGTGCCATTCAGACTATAAAACTATATATCAAGGGTACGGTTTTAAATGGAAGGTTTAGTGGCAATTATTTTCACAAATTATAACCTTAAATAATATTAAATTAATGATCAGTGAAAGAATAATCATCCCAATTTTTATTTGATTCAAAAGCTTCAGATGTTAGTTAGAATGGCTCAGATGAGCAAACTGCAAACCATTCATTCTTCTACTGCCAGCCTCTGACAGTTTAATATGTTAACACTGGGCCCTGAGATATGAACCAACACTGCATATGAAATTAGCACACTGTGAGTTAAATTAAGGAGTCAGATGCAGAATAAGCTGCAAACTTGATACTGATCAATTATGCCCCAAGCAGAGCAATCAAGGAGTGCGATCTTTGAAAGCAAACCCATTGACCTGAAAGAATGAGAAACAACACTGGCAGTGATTTTACTCCTTCTAATCTGTGATAACACTAACAAAATGTGTCAGCTGGAATGAGCCATGTACTGTAAACACCCGGGAGGAGAACAGAGGCCCCACAACAAGAGCCAGGAGGAAAGAAGAGGAGAGATGGCATTCAAAAGAGTCACAGTGCTCAGGAGGTCAAGGTGGGAAGGGGGTCTTTCCAGGGGCCCTCAGACTCCCCCCTTTCACAGAATGACAAAGTCTCTGCGAGATCAGAACGCCAACTTGTTTAAAGCGAGCATTTCATGGTGTTCAGCACAGAGGGGAAACTCACAGATCCCTCGGCCATCCCTTGCTTTCCTTTAAAAGCAAGAATTGGTACTTGAGAAAATAATGTGTTTCAGGACCCAGCAGGTGTAGCTTTTGAGTCATTTGACTGAGAAGCTCAGACCCTATGTGGTAGTAAAGGGTTGGATTGTAAACACTACTTTACATGTGGCACAGGACTGGCAGGCAGTGAAATTATAACACATGCATGAGAACGCATGCCAGCCATGGTTAGCTAGGTGTTCCTTAATGATCATGACCGTCTGCACACGGTCTATGAATTCTCAGAAATAGGGCAATTGTTAGTTTATATGCTGTAAGAATTTGTTTCCTTTCTGTGTCTTACTTTTCTTATCTATACAATAAGGATAACAACAGTGTCTACTTCATAGGCTATAAGTTTTAGTTGTAAGGATTAACTAAGTTAATATATGCAAAGTCCTTATTTTTTATCATCCTTGATAGACTTCCTGGCTTGTATAACATTTATCCAACTTGTACATTTTTATACTTTTATGAGCATCCATTTCAACCATTCTGGTATACCAACCCTCCCCCATAATAAGTGGAAAATTATGTGATAATGTACATATTTCAAAATGAAAATCAGAATAAAGAAAAAGTATAAGCAGATCTGCCAAAAGAAAAGTATCCAATAACAATGTATAAATTAGGTCAAAATTTCATCTGGTAGCAAAAGTTGATCATATTAATCAAGCTTTTATTTATATAGATTTTCTATTATATACAATTGAATATAGTACATAGCATTTCACTTCTTTTGAATAGTGTTGTTATAAACCTGTATTATACCTCCCATGTCCTGTATTTTTTTAACATTTAACAGTTACTGGAGATTTGCTGACAATATAGAGTTCCTGTCTACATTCCACTCACTCCCCCTTATTTAACTATGATATAATTACCAAAACTAAAAAGGTAACATTGGTGCAATGCCATTAACCTAACCACAGACTTTAGTCTGAGTTCTCACTTTTCCCACTAAAGTCTTCTTCTCTTCCAGGGTCTAATCTTTGATGTCACATTAAATCTAGTTGTTATGTTTTTGTCTCCTTCAATCTATGATAGTTCTCAGTCTCTGTCTTTCATGATTTCAAAACTTTTGGAGAGTTCTGGCCCATTATTTTGTTTCTTTGATGTTTTTCCACAATTAGGCTGTAGTTAAGGATTTGGGGGAAAATATCATGGAGGTGCAGTGCCTTTCTCACCGGTGTCTCATCACTGGTGACATAAACTTTAATCCCATGCAAGATGGTGTCTGTCAGGTTTCTCCACCACTGAAAAGTTACTTCTCCCCACTTCTAGACACTGTCGGGCAATTGTTAGGTGTTAGAGGTGAGTCACTCTGTCCAGTCCGCACTCTGGGGTAGAGAAATGAGGCTTTGCCGCTTAGAGGGATGGGTATCAAAGAATTTGTGGACCTAGGTTAAAACCACCATCATGGTTAATAAATATTTTGGGAGAGATACTTTAAGGCCATACAAATATCCTGTTTCTGTAATATATGTTTTCAAAAGCCATTTTTAGCCCTAGCCTGTTTGGCTCAGTGGATAGAGTGTCGGCCTGTGGACTGAAGAGTCTCAGGTTCGATTCCAGCAAGGGCACATGCCCAGGTTGTGGGCTTGATTCCCAGTGGGGGGTGTGCAGGAGGCAGCCAATCAATGATTCTCTCTCATCATTGATGTTTCTATCTCTCTCTCCTTCTTCCTTCCTCTATGAAATCAATAAAAGAGAGATATACTTTTTTAAAGCCATTTTTTACATATACCATTTCCTTTGACCTTCACAAGAATCCTTTATAATAAAGAAGCCCGAAAAAGATGGGCATGACTCACTATGAGTAAGGGGGAGATCCCCAAGTTCATGCTAAAATTGTAACTTACATGGCAATGCTAATTCTGTTGCCCTGCAACAGCACTGGCAGACTTCACTGTCCAAACAGCACATGGGTACATAGTTGGCACTCCCATTCACTTAGCCCTGACCCGGCTCTTGCCTGCCGCCTGGGTTTCCGATCACTGTCCTTCCCCTTTCGCCTCCCATCATTGTGCTTATGTATGCAAATTAACCGCCATCTTTGTTGGCAGTTAATTTACATATCACCCTGATTAGCCAATGGGAAGCACAGTGAAGGTACAGTCAATTACCATGTTTGTCTATTATTAGATTAGATTTGCCCAAACATACTTGGGCGGATCAAATTATTTCTTTTAGACAAAATGCATTCTTGGATATCTATCAGAGCTATGGACACTTCTTAATATCACAATTTTTTTTCAAATCATAAAACATGCTGACCAAATGAAAATATTAAAAAACATAGAAAAAAAAGGTGGAAAGAAAAAAATAATAGCCGGGGATAACTATGTTTATTATCAATTATATATTACCTCGTAGTACTGCTTTACACAGTTAAGCTCTTTGTGGACATAATTTCAGCAGAGCCTAATAAAACAGCAAACAGGCACATGATGCATGTGACCCCATAAGTTCTTGGTGCCTCACATGTGTGAACTCAGCCTTCACCTCAGCCCTGCCAGGTGGGCACTGTTAGCCCATTTTATTGAACAGGAAGTGACTTTAGGGCTAGATATAATAGTGCACCAGCTGAAAATAACGTAATTTACTTGGTCTTCTCACTATTTATTGACTTTAGGTTGCCTGTCATTGATAAAACTTAAAATAAACCTGGCTATTCTAAATTCCTACTCTGCATGCATTAATATAAATGTACACTGGTTTGGCTGGAACTGTGGATTAAATAAACTGAGAAGTGAAACAGACTTTATTAGACATTGTTAATTAAGTGGTACTAAAATAAAAGGTAATAAAAAGCAAGGCTGCCTTGGTGTTTTCAAATTTCTTGGATTGCCTACATAGCATTGACTGTAAATCTCATGGCCAGGAATCCACTAAATCCCACTGCCTGAAGAGCAGTCATTACAGACGACGTCTCCTTCCTGCCACATCATAACCTTAGGTGCTATGGTTTAGGTAAAGGAAACTGGATACAGAAAACAGATGACTTATGTATGGTTAGTCAATAAACAGCCCGCTGGATCAGAAGCATCACCTTGGTTAACTCTTCTGGTCTGGCAGACCACGCTGCCTTTCAATTTTAAAATGAAATAAAGTGTTCTAACTTCAGAATGTTCCTCTGAACGGTAGCAGGGAGGATTAAGTTCATATACTAGTACTGACAATATTTTATGTAAACTAAGGCCAAGTGAACGGAAGAACTCACTGCCAGATAGGAACTGTTTATAGGAATAACCAAGTGTCCTAGTTTGTCACAAATACAGACTTTCTTCTGCTACAGATACAGAGAACATTTTTAAAATTAAAAACAATTTCCCCTTCAGAGCAAGTCTCCCTCATTCAAAAAGCTATCTGGTGCTGAAATGCCCTTTACCTGCTTTATTTACATGAGAAACACAACAGAGACTTCATGCTCTCCACCATCTAATTTCTCTAAGCTGCAGCCATTGATTCTGGGTAAGTTTATTTATTCAAAACAGCAGCACAAACAATTCTTTTTCCTTGGGTCAGCAGCTTACTGAATTAACATCAATCATCAAAGGAGACTGGGCTGAAGGGAAGATGGAAGCCCATTTTCTCAGAGATTGATTTTTTTAAGCCAAAACACACAGGCATAAGCAGCAGGCTATTTACCACCGAAAAGGTTCAACTTGAAAGTCACAGCCAAAAACTGGGCACTTAGGACTGACCAGGATCCTTGAAATCTTAAAGAAATTGTTTTAATCACATTTCTCTTTTTGCTGGCCTGTGAGAGCTTGATTACTTCACTACTCAAGCCCACCTGAGTGGCTAAAACAGGGGAGGGGGCGTTCCAAAGGAGAGGCAAGTAAATCAATGTTGCTGTTTATTGTAATGATTTCCTAATGGCTTTCTCTCCTCGTTCCTTCCTTTGGTGTATTTAAAGTGGGAAAGGTTCATCAAAGACCACTGTGATTAGAGGCTTAAATGTTTTTAAATAACTACCTGTGGTGTGTTTGAAAGGGGACTTGCTCCAGAGGGCCCAGCAAAATTGTTCTTTCTAAACCTTCATTTGCTTCCTGCTAGGAATTCAGCTCAATTATTTTTCCTTGCGAGGTGGGGGCAGAGAATTCTTGCCTGAAAATGGAGTCAGAAGGGTCAGTATTCCTAAGATTGCTCCAAGAACTGCAAGAAAAGTAATTGGTTTATATCCACTTTACATCCTGTCCTGTCAGGGGAATGTGTTTCCTTCCTATAGCTTTTCTTGAGATTTATGTCAGGTGAGGGATGCATTAGACCAAGCAAGCATGTATAAACTACTGGCCTCCTATTTCAGCAGAATGTGCTACATTCTTTATGTTTAAACATTTGCCATGTTGTTAAATCAATTTTAGGAGAAAATGTGGGGTTTGTGGTCTAGGATATAAGAAAATTAAGAAAAACGGGGGCTGGGGAGTCCCTGAGGCCTGAGCTCTTTTGGTTGCCAGAGACAACCCTGTGTTTCCACTATTTTCTCTCAAATTGAGACAAAATTATTTCAGTTAAGAAGTTGATATCAAAGTCATCAATCACCCTGTTGACTGAGAATGAAGCAGGAACATCCATTTGTTCTCCAGATGGAAAACAAAGATTTTTAGCTTCTCATTCACAAGGATTATGCTGGGTAACAAAGGTAGGTAGTTCCTTGGAAGGGAGAAAATAAATTCATTAATCAATAAAAAGTATACAAGACCATCACCTAATTAAAAAGAAAAACACTTAACAATGAGATGTTAAAATTTGTTAACCATTCTAAACTTTCATTTTTCTTTACTCCTATACTTAGATCACAAATTAACAAACTCGTGCCATTCTGCATGTATATCATCTATGTGATTTCTGAGCAGTCTTTTAGCTTCAACATTCTGCAGAACTTGTATAATGAGAAATGCAAAAGTCTAGGAGAAGAAAAGGCCTGCCACCAATAACGACTAGCAATATCAACTGATTCTCAAGCAGTGTAGTTGGTGAGTGTCTGTACCCTTCTCGGAGGAGAAGGTGGGAGTCCAGTGAAGCTAACAATACTCCTGGGCCAGGTCTAGGGCGGGATCCCACGGCCTCAGGAAAATCGACCGAAGGTCAGGCCCCAAGCCCTGTGCTCAGTGGCTCCCTGTGAACATCAGGATGAGAAGAATGGGGAAGAATGATCACACTCAGACTTAGGAGGGAGAACTCAAAGGCAGCATTTTGGAAAGTAACTTAAAAAGAATGATTTGTAACGAATGCTACAAAAGGGAACAAAAGAGCTTTGTAAATTTCTGGGGCGGAAGTTCCTAAAATTTTCAAAATGGCGCATTTGCTTCTAGCAAAATGGCTCCTCCCAAAAGTGGGAGAGGTCAGACTTAGAGGGAGAGTGGATGAAAACGAGTCCTGCTTTTCTGAGGTTTAGGGTGTTGACAAAAACACTCCAAGGCAATGGAGTTATTAATAAATGATAGCCCTGAAGTATTTTAACAAAACCCAAGTCTTGAGACTGACTGGTTTGAATATATAATGTAAAACCAGGAAAATACAAAAATGAAATATCTATGGAAAAGAAGTAACTTGGATTCACCTGACAAGGAGAGACAGGGTAGGAGCCACCAAGAGCTGTTTTGGTGACACATGTGGAAATTTAAAAAGGGGGGGGGGGTTTGCCGAAACCGGTTTGGCTCAGTGGATAGAGCGTTGGCTTGCGGACTGAAAGGTCCCAGGTTCGATTCCGGTCAAGGGCATGTACCTGGGTTGCGGGCACATCCCCAGTGGGGAGTGTGCAGGAGGCAGCTGATCGATGTTTCTCTCTCATCGATGTTTCTAACTCTCTATCTCTCTCCCTTCCTCTCTGTAAAAAATCAATAAAATATATTTTAAAAAAAAGGGGGGGGGAGGGGTAAGAGAGAATGAGATCAGGTATGTGACTACGTTTATGACCTCCAAAATATAATTTCAAAATAAACATAACCTTGAGAAATTGGTTACTTTAATAAAGGGGGTAGCATGAGGGGAATAGTTGGGAGTAAATTGCATTAAATTCTTTCCCTGTGAGTGAACAAACTCATAGTGTAATTAGCTGTGAGGAGTGTAATTCCGGACTTACATTGTGTTTTGTAAGCAAAGTGGGAAATTGAGAATTACTGAACCTTGCTTAGGTTCTTATCCAAATGAGTGTTTCAATTAGTTAACTAAGATTTCCCCATGTCTTAGAACTGGAGTTAGCACGTGGAATAGAGCAGACCATCAGCAAAGTGGGATGAAGTCTAATCAAAGAACTCTACCTGAATTTATAGCACCAGCACTTGTTTTTAGGGAAGACCTGTGAGGTTGATTTCTCTGTGTATGTTCCATACCCTTGCATTGGCTCTGACTTCTGGCAACACTAGGAATAACTGGTGTCCACAGTGTCCTGTCCTCCACAGCCCTGCTCAGCTCCCGTCCTGCAGGCTCACACCCGGGGTTCTTTTATGGAGTCAGGCCATCTCGTAGTGGCTCCTCCTCCTTTCCTGCTGCCTTCTGTGTTTCCCAGCATTGCTGTCTTTTCCAAAGACCCCTGCCTTCTTATGATGTGCTTGCAGTACGGCAGTTTCAGTTTCCTCATTTTTGCTCATCTATCTATCTATCTATCTATCTATCTATCTATCTATCTATCTATCAGACAGCTTTACTGAGATATAACTTCCATATCATAGCATTCAACCTCTTTTAGGTTATTCTTAACTTGAACAAATATAGAAGAAAATCCAGTCTTGTTAAAAATAGTCAATGAATGCGTAAAAGTACAATTGCAGTGATGCTTTTTAAGTCCAGTATACTGTTGGGAAACTTTATAGGACAATAAGTAAGCATTTTAATTCACTAAATAATGCAGGCTCTCTAAAATATATCTATCTACCAATGAAAGAAACTTAAACAAAATATACAAAATCTTTTAGTTAAAATCACACGAAAAACAAAACCACAAAGCCTTCCATTCTGATGCTGTTTGGCAGGAAGGGTGTAAGAGTGATGGTCTTCCTGAGTGGCGTTGGGGTGGGGACAAAGAAAGGAACCTTCGCCTGTCTCTGTAACCCTCCAGGTGCTGAGTAAAGCTCTCCGCATATAGTGAGCACTTAAGAAATATTTGCTGTATTAAACTAAAGAATGAAGGAAGCTGCACTATAAGAGAAAAGCAAACTCCAAAGTAAAAACCAGAAAAAGGCAAATTTAAAACACAAGCCTATAATTCCAAATTAAAGATTTGGAATTTTATACTTGTGGTTGATAACTGGGATGGCAGTCCTTTTTTTTTCATGCAATACATTTGGCATATGAGAAATTCTAGTATTTATCCCTTGTGGGGAGAGCAGTGTGGCCCTGACAAGTATGGAACTGTCTAAAGGTGAAATCATGGAACAAATCAAGCAGCGAATCACCTGGGTGTGGCACTTCATAGCTCATTAAGATTGGGAAGAAAGCTATGGAACGACAAAGACATGGGGATTTGTCATTTGTCCTAGAAACTGGAACACATCTTAACCATAACAAAGATGTCAACAAGGACCTTTTAATTCTTTTTTTTCTAGAACTTAAATATGAGAGACAAGGGAAACTCCACGGATTTATTACACCAGTTAATTTTATTCCTTGGGTAGAAAATAGAGAGTTCAAATAAAACAGAATAATACTCTTTAAGGAAAAGACAGATGTTAGCAGTATAAACAAGAAAGACTGTGAATAAAAAAGGCAGGAATTCCAAGCCTTGAAAACTCATCACTTCATTCTTATTCAATCATATTCTCTCTCTCTCTTTTATGTTTACTGTATTTTCATATCCTCAAGTAATGATTATATTTGACTTTTGAAAAACTTTCTATAATATACCTAAGAACCTCCTATTGCAAATACAAAGTCTTACTCACAATCTTCACTAATAAAAATGATCAGAAAAACAAATAGTTCAAGGGTATATATACTTAAATATCACACAGATATATATATATATATATATATATATATATATATATATATATATATATATATATATATATATATATTAGCCTGTTAATTAATATATTAATTATAAAACATAAGTCAGGCCACCTTGGGGAAAAGGAGGAGGTGGTGGTTAATAAATGCCTAAGGGGAAATTAATGAATCACAGGAAGTATAGTACCCTCCCCTCCACAAGTACAGACCAGATCCCATTATCAGTACTGTACGCAGCGCTGGTTCCTACATATTGAAAAAGGCAATACTCTACCAGAGGAGAACCAAAGGAGGACAATCTAACCAGTTAGGAGAAAGAACTGCTGGAAACTAAGGCTATTTAATTTAGCCTGGACATGAGGCTAATCTAATCCATTTAACGTCTGCCATGAAAGGACTGGATCTACACTATGGTACTCTCCAAAGGATATATACTTGATTTTGTACTCATTTACAAAACAAACTTTTGATCATATTCTAAATTGTACTGTGCTGGGCTAGGTGAGGTGGATGACACAAAGTAATCATACAAGAATATTTTCTCATATAGCACACATTCTAGAAAAGAAATTAAGACACAGATTTAGAGTATGACTATCTTAATGGTGCCTGGTAAATAATGAGCACTCAATTAATGTCTTTTTTTTTTAATGAATGAATGACTACAACTCTCACCTCACTGATCTTGTGCCCCTCTGCTGACTGAGCAGCATCAGCTGATCTGGCCAACTCATGCTCCTCTCCAAAGCTGCAGGCCATGGAGTAGGCAGCCATCCCAAACAGAGAGGAGCCATCCTTTATTAATGAGACAAGTATAGATAATACAGAAGGCAGAAACTATTAACCGCCAGAGAAGAGAACAAAATAGAGCTACGTGACTTTAGAAGTTGAAGAAATTAGAAGGAAAAACCACAAGAAGGCAGATTACATCTCAATCTAATCACTGAAGCCGTCCAGCAAAGGAACCAGAATTGAACTCTCAGCCTCCCAAATAGAAATTGTGCTCTCTGAAGACTCCCGTCAGAAGGCTGCTTCCTACAGCCCCCACTCCTATCCTGGAGATAGGGTCTGCGGCCATTCATCTTGGCAGGACCACGAGGAATACAGTCTGCTCTAAATCAAATGCTCTCTACAATGGAATGTTTTGTCCACACCAGAAGCAGACAACCAGGACATCAGCTCTCAGAGTCTTTCAGAATAAAGTAAACTTCCTTACACACAGCCAGTAGAGTATTTCCATAATACACTGCCTGGTTCGTGTGAAAAGCCTGGGTTTTCTAAGTGATCTAACAAGGCCTTAACTACAACTATGAAGACAAAAAGTCTTCACATTGATATACTATTTCTTACATACAATGTTCTAATTGATTCTAAATAAATTTTATCTAGAGAAACAACATTAGATTGTAGGGAAATTAATATGGATTCTCCTTAACATCACAGGATAAACAAAAAAAATCATGACTTTATCAAAGCCTTTGAATGAAATCAGAAAATCCTTCTATACTTATTTTTAGAAAGGTGAGCTTGCAGTGCTGCCAACATTTGGCAAGGACTGCTGCTCATCTGCTAGTACCAAACACATCACCAAAGCACTTATCTATGATCCATTAGCCATAAAGGTAAACTCAGCACATCCCTTTAATGCCCATACATTCGATATAAATATGCAACAAAATGAAATTTAAAGACTAAAAAATAAAAATGCAATATAAAACAAACACTGAGTATTCTGTATTTTATTGAGGTAAATATACCTGTATTTTGCAATACTTAACTTCATTCAGCCCTTTTCTCTTGGAGATGGTAAAAGTTCCTAGTCATATAGTTTCAGGGAAAGCCCCAGTCAGCAGTGTAACACGAGGTAAGTACGCATGGCCAGGGAGAATCTAAATGGGGGCACACTCAAGCTGCAGAAGCTGCCTAAGCTAACAGCTTAATAGGGGCCTTGACTGCATAAACATTTTCATGAACCTATAATTTAAAACAGGTATCAAACTGGCAGCCTATGAACCAAAATCTTGTGCTAACATATCTCATAATGAGACTACAGTATTTAATTTTTTAATAAGTAGATGACAATTGAATAAATGAGGACTTCATATGAAAATCAAAGCTATCTAACATTTTGTTTGCTTGTTTTTCAAATTTAGACAACCTGGCACCACGGGGATTATATTCTAAATGACACCCGTTAGCTGGGCCTGTGTGCACTAGTCCTCCCTTAGCCAAAGGGAACACGCTCCAATCCCCCAGTGGATTCCTGAAACTATGGATACTAGCAAACCCTAGGCTGTGTTTTTCCCTATGCATACATACCTGTGATATAGTCTAATTCATAAACTAGTCAGAGTAAGAGATCCAACAATAACTGATAATAAAATAGAACAATAATAACAATATGCTGTAATAAAATTATGTAAATGTGCCATTAAAATAAGGATGACTTGTGCACAAGCACTGAGATACTGCACCCATCCATCCGATAAAGGAGGCAGCTACTAAGTGACTAAGGGGCAGGAGCTTCTACAGCGGGGAGACACTGGACAAAGGGATGAGTCATGTCCTCCTCGGTGGGATGGCACTAGATTTTGTCATGCCCCTGAGAACAGCATGCAATTTAAAACTTAGGAATTGTTTATTGAATTGCTTATTTCTGGAATTTTCCATTTAATATTTTCAGACAATGGTGGACTGCAGGTAACAGAAACAATGGAGAGCAAAATCATGGATAAGAGGAGACTACTGTGTAGGCTGGCCTCTCAATATGGACCAAGGGAATCGCAATTGCCTAGATCACTCATTGAGGTTATCAATCAAGCTCCCACAGACAGGTACGTTTGTGACCCTTTATTTCAAGGGAGAAATACCGAACGAAGGGAAATAAAAACAAAGATAATACAAAAATAACCTGAAAAAATCTCAGAATATAATCAGGCATACACCTATACACACACAATTGGGAACTTTCATGAATTAACTCTTCGGGCCACCATGAAATAGAATGGCCCTATTGGCCAATGACCTTAGTGAGATTCTGGCATGCAGATACTTCATCTATGGATGACTGACACGGTCATACTGAAAACCACCAAACTGACAATTAATTGATAATAAAAAAAATTATGAAACAATGTCCCTCACCCCCCAGAAAAAAGTCTAAGGGTTTTTCCATGAATGAAGATGGTGGAAAACACTGATTTAACATTATTTAGTACAAGAAGCTATTATTTAGAATCAAGCAACAGATAAAGAGCTTCCCAGACAAGAAAAGCTGAAGGAATTCATCACCACCAAACAAGTATTACATGAAATGTTAAAGGGTCTTCTTTAAGAAGAAGAAGAAAAACATAAAAAAATATGAACAATAAAATGGCAATAAATACATAGCTATCAACAGATAAATCTAAAAAACAAAATAAGCAAGCAAGCAGAACAGAAAAAGACTCATAGATACAGAGAACACGTTGATGATTGCCAGATGGGAGGGGGTTTGGGAGGATGGGTAACAAAGGTGAAGGGATTAAGAAGTTCAAATTGGTAGTTACAGAATAGTCATGGGGAGTTAAAGTACAGTATAGGGATTATAGTCAATAATATCATAATAACTATGTATGGTGTCAGATGGGCACCAGAATATCGGGATGATCACTTATTAAGTTATGCAATATCTAATTACTGGGTTGTACACCTGTAGCTAATATAATATTGTATGTCAACTGTAATTGAAAAAAAAGATTTAAATAAAGAAAATAATAAAAAGTAGGTGTTATATACTTTTAAGAACACTTTCTTAAATTGCTAATTTGGAACTACTACAATCTTCTAAAATGTTGTTAATATGACTGAGTCTTCCCTCTCTCCCAGTCTCATTACATTCTGATGCCAGTACAATGCTAAACATGGTAATTCTGCCTTTATTAGATTCAGGTATATAAATGGCATCCCAGTGAGCGTGGTAAATTTTGATCATTATTTCTCCACTCAAGTTGTGTTCATCTTCCTGCTGAGAGGATGATCACTGAGTGTTACCACAAGCCCAAGGGACCCATTATTTATTATATTACATTTTATTGTGTGGAGTAAATAAGTAGCATTAAAGTGCTAAATTCATTCAGAGAGATGAACTGTATTCATAAACTGATGAAATTCTTTAAATCAAGCCAATGTTGCCAATAGGCTCTTCATAAAAATGCAAAAAACATTCATTGTAATATGGCAGCAATAAAGAGAGACAACTGGGTTAACACACAGAAATACTAGAAGGCAAACATTCCGGCAAGGCACATGACTGTAATTTAACCGGATCATGAGGTTAAACACACAAGCCTCACTCAAGTAATCTGTCATTTTCATCTAGCTGGGTTGCAAAAATTCACACCTTAAAATAATTATCATAGATGGAGAATTGAAAATAAACGATGTATATGAATGGGTGAAGAAGTCAGCAACCTCGACCCCTCCTAAGATGTGCCTCAATGACTGCGCATGATGTCTAATTGGCGTGACTTATATGCAAAGCCTGATCAGCAGGGAGCGTGTGTGCCTTTGTCTTCTGCATTACATACAATGTAATTCTCATCTTTCATTTCTAGGGTTTCATGCAATTGCTTCTGGGATAGCTTTTGCCTATAAAAGATATTTAGCCAGCAATCCTTTGAGATTTCTTTCCCCATCCCTCGGGTGACTTGAAATCATTTAAGGCAAGTTACAACTCTGCATTTCTTCCTTGACAGATTTAAGCTCGGTAGAGCTTAAGTGATAACAACTCCTTGCCTCTCCTGGACTTCACTACAGAAAGTACTATGGGTCTCAAGGGTCAGGCCCCATACTACCACAGCATCTGCTTCTCGTTATACAGTTCCTTACCAACACTATCCACATGACTGTATTTTAATAATGGGAATAATGAATTCTCTGTGCCAACTATAACATTCACTAGTATTACCAGATAGTACAATCTATATATATAAAAGGCTAAGTAACCGTCCGACCATCCGGTAAGTATGACACACACTGACCACCAGGAGGCAGATGCTCAACACAGGAGCTACTGAGCTGCTGTGACTTGACAGCGGGGGTTCTCGGGGTGACGCACCCCAGAACCAGAGAGGAAGGAGCCCGATTAAATATTAAAATATTTATTCTAATTAATTTCCTTTCAATGTGCACGAATCCATGCACTGGGCCACTAGTACAGATATAAAGAACAATGAAATGAGTATTAACAACATATCATAGTAATTACTTAAAATCATACTTAAGAGGATTACCATGGAACTATAATCAACGTATTAAAGGTGGCAAGGAGAAAAGCATGTCTCTTGTCTTTTTGTTTTTGAGATTTGTCTCCAAGCTAATCAGAGATCAGTGGGAAGCAATGCATCAAATACAGAAGGGAAGTCTGAGGTCTAGAGGGAGGGGAGAAACTCCTAGTGAAGGCATGCTGGGGTACAGCAAGGCAAAGCAAAGTTTATGTGGTTAGGCCAAGTCAGGCTGAGTCCGGGCATTCATAGAAACAATGAATGGAACTTTCCAAAATAGAAAAAGAACAAAGAAAAAACATACATGAGAAAAGGAAGGGGAGACAAAGTTGACTGTTAACACTTCTGTCATTACACAATTGAATTCAACTGCAAATTCCTATCCTTTAAAAATGTAGGCATTAATAAGATCAAGGGTAAAATAAACCTCCTGTGTGTTAGACACAGGCCATTTAATGAACATGTTCTTCATTCTCTGCAGTGTTTGAATGCTGTTTATTTGGTTCCTAAAATCCAACTGTCCATACTACATTTTCCAGGACTTGTCATTAAACTACAAATTCTGATTCATCACAGAAGCACTGAAGAGTTTCCCTCCAACCCTCTGTCTCCACATGCACAAAGGTGCCCCAGCTTAGCCATGAAGCTGACACTGTGTTCTCTCCAGACCTCTTGTTAACCTCTCTCACAACCTCATCCATGGCTTCCACAGTGATGTGAGGATCCGGCCCTACATTCAGACAGCCTCATCACCATCCCAGTCCCCCTCCTTTCACTCCTGCAAACTCTGCACCCACCAGAGACAACTCAATTTTGCTCCTCATCTCTTCCCTCCAGTCAGGGCCTGCTTGGGTAAAGGGGGACCTGTTTTGGTGCACTGGTAGGCCAATGGGGGGAAATGAATGCCCTTCTGCTAAAAGAAAGGGGGTTCACCCAATAGGCCTTACTATCTAGGAAGGGAAAGAAGAGTTGGGTACAAAGAGAGAGACAAAAAATGGAGCTAACTCTCCCATGCCCAGATCCCTATCACTACTGCACCTTCCATACTTCACCCCAGAACTGCCATCTGACCCAGGCCAGTGACCCCTGGAGACTTAGCCCCTCACCACCCAGCTCTCTCAAAAAAGAAACCTCTGTCCCAGGCCTTGGTAAGCACAAGGAGGGCATATCGAGGGTGATGCCCTTATTCTAGGAAATAAGAAGGCTGGACTAGATGCCTCTAGAGCAGGGGTGGGTAAACTTTTTGACTCGAGGGCCACAATGGGTTCTTAAACTGGACCGGAGGGCCGGAACAAAAGCATGGATGGAGTGTTTGTGTGAACTAATATAAATTCAAAGTAAGCATCATTACATAAAAGGGTACGGTCTTTTTTTTTTTAGTTTTATTCATTTCACATGGGCCGGATCCGGCCCGCGGGCCGTAGTTTGCCCACGGCTGTTCTAGAGCCTCTGTGACCATATCCCAACACTGCAAGCTCTCGGGTTTCTGTAGAAAGAGATGTGCTCCTAGAGTTTCAAGTCAAACTCTACATCCATTCCCAGGACCCAGGCTTATATTTTAGTTAAATTTGAGAAAGCTATATCAAGACTCTAGAGATATATAATGGATAAAACTGTGTTTGCAGAGGTTTGCACCACATAAGATGATATAAGATTATTTCTATGAGAAAACGCATTCTGAGTTTCAAACAACTAACAGATGAACTGGTAAATGGAACATTACCTATTCAAAAGTATGAAACTATATTGTTATGATGTTACCAGGTCCCCTGTGATAGAAAAGCATCAGAAAAGCGGCAATTTGGTAGATGACCACGAACATTACACAATCTGTGTGTACATGGTTATTTGACTTACATGCATTTCTGGAACATGTTTATGAGAAATGCAAGGCCTTCATATAGCTCATTTTCTATTCATACATTTAATGGTTTTTGTTCTCTTGCTATATTTATCGCACTTCCTTTGACATAAAACACACACAACACACATTTAGAATACAAACTATACAGGGCTGCTTGTACTGCATCAGGTTAAATAGTGAGTCACTATATTCACTGTGGAGCAAGGAGAAAGACTCACCAGTGCCTCAAACACAAATGGCTATTTAGGCAAAAATACCCTAAATATTATGGGATAGGTAGCAAATGAGAAAACTACAATGTAAGATAAGAATGTGTCTGATTCAGATAGTTTGTGGGAAAACGGCAAAAAGCATTTGACTGTAGAGGCTGTTTATGTAGGAGTTTGTATCCAATGCACTGGTGATTTCACAGTATCTGAAGAAGACTTCTGTTTAGGTGTTATCTGAGACATAGTGAGGTACAGTGGAAGAGTCTGGAGACTTGGGTTCATTTCAGGCTCTGCCGTAACTAGCTCTAACCTAAAGCGTTGAATAGCATGGCTAGCCTAGGTGATTGCTAATCTTTTAAGAGTTAGTCTCATGAATAAAAATATCTTATACAGAGTGAGCATAAATGTGAGCAAAAGGGAGACAGTTGGTATCTTTTTCACAAGCTGGTATTCAATTTTTGGGAAAAACAGCTTTAAAGAGTGATTAGATTGCCCTGGCTGGGTAGCTTAGTTGGTTGGAGCATCGTCCTGATATGCCATGGTTGAGTTTTCGTTCCCTGGTCAGGGCACATACAGGAATCAACCAATAAATGGATGGATGGAACAACAAATTCCAACAGATAAAGAGCTTCCCAGACAAGCACTGACCTTTCCCATCTAACTCTCTGTCTCTCTCTCCCCCCTTCCTCTCTCTCTCTCTCTCTCTCTAAAATTAGATTAATCGCCGAAACCGGTTTGGCTCAGTGGATAGAGCGTCGGCCTGCGGACTGAAAGGTCCCAGGTTCGATTCCGGTCAAGGGCATGTACCTGGGTGGCGGGCACAGCCCCAGTAGGAGATCTGCAGGAGGCAGCTGATCGGTGTTTCTCTCTCATCGATGTTTCTAACTCTCTATCTCTCTCCCTTCCTCTCTGTAAAAAATCAATAAAATATATTTAAAAAAATAAAATAAAATAAAATAAAATTAGATTAATCTTCAGGAGCTGTTCTGGGTAAGCTGCTTGTCTGCCTGTGGCCATTTCCAGTGCCACCCAGCAGGTGGCTGGTGGAAAACGGCCATGTCATCGGTTCTTTAAAGTGTATCCTAAAGATACCAACTCCAAAATACATCCCTTGCATCATGTGTTTATGTTCACATAAGCTTTGAATGTGGGCTACTTGCCTCTGGAAATTCACAATGCAACATGAATGCTGAAGGCTCAGAAAAGTTCTGCAGTGAAGAAAGTTGTTTGCTTTAAAATCAAGCAAACAAAAAGTATTATTACACTTTTATGGTTCTCAAAAGGATCTACCAGAATACAGTTTCTTGGGAATAAGAACTGCTTCCTAATACACCTTTCTGGCCATGGCCCCTAGCACAGGAGCTGATATATGACAGTGCTCAAGTTGTTTTGAAAAACTGAATGGCTAAACCTGGAAAAGCCTAGAACCTGGAAATATGGCTAATGTTCTTGTTAGGTGTTGAATAGCTAAAGTGAAAAGTAAAAGGCATTAAGAAAATGCCGAAGTAAAAGTGAAATGTACAACAAAACAATGGCTTCCCATGAGGACAAAAGTAAATTCAAGCCAGTAGTTCCATGGCCTCCTTTCACAAAGCAGTAAGGGGAAGCTAAAACAACACACACTGCGCAGGGCTTGTGAAAGGATTCTCCACCCGGCTCAATAAACACTCACCGCTGTTTCCCAGCAGTGTCTGCAACTGATTTATCTACCCACTTAGGTTCTCAATGCCTCAATTTCCCTGTCTATAAAATAAACAAATATTTACTGTAAAATAAAACAGCAATCCATACTCGATGAGGAGGTAGGAGGCTTAATTTACGTTTCAGAAGCATTTGGGAAAAGGCAGATGATGGATGGGAGTGTCGATCACCATCACCATCACAACTGCTGTTGCGGGAAGCAGGTTGGGAAGGCAGCCTGCCAACTATCCCTGCTCCTATGTATGCTTCCTGTCCTGGGAGAGGTGTCCTTTTTATAAAACCACACACTTCTCAGTTTCTTAGGGTAGAGAGAGACAGATGGGAATTGCTAAGGCAATAAAACTCGACATAGCTAAGTTCCAATGATTTGCATTAATAACCCCGTTCCTTTATTAATAATCTATGACAAATATTTTTGACAATAAAGATACACAAATTAAAATACTTCCGAGGAAGAGCTGTTATATAATAGGATATTTTTTTTAAAGGTTCCAGTTGGGCTTTGAACAGAGAGTTGAGGAAGGAAAAAAAAAATCTTTGATTAGGATTTTGACTGCATAGCACAGTCCTAATCCATCAGTTTGTAAATTACTTCAAAGCAGGGATGGTGGCAATCACTCTTACATCGCTCATGACTGGCAGAGTCTGGAATACATTAGGCACCGAGGAAAGGTTGAACGAATGAATGGATGAATACCCACACCTCAATGTTTGACCAAGCAATAATCAAAACCTAACTGGCTATTTAAAGGCTGCCGGTAATGATTCAGTTGTTTGTAAAATGCTTTAAAGGAAAAGTGAAAATGTCTCTATTCCCATTAGCATAAGCCTTAAGGTGGAAGAAGGGGGCAGGGCTGTGAGGGAGACAGCATCTGTATGCTCTATAGAATGTCCACCAGCTTAATATATGGCATGGCGTATCAATCTGTACACCAGTCACCCGATCCATTCTGGAGAAAAATCAGTGTTTCCAACATAATACACTAAACAAATTTATAAATGTTAATAAAATTTTTAAAAGGTCAGGTCACTACTTCCTGTAACATACGTCAGGGGGAACCTAATATATCTCAGTATCGGGTCACTGGCAGGACAGCTATGACATTAAAGAATGGTGAAAATGGAATTTTTTCTCTTTTAAAATTAGGTAACCAGCACATCTGTCTGTTTCCCTCTTGGCTGCCTGGCATAGAGCAAGCGCTGTAACAGGGGGAATTTATTGAAACATACCATTAAATCAATATGGCAGAGCACTCCACTTTATATGGGGCTATAAAAATCACACATGTGGGAAAGCGAAACAAATTGACACTAAAACAAGAACAAAAATGTTTCTTAAAAGTAAATGGATTCCTAGAATTTACAAATTTCGTGGATCAGAAAGCAACACCAGGCTCTTGAAATTTGCCTTGTAATCCTTTCTTCTTAGGCTAAAATTAGAGACAGCCCTCTTACTCAACAATCTAGCCTGAAAATGACAAATAAAAGTAAGGGTTCTGGCTGGATTATCAGAAATTACTTTAGGAGGTAATAAAACTGGATTTATAGGAAAGAGTCATACCAGGGTTTTATTTAGTAGCAAATGGAAATGCTATCTTTTTGTAGATCATCCATGGAGACTCAGAGGACAGGGAGAAAATGTGTTGTCAAGTAATTCTGCTGTGGAGTAAAGTGTGTTCTGAATATCTGAGAAGCAAACACTGAAAACACAGCATGTGTAGGTCATACTGACATCTGAACAGATTTTTAAAAAAATCCTAGGCTGAATTACTCATAGCTACATCCATCCATCTATCTATCTATCTATCTATCTATCTATCTATCTATCTATCTTGTGGTTTCTATTGCTTGAACATAAAATATTCATAATTATATATCCCAACTACCTAAATTTATAAAATAGGCTGGAAAGACTGCTTTTGGTTGGAAGTCTTAGGATAATTTAGTTCTACAACTGAAAGGAGTCTTAAAGATCAACTGGTCTAATATCTACACTGGCATCAGCTTAAGTGTTTATGGTAGTTTATAAAGTGTATTTACACATACATACATACATATACATGCATATATATACACATATATATATACATATACATATTTGAATCTCATAAGAATCATGTGCAACAGAAAAGTTAATTGATTAATAAAGATCACTCAATTCACCATGTGAAAATCAACAAGCTCCTCACTTAATTTAAGAATGGGAAAGAACAGAAAATGAAATCAGTCAGTACGGATCATTGTGATAAAGGTGTGTCTATAAGTAAAACTAACAAGGAACTCAAAACCTCACCCATTTACATACCAGTGCCACAGAAAGGAAACATGATTTACACTGGATTGCTAGTGGGACTAAAGGGCACTGTTTCCATTTACTGGAAACAGCCGAGAGTCTCCATCACTCTACAGTGAATGGCGTAGCGACCTTTTGCAGTCAAGATGCCCGTGCTTTCAAAAAAGAAAGAGACATCATGAAAATCACCTTGAACTTGGACTGCAAGTTGTTTGCCTGCATCGTTGAATGTGGTTTTATTTTGTCTGGGTTTTTGTATGTTGTTTTTCATTACCATTATCAGAAAGAAGAAAAAATTCCCGCCCTGCATGGCCGCTGAGCCTACAGAGACCCATTCTGTCACAGGTCATTAGTGTTCATCATTACACAGCTTAATGCAGTTGCCTGTTCCCTCTAGTGAACCCCGCACAGATTTATCTTCAGCTAATGCAGCAGAGGCGAAGGGAAGCTACAAAGGTCTCTTATTTGTTTGCCTTTATGAAAGAGCATTTTGAAATCACTCTAGGCCAAAGGGACTTGAGGGTAACATGTGCTTCTCCTGTCACTAATAGGTAACACCTCTTCACAGGGATAAAGATCTGGGTACTCAGAGGCACCTTTGTTCAGAGGTGGAAAATTGTTATCCTAAGACTGTGACTCAGAAATCTGAAAAAAATTTATTCACAGACATAGAGAATTGAATACCTTGACTCCACAACTCTATTTTTAGGCTCTGAAACTTCATTTGTTCAACAAACAGTAATTGAGGGCCTATTGCCAGGCACCATTCTAAGTGATAGGGAAAAACCAGTGAACAAAACAGACAAAAATCCTAATCTTATGCAACTTCTATTCTTAGTAGGAGGAGATAGGCAAAGAAGCCAGATTACAGATAATGCAGGAGGTGATAAGGACAGTGGGGAACCAAGCAGGGTATGTTACAATTTTAACTAGAACAGCACTCCTGTGTAAAGGTTCAAGAGAGCTGTCTGGCTGGAGGGGAGGGCTGTAGAAAATGTGCTTGGTGTCAACTGGAAGGAGCATATCATGTAGGGCCTTCTAAAGAATGATAACGAATCCTAGCCAGTTTGGTTCAGTGGATTGAGCGTTGGCCTGTGGACTGAAGGGTCCCGGTTTCGATTCCAGTCAAGGGCATGTACCTTGGTTGCAGGCTCCTTTCCAGTGCCGGCCCTGGTCAGGGTGCATGCAGGGGGCAGCCAATCAATGTGTTTCTCTCACATAGATATTTCTCTCTGTCTTTCCCTCTCTGAAAATCAATGGAAAGATATCTTTGGGTGAGGATTAAAAAAGAAAAAAAAGAATTCTAATTTTTATTCTGCGTGACTTTCTATTGGAAAATTTTTAGCCCAAAGTTTTATCTGATGTGACTTACATTTAAATAGGATTGCTGTGCTAAAAGGGAGAACAAGAGATCAAACATGAGACCAATTGGGAGCCTGATTCCATAATCCAGGCAAGAGAAGATGGTGTCTAGACCAGGATAGTAACTAAAGAAGTGATAAGCAAAGATTCTGTTTATTTATTTATTTTGAAGCCAAAGAACATGCTAATGGATTGCTTCTGGGGTGTGAGAAAAAGGGATGACTCTTAGCTTTCTGATCTGAATGACTGGAAGAATGGTACTGCTATTTACTGAAACGGGGGGAGACTAAGGGATAACATTGGGTGAACAGATAGTGCAGTTTTGGACTTTTTAAATGAGAGCTTCCACATGACAAAGCAGCAGAAATGCCAAGTAAATGGAAAGACATAAGGCTGGAGTTCACTGGAGCAGTCCAGGCTGGAGATGCAAGTTTGGGAGTCATCAAGCTGAGATGGTATTTAAAGACCTAAGACGGGTGAGATCACCGGGGAAATGAGTGTAGGTTTAAAAAGAGAAAGTGGCCAGGAACTAAACCTTGGCACCATGGGCTAAGACAGGGGTGGGCAAACTTTTTGACTCGAGAGCCACAATGGGTTCTTAAACTGGACCGGAGGGCCAGAACAAAAGCATGGATGGAGTGTTTGTGTGAACTAATATAAATTCAGGGTAAACATCCTATCTAATAAAAGAGAAAAATGGTAATTGGCGTACGACGATACCCTTTTCATTGGCTAATCAGGGCTATATGCAAATTAACTGCCAACTAAGATCGGCAGTTAACTGCCAACAAGATGGTGGTTAATTTGCATATGTAGGCACAATGCAGGGAGGCGAAAGGGAAAGCAGGAAGAAGCCCCCTGCCACTGACAGTGATCGGAAACCCAGGGGCGAGCTAAGAGCTGGGGGGCAGGGCAAAGGCGGCCCTGGGGCCGCCTTTGCCCTGCCCCCCAGCCATGATTGGAGAATCAGGCGCCTTTGCCGCCCTGGCCAGTGATAGCAGGAAGTAGGTGTGGAGCCAGCGATGGGAGCTGGGCACGGTCGAAGCTGGCAGTCCGGGAGCTAGGGGTCCCTTGCCTGGGCCTAAAACGGAGCCCACGATCGCGGGGCCACTGCAGCTGTGGGTCCCCGCTGTCGGGCCGGACGCCTAGGCCAGAGGCGTCCTGCAGGGGCAGGGGCGGAGCCTGCAACCGCGGGGAGCTGGGGGTCCCCTGCCCAGGCCTGACACCTCTGCCGGAGGCCTCAGGCCTGGTCAAGGGGCCGATCCGGTGATTGGTGATCGGAGGGTGATGAGGGTCAACTCCTCTGGCCAAGGCATCAGGCCTGGGTGGGGGGCAGAGCCGGGGATTGGGGGGATATGATGGTCCCCTTGCCCAGGCCTGAAGCCTGGGTCAGAGGCGTCAGGCTTGGGCGGGGGGTGGAGCAAGCGATCAGAGGGAGATGGGGGTCCCCTGCCCAGGCGTGATTCCTGGGCCAGAGGCCTCAGGCCTGGGCGGGGGCCAGAGCCAATGATCAGGGGGAGATGGGGGTCCCCTGTCCAAGCCTGACACCTCTGGCGGAGGCGTCAGGCCTGGGCAAGGGGCCGATCCTGCGATTGGAGGGTGATGGGGGCCAATGCCTGAGGGCTCCCAGTATGTGAGAGGGGGCAAGCTGGGCTGAGGGACACTCCCCCCCACCCCCACACACACACCCAGTGCACGATTTTCGTGCACCGGGCCCCTAGTCATTACATAAAAGGATACGGTCTTTTTTTTCAATAGTTTTATTCATTTCAAATGGGCTGGATCCAGCCCACGGGCTGTAGTTTGCCCACGGCTGGGCTAAGAGATCAGGTAGCTGAGAGGCAAACTCATGAGCAGACAATGAGGTGGGAGAAAAGCTGGAGTGTGTTGCCCTGGGAGCCAGGAGGACAAAATCTGTGGAGGAGGAGATATTGATAAGTTGCATCAAATACCACAAAACGGTTTAGTAACATGTCAAAGTGGCTGGTCACAATAGTGGTGACACTTCGTCCTGACCAGCAGAAAGTGTAGATCAGGAGAGAATGCACCGAGAAAAGGAAAACTTGGGGTTACATTTGTTCCATGTCATTCATTTCTCTGTTTCAATCTGATCACACGCACACACACAGACACACACACACAGGAGAGAGAGAGAAAGAATAAAAGAGAGAGATTAACCTAATCCCTTATGCATGTTTTATTTTTCAAAACTGACATGTTTTGAGGACTTAGAAAAAAGCACAGAAAGCGTGACTCTCGAGTCCACTAGTACATTTAGCACATCACCTGTCACCATTTTGTATCTATTCCTTCTTAGCAAATCTTTTCCTAGACAAGACAAAGGAAAGGTTCTTGTATAATTCTAGTATTCTAAGTAAGGAAGGCATATCACCATTTCTCCTTACTTCTATACAGGTACTTATTTGTTTTGGATGCGAGAAGGAACAGAACAATGAAGGGAGAATCACGTGGGCTCTCATTTGCTAAAAATGTCCAGAACTATTGTCCTAGACTAAATGATGGTCTTGAAATCACCTTAAGTCAATGCCTGGATAATCACTGAGTAAACTAATCCAAAACTCAAAATGAATGGCATATTGAGATCTGATTAAATACCCTACCCCAAATTGCTCTAGTCCAGCGGTCACCAAACTTTCGGACCTCACGGACCACCAGTGGTCCGCGGACCACCGGTTGGTGACCGCTGCTAATAGTCAAAGTTCCCATAGACACATAATCTCTATATTTAATAATTTATTTCTCTTCTTGATTTCTCTGCAGCTTTAAAAAATAACTCTCTCGTCCCCTAAGCACTCCTGCATGGTTTCTGTGACTGGCTTTCTTTCAATGTCCTAGCTGTCTCATCACTTCTCTCATCCTCTTAATATGGCATGTTCTCAGATTAAATGGACCCCAGCTCTCTACTATATTCAAGGCTTAAAAATAAATAAATAAACTGATGAACAAAACAGATCCAGAGACATAGAAGCATGAAACAGACTGTCTAATCTCAGATGGAAGGCAGAGTGGGTGGGAAGAGATCAGCCAAAGAATTTATATGCATATATGTATAACCCATGGAGACAATAGTGTGATGAAGGCCTGGGGTGAGGGGTTGGGTTCGGAGTAGGGCTGGAAGGGGCCAATGAGGGGAAAATGGGACATATGTAAAACTTTCAGCAATAAAAATTTTTTTTAAATTAAAAAAAATATCTATGAAGAAACTGAGAGTTTGGATTTAAAATTACAAAAATCTTTTCTATGCTGGTTTCCTTGTCTGTAAAATGTGGATATTAATATTATCCTGTTGCACAGGTTTTTTTAAGGTTAAATAAGCCAATCATTTAAGACTACCATCGAGATTGGCACATATTAAATATGCAAAAAATGTTGACTATTATTGTGACTCCCAAATATAAAGTCCTATCTCCAGCCTCTCATTATTTCAAATTTAATTTCTACTGCCTACTGGAATTAGTCACTGGATTCCCGCAAACTCTTTGTGAACCAAAGACAAAATATTTCGGAATATCATAAATTAAAGATCTATTGTTATATCATGAGTAAGTCAATTACGGCAAATTATTCAATAAATGTCAGTGTAGGAGAGTGATGAATGAAATGGCTTTTCAGAAATGGAAACCTAACTTGAAACAGCAAGACTGCCTAGGATGAGTCCCGCACTTGGCAGTGCGTGCTGCCACAATGCTATCTGACTCCATCTCTGCCTCACCGGCCTATTTCTGGTCAAGCCGAATTCTAGCTTTTATTAATAAGACAGTACACTTATTTCATCACTCATCCCCATCTTAGACAAGAATCACTGGTCTAAAAAATGTCATCTGGAGCATCAGAACCCTATGTTTCTAAGGAATTACCTCTTAAAAAACTTTTATTACCAATACCATTTAAATAGCAAATCATGTCCATTTTGAATACTTTATCCTGCTATTTTAAGAATTTTTTGGAGGTATCTTAACAAAGAACTCTTTGTACCCACACCTGTCCCATTCTCACCTATAAGAGCAATAGAGAGTATATTGTCACACCCAAATTGTGCTCACTGCTCCTATTTATTTATTTATTTACTTACTTACTTACTTACTTATTTTAAATATGTTTTAATTGCCCTGGCTGGTTTCTCAGTGGTTAGAATGTCGACCTGTGGACCATAGGGTCATGGGTTTGATTTCTGTTCAAGGGCATGTACCTTGGTTGCAGGTTCCCCAGCCCCGGTTGGGGCTCATGTAGGAGGCAACCAATCGATGTGTCTCTCTCTCACATTGATGTCTCTCTCTCTCTCTCCCTCCTTCCCTCCTCCCTCCCTTTCACTCTCTCTAGAAATCAATGGAAAAAAAACATCTTCGGGTGAGGAGTGTGTGTGTGTGTGTGTGTGTGTGTGTGTGTGTGTGTGTGTGTGTGTTCATTGATTTTGAGAGAGAGAGGGAGGAAGAGGAAGAGAGAAAGAGGAAAAAAATGTCATGAGAGAGAAAGTCACTGATCGGCTACCTCCTGTACACCCTCTACTGGGGATTGAGCGCACAACCTGGGCAAATGCCCTGATTGGGAATCAAATCCTGACCTCCTGGTTCATAATTCAACACTCAACCACTGAGCAATACTGGCCGGCCAGACTCTGGATTTTTAAAAGCAAATTATTGTTACGAGAATTAAGATAAGCAAAGCCATGAAAAGTAGTTGGTAAAAGCAGGGGCTTAAGAAAAAGAACAAATGGCAGGTCCCTCCTCCAGGCCATGTGGACTGATGAGGTGCCTGCAGCTCCCAGCATGTCTACCCACCTCATCAAATCCTGCACTCAGCTTCCATGAGGTATTTTTCATGTATCCCCCCAGATAACACTGGCACTGGGTTTCAGAGGGAAACTAGTTAGGAGAGGAATGAAAAAGCAAAAGCAAGGAACACTCTAAATCACTCTAAATTGCACTCAAAGGTTTAATATTCTTCTGAGTGGATGCTTTTAAAATTTGCAGAGTTCCACCAGGCCCATTCAATGGGGAATATATCTTTTCCATGGCTTATAAAGATCAACACAAAACAAAAACAACAGGCATCAAAGTGCTATAAGCCTGTAATCGAGAGGCCTTTCACATAATGTGGCAGAAACAATATCTGAGAAGGATAGGCATCTCTACCACGATTCTTCCTCCCCTCATGCTTATTCTTTTTAAAAATTACTAGAGCAAGTGCAGGGCGACAGCTGTCTGTCTATGCCTCACCATATCCCTTCGGCCTAGCTCACATACAGTAGATTTCTAATACTCTCCTGTGCTTGGAAAACGCTCTGTAAAGAAATAACTGGAAACAAATTAGTCATTCTGCAGTCTATTGATTAAGCCACACTAAGTCAGGGTCACACCGGGTGTGCTTTGGGGAAAGGAAAGCAATCAATTCAAGGCTGCAAAAAAAAAAAAAAATTAATGAAAACATGCAGAAGTTTCAGCCCTTTTTGCCTTGTTATTAACATTCAGGCTGAGTCCTGAGCATATTGCCCAAGGGCAATAGCAAACCCAAGATGGAGAAAGGGAAAGCTCATTATTAACTACATTACACGGAAGGCTGGTGGCAGACAGGGGTTAGCCTCTGAGTCTTGAGTTGTAGAGAAATGGATGCTGGCAAAGAAGACTTATCCAGAGAGGAAGACAGTCAGTCACATCTTCCTTATCTCTGGGAAAATCCATGTAAATGGAGATTGCTAAGTAAGAAAATTGCTATTTCTCCATCTATATAAAGCAAAGAGGGACACATCATATGCAGAGAGTCAGGCTTGACTCAATTCCAATAATTGTAACTCTTATTATTTTTGAAAATATACCCTACTAAAGATGGAAACATTTGAAAATAGGTAGCAACTTATCTTTTTATTCTGTAAGGGTTAAAATCCCTATAGTTCAAATCACTCCTAACTAAGTATAATTATCTCATTTCCCAGGTCTTTATTTTCCCAGGTCTTAATAGGACATCTCTTATTTTAGGAGGACTTCCCTGACCTGTAACGGCTGTGATGGATTACCCTACTGTATTCTCCCATTCTTTTATTTCAGAGAGGAAAGGAGAGGGAGAGAAAGATAGAAACATCAATGATGAGAGAGAATCATTGACTGGCTGCCTCCTGTACACCTCCTACTGGGGATCAAGCCCTAAACCTGGGCACGTGCCCTGACCTGGAATTGAACCTTGGTTGCCTGGTTCATAGGTTGATGCTCAACCACTGAGCCACACTGGTTGGGCTATTCTCTCATTCTTTGCAGCTCTTCCACACTAGCCTGTGAGCACCAGGAAATACTGCTCACTTCTGTCTTGTTCCTATTGGCTTGCATAAAGCAAAGACCACGACGTGATTTCTTCTGGAAGACCAGACAACACAGCCCATTAAAGAAAACTCATATCTCTGGGTTCCATGTTTTTCTTGGTAGCCTCAATAACCAATTATCTCCCAATACTGATTCCATATGCAACTCAAAACAGAATCCACATTTTAAAAATAATAATGCAGCTTTCCTTAGATGAGAAGAAATTTTAAAAACCACACTCTCCCAAAATCATATACTCAGGAAATGAAGATCATTTCTACTTATTACTTCAATTTATACAAAAAGTAGAATGACCTCTTTAGTGAAAACATGTTTTCAAATTTGGAACTTTATTGAAATTCAGTTGTGTCTGTCGAAGTGGTTGGAATGGATTAACTAACAGAACCTCAGTGATTTTAAGATCTGTGCTGAAAAGATGTTCTCAAGTAAAATTTTTAAAAAAATATATTTTATTGATTTTTTTACAGAGAGGAAGGGAGAGGGATAGAGATTTAGAAACTTCGATGAGAGAGAAACATCAATCAGCTGCCTCCTGCACACCTCCTACTGGGGATGTGCCTGCAACCAAGGTACATGCCTTTGACCGGAATCGAACCTGAGACCCTTCAGTCTGCAAGCAGATGCTTTATCCACTGAGCCAAACCGGTTAGGGCTCAAGTAAAATTTTGATATTCAAAATTTTCTATTCTCAATAACAAAACTCTAAGAACTTCTTGATGGTGATGAGTGGCAGTCTCTTTGGGGGGGGTGAAGGTTAATTATGAGCAGAAAGAAATTAATGTCAGTAATTCTTTTGCTGGCCCTCATTCATTACCATTAAGTTAATAGAATCCAGAAGTGGTCAGCTGCTAACACTATGCATTTGGCATGAATTTTGTAAATCATGCCTCAGGTCCAAGAAGAAATGCCATAGTACTCACTAGACTAAGAACAACAAAAGAAGAAATAACATCTGCCACTCAGATGACTCCCTGGCCGTCTTCCTATCTTCACAGCACAAATTAATCAGGTATTCCTCCCTGCCTCCAAGATTTCATTCTTAAACTGGACTTTAAAACTAAAAAATAGGCAAATACTACATATAAACCTTCCCCCCAAAATCCCTACAAAACTGTACCGCATCACCTCACGATATTCTATCTGGTGTTAACTTATTGGGACACATCACAGAGAGAGAGAGTCAGGCCTGAAAATTAGTTCTAGTAACGGTAACTCTTATTATTTTTTGAAGTATTTTCTGCTAAAGATGGAAATATTTTAAAACAGGTAGCCACCTATCTTTTTATTCTGTAAGGTTCACTATAATGTTGACAAATAATTTAATATAAATTTTTTTAATGTATATTTTTGTCCTTGGCCTGGTAGCTCTGTTGATTAGAGCATCACACTGATACCCCAGGTTGTGGTATTGATCTTAGATCAGGGCACATAAATGAATCAACGAATGAATGCATAAATAAGGGGAAGAAGAAATCAATGTTTCTCTCTCTTCCTTTCTAAAAAATCAATAGAAAAATATTTTTAAATGGATATTTTCACCTGCTGCTATTTCATTTATACCATTATTTTAATTAATGGGTCATTCATCATTTTAGTAGAACTTTTTCTGTATTTGAGGGGGCTATTGTTACCTTTTTAGTATTTTTATACTTAAAAAATAATTGTAGGTATTCCAGTTACAAACTTTGGATACTTCACAAGATAAAATTCAGCCCTGGCTGGTGTGGCTTAGTTGGTTGGAATGTTGTCCCATATATTCAAAGGTTATGGGTTCAATTCCCATTCAGGGCATATGCCTAGGTTTCAAGTTCGATCCCCATATGAAAGGCAAATGTTTCTCTCCCCCATCCCCCTCTCTCTAAAAATCAATAAGCATATCCTCAGGTGAGCATTAAAAAAAAAAATTCATTTTCTATTTCTTCCAATTACCAATTACACTAATGTCTTTGCAAAAGCAGAAAAGAAAGTAGTATATGCACGTGTTATGAAAGCTCCCCAAATGATATCTTTGCTACTAAAGCTTAAAATTCAGCCCTTAATAATTTAAGCATAAGCAATCTTCCTAAGTCCTACACTAAAAATACTGTGGGGGAGCAATATAGCCTGTTATTTTGCTGCGAGCCAGCCCTGAGCAACAGGAACAGGAAAGAGAGAGAATTGCTGGGCCCAGTACTGAGAAAAGAGCGAAGGGGCAGGTATTCACCACTCACCCCTTCAGTTTGCTCCATCCATAACCAACAGCCCTAAAATGCTAACGACTCTTAGATGATCTAAAAATGGTAATCCATTAACTATCCACTTTCCGTTTCTTTGACAACAGCCTCCACAAAGAGCATTTATGGAATCCTTACTGTGTTTCAAGTACAATTCAAAGTTAGGTACATGGGCTCATCTAACAATCCCATAAAGCTAATGGTATTATTCCTATTTTACAGATAAAGAAACTGAGCCTTACCAAAGTTTGGTGACTACAATGAGAATGAAACTTAATTTGTTCGACTCTAAAACCTAGACCTCAATAGTATTTCTGCCTCCAGGGTTAAACCACCTCCCCCACAGCCCTCAGACTCCTAAGGAATTTAAAGCACCCCTTTATGTCCTACTAAGGAATATTTCATGCAGAACTGATATTCATGAACCCTTCTTCACGCATGCCCAGAACCAGTGCTGAAGTGACAGAGCTTGCCCAGTGCACTACTCCATTTCTTATTAAGAAAACACTCCATATATTAGAAACCTTATTTTGGAGTCTCAAGGGGGAAAAACACATACATGATGTCTATGAAGAAAGTTGTTTCTCCCCATGACTGCCTAGATCTTTCCAGACTAGGTGTCTTCATTATATGAGATTTTTCATCTCCTACCTGGATTCCTCCACCCGACTTCTCTGCTGTGCTGGGCACTCTATGCCTTGCTTCCCACACCAGGGAGCATAAAGACAAATGACCATGGAGAGAGGCACCATTCTCACTTATTTCCATTTTGTCCGCTGCCACTTCCCTGTGCAGTTCAGAAATGGGGAGGTTGTTTGGAGAGTGAGAACAGAAAAAAATTCCTAAAGTTGGGCTTCCTCTTTCTTTTCTGGGAGGAAAATGGAGCTATACAGGGAGGAAAATTCAACTAAAAGAGAAACGTATTTGCCGAGCTTTGGAGTTTACAAGGAATGAATGTTTGCAGAGCTGAAGCCCCAGAGGAAAAGATTAGAGCAGTATTTACCCTGTTAGCCTGACAAAGGGAAGTCCAAGTTCTAAAAGGTGAATATATTTGGGTACAAATGCAAAACGAGTGAAGCAGTCTTGTACACCCTCTAAAAAATTACTTTGGCGACACAATTTTACAAATAAAACCTGCCTTGTACATGGCATTTTCAACTGCGATGGGCAAATACAAGGGGAACTATTTCATCCTGGCAAAGGGCAGAGGCTTGCCTTGACCTTTAGGGAAAACAGCTTCTGAAAGCTAAGTTACAATTTTGGCTTCCAAACCAATTCAGTGTAACAGGGAATCTGAAAATATAACATCTACATACAAACATAAAACATTATTATTGCTAATATTGATAATGCTGTCCTTTCTCTCTGAAGGTTTATTAAAAGACACCCTGCAGTCCATCAAAATCTATAAGAAAATACTCCAGACGTGGGCTCCGCTATGGATACTAATATGTAACTTCAGGTTTTGAGAGCCATACAGAACACAATGTCATTAATTTACTAACGCTGCTCTCTTCTTCTAGATACACATTCCTCTTTTTACTTCCTTCATTTGCTTTCCGTTCCATTCTTTCCCTCTGATAAGTGGCATAAATAAAATACATGTTTTGTGTTTTTTTGAAACAATTGTTATTTGTAGCAAATAAAGCACTATAATCTCAATATTATGTGAAAGACAAATTAAAAAGCTTATATTTCTCTAAGAACAAAAAAACTGCATTTTTCAAGTTATTTTGAGGTAATCAAAAGAAAAAAAACTCTTTACCACCTCCCACTTATCTTCATTAAAAAATATGCTATACTTCTTACCTGGCTGGTGTGGCGGCTCAGTGGTTGAGTGGCAGCCCATGAACCAGGAGGTCACGGTTCAATTCCCAGTCAGGGCACATGCTAGGGTTGTGGGCTCGATCCCCACCCAGTAGGAGATGTGCAGGAGGCAGGCAATCGATTATTCTCTCTCATCATTGATGTTTCTATCTATTAATCCCTCTCCCTTCCTCTCTCTATAAAATAAAAAATATTTTAAAAAAAATACTATACTTCTATGATTTTATGTAAGTAACCACAATTCATAATTTTTCATAAGATGTATTTGCACAATGATACACTATGCAGCTATAAAAAGAAGGATCCCTTACCCTTTGAGATAGCATGTAAGAACCTACAGAGTATTATGCTAAGCAAAATGAGCCAGACAGAGAAAGACATGTATCACATGATCTCATTTATATGTGGAATCTAATGAACAAAATAAACTGATGAACACAACACATCCAGAGACATGGGAGCATGGAACAGACTGACAAATCTCAGAGGGAAGTGGGGTGAGGGCTGGAAGAGATTACTCAAAGAACTTATATACACACTAGAGGCCCAGTGCACGAAATTCAGGTAGGGTCCCTAGCAGCTGCCTGCTGCTGGCCAGGGCCTTCCTTCATTCCACGCTGCCCCCTGGTCGTCAGCGCACGTCATAGCAAGCGATCGAACTCCCGAGGGGACACTTTGCATATTAGGCTTTTTTATAGATAGATAGATAGATAGATAGATAGATAGATAGATAGATAACACAGACAATAGTGCGGTAGGTCTGGGGGGAATGCAGGGTAAATGGGGGGTTAAAGGAGGTGGGGAAAGGGGAACAACTGTAATAGTTTCAACAATATAGGTAAATGAAAAAGTAAATTTTAAAAAAGTAATCCTTGTATTGGAAGTACTTATGCCAGTAGCCTTCCATCTGCAGTGCGGATATTAACTGTGGGCGTCATGGAAGCGTGGCTGTTATACCCCATCAACATCATATCCAAATTACCTGGAAAAGGAAACCACTAGCTTTTCCGTTTAGCTCTAAGCTGATAATGAAAATCAATCTACCAGACAGTACCTGCCTACTATAGTTTCAGAGTTTATAGGTGAGGTCAGACAGGAGTCTTCAGAGTAATATTTAAAATCATCCTTTCAATAAATAAGAAATCTGTATCTTGATATTATGGTTTCATGCTATGAGGCTAATTCATACTATAAGTGAACCAAAGCCTATTTCTATTAGAGTCAACAATTCTTTTCTTATGATAATGCAATCATTTTTCAGACTAATGAATCAGAATGTTTTTCTAAAAATGTTCAATTCAAAACAAATACAGAATCTGTAGTGTTAAAAAAATCTATAGGTGTTGAGCTTTTCCATTTTTCCTTTTTGGAAGATATATCATCCTTCCCCTCCCTATTTATACAAGTTTGAATGAAAAGTTCCTGTTTCAGTTCAGAGTTTGATCTCCTTGGCTATGATGTTTTCTTTGGCTTTGACCCTAATGAGAGGCAGTCTCTACACACACTGTCAATCATCTACATCAAATGCCTGAGTGAGGAAAAACTTACTTATTACAGAACTCTGAGGCCCTCTTTGGGGAGGAAAAAGGGAAAATGTGGTGTATGACATCTTTCCATTTTTCTTCTTTTTCACATGAAGGTTCTTAGGACACATTCAAAGATCCTTTACGGTCATTATAATTAAATCAGTAAAGTAACACCCTCTTCCCCCATTTTTCCTTTCTTTCGTTAGAGCCAGAGAAGAAATGTCCACGCCAGAAGTAAAACTGACCAATCTTGATCCTTGGAATGCTTTGGGGACAATTTCTATCTATTGGAGGATAAAATAACCTCGAAAACAAGAATAGGATTCCTGGCCTTTTTGCTCTCTGTACGCCTTCCATTACAGTTATTTTAGAGACCAGAGTTAATCCCCCCATACAGTTGACTATGCAGCAGGGTAGGGTATTGATCACATCTTATGATAAGAATACCTTGCCTGACCTGAGCTTCAACACTGTGTGAACAGTCGGCCTGAATTATCAGGGTGAAATGTTAATAGTAGATTCACTTCCCAGTTCCAGGGCTTAATTACTGCACAAGGGACCTTGAAATGGCCATTCCATTAGCTCTAAGTGGTACTAATTAGGGTTTGTAATTTAGACCCTATGTCATACATTGACACCAGCACAGGCCATGTAAAGTTTTGTTTTTTTCTACAACAAAACATCAACTTGAAGATTAAAAATGAGACTAAATAGTCTTAAAGGGCAGAATGTTCATTTCAGAAAGGAAATAAGCAACCTCTGGTTGTTGCAGTGGGAGGAACCAGTGAGCGGAAAGCTCCAGTTCACAAATTAAATTCTGGCTGAATTTTAATATCAAGACTTGTTTTTCCCCTCACAGCGCCAGAAATGCATTCCAGAGCCAACGTTCTCAAGTGAAAACATACAGTATTTAGACAAGCAGTAATTCGCTAGCAATGTTTCCACATAATCATTTCACACCCGATTGCTAATCATGCCATGTAAGGGAAACCTCTAAACTAGGGAATAATATATATGGCCATAAAATTAAATTATCACACTGATAAATACAAGAAAAATGGTCAAATAAAATAATTTGCTTGAAGCTGGTTCAGAATACTAATGAAGTCTGTTTTGAATACATAACCAAATCTTAGGAGTATAAACACTCTCTTATCCCTAAAATGCTTAGTTAAATTATTTCTCCCCAAAGTAGTAATATAATATTCCAATAGTTTCCCATTCAGCCATTTATCATCTTAACTTCCAAGGACTAAGCTCTTAAAAAAATTATCTATTGAGGGCCATTCCAATGTTTCCTGTCAATCTACACTCTCTCTTCCCTCCCTCTTCACACCCTTGAAAGTCACTACTAGGAGCAGCACAGGTGGGCGGGACAGCCCCAAAGCCTCCTGGTGAAGAAACCTCTGGCTGAGAAGAGGGAGGCATTCCAACCCACTCCATATTTCTCCTCCTGCTCCAAAGGAAAGACAGAGGTGGTGACTGAAAGCATTAGAAAGGTTTACAGAGAAGAGAGCCAAGAGAAAGGGCCAGAACAGGCGCACGACTCCCTCCCGGCTTCAGAAACACAAATGAGCAGGGGAGAAGTCAGGGTTATAAATAATCTTTAGTGGTAAAAAAGCAGTAATGTTTCACACATGGCAGGATCTGGCAGAGTATGTTACGGAGCCAGCTCATGAAATGCTTAGCTATCAAATTAATTCCAGTTGGCTGGGATATGAACTCTGTCACATAGACTGAAAACTTGATGAAACATCACTAAATGTAATGATAAAGAGCAAGGGAGGTGCTGCTGGAAAAGTAATCATGAAGCTTCAGCTTGGTTAATGATTTTGTCAATATCTGGAGAAGAGGAATTCCAGGGAACCAGGAAACCTCAGGAGGATTCGGCAAACATTAGGAAGAAATGACACAGAGTTCGTGAAACCAGTACTTTTAAAAGGCGGAGTCATAATTTTCAAACAGTAAGCTCAAAAATATGCTAGACACTAAATTTTAAAGCTTAAAATGATTTTTCCTTTATGAGTGTGATAGTGACGCTTAGCATAGTTCCAGAAAAAAGCCCACTGGAAATTCACGCAATGCGCCAGAGAGGAAAATCACGCCTTTCAGTTCGCTCTCCTCCTGACCCTTAGGCACTGGATGGAAGAGCACAGGCATGTCAAGAGAAATGAGTTAGCAAAGTGAAATAGGTCCATGGCTTTCCTTTCCTACACGTTCTGGCATTCTTTCCCCAGAACTTCAGTTTAATGACACTGCAAATAAAAGATTGAGCCAGCCGTTTTGCATCCTTTTTAGAAAAGCAGGAACACTAAATGAACAAGTGAATTTAAAAAATTGATACAATTTCTTTTCCAAATAATATATAGACGTGCCATTCTTCCTCACATAAGAGTAAGGCTTAGCGAGATGTCACTAACAAATGACCTGGGTAAGTCAGAACTGTTTTTCTCCTTTGATGGCCCCTACCATATCATCCTGCTCTGAAATAAGGAACAGGGAGTATGGGAGATATATGTGTTTAAAGCCAATTCATAATAGTGTCATAAAGACTAAAATATTTGAGAACAATATTATACTCATCATATCTCATTGAAAAGAAGGCGCGTCCACAATAGCAGAAGTCATTTGAGAAATAATGTACCACTGCAAAATATAGAGAAATGTGTGTTTTCCAGAAGATAATGCCAAGAGAGGAAATCCATCAGGAACACACTCCTGCGGGGGTATAAGGATTCTTGAAGGTTTCTATTTCACTTCATACCAAGACCCAAAGCTAAAAGAGAATCGCAATGTTTGCTTTTGAAAACAGTCAAATGCTACTTCTTTCTTGAAATAGAGAAATTTAAAAAAATAAATTATATTTTAAATGGCTTAAAAATTTACCTTGGGTAAATTTATAAAATAAGGGTTCTTGTACAAATACTTATATCTAAATTAACCAGTTAAAGTCATACAGTTTTCTTCTAAATCAGCTCAAGTATCTTTAGATGTTTATCATTTATTAGCAAAACTGAGAGAAGGGCATAGTAGTAAGACTAGGCCACCATGAGAAGAACTCTGAGGTTCTGATCTTGATCCCGCCTGCAGTGTCTCTGGGACCCAGAGCTGTTCGTATTGTGTCTTTCATCTCAATTTTTAAACAGAAAAATCACTTATTCTAACCTTGCAGGAGAACTGTGTTTATGAATTGATTCCAGAGTCTCCTACTGATTTGATATTCCAGACTCAAGCAGCCCAATCAGAGCCATCAGGGAAGAGTCCCTGAGTCTGAGAAACTTTATCTTTTAAGAGTTTTGAATGAAGGCACATCTTTGAAAAACAGAGTGGGAGGTAGGAGGCCTGGGGTACTTCTGCCTAGGCTTCCATTTACAATAGTGTGCTCTCAGGCAAGCCATGTCAACTCTCTATGCCTCCGGTTCCTGAGCTATAAAATGGGAATAGCAATAGTACTGATCACATACGAGTTGCCATGAAGACTGAACTAGCTAATACATGTTAATCATTTAAAACATAACTGGGTATATCACTAGGGCTCAAGAATTCTAGTTACTTCTATTATTATTTACTAGGATTGATTGAGACCTTTATAATACACAAGCAGATTGCAAAAGTGAGACCCAGAATGTACACTTAAATGACCAGTTCCATCTGCATTACCCTCACATTCCTAGAATTCAGAATGTTTCAAACTATTATTTATTCTCTTGTATACAATCCAAGATATAAAGATTCAAGATGTATGTTCATTACTATTTCTAGACACAAGTGAGAAACAATATTAATGTTCCAGAAATTCAATGTTTGCATGGCGTCAAACTTTTGGTGGCAAATTGTATGTGAGCAATGCAAGCAAAATCACTAAAACTGCATCAATAATCTGACTCCTTATAGCAGCAGTGGTAGTTTTCCTGCAGTTTGCTGTGGCAATGAATACAGACAGCATTGATCCATTAAGGGCCATGCCTGCTGTCTTAATGCGTTTCTTCAAGTAATTCAATCATGTTTGTTTGGAAGAGACTTTGAGTTATCTTAGGGACATTCAGATACTACCAGGTTTCTCAGGGTATGCTAATGCATTTAAATTACAGAGGGGCTTCCTGACTGCATTAAACATGCATTCATCTTCCCTTCCTTATCTTTGCAGAGGGCATGCCACACGCTTTGTCATAACCAAATGCAAGCTTCTCTTGAGCTGGGGTTGCTAATTATATTTTGAAGAGCAACTGGTTTCTTTCTCAGTAGTTATTCATCATCCACCAAATAAAATCATATCTGAAATATGCGTAGCACACATAAATATATTTCATCTGACTCCCAAGTAAAGGCATATGTGGATGAATCCCAAGAGTGGGTTTGGTAGAGTCTAAATGCCTAGGAAGAAACTAAAAGAAAAACTAGGAAGAAATTGAAGAAATATCAAGGTCATTAGGTAAAGCTCACTCTTTCCTTTTTAGGGGAAATAGACTAAAGAGAGCATGAGATGTAAGTAAGTAATACTCAGAAGAAAAAATATTGACTCTCTTTGTGGTGACATTCACCTAAGTTGCTAGAAAGAATTCATTCAAAATGTCAGCAGGGCTCCCTGCCCCTCCCCAGTCCAAAGGACACATAAAACTCCCTGCAGAAGCACTGGAGCCTGTGACAAAATTCCTCTAACTTGTACATCTGTGATGGTCTTTCTTCCAGAGAGAAGAGAAAATCTGGGGAAATGAAACTTTCGACAGCCTTTGTGATGTTCAGTAAGGTGGACGTGTGTTTGCAAACTTCAACCCTGAGTGACCTGCTGCAGCACCTTTGCTGACAGCAACATTAGACAGGTCTCACATGGAGGCTCCTCCAGGGGGGCTGGCTTGGGCTGGGGGAGGGGGACGGGAGGAGGGAGAAGAGTGCGTGCTGTCGAGGGAAATTAGCGGTCTACCTTAAGGAGTCTTACAGACCATCATTGTAATCAAACCCATATAAGGAGCAGTTTCCTTAAGCCACAAAACACATTTGGAAATTTATCTTTGTAATTAATTGATTTGGATATCGAAATTAGCCCCAAGAAGGAAAACTGGACGCAAATCTATTTTAGGAGGCAATGACCTTAAGGCACACGGGAGCACAAATCCTGAACTCTGAACTGTGCATGGTCACCTAACATGCCTGTCCCCATTATCACTCCGACACTGAGAACTGTAGGATCCCACTCTCCATGAAAAGCTTACATTGTGAATCCACTCACCAGATATTACCGAGAGCCGAGTGTGTGCGGGACAGCAACAAAGTTCCAGGTATGCAAGGCCAATTGAAAATGCTCACTAGCATCTTCTCTGTGAGGGAGAAACATCTGAGAACTATGAGAAAAGACACTTAGAGAATAATTACATGCCAGGCGACAAGCGCATAGAGGAAAGGGGAGGAGTACGAGGGGTGTCAGCTGTCCCAGCAAAGATGTTGCTGAGGGGTGAGTAGACATTCATTCACCAGGTAGAGAAGGAAAGGGCATCGGCTGAGAGAAAACACACTCGAGGAAGAGAGGCAGGACAGAGCAGTGAGGTCTGGGGAATGTTAGAGTTTAGGACGATACAGACCTCAGGAAGCAAACAAAAGAGACAAAGAGATCATTCATTCAGTTCTAGAACTGCCCTGGCTCCTGGACCTTGGGACAGAGTTCCTGTTCAGAGATGACATTTTGAAAGTAACAGCTCCAACTACTGAATGAGTGTGACAATGTACAGTGAGCCGAAAGGGGTTCAGGGCAGACTGTGGAGAACTTATGCTGAATGAGGTGGCAGAGAGAACAGAACTTAACAGGTCTGAAGTGGAATGAGAGGCCAGAGATGGCGGTGACAGGGAAGCAGAGAAGGGAAAGGTTGAAAGATAAAGCATAATCAGCTCTGTAAAAGGCTGACAAAATCAGGAGAGTTAAAACTGAAAAATACCCTTGAGACTTGACAATTAGGTATTACAGGTCAGTAGAGTGCAAAGTAAACTTTGGGGAAAAGGAGGGAAATGAAGAGCACAGATTGAACAGTTGAGTAGGGAGAAAAGAGGCTTTTCAGTGAAGGGTGAAGGGGGTGATATGCGGAAAGAGGTTTTATGAAAGGAGAGAGGTCCAGTTGAGCATATAGTTTGATAGATCTCAGGGAAAGAGCCATTAGATAAAGACAGAAGACACCGGAGTAATTAGGTCTAAAAAAAAAAAAAAAGAAACAAACAACAACAAAAACAATATCCCAGAGGAGATGAAGAGAAATGGAATAAAAACTAGGGGAGGAACAGCTCCCAGAAAAGGAAGGGACACAGAAAGAACTGTGCCTCTGCAACAATAAAATTTAAGGGTAAAGAAGGAAAATTGAGGCAATTCAGCACTGGAGAGTAATGGACTTCCTTATAATGGATTTTCTTTAATTCTCAGATTACCAGGTCAACCTAATTAGGAACAAGTCTCCACAGAGGCCAGGACAATGTCTGGCTCATAATACCCACTGGATAAATATTTGTTGGCAGAAGAGGGGGATTGAAAAATAATGAACAGAAAAATATGACTGCATGGAAGAATTCCCCCCCAAATACCGTTTACTTTAAGTATAGTCAAGTCCTGTTGAATGTAAGTTGCAGCATGAAAAATCAATACGTCAATCACCCCCTCCAAAAAAGTCATGAATCAAGGCTTAAGAAGCATAGGGACTCCCACATTTCAGAGATGGATGTGGTTCCTTTTTATTCCTCAGTGAGACCCTCTTTTCACTTTTCCTGAAAGCTTCAAAATAAGAAAGGACTGCAGATCCATTCAGGTGCCTCTCTGAGCGCTGATGCACCTCTATCAAACCTGCTCAGAATTTCTCATTCCATTTTAAAGAATGGATTTAGGAGCCTCTTTCCATACAATATTCTTTTCTATTCTTATTTCCAACTTACATGTAAAAAATAAAATATGCAAAGAGATACTGATGGCTTTGCTGATGCTGCTGCCCTGAGCGCACCGGGCAGAGGGAGAGAATGGCCTGCCCGGGAGGGCACTGCTGCCCAGGGATCCAGCAGCCACCAGGAAGGTGCAGGCGGATTAAAACCCAGAAAGCAAAGTGGCAACGAGAAATGTAACTGCACAGAATTATGTTCTGATAGTCAAGCAGCTAAAGTGAAGACAGTGAATAAATATAATTAACAATAGACTGAAGATAAAGAGGTTAAAGACACATAGCTTTTAATATGTGATAATTAAAAGCAAAATTCCAAAGACCTATTAAAATATTTAATATTCATCAAGTTTGTGTTGTGCTTTTACAATGAGCCCACCCACTTACTAATGATTCCTTTGCTCATTTACTCCAGACATCTTTACTGACTGCCCATTATGCACCACAGCCTTGCGATGCACAGCCAGTGCCTACTCACTGCAGTGATGTGAGGGCCTCCCCATCGCCCAAGCCTGCTCATTGTTCCCTGCGATACATCCAATGGACTCCTGATTAATCCCTCATGTCACACTTCTCCCTCCTTCTTGACTGAATTTTATTGCTTCTAAACACAAGCTTGCATACTGAAGTTTGCCTAAGAATGTTGCTTTAAAGTTGCAAACAATCTTTCTTTGAAAAGTATGGTACTTAATTTTGAGGTAATAGTTTTACTTTTCCTGGTGTTGAAATTCCTTCTCTTGAATAAAACTGGCAACCTATGCTAGTTGCCAGTTATTTTTTCATTGATTGATTCATAATCCCTAAGTCTGGGAAATTCAGACTCAACTACCTTTAGCTCACCTGACTTTTACTTCCAATGCTGTAGAACACGTCTATATTTATCATGGGGACAAACTGGTCCTGGGCACCCTGGTGCATCACCTGGCCGGAACAAGCGCCAGGCCTCCACGATCTCTTACTTGCCTAAGAGGCTCTTTAGCCCCACAAGACAGGAAATAAAAATTTTTCTTGAGAAGTTGTTTTGAAGAAGTTTCAATTTTAAGCAGTTTTAGGACCATAGATAGTTAAAAATTCTCATTTATTAAAAAATAATAATTGACTATTGTTTTTATAACTATAAATTTCAGTGATATCTGATACAATGACTGACATAAAGAAACCAAGTACTGCTGCTACTCCAAATAACGTAAATGACTAACACAGACCCAATGTCCTACGAAAGAAGCCAAACACCAAAGAGGACATATTGTATGACTCCATTCATATGAAGTCCCATCACAGGCAAAACCAGTCTCTCTACAGTGAGAGAAATCAGAAGAATAGTTACCTCTTAGAAAAGGGTATTGAGTGTCAATATGAGGAGGGTTTCGGGGGCCCTGAAGATGACCTATATTAATGTTCCATATTATGATCTGGGTTATGGTTACACTTGTGTAAAAATTCATAAATTATTAATTGTATATCAGCATTTGTACATGTTATATCACAATAAAAATGAAAAGAAACAAAATAGCCTGTAAAATATTTACAGATTCTGAATTCACAGACTCTAATTACGATGCTTCCATATTCTTTCACTAAAAAGTGATTTCATAGAAACTTCTGGCATTTCACTTTGTTCTTCTTCCTATGCTCAAATACTTTCTCATCTACTTACAATGTGGTAGCTTCCAGTAATAGGCTGTAAAGAATGCTGAACTTAACAAAAGTAATTTGAAAATAATTCCTATTCTTCCACAAGTACTGAAGACTATTTGAGGACATCAAAAACTCCAATATCTGTTTCATTTGCAAAAGAACAGACCCAGCATTTCCAAGTTAAAAACCACTATTCTTACAAAAAATCTGAAATTAAGGTAATTAAAAACTAAATCATCTTCTATGATACTTCCACCTCTATTCTTTATATCTGTCTGTTCTTGCTTATCTTGCATGAATCAAAGAACTTGCCTTTTTCTTATTGAATAACAAAATCTCAAAAAATAGTCTTGCTTAGTTTGAGGTTTATTTTTGTTTGTTCATTTGTTTTTGAGTATAAAAGCAAAATAAAAAGACTTTCTTGACCATGAAATGGAAAACATTTCCCTTGTGGTATGACATATAAAAAAACACAGTAGGCAACATTAATGATTCAATGCTCAAATGACCATTACTGAAAGTAAAAAAAAAAGCTTAAAATGACCAAGGACGAGCCCTTGGTATTATGCAGAAGCCCCTGGAAGAAAGTATGCAAAGCACAAATAAGAAGACAAAATGAATAGGGGTGAGAGTGTCTTTTCTGAGGGGTAAGGGGAACAGCAAAATAATTTTGCAAATTATACAGAGAAACAAGGTATGGGCCAACACCCGAAGGAATGTAAGTTATTAAAAGTAGAGACCATGTTTTTCCTCTAGGTATTCCTACGATATTTTTGATACCAAATTACATTATCAATTCAGGTTTCAAAATCAGATGTAAATGGGCCTGTGGCTGAACATAAGCACATTTCACTGAATGCTGAATAAGCATATTTTGGCTACTGCATCCAAGGCAAATGCAGGTACAGAATGCATAAAAAGCAGCACACAAATTATGTACACATTTTGCACTGAAAAGACTCTTCTCTGTATTTTATATGTAGGCTTCCAACAATATTCATTAATAATTATAAAATTTAACAGATAATAAGAAAACCTACACCCAAAATGTCTACTTAAACAAGGTCAAAATCATAGCAGCAGTCACGATGATTACAGGTTTATTTGGAAACACAGTTTTAGTTTCATATTAACTTTTACAGCAGAAGAAAGCCAGTCTTCATGTTGCCTTAAGAGTCACTGACTTAAACTCATCATGAACCAGTTACTGGCACAGGAAAAAAAAAAACACAGAAAAATATATAAATAGGAGCAGAGAAGGAAAAACAAAAGAGGACAGAAGGAAAGCCTGGAACAACTGCTCTTGATACAGCCAAAACACAAGTTTCCCTCTTACCCTTGTGTTGGGAAACAGAAAGTCAAAGCTGAAATAATGCAGAAGTCAGCTATAACTCCTTGATCCTGCCAATGAGCGGCAGCATTAAGCTGGTATGAAAAAGTAACCCAAATGCACAAGCAGTGAAAGAAACCTTTCTATCCAGAGCTCCGACTGCACAGTGTATTAGAAAGACTTACAATCGTAGATTTAACGAATGTAGACCTGACCACTCAGCATCTAGCTCACTGCATCCCAAATTCACTTCTGTGTAAGCGTCGCCAGGGTACTGTCTTCTCAGGAAACTGTTCCTGTCTTTCAATTGCCTTGTTCATTAGAGAATTATCAATATGTAAGTCACATTTCTTTAACATCCAACCAATGTTGGAGTTCTAATCCAGATTTATGCAACAACAAGATACTAAACTGCTTTATCTCTCGTGATAGACATTTATTTGAAAATAGAGATCAAATCTTCTGTTTTTCACTAACATTTTCGGTTCTTCCTACTGGTCCTCATAAGAAATGGCCTGTACTCTTCTTCTAACAAGACTGACATGTCTTACCTCTTTGACATTGTTGTTGAGATGTGCTTTGATATGTGTGCTGATCGGCTCTCCATTTTGCTCAGTAATTAAAAAAAAAAAAAATGCCAGGTATTTGCAATCAGAATTCAGCCATATAGCACACATCATATGGAAGAAAAAGAAAGTTCTAAAAAAATTATAATCTCTAAAGGTTAGCTTGAAGATTAAATGCATTTAACATCTGTAAATAAATTCCAAAGCAGTTATTCAAATGAGGGGTTTGAAATATAAATATTCCACCATTCAAGTGCTTCATAGGCCTTTACCGGTCAGACAGTCTGAAAACAGCAATGTTTTTCATAATTCTGAGGACAGGACAAAAACCGCTGTGTTTCATAAAAATGCAACAGGGAAGCCACGTTTTCTCTCATGCATGAATAATGTATGATCTACAATGTTATTTGCTAGACTATCTAATCACCAGCATCTTTCAAAATGTCCAGCTTAGCTTTAGCTCATTAAGGACAAACATGTATCTGTATAAAAATATACCTGTGAACACTCGGAATAATATTCCTCCAAACACCAATGCACACATCACAGTGACATGTGGGGATACATTTTGTGCATTTCTCAAAGATAAAAATATCGGGAAAAGAAATACAAAGTAGTTATTCAGCTTGTGACATTCATGCTTACTCTAAGTAATCAAACTTAATTTAAATCCCTCTTTCAAAACAAACTACACACACACACACACACACACACACACACACAAACACACAAACCCACATACATATACACATACATTCAAAAACTGACCCAGGAGCTATCGCACATTTTTTAAATAAAAGTAAAAATCTAAGGGAAACAGAACAGTGGCTAAATAAGAAAGCTTTTAAAGCAAGGTTTCTTCTATTAGAAAAGATTTTAGGAAGGGTATCCCACTAATCATGAAAAAATGATAAGGCAAAAGCTACTTCATGCATCCATAAACTTTTAATGTAGTAATAAGAGAAAGAAAAGGTGAAAAGTATTTAAAGTTCTAATAAGTAGCCTCATATTTTAAAAAATGTTTTTATGAATTTTTAGAGAGAGAGAAAAGGAGAGGGAGAGAGAGATAGAAACACCAATGAGAGAAGAACATCACCTATTGGCTGCCTCCTACAGCGCCCCTACCTAGGCATGTGCCCTGACTGGGAATAGAACTGGTAATCTCTTGGTTCCTGAGTCAACACTCAACCGCTAAGCCACACCAGCCAGGCAATGTGTTTAACTAGTCAAATGATAAAAGTCATAGTTTCGGATCAGTAGCATAAAAAAATAAATTTCTAAATTCACCTTTATATTTCTGTATTTTATTCCATAAGGCACTTTCTAGTTATGACAGGGGTAAAAAGATCTGAAAAATATGTAATATCCCACTTTAGATATGAAAGAAAGATTGACCTATTTCAATATCATTACTAAAGTAAAAATAATTTTATATTTTTGTTGAATGAAAACAACATTCACTGCAAATCAACAAATATTTTGCTATCACTCTGATAAATTGCCTATTTACTTCTTTAAACTAATGGTAACTGTGTGCCCCATTTGTATAGGAGATGCATCTGAACCACTATCCTCCCTCCACTGTGGAAGAAATGTTAGGAAACAACTTGAGAAAGGACAGATCACAAAGAGCCAAAATCCAGGATGTTACAGGAATGCAAATTTGGAATTTCGAAGACCTAAAATGGTGTTACCAAATTTACTCATTTATTAGCATGAGTTAGTGCCAGAAAAGTTAAAAAGACCTCTTGTGTTAGACCTGCTTTAGACCAATATACTAGTATATAGTTCATATGTAGTTAAAGAGTTTTCTATAAAAAACTGTGAAGATTTGTTGGCAAAGCTTATTATAAACAAGCAAGCAAAACAGGCCTTCTGCAGAGCAGCCCATCAACCCATCCTACTGTTTACAAGCAAATAGTAGTATGCAGTTCAGTCACAACTATTCTTTGCAAACTCTCATATATTTGGGATGTCACACAGGATAAATAACTCCTTAATAATATCCTGACAGGCTAATGGCATTGTAACATTTGCTCCATATCTCTGGTAATACTTCAAAGTGGACTATATCAAAGACTTCTTTTCCATTTCAGTACACATCATTGTTAAGAGGGACAAAGGATTTTCATTATGTTAATTAGAGAAGTGCGAATAACGTCACCATTAAAAACAGGGATCCTGGGTGTTCCAAAGCCAGCAAGATAAAGCCTGACAGCCATTAAAGGAGGCTCTCTCTGGGTCTTCAGAGTTGCTTAAAGTTTCAGATCTAGTCCCCCAAATTTCTTACCATCTAAATAAAATGCCATCCTTGTTGAAACAAAAAGGAGAAATTTTTGCCTGGACAACCCTGTGTACAAGCTCCCTGCTTATAGGCCCAGGCCTGCACCCCAGCACCACACCCCGCCATTCACACCATCCTATTCACTCTTCCTTGAGAGTATTCATCTTCTTGCAATCAAAGTCATTTCTCAGAAACGCCTTCCCAGCTCACCCTATATAAAATCGTGCCCCTAGCACCACCGCCAGTCATTACTAAATTCCTAATTTCTCTGTTGTTCTTCATAAACACTTCATAAACCTGATACTGTTTCCCAGGTGCATTGGTTTACTTTTCGTTGTCTGACTTTTCTGCTAGACTAAATTGCATGCAGTCAGAAACTTGTCAGTTGCTAGATGGAAACACTTGGCACAAAGTAAGTGCTCAATAAATTTTGTTAAATGCACGAGCCAATAAATTTTTATTATGCTTAATAATAACAATGAATTTTATATGCCTTTGATCTGCCAGTATTGTCAATATGTGGAATTATAAGTACAATAATGAATACAACAAAAATAAAAATATTAATCACAAGGCCATGGAATTTGGAATATAATTTTTAGAAACATAACTATGTTACTGGTATAATCAGTGCTAGAGCCTTTCATTCCTCAGGTTTGGTTTCAGCTACTTCCTGATCCCCTAACTTTAATTTCACAGCTATTCACAACCAGGCCATAAGAAACTTTGAAACAGTACCCCATACTATTGCTAACTGGCAGTTCCTGTATCTGTCAAGATTAACTTTTAGAAGTTACTCTTTATAAAGGCAAATATGAATTGATTATGTGGTTACAATTACTTGTTCTTACAGTCGATTGCCTTAAGAAAGGCGCACAGCAGAGATACTGCCCATCACCAAAGCCCCAGTTGCAAAGAAAATTTCAACTCATTAACTGACCTAAATGCCAGCCTACTCCTTAATGACCAATAAATATTTCATTTTTTGTTCTACCCAGGAAGACTTAATTGCTGTCTGATTTTAATGAAGTGTTGCTGATAATAGTGAAAAACGTTCAGTGCCTAGATATTCAATATTCAAGTTGTGTTCAACAGAGTAAGCCTCAGTGGCATTTTTACAACTTTAAATGGCACCGTCATCTACTATGTCTTCAGCCTTTTACCTCTGCCAAGTCACCCCAAGACTGCAAACATCTGTTCTTCAATTGTCTCATAGGAAACACACTTCATTTATGCAAAGTGCTCATTACCCTAAAGAGCCAAATGCCTTTTAAAAGCTAGTTGAAGCAATAAGCAAAAGAAAAAAATACACTGTCAGTTGAGCATTTAAATTTTAAAATGTTAAGCCTTTGGAGTCCCTAAATATTAGAAAAGCATTTCCCAATCACAGAATCACAAAACTCAAAAGGTAAAAAGAAAAATACATACCAACCGACTCCTTTATTTTATATACATAAAAACTTAAGACTCACAGTGATCTGAAAAACATCAAAAATTTAACTAGGATCATTCCTATCCTACTCCCCAGCCCACTTTCAGTCGTCTATCCTCTCTACCATGCAATACAGAAAATGCCTTTCCATTGGAACAATGGTTCCAGTGCTAAAAGAGTGATTAAATAAACCATTTACTAAATTAATTTCCACAGAGTGTTCTAAATGCAAAACTTAATGTATATTCTCTGCAGCAGATAATTAAGGTTAAAAGAGATCATAAGGGTGGGACCCTGATCCAATAGGGTTTATGTACTTAGAAGGGGCCATGTGAGGACACAGTGAGGCTTCCTTGAACTCATGTGTCCTTGGTCCTGACTTGGCCTAGCTCTAAAGACTTGGAATTTCTGCCTCTCAAGCAATGATAGGCAGCATCAAATCCCAGTCTGTCTTTGATGATTCTGCCTCAGAAACCAGAAGCCTACAAGAGATGGTGACAGCAACACAGAGCAACACAAACTTTGCTGTCATTTGTAACTGTCCTCGCTAATCTGCCTTACTGGCCCAGAATACATGCATAGATGGATAGATAAAAAGACAGAGCAAGCATTAGATTGTATTCTGAATACTTCAGTTAGATGCTACAAGAATCTAGAATACATTTTGTTCTCTACCATTTTCTGCCATATGAAGAAATTGTACTAACAAATCTAAGACATGATATATTCTTTGTTTTCAGATTTTTAGAGAATAAAGATTAACTATAATAAAAAATAAATGAAAACACAAAGGGAAAAAGAAATTCTCACCCCGTCTCCCCACAAACAGCAGCCACAAAGTTCTTATATATTAGTTGTGATTTAAAAGTGTTACACTATGTTAAACTATGGTTGATACCTCAATAAAATGTACTTCATTTGGTGAAGGTTTAGTTATATTTAGATCATGGTTAATAATTACCATGATATAATTATTCAAAAATAATAATTTTTATTTTAACAATCTAAATTCATGTTAGACCTAGACAAAAGAAGAAAAATATGCCATTCAAATTTCAACATTAACATTTCTCCCTTTTGTTCTCCAAATTCAAGGCCTAGAAAATAAATTCCATTTATCAGAGTGAATCCATCATTCCTCTTGCATGTTTTATGAGAAAGCTATAAAAATAGCAAACTTGTCGGTGGGAAAAAGGCATCAGTCCTATCATTTCCAGGGTCTATATTTTGGTGCAAGTATTTCAAAATCTACCCAGATGTGGCCTGAAGTGTATTTATTTCAATATGGTTTTGTTTGTTTTTCATTTAGACCCACCAGGAGAAAAATTGATCAGATGACCCCTTATCTTATCATCCAAAGCTTAAAGGTTTAATTGCACACAATGCCTTTTTAGACCAAGACTGAAGCAAGGATACTACTATACTTCATCTTTCTAAAACTTCACACTCTAAGACAATTTTCTGGTTTATGTACCAAAAAGAGAAAATGGTATGGAAAAGCATTAAGTAAACAACTCACGGGAGGGGTAAGCAGGGTTAATGAGAAGTGAACAAATAGGAAGTCAGTATATTTGCCTCCAACAGCCTGTGCGTTTCCTGGTGATGGGCCGGCATTAATTGAGAAGAGTACAAGGATAAGTCTGCAAGGTTACCAGATCTGAGGAGCCTGTGCAATGAGTTTACGTGAGGACAGTATAAACGACTGCTGAGCATATATAAAACAGCATAATGGGAATCCACAGTGTGGTGTTCTCAGCAGGTGGTTCAGTTTTCTGTAGGGAAAACCTTCAGGCTGCAAAGAATGCACTGGCAGCTGAGTAAAAATTATGAAAAGCAATTTTTAAATAAATAAAGTGTGGAAAAGCCACAGCCAAAGTTTCTGGAAGACAGAGTACAGTGTTGCTGGACACAGGAGAAGGGAAGGGAAGGAAAAATGAAGGCCCTGCAACACACGTGGGAAGGTTTCTTCCTTGCGGGTGAGAAGTATGTGAGAGCTCACTAAAAGCGTTGAGGAAAGCAATGACATCATGTTTGAACAGTGCTGGCTTGTGATAAAAGTCAATTAGTGATGAGTTCCTTCTGAACTTATTTTTAATACGGAATTATAAATAAAGACTCATTATTACCATCAACGAGAAAAAGAGTTTGGAAAATTGGGATGGAAAGAAAATTAGTCACTCCAGACCAGCAGAAACACATCTGGATGGGACTACTTGGGAACAGGATGTGATCGCTCAATAACGTCAAGCTGTTTGCAGAGAGGCTGTGCCAGTTTACATAGTAGGTATACGAGATCCCACTGATCAACCTCCTCTCCAATAATTGGTGTTTTCGACTTCCTAATTTTTTGCCACCTTTGCAGCCACCAAGCAAGTAAGCAAGGATTCCATCTTATGTTTTTGTCTCCTCAGAACTTGGCATAGAATCAGAGTTCAAGAAATAATCAGTGAATAAAAGTGAACTGATGGAACCTACATTTGAACTTTGATAACTTGTTCTGGTTTTCTTTTTAAATTTTAAAATTATGCTTTTTCCTAACTTTCCATTCTTCTACACTGCCTCTCCCACTATGTTACATCTTCTTTTAAGTCATAAGTTGCTAAATCACATTCACTTTAAACTAGCACGAAAAAAAAAGCAAGGAGCAAAAGGATGAAAAAGGTATCTAGGCATATTTAAATAAGTCCATAAAAATAAGAGTGACTATTTCTAAACAAGACCACAGATCTAACTTAGAGAAGGGAAAACACACATTGCAAGTATTCCATAAATATCTCATTTATTGACCATAAATAAATTAATGACTACAGAAGAAATTGGACATTTTCGAATGATAATAGTAAAAATAAAATATACTAGTATGATAATGCACACTGATTCTCATCATTACTGAAAGTAAACTTCCAAACTTTAGAAGAAATACTAATTCTAATAATCAGCAAGTGCTGAAGTATAAAAACTAAAAAAAAAATTAAAAAAAATTAAATACTAAAAGATCTTAGTCATTTGAAGTTCCATAAGCCCATCAAGAGTTATCAGCTACAACTCTATAATGGTTTGAGAAGACAGGTTGCACTTTGAGTCAAAGACTAATTTAAAGTCTATGTTGATGACCTCCTTGGAGAAGAGTTGACTTACCTTGCAAACCACATAATATTAAGAGTTACACAGAGAATGAATGAATGATAAACTATTGTAAATCATGCAACAAAACTTTCTCCAGTTCTAATCTATACTAATAAAAGGGTAATATGCTAATTAGACCTAATAGACTGGGCATCTTCCCGACGTCATTCCAGAAATCCTTCCTGACAAAGCCGGGGGTGTAGCCAGCCTGCAAACCCATGTCAGCCCCTTGCCCAGTCGCCCTGACCCCCATTAGAGATGCTCCCCACCCTGATCCAGGGCCCCCTTCAGGGCAGGACAGCCGGCCCCCACCCATGCACCAGGCCTCTATCCTATATAATAAAAGGGTAATATGCAAATTGACTCTAACAGCAGAACAACCAGAATGACCACTGGATCAGTCACTATGAAGGGCACTGACCATCTCTTGGTCCCTTTCCCCGTCTGGTAGGCTCTGATCACCTGATGGCTACCCACAGCAAGGGTGGGGCCAGTGAGCGGGTAGTAACCGCTGATCTCTTGGTCCCTTCCTCTGGCTGTCAGGCACGGATCACCCGATGATGAATGGGAAATCTGGGGGGGGGGGCGGGGTTGGTGGCTGGGGGCGGGGCTGGCTGCGGACAGCTGGGGAAGATGGCCCTGATTGCAGGCCAGGCCTAGGGACTGTACCTGTGCACGAATTTAGTGCATCAGGCTTCTAGTCAATAATAAAATTCTGACCCTGACCCTTGTGGCTCAGTAGTAGAACATCTGCCTGCGCACCGAAGGGTCTTGGGTTCAATTGCTGATCAAGGGCACATACCTGGGTTGCAGGTCAGATCCCTGCCCCAGTTTGGGCACGTGTGGTAGGAAACCAATTGATGTGTCTCAGATGATGTGTCTCTTCCCTCCCCCTGCCTCCTTTCTACTCTCTCTAAAAAATCATTGGGAAAATATCCTCACTCCTCAGGTGAGGATTGAAAATAATAATAATAATAACAACAACAACACAATTCTGAATGAAAGTAGAGACCAAACAAGTGAGTAAACCTAATAGGAGTATTCTCCAGCCTCAAAACAACTCTTTAGTAAAGCAGGCACAAATAACACTAAACAATAATAGTCAAGAACTGTAATGTGTTAAGTTCTACCAGTATTTTACCCGAATTGCATTTTATTAAGTGGGAAATGGTATGTTTTTCCATTCAACTAACTTCACATTGAAAGAGGAAAAAATGTTTATGAGGAAAAAAGCTCTTGAAAAGTGGATATTAACAACACTGCCAAAAACTTCCACAGGGTCTGTTTCTTTTGTACTCAGGGACAAATGTAAGCACGAGGCTTCCATTTACCAAGCCATATGGAGCTCTGCAGTCAATTATGGCATTCAATCTTGGTTAGGAGATGCCTATACTGATTTAGGTAGTTTCCCATTTTCCTAACAATTAGCAACATTAACTAAGTAGAAATCAATTGTAATTGGAGAAGAGAGTGAGTACTAAATTAATTACCAAAGTCAGTCCATATATGAGAGAATTGTTACTTAATCTAGCAATTCTTTATGTTGTAATTTACCTATTTCATATGTATATAAAATCAACCACATTTAGAGGACTAGTCTTAATTCTCTTAATTCAGTCATTATTAAATTACATGAATTTACTCAAATGTTTGCTAAAACAATTTTTTAAAGATTAATAACATTTCTTTTAAAATCTTTTATTTTTTTATCGTGCAAAAGTGAGGATTTTTATTGTTATTGTTGCTGAATTTATTTATTTGTGCTTTTTGCATTTAAACCTATTTGAGTAAAGTATTCCAGTACAATTTTAAAAAACTGGTTAAAAGAAGAGAATTAAATGAATTCTAATGATATCAATTTAGTAATTCTTGGCTAATGAGATGGTAGGATAATTCCAGTAATAACTTACTTATGTTTTTGAAAAATACATACAGTATTATCTCTGACCATTTCAGTAGCATCTGTTTAACCATTAATCCACATGCCTCAAGTATTATAGAAGTTACCTGAGAAAGTGAACATGATGATATGAGGTATCTAACTTTTAATGAACTCGAGGGTTTCTTACTCATTATATGAAAACACAGCAAAAATATGTACTGGTTATTACCAAGGAAAACATATAATTAATATTACATTAGATATTATATATATTAGATATTATATCAGTCCCCAAAGTTCTCTTTTTTTATTGTAGCCAAAACTCATAATTTACCATATTAATGTCTTTCAGGGATGCAGTACAGTAAGTGTTAACTATATGCACATTGTTTTAACAGATCTCAAGAACTTTTTCATCTTGCAAAACTGAAACTTTAGATCCATAGAACAAACCCCCTTCCCTCATCCCAAAAAGTACTCTTTTAATGGTACTTAGGGCTTAAAATTTTTTTTAAAATAAAACTATCATCGATTCTTATTTTCTTACATCATAATATCACAATAAATTGAGCACCATAATAGTCACCATCAAGTTTTCCTTCAACATATAAAAACCATGTATTTGGGAGAAACTAAGATGGCGGCATAGATAAACACTGGGAAATTGCCGCCTCCCACAACAACTGAAAAACACCACAAAGGACAGAGCAGACATCATCCAGAACAACAGGAAGGCTGGCTGAGTGTAAATTCTACAACTAGAAGGAAAGAAAAGCACACTGAGAGCCAGAGGAGCTGCGGAGGTGAAGTGCGGCGGCTCACGCGCGCAGAAAGGGGGTGGCATCTGAGGACGCGGCTGTCTTTTTGAATCAGGAGGGAGACACAAGCTCCCGACTGCTCTGAACTCTGGTTCCGGGAAGTCTCTGGGGACCCAGGACTCATACGGGGAGAAGCTGGACTGTCGGGCAGCGGGCGAACTTGAGGGCAGCTTTCCCTCAGAGGTGCTTGCAGCAATTATCGGGTCACTGAGACGCTGGACTCCTTAGGGCTGGGCGGAGAATCAGCCATAGCTGCTTGCTACGCCCTTTGATTCCCTGAGACCCCGCCCCACCCAGGCTGCGGCAGAGGCTTTTGCATGTGAATGTACCTAACTGCAACCGAGCCAGGCAGACCCGGAACTTCCAAGAGAAGGCCCAAGGCCCCGCAGCGGTTGCAATGCTTCACAGCTGAGCCTCTTCGTGGCTCCTGCTGTGTGGCCTCAGACAGAGGCTGAATTAGCACCTCCTTAGATCCAGGAGCCACTGTACCCAGTGGTCAGAGGGGGACCATCCAGATTGCAACTCCTCAGATCCATAAGGGACACACTCAGGGAGCAGACTCAGTGAGCACCAAAGCCCCACTGAAGCAAGTCTTGCCCCAGAAGGGTGTCTTCAGCACAGAAGTTCTCCCACTTCAGACACAGCTGATTCTCACAGCCAATTGGCCTGGAGGTCAATTCCTCCCAGTGATCCTACAACAACCAAGGCACCAAGAGTGCACCAAGAGTGTCCACCTCAGGTAACTGGGGAGGCTGAGCCACTGGGCCCTACAGGACACCTGGCGCGCAGGGCCACTCTATCAACACAGGGAAGCAGCCAAAATGCGGAGACAAAGAAACAGGTCACAAATGGCAGAAATGGAGGAAAGCAAACGACTGGATATAGAGTTCAAGGCCACGTTTATAAGGTTTTTCAAGAATTTTATGAAAACCGCCGATAAATTTAATGAATCCCTCAATAAGTATAGTGAGACCATGGAGGACATGAAAAAGGACCAACTAGAAATTAAGCATACACTGACTGAAATAAAGAATAATTTACAGAGATCCAACAGCAGACAAGAGGATCCCAAGAATCAAGTCAAAGATTTGAAATACAAAGAAACAAAAAACCATGTATTTGATTGATATAATGTCTTTAGTTTTATAAATCATATTTGTTCAGAGACCTGCCAATTCTCAAAGGAAATCTGAGTAATTAGTGTAAATTAGTGAGACAGATCACGGGTCTGCAATTTTTTGCTGTCAAGGGCCGGAGAGTAAGTATTTTCGGCTTTATGGGCCATATGGGTTCTGCTGCAAATATTCACTGCTGCAATTGTAGCACAAAAACAGCTATGGGCAATACATAAATGAATGAGCATGAAAACAATTTGGAATGACTTGGCCTAGTCTTCCACATTAAATAAACCATGAGCCGTGTGTCAATAAAAATGTATTTACAAACACATGTGGCAGTTAGACGTCTCCCATGGGCCCTAGTTTGCCATCCCTGAAATACATAAGGAGAGGAAGGAAAAGACGGGGGGAGGGAGAAGGGCAGGGACAGAGAGTAGGAGAGAAAGCCTAAAGTATTTATGAAGTATTACTCCTGAGAACAAATAGCTACTTAGTGGGGTTGACATTATTTATTCTATTGACCACTTTGATAGTGAGGCCCTAAGAAATGGAACAAGTTTTTTTGGTTTGTTTTTTTTATGATGTTTCAATGCTGACTGACCTAGTAGCATTCCATACATCTGCATCAATAATGAAAATATTGACCTTCAGTGACTACACAGGATTGGACTTACCTTAGTAGCGGATGGAATATGACAGTAATATTTCTGGCTCCAGGTTTGCAGACAAATTTTGTTCCTCCACCTTCAATTAAATTGTCATCAGGGCCACCTTTCAGAAAAAAATAAAAGAGAGATTTACTTTTTTAGAAATATTACAAAGAAATAAAACAAGCATATCTAGATAAATGTTATGGGGGCATAAGAAGGACCATCTTTGAAAACAATTGCCTTCAATATCTACAAAACATTTTGGAATGACTTGGCCTAGTCTTCCACATTAAATAAACCATGAATGAGCATTTTCATGGAAGCACAGTGAGAATAAAGAGTATATTTCAAGAAAAAGTGCAAGGATACAGCTCTTGCTCTCTAACCACCAGTATCTGTCTTGAACAGTAGAGCACAGACAACTTTCAAGGGGAGAGACCTGCCATACAAAGTTGTCCAGGGCTGTAAAGATTGGAGCCGAGACCCAAATGAACTTAACTGTGTGTATTTCATCAAATCTAAGATCCCACTGATTGTAAGATCTGCTATTATTTTAGGTTAACAGTAAGGGAAAAAATGTCCTGCTAATTAAACTACAGAATGCTTCCTTATCACTTAGGATCTTTACTTTTTCTTACTGAAAAGCTCCTTTTAAAATAAGTGGATGTTAACCATAAGTCTCACATACACATGTAATAAGGAGATATAAGAAATATAAACTGGTTGATATATTCCTAAAACTATGGAATACCCAGAGTCCAGCTCTTCTGAATGACTCCGAGTTGTCACTTCCCGTGTTTTCTAAAGATTTTCAGCAAGTGAGTTTCTTAAAGGAGTATATCCAGTACTTTATTTCAAGCTGCTGATTGATATCCACTCTGCCAGGTTTAATATATTGATATGTTCCTGATGCCATCAGAAGGTCTAAAGAAAACATGTCCCTGTACTAAGCAAGACTCATATTCCTTCCTCAAATGGTCCTTATGAGGTTCATTATCTAAAATACCAAGTCACAGTATGAGGAATAGTCAGTCACTCAACTCCTATACACTGAGGCAAAACAAGTCATTAAGATTGTCTTCGGCTGGACAGCCATTAAGATGCCATTGATTACAGATATATCCTAATTTCAGAGAGGTTAGCATGTGAAAACAATGTATATTTTAGGATGTTGGGAGAAATGCTCTCCTTCCATATCCAATGCTCATATTTGTTTCCACTAAAATGAAGCTTGATGAATGTAACCCATGACCTCTCTCCATCTTTAACCCACTCCAGGGAAAGTGAACTAACTCCTCTGGTAAAATTGAGAAGAAAAAGCTGTGCATAGTTGCTTCAGCAACCCCCTAACTCCGGTTTAGAAACCGGATGCACATAGATAATAAGTGTGGTCTTGCTAAGTTGAGAAATAAAGGTTCTGCCTTGTCAGAGAAGGACGAGTGGTCCAGCACCTTCCATGAGGGGGTGCGCAAATCAGTTTAATGTTGATGTTCATTTAGAACTCTCACTCGACTCTATCTGGCCTGTATCAATATGAAAGTAATGTTCATCTTTCACCTATCTTATGTTATTTCTTAAGTGTGTCAGGACTCTGACAGGAAAGATACATGCCACAAAATGGGCTTCTCAAAACCTTCGCAATCTGC